>NC_140443.1:32019657-32708022 GCF_963576455.1 Neolamprologus multifasciatus | reverse complement strand
TTTCTGGATCTTGGAACAGAGTCACAGATAACAGTTCTGATGTTTTCTGCTCCGGCTACGAAGGACCAAATAATGTTAAGAGATATATTCTAAAACACTTCTTCAGCAGAGAATCAGAGAGGAGAAACACACAGATTTTCTTGCTAGCAAGGGCAGCCTAGAGTGAGACTCAGAGACCCGCCCTGAGGACTTGCCCTGGTCCTTTATTTATACACTTCAGTGAGCGTTTGTTCCATACATTGAAATGTGGAGGTGTATGTGTGTGTGTGTGTGTGGGTGTGTGGCCAGAGTGTGACCCCATGAATGACTTCCCAAAAACTGCTGGTCTGGAAAGTCCAGCAGTCCACCTAAACAAAAAGCACTTAAACTACAAACAGATATAACTACGTTAATCCTATCGTAAAAAAATAAAACAAGGTACGAACTTTCCCATGCTCCTAGGATGTGGTGGTGAAAGCCAGAACACCCTGGAATGTTACAGACTTCCTAGGATGAGACATCCTTTCAATAAACACAAATGGTTTACATGTAGTATTCTACATATACAAACTTATATCATTAAAAGATTATACTGACTACTAAGTACAATTTTCCATGACAGTGACAAAGACAGTTCATTCTTGAATGAAGACACTAATCAGACAGTTGTAAAAATGTAGCCAATTGTGTTTATTAAAATATGGAGGAAATGGAAAGGAGGGGGGGGGGGGGTGTTGTAGAGAAGAGGTTAATGGTAAGGGATAGAAAGGAGCAAAGAGAAAGAGGAGAGAAAACCCCAACAATCCCCTCTGAGCAAGCACTATGCGGAGAGGAGAGGGGAAAATTAAGCTGGAGCAGAGGTGGAGGAAGACGAGGTGACATCAGCAGTAGTAAAAGCAGGAGTGTCCCTCCTCCGGAAGAAGCAGAAGCGTTTTTTCTTCTTTTGCAGCAGCTTCTCGACGAGCACTTTTTTTTCTAGGATCAGGGTACTCAGCTCATCGATTGTTTCTCTATTTTGCTGCTCAAGTTTCTTGCGAGTTTTCTCCAGTGCTTCTAATTTGGCGTCTTTTTCGTCCAACCTTTCTTTCAGTTGTTTAGATGTTGCCTCCTCTTTTTCCTTTTCTGCTGCCAGTTCTGTTGTTTTGTTTTTCATGTTGTTATAAAGTTCTTGCAGGCTTTTGTTTTTCCTCTCAAAGTCCTGGAGAAGAAGTTTCTCTTCTTTCAGCTTTATGACCAGCTGTTCTTTCTCTTCAAAGATTTCTTGATGTTTCTGCAGAGCTTCGTCAAACTTTTCTTGCAAGCCTTCGCTGTGTTTCTTAGCACTCTGAAGCTTGCAGTCCATTTCTTTTTCTTTGATCTCCTGTTGCTTTTTTGCTTGAAGCAACTCCTCAGATTTTAGGAGTGTGTTATTAAGCATTGCCCGCAGCATCCTTTCTTCTCCCTGCATCTGCTGGAGTTGGTTCTGTGTGTCTTTCTGCTTCCTTTCCAGCTGTTTTTTGTCTTGGATGATTTCTTCATTTTTTTGCAGCGCTTCGTCAAGCTTTCCTTGCAAGTCTTGGTGTTTTTTCCTCGGTGGTCTGAAGCTTGAAATCCATTTCTTGTTGTTGGATCTCATGTTGCCTTTTCTCTTGCAGCAACTCCTCATAGTTGTGCAGTGTCTTATCAAGCCTTGCCTGCAGCATCCTGTCTTTTCCTGTATTTGTTGGAGTTGGCACTCCATGTCTTTCTGCTTGCAAGCCATTTCTTTTGCTTGATCTCATGTTGCCTCTTCTCTTGACGAAGATCTTCATTTGCTTTCAGGTGGTAATCAAGCCTTGCTTTAGCACTCTGTGTTGTATCTGCGTGTTTTGGAGTTGAAACTTCATGTCTTTCTGCTTTCTGTCCTCTTGTCTCTTCTGTTGGAGGATTTCTGTATTGTTTTGCAGAGCTTCATCAAGCTTTGCTTGGAGCTCTTGGATCTTTTTGTCCTTATCTAGGAGTTCCCATTGTTTCTCGTCAATAACAACTTCCTTATCTTGAAGCTGGTAGGACAGCTTTTCAATTCGGCGCTCTTTTTCTCATTTTCTTGTGTCAGTAACACAATCTTCTCTCTGTTGACGAGATTTCATTCTCTAATTCTTCCAAGCGCTTGTCCTCTACTTCTACCTGTTCACACCAAGGAAGAGAGGAGAGGTAAGGGTCTAGTGGTTGATCCAGGGAAGAGCGTAAGGGTCAACTTCTTGTCCGTTTGGATCTTCTCTTTGAGACATGTTGAGGTCTGGATGCACTGACTTTGCAAAGGATCCAAGAGTTTTTGACCAAAAGCTCCTTTGACCAAAACTTTTGAAATGCTTCTCTGGCGAAGATTCGAATGCTGCGAACTTAAATGCTGCCAATAACGGACTAAAAGTGGTTGCTTTTCACCCCTATTTATGGGTTTTAAAGATCAAAGGATCAAAGGATCAGATTGGTGGTATGATTCTAAATGTGTGTGATGTCATCATTCTTTTAGCCAATGAGTGTGTCACATGACATTTGTGGAACTTTGCAATTTCTCAGCCATTTAGCTGTGTTAACTGTACATGCTGTGTAGGTCATAAGGCATGCTTGGATCATTTTTATAATCAGCCTCTTATGTCATTGGGTGAAATTAATTTCTGTTCTGGGATTGAATAATTGGTTGATCACACCAGTACCGATGACAACCCCCTGGTCCCTTCTCTCCTTGCCTCCACCACCCAACAAACAGTCTGTCCTTCCAAGTGTTACCTAGTGTCTTTGTATGAAAAACTTAATAAATTGGTATTAGTATGTACAACCTGATGTGTTTGTCTGGCGCTAGAGCATTTTTGTTGTAAGTAGCATTTTCGTACTTTTTTCACTGTGTATATATTGTCCACTGCAGCAGCCTGGTAGGGTTGAGAAGTCATTTCTGTTGACTCAGTTTTCTCCTGTTTTTCACTTACAAGGTCAGGTAAGTAAATTGTCTTTTGGTTTAATTTTTTTTTTAATCAGGAAGCTTGGGTACCTTTTAGGGATTTTTTTGTTTGTTATTTTTGCATTGCTCACTGGCGATGTAAATAAATGGCTGCATAGCGCTTTGAAAAGTACATTGTTTTTGCTCTTTCTTGGGTGGTGGGTTTGTGGGGGCGGGCATAACAAAAGCAAACAACATTATCAAGCTTGCAGATGACACCACAGTGGTGGTACTCATCAGGGATGATGATGATGCAGCATACAGGGAGGAGGTGCAGCGACTGGCGCTTTGGTGGCAGGACAAGAATCTATGTCTCAATGTTGGCAAGACAAAAGAGCTGATTGTTGACTTTAGGAAAGAGGCTGTTCATCTCTCGCTCAGCATTGCTGGTGTCACTGTAGACGGAGTGAAGAGCACCAGATTCCTCAGTGTTCACTTCATAGAGGACCTGTCCTGGACCAGTAACACCAAATCAGTGAGAAAAAGAGCTCGGCAGTGACTGCATTTCAAGAGACGACTGAAGAAGGTGCGCCTCCCCAAACCCATCCTTAACACCTTCTACAGGGGTACCATACAGTCTCCTCCTGATGTACGGTCTGCCACATATTTCTGCAGAGCAGTCAAGCTCTGCAGCACTTCATAGATGTCTCCTCCAGTCGTGTAGCCACCTGGAATAACGTGCAACGTTTCTCCAATCAGCTTACAGACTCCTCCTTGTGATGCTGTTATGAAGTCCAGGTTCAGCCAAACACAAAATACAGACGAGTCCTTGGTCCCCAGACCGTGACAAAGACAGTTCATTCTTAAATAAAGACACTAATCAGACAGTTGTAAAATGTAACTAATTGTGTTTATTAAAATATGGAGGAAATGGGGGGGGGGGGGGGGGGGTGTTAGAGAAGAGGGTAATGGAAAGGGATAGAAAGGAGCAAAGAGAAAGAGGAGAGAAAAGCCCAACAATCCCCTCTGAGCAAGCACTATGCGGAGAGGAGAGGGGAAAATTAAGCTGGAGCAGAGGTGGAGGAAGACGAGGTGACATCAGCAGTAGTAAAAGCAGGAGTGTCCCTCCTCCGGAAGAAGCAGAAGCGTTTTTTCTTCTTTTGCAGCAGCTTTTCGACGAGCACTTTTTTTTCTAGGATCAGGGTACTCAGCTCATCGATTGTTTCTCTATTTTGCTGCTCAAGTTTCTTGCGAGTTTTCTCCACTGCTTCTAATTTGGCGTCTTTTTCGTCCAACCTTTCTTTCAGTTGTTTAGATGTTGCCTCCTCTTTTTCCTTTTCTGCTGCCAGTTCTGTTGTTTTGTTTTTCATGTTGTTATAAAGTTCTTGCAGGCTTTTGTTTTTCCCCTGAAAGTCCTGGAGAAGAAGTTCATCTTCTTTCTGCTTTATGACCAGCTGTTCTTTCTCTTCAAAGATTTCTTGATGTTTTTGCAGAGCTTCGTCAAGCTTTCCTTGCAAGCCTTCGCTGTGTTTCTTAGCGCTCTGAAGCTTGCAGTCCATTTCTTTTTCTTTGATCTCCTGTTGCTTTTTTGCTTGAAGCAACTCCTCAGATTTTAGGAGAGTGTTATTAAGCATTGCCCGCAGCATCCTTTCTTCTCCCTGCATCTGTTGGAGTTGGTACTGTGTGTCTTTCTGCTTCCTTTCCAGCTGTTTTTTGTCTTGGATGATTTCTTCATTTTTTTGCAGCGCTTCGTCAAGCTTTCCTTGCAAGTCTTGGTGTTTTTTCTCAGTGGTCTGAAGCTTGAAATCCATTTCTTGTTGTTGGACCTCATGTTGTCTTTTCTCTTGCAGCAACTCCTCATAGTTGTGCAGTGTCTTATCAAGCCTTGCCTGCAGCATCCTGTCTTTTTCCTGTATTTGTTGGAGTTGGCACTCCATGTCTTTCTGCTTGCAAGCCATTTCTTTTTGCTTGATCTCATGTTGCCTCTTCTCTTGACGAAGATCTTCATTTGCTTTCAGGTGGTAATCAAGCCTTGCTTTTAGCACTCTGTGTTGTATCTGCGTGTTTTGGAGTTGAAACTTCATGTCTTTCTGCTTTCTGTCCTCTTGTCTCTTCTGTTGGAGGATTTCTGTATTGTTTTTCAGAGCTTCATCAAGCTTTGCTTGGAGCTCTTGGATCTTTTTGTCCTTATCTAGGAGTTCCCATTGTTTCTCATCAATAACAGCTTCCTTATCTTGAAGCTGGTAGGACAGCTTTTTCAATTCGGCGCTCTTTTTCTCATTTTCTTGTGTCAGTAACACAATCTTCTCTCTGTTGACGAGATTTTCATTCTCTAATTCTTCCAAGCGCTTGTCCTCTACTTCTACCTGTTCACACCAAGGAAGAGAGGAGAGGTAAGGGTCTAGTGGTTGATCCCAGGGAAGAGCGTAAGGGTCAACTTCTTGTCCGTTTGGATCTTCTCTTTGAGACATGTTGAGGTCTGGATGCACTGACTTTGCAAAGGATCCAAGAGTTTTTGACCAAAAGCTCCTTTGACCAAAACTTTTGAAATGCTTCTCTGGCGAAGATTCGAATGCTGCGAACTTAAATGCTGCCAATAACGGACTAAAAGTGGTTGCTTTTCACCCCTATTTATGGGTTTTAAAGATCAAAGGATCAAAGGATCAGATTGGTGGTATGATTCTAAATGTGTGTGATGTCATCATTCTTTTAGCCAATGAGTGTGTCACATGACATTTGTGGAACTTTGCAATTTCTCAGCCATTTAGCTGTGTTAACTGTACATGCTGTGTAGGTCATAAGGCATGCTTGGATCATTTTTAATAATCAGCCTCTTATGTCATTGGGTGGAATTCATTTCTGTTCTGGGATTGAATAATTGGTTGATCACACCAGTACCGATGACAACCCCCTGGTCCCTTCTCTCCTTGCCTCCACCACCCAACAAACAGTCTGTCCTTCCAAGTGTTACCTAGTGTCTTTGTATGAAAACTTAATAAATTGGTATTAGTATGTACAACCTGATGTGTTTGTCTGGCGCTAGAGCATTTTTGTTGTAAAGTAGCATTTTCGTACTTTTTTCACTGTGTATATATTGTCCACTGAGGCAGCCTGGTAGGGTTGAGAAGTCATTTCTGTTGACTCAGTTTTCTCCTGTTTTTCACTTACAAGGTCAGGTAAGTAAATTGTGTTTTGGTTTAATTTTTTTTTTTAATCAGGAAGCTTGGGTACCTTTTAGGGATTTTTTTGTTTGTTATTTTTGCATTGCTCACTGGCGATGTAAATAAATGGCTGCATAGCGTGTTGTGGAAGTTTTCCACTTAAATAAAGCCTGCAGACGAGCGATGAGCGGTAGCTAACATTCTTTAATTCATGCACACGAAGACAACATACAAACAAGCTTGTGGAGCCCCCATGGCCGCCGGACAGACGGTCAGCAGAGTCTCTCTGAGCCTAGCATGGCTCTCAGCTAAATACCTTCTCCAGGAACAAAAGGCAGTACACAGCTGTTTCACACCTCAAGGTTCACACTCTCTTGCTACTTCCCAGAATCCTCAAGAGACAAAAGACTGGTCCTCTGGAGTTCCTGTTTCCCCCCCAACATCCTTACTACACCCCCTACCATTTGTCTTACAGTATGAGTGTCAGACATGTTAATACAATAAATAATGTCATTAATACCTTAGTGAAAGAAATTCCTATACAATCCCACCCTTTGATTCTTAAATCAAGAATCACATTAAAACCAGAATTTCTTTCCTGATATTCTGTATATTACATCAACATTATTGTACACTTAAAGGAGTTTCACACTGTGTATCCTCACTTCACTGTTCTCCCACCACCCTTTGTTCATCTTTAATCTTCCCCACAATCTAAGCTCCCACATGCAAATGGAAACACCAATGATACAGAGGAAAGGTCTTCTCCAGAGTGTCAAAGTACTTTGCATGGCAAAGTGAAACAGCATTAGGTGGTCATTCTCTGTCACAGTCATGGCTCCTGGTGTCTGTGCCATTTACAGAGTCATAATTCCAATGCTGATCTTCCTTGCGCTGTCACTTTTGGAGCTTGGCACGCTCTCTCCATCCATCGATTTCTGTTCCAACGCGGCTGTAGATTTAAGGCAGAGCACGTCGTACACCTTAGTTGTCTTCCTCAGCGTCAACGACGAAACTCTTTCATTTTATTTTAAGATTTTGCTGTTCAAAATCTCCTCGTGACAATCCTTTGGAAGCCCACTGTCGTTTGTCTGTTGTCCTGCAGATGGTCCCTGCTTCTCAGTGGTCCTCTTGAAGCGTTCTCTCCTAGTCATAGTTTGCATCTGCGCCTCAGTCAATCCTTCCATATCCCTCATGTCACGGTTCCTGCAATTTAAAAATGAAAACTTCCCCGGAAAACCCTCTTTTGCCCTATGTTAGCTTAGCACAATTAGACATGCACAATAAAGTTGTGCATTGTCTCTTAAAAATTCTCAGGGCTTCTCCCCTGAAGTAGCTTCACTCCAGGCCCTGTTGTAAGAAAAAACATTAGCCAGTGGTGTGTCCTGCTGTAAATCATGTAATTAGATCATATGATTAACCCTTTGCTGTGGAAAAAGTGATATAGATGTTAGCGCAGCGCGTCTGTATGCACACTTTCTCACAGTGACCTCTGCACTGTAAACAATACAAGGTCATGAATAACACACCGCTGGTAAATTCACAAAAACACAGAAAGTGGCAATTAAAAGGTTAAGTCAGCACGGCTCAAAAGCCCATGCAACCCAGGATGTTGCTGTCACCTTTCTGCTCCTGTAAAAAGAAACATACATACATCCACCCTTTTGTTAGGTCAAGGTGGAGGTGCAATCTTGCATAGTCAGTTCCCATTTTTATTTGCCGACAGTAGAACCTCTCGTGACGCAATAAGTTTCTACTGCCAGCAATGACGTCAGTTCAAAAAATAAAAAAGAATTTAGACTGGATTACCTCGCTGAATCCTTTTTGCCAGGGACTTGTTTTCTGATTGTCCCAAATAAGTGGCTTTCTCCCGAGCCCATTTTAATTTTGGAGAAGCTCACTTGCGATTGTTCAACATGTTGTATAGCGCTTTCGTTTCCGATCTTGCAGGCCTGCTTGAAAAGGAGAAAATTGCCAAACAAAAGTCTCAGTGCACTGTTAAAAATCAAAAAATATGAAGGCCTAGTTTTAGAAGTTGTCTAAGCATACTCCCTTAGAATGATAGATCAAAACAACTAATTGGCAGGTTCAAAGTGGTACCAAAAGAAAATGCATCAGCCAAGTAAATCCCCAAAACTTTCATCCACCAGTCACACACACCTCACACAACAGCAATATTCTATTAGAAAATGAGTTTTTGTTTTCCCCATGTACCCAGATGTGTGTCATGATAAGACCTCCCTCACACATCAGAAACCAGAAACTCAATAATCTATTAGTCTCCGCTCATCTGACCCTCCCGCAGCATTCTGTTCACTGCTGATTCAATCATCCTTCCCCAAAAATAACACTAGTTCACTAGTCTATGTATCACTGCTTAACCCATTAAGTGAACCGGACAAGATGATGGTAACAGAAATGCATGCTTAAAATGCTATTTGGTCTTCATGAGCTTCATTGCATGTGTGTTTGTGTTAGTAGGATTAATGCATTTTTCTGTTTGTGTAATTTTTGTGTACCTCTCCTCTTTGCGGTGCTCCAGACACTTCTCAATTCTCCACGCAAGGCAGTCGTTTTTTCTTCCCAGTTTCCTAAACCCAAATTTCATTCCCACACTACAACAGCATTCCTCCATGTTGTCCCCTTCTCCTTTGACTGTGGTCTCGTCTCATCTCTCCCCCTTGCAGCAGTCCAGTGAGAGTCAGTTGTCTTTCAGCTTTGTCCTGTGTCTTTAACACTCTCATTTTGCCATTTTGCGCCAAAAGTGGCAAATGTCCAACTCAAGCAGTCTTTTCAAAAGTCCATTCACACACAGTGAAGGTGCAGCTCATTGGAAATGCACATCCATCCATCCAGTCATGATGATGCCATTGTCGCTGTCTTGCACAGCTGTTGCTGCTGGACCTTTTCTTCACTGCTCAGGATGCTGCTGTGAGCTCTCGAGATCCATCTCGTTGTTCTGGAACTGCATTTCTTGTCTTCAGGGAGAGATTCTTGGAGCTTGTGTTCTCAGGGTGACAAACACATGGAAGTTAAGCTGTAAAACAATTCAGCCAAAACTTGGCTTGAGTGTTTCTAATGATGTTAACCTATAATTTTCTTCCGACTGCTGCACGTGGAAAATTGATCCGGGTCTGCTCTTCACCTGCAAGTGACACACTGAGACATTTTGATCATTCTTCTCATTGCTTAAAACAACACATCTCCCCTCTCTGGTTCTGAACTCCCCTTTCTTAAAAACCCAGAGAGATTGTAGTTGTTCTACGTTGAAAAACACCAAACCCTCTTCCTATTTTGCTTATTTTATCAACAATTCTGCTAAAAAAAATTTTTTCGTGTGTGTCCACCCTAGGGGAGCTGGTGGCCTGCAGTACCACCTTCTCCCTCTAGTTGGAAACAACTGTTACACACATTTCTACACTCCTCTCTCTCTCTTTTTTTTTCTTTGTTCCCCATTTTCAACATTTTGTAACCCCATTTCTCACTGTTTTTACACACACACACATCAACGTTTCCCACACAACCATTCTCTGCAATCTTACACACTACACATTTACTCAATTCTTACCATACAGTCACGTATTGAGTTTTGTCTCTGGCCGCCTGGTGGAAGGCCTACCGCTTTACTGGATCCCGCTTCCCTTTACATTCAGAGCGTCCCCTGCAATGGCCTTCTTCCCTTACCGGCAGAAAAGTGCTAAAATACCGTCACTCCGCACACTGTATTGTGCAGACGTGATTATCAACGGTGGACTCGAACCACCGTTCCCTGTGATGGCCCGGTGTTTTTGCAATTACTCTGGCAGAAGACTGCTTTTCTTTTGCACAACACCGGAACCGAACACAAGCCTGGGGACTCTAACCCCAGGATTTTCCCCGACAGTGTACCCGAACCGCCGTTCCTGTGGTGTACTTGGACCGAACACAGGTCTGGGCCGGCTTCTCCCCAACAACGTGCGCGAGCCACTGTCCTTGTGATGAGCCGTACCCAACACAAGCCTGGGGCCTCAAACCGCCAGGATTTTCCCTCCGGAGACTCGAACTCCGGAGTCGGCCAGCGTTCTCCCCCTCGGCCAGACAAAAAACTCTCCATGACTGTATACAAGTTAGTTACAACTCACCCATCTGCAGAAGTCCCCTCAAAATTGATGATCTCGGTGGTGACTGAAACACACGGCTCCGTGACTCCTCCATTTCCTTTGCTTCAACAGCTGGTAGGACAAAGGCACCTTTTCCCTCAGGGGTGATCAGCCCGTCCACGGAACCGTTGTTCAGCGACCACACGGACCACCCTGCTCGCAGCGCCATTTTGTTGTGGAAGTTTTCCACTTAAATAAAGCCTGCAGACGAGCGGTGAGCGGTAGCTAACATTCTTTAATTCATGCACACGAAGACAACATACAAACAAGCTTGTGGAGCCCCCATGGCCGCGGGACAGACGGTCAGCAGAGTCTCTCTGAGCCTAGCATGGCTCTCAGTTAAATACCTTCTCCAGGAACAAAAGGCAGTACACAGCTGTTTCACACCTCAAGGTTCACACTCCCTTGCTACTTCCCAGAATCCTCAAGAGACAAAAGACTGGTCCTCTGGAGTTCCTGTTTCCCCCCCAACATCCTTACTACACCCCCTACCATTTGTCTTACAGTATGAGTGTCAGACATGTTAATACAATAAAATAATGTCATTAATACCTTAGTGAAAGAAATTCCTATACAATCGCTTTGAAAAGTACATTGTTTTTGCTCTTTCTTGGGTGGTGGGTTTGGGGGGGGTGACAAAAGCAAACGACATTATCAAGCTTGCAGATGACACCACAGTGGTGGTACTCATCAGGGATGATGATGATGCGGCATACAGTTCAATTCAATTCAATTCAATTTTATTCATATAGCGCCAAATCACAACAAAAGTCGCCTCAAGGCGCTTCATAGATACAGAGAAAAACCCAACAATCATATGACTCCCTATGAGCAAGCACTTTGGCGACAGTGGGAAGGAAAAACTCCCTTTTAACAGGAAGAAACCTCCGGCAGAACCAGGCTCAGGGAGGGGCGGCCATCTGCTGCGACCGGTTGGGGTGAGAGAAGGAAGACAGGATAAAAGACATGCTGTGGAAGAGAGACAGGTTAATAACAGATATGATTCAATACAGAGAGGTCTGTTAATACATAGTGAGTGAGAAAGGTGACTGGAAAGGAAAAACTCAATGCATCATGGGAATCCCCCGGCAGCCTACATCTATTGCAGCATAACTAAGGGAGGATTCAGGGTAACCTGGTCCAGCCCTAACTATATGCTTTAGCAAAAAGGAAAGTTTGAAGCCTAATCTTAAAAGTAGAGATAGTGTCTGTCTCCCGAATCCAAACTGGAAGCTGGTTCCACAGAAGAGGGGCCTGAAAACTGAAGGCTCTCCCTCCCATTCTACTTTTAAATACTCTAGGAACAACAAGTAGGCCTGCAGAGCGGGAGCGAAGTGCTCTAATAGGGTGATATGGTACCACAAGGTCATTAAGATAAGATGGGGCCTGATTATTTAAGACCTTGTATGTGAGGAGCAGGATTTTGAATTCAATTCTGGATTTAACAGGAAGCCAATGAAGGGAAGCCAAAACAGGAGAAATCTGCTCTCTCTTTCTAGTCCCTGTCAGTACTCTTGCTGCAGCATTTTGGATTAACTGAAGGCTTTTCAGTGAGTTTTTTGGACATACTGATAATAATGAATTGCAGTAGTCCAGCCTGGAAGTAATAAATGCATGAACTAGTTTTTCAGCATCTCTCTGAGACAGGATATTTCTAATTTTAGAGATGTTGCGCAAATGGAAGAACGCAGTCTTACATATTTGTTTAATATGTGCGTTGAAGGACATATCCTGGTCAAAAATGACTCCAAGGTTCCTCACAGTGTTACTGGAGGCCAAGGTAATGCCATCCAGAGTAAGAATCTGGTTAGATACCATATTTCTAAGCTTTTCAGTGCCGAGTACAATGACCTCAGTTTTATCTGAATTAAGAAGCAGAAAGTTAGCAGCCATCCAGGTCTTTATGTCTTTAAGACATTCCTGCAGTTTAACTAATTGGTGTGTGTTATCTGGCTTCATGGACAGATAGAGCTGGGTGTCATCTGCATAGCAGTGAAAATGTATGCTATGTCTTCTAATGATGCTGCCTAGGGGAAGCATGTATAATGTAAACAGAATTGGTCCTAGCACTGAACCCTGTGGAGCTCCATAATTAACCTCAGTGTGTGAAGAGGACTCTCCATTTACATGCACAAATTGGAGTCTATTAGATAGATATGATACAAACCACTGCAGTGCAGTACCTGTAATACCTACAGCATGTTCTAATCGCTCTAATAGGATATTATGGTCAACAGTATCGAACGCTGCACTAAGGTCTAGCAGGACAAGCACAGAGATGAGTCCACTGTTCAGAGGCCATAAGAAGATCATTTGTAACCTTCACTAAAGCTGTTTCTGTGCTGTGATGAGCTCTGAAACCTGACTGAAACTCTTCAAATAAACCATTCCTCTGCAGATGATCTGTTAGCTGTTTGACAACTACTCTTTCAAGGATTTTTGATATGAAAGGAAAGTTGGAGATTGGCCTATAATTAGCTAAGACTGCTGGGTCTAGAGATGGCTTTTTGAGTAAAGGTTTAACTGCAGCCACCTTGAAGGCCTGTGGTACATAGCCGATTATTAGAGATAGGTTGATCATATTTAAGATCAAAGAATTAATTAATGGCAGGACTTTGAGCAGTTTTGTAGGAATGGGGTCTAAAAGACACGTTGATGGTTTGGAGGAAGTAATTATTGAAGTTAACTCAGAAAGATCAATTGGAGAAAAAGAGTCTAACTTAACATCAATGGTACTAAGAGTAGCTGTAGATAATATTACATCTGTGGGATGATTATTGGTAATTTTTTCTCTAATGATAAAAATTTTATTTGTGAAGAAGTTCATGAAGTCATTACTAGTTAACGTTAAAGGGATGGTTGGCTCAAAAGAGCTCTGACTTTTTGTCAGCCTGGCTACAGTGCTGAAGAGAAACCTGGGGTTGTTCTTATTTTCTTCAATCAGTGACGAATAGTAAGATGTTCTGGCTTTGCGGAGGGCTTTCTTATAAAGCAACAAACTATTTCTCCAGGCTAAATGATGATCCTCTAAATTTGTGACACGCCATTTCCTCTCCAGATTACGAGTCATCTGCTTTAGGGTACGTGTTTGAGAATTATACCACGGAGTCAGGTACTTCTGATTAGAGACCTTAGTTTTCACTGGAGCTACAGTATCCAGAGTCGTACGTAGTGAGGAGGTGAAATTATTAACAAGATAATCGACCTCTGTTGGGGTAGCGTTCAGATAGCTGCTCTGCTCTGTGTTGGTACAGGGCATTGACGATGATAACAGTGGCTGGATTATATTCTTAAACTTAGTTACAGTGCTTTCAGAAAGACATCTACTTTGATAAAGTCTACTCTCCACTGCTGTGTAATCAATTATTGTAAATGTAAATGTTATCAGGAAATGATCAGACAGGAGAGGGTTTTCAGGAAACACTGTTAAATGTTCAGTTTCTATGCCATATGTTAAAACAAGATCTAGAGTGTGATTAAAGTGGTGGGTGGGTTCTTTTACATTTTGAGAGAAACCAATTGAGTCTAATAACAGATTAAATGCCATGTTGAGGCTGTCATTTTTAGCATCTACATGGATGTTAAAATCACCCACAATAATTATTTTATCTGAGCTCAGAACTAAATCAGATATAAAGTCTGAGAAATCAGACAGAAACTCTGTGTAAGGCCCAGGTGGACGATAGATGATAACAAGTAAGACTGGTTTCTGAGTTTCACAGCTGGGGTGGACAATGTTAAGCATCAGGCTTTCAAATGAATTAAAAGTCTGTCTTGGTCTTTCATTAATTAATAGACTGGTGTGAAAAATTGCCCTCGACCTGTGCTTCGAGATTTCTGGTAGTTAGAATGACTCGGGGGTGTTGATTCATTTAAACTAACATAATCATCCTGCTGCAACCAGGTTTCTGTAAGGCAGAGTAAATCAATTTGTTGATCAATTATTAAGTCATGTACTAACAGAGACTTGGAGGAGAGAGACCTAATATTTAATAATCCACATTTCACTGTTTTACTCTTTGGTTCAGATGTGGATACTGTATTGTTCTTTCTTTGTAATTGTTTATGTTTAAGTTGTTTGTTGCTGGTTTTTAGTTTGTTTTTTGTCTTTTTGGAAGCTGACACAGTCTCTATGGAGATGGGGGTTTTTTGGTTTTTTTTTTTGGGGGGGGGGGGGGGTAGCAGGAGGAGAGAAGCTGCAGAGAGGCGTGTAAGACTGCAACTCTGCTTCCTGGTCCCAACTCTGGATAGTCATATTTTGAGGGGTTTAATAAATTTGTCCATATTTCTAGAAATGAGAGCTGCTCCAGCCAAAGTGGGATGGATGCCGTCTCTCCTAACAAGACCAGGTTTCCTCCAGAAGGTTTGCCAATTATCTATGAAGCCCACATCGTTTCTGGGACACCACTCAGACAGCCAGCAATTTAAGGAGAACATGCGGCTAAACATGTCACTCCTGGTCTGATTGGGGAGGGGACCAGAGAAAACTACAGAGTCCGACATTGTTTTGGCAAAGTTGCACACCGATTCAATATTGATTTTAGTGACCTCCGATTGGCGTAACCGGGTGTCATTACTGCCGACGTGAATTATGATTTTACTGAATTTACGTTTACCCTTAGCCAGCAGTTTTAAATTTCCTTCAATGTCGCCTGCTCTGGCCCCTGGAAGACAATGGACTATGGTTGCCGGTGTCTCTAGCTTCACATGTCTGAGAACAGAATCACCAATTACCAGAGTTTGACCCCCAGCGGGTGTGTCGCCGAGTGGGGAAAAACGGTTAGACACATGAACGGGTTGGTGGTGTACCTGGGGCTTCTGTTTAGGACTATGCTTCCTCCTCACCGTCACCCAGCCGCCCTCTTTCCCCAGCTGCTTGGGATCTGCCAGGGAACAGCTAGCGGGGCCTACGCTATCTTCGGCTGCACCAGCTACAGGGGCCTGGCTAGCTAAGGGTGAGTGAAGGGTGCGAAGCCGAGTCTCCAATTCAGTAATCCTGGCCTCCAGAGCTGCAAATATGCTACATTTGTTACAGATATCATTACTGCTAAAGGAGGCCAAGGAGTAACTAAACATCTGACACAATGAGCAAGAAAGTGCAGGAGGGACAGGTGAAGTAGCCATGGTGCTAACGAGTTGGCTACGAGCTAAGCTAAGCTAGCGAAACAGTACAGAGACAGTGAGTGAATACTTTGGCTATAAATTAGGTAGTGAGTACACAGAAAGTGTGCTTCAGATGAAGCACGTGAAGATTATACTCTGAAAAAAGAATGTATTTAAAAGTTGTTAATTAAATTGCTAAGCAAATAAGCTACTCAGAAACACCACTGTGGTTGAGCAGGAACAGGAAGTGATACTCTACCACAGAGCGAGCGAACACCAAGTGACAGCGCCACCAAGGAGGAGGTGCAGCGGCTGGTGCTTTGGTGGCAGGACAAGAATCTATGTCTCAATGTTGGCAAGACAAAAGAGCTGATTGTTGACTTTAGGAAAACCGAGACTGTTCATCTCTCGCTCAGCATTGCTGGTGTCACTGTAGATGGAGTGAAGAGCACCAGATTCCTCAGTGTTCACTTCATAGAGGACCTGTCCTGGACCAGTAACACCAAATCAGTGACAAAAAGAGCTCGGCAGTGACTGCATTTCAAGAGACGACTGAAGAAGGTGCGCCTCCCCAAATCCATCCTTAACACCTTCTACAGGGGTACCATACAGTCTCCTCCTGATGTACGGTCTGCCACATATTTCTGCAGAGCAGTTAAGCTCTGCAGCGCTTCATAGATGTCTCCTCCAGTCGTGTAGCCACCTGGAATAACGTGCAACGTGTCTCTCCAATCAGCTTACAGACTCCTCCTTGTGATGCTGTTATGAAGTCCAGGTTCAGCCAAACACAAAATACAGACGAGTCCTCGGTCCCCAGACCGTGACATCATTTCTGTTCTGGGATTGAATAATTGGTTGATCACACCAGTACCGATGACAACCCCTGTAAGGAGAAAAACCTCAGGAAAGCAAAGAATCACGGGCCCTGAGTTAATTCACTGTAAAAAAAATCTGTAAAAATACAGTACAATCTACTGTATAAATGTGAAGGAATTTTCTGTATTAATAATTTACAGGTATTTTTCTGTATTTCTCAACTACTGCAATGCATTGTGGGAAAAATAACCCGAAAAGGAGGGAAAAGTAAGCGCAAGAGCAGCCATTAGCAGTGTTGCCAACTTAGCGACTTTGTCGCTATATTTAGCGAGTTTTCAGACTCCCTTAGCGACTTTTTTTCTAAAAAGCGACTAGCGACAAATCTGGCGACTTTTTCTGGTATTACTGGAGACTTATTTATGACGTCTTTTTGACGTGAAAGCACGTATCGCTTTTACTCTCAACAAGCAGCGGTGCTGCCGTGGGCACCTCGCCCGTGCCAAAGCGCTCCCAGGCGGAGGATAGTCCTCCCCCGCTGCTATCAGGGCAGGAGACGTTCACACCTATGCGTCCAAACGGTAAATGAATTGCGCATGAGCGAAGCCACTGCTTCCGCACTGACTGTAACGCAGTCTGTTCTTCTTTTACTGTTATGCTGTTTTGTGGGTCACAAGGTTTAAAACTACTTATAAACACACACACTGTAACTCCACCAAAGTGCCTATTTCAGGTCACTTTTGCCGGTCCAAGCCCGGATAAAGGAGCAGGGTTGGAATTGTGACATTACAAAAAACAATAATTGCTAAAATAAATTTAATTCGTAATTCTAAATAAACTCTAAATGCATTTAGGACGTTTTTTACTCACTTTATGTCTCTTCCACGATGTTATTTCACTCTCCAACAACGTAGGTTACAATTACATTAGCATGACCAATTATACAAATTAGGCGATGACGTCATTTGGCGACTGAGGAGTTGGCAACACTGGCCATTAGGCTTCTTTCAGGCTTCATCTGGATTTTGGACTCTGAAGTTGGAGAAACTGCCTTCAAATTTCTGTGGTAAGTATTAAAACTCATGTTTCCTTATATTAAAATAATGTTTTTTAAAAGACTCCACGTTTTTATTTAGAAAGAAATGTTAATTTATTTGTTAACTGGTTTCGGCTGTCTCCAGACAAGTCAGGAATATTTTGCTGACTCATTTTTTTTAAATAATTGTTATTTAGGTTTAACATGACTTAAGCTTTCCATTTTAGTTAATGTTAAAATTATTTTTACTGTGATACCGCCAGTTTTGCCCTTCAGTGGCTGAACAAGTTTTCATATTATAGTTAGCTGTCTGTGTCTCTCTGGGTATTACACAGCTGTGACTGCTAACTAGCTAATTAGCGAAAGTCAGCGATGTGGATAACTGGGAAAAGTGAGAAATTTATGGTTCTAGAAATTATTCTAGGACTCTAATAAGTACTGTATCAATACCTGTGTTTTACAGTTGGCTCTACTGTACACTTTAAAGGGTTTCAGGCAAAGTTACACTAACCCTAGTTTAAGCCTCAGACCTTCCTGGCTGACGCTAGCAAATGCTAATGTTAGCCTCTGATTTGGGCTACTAAAGTAAATACTTTTAGCTAGCTGACCAGCATAGATTATTTCGGTGGTTAACAGACTGTAGTGGTAATATTATTGAAAGTATAATTTCACCTCAGCACATTTACAATTATGTCTATTTTGTAGCACATAGAAATGTTTAGTTAATATTTACAGACACATTTTCCCTGTAACTGTGTTTTTACTCCAACATTTGTTGAAAATGTAATTTATGAAATGCTGAGCAGCATTTCTAGTATGTGGAATATTTTTGTCACCCACTGTGCTAATGTGATTAAATACTAATAATTATTACTAAAAAAAATTCAATAATAAATCAATAATAACTATTTCTTGATTGAACTATAATGTAAGCGCAGTGCTGGTGTGCAGGGTATTTATATGCCTTGTGGGGGATGCTGACATATTATAAACTTTTGTGTCTATATCAAGCTTTTAGCCAAATATAAGCAGAGATATTTGTATCTTTCTTAAAAATCCAGATCCTTATAGATTATTTGAGAAATGGATCAACAGCTATCACTACTTGAAGCACTCTAAGTCCTGCAGTGGAAAAATATCCCTTATTTCACCTTTGATCACACACTTTGGTTTTCCAGTGCAGAGCAATGGCCAAGAAAAGGAAAGACTTCCCCGAGTGGAAAAAAAAGATGAAGATACAAGCTGGTGATGATCGAGAGCAGCTGGTCTCAGGAAATGAAGAAAAACCCTGATCACCTTCTCTACAGAAACAAGGTGAGTTTAATGTTGTGGTTGATTTAGTTTTTCAAGGTATGTATGTTACTTTAATTATAAACTGCTTTTGTTGCAACCGAATGGTGTTATATGTATGCAACTCTACGTGAATTATAATCCTTTGTAGGGCTGTGTGATATGACCAAAATCTCATATCCCAATATAAGACATTTCTCTCCTGATAACGATATATATCACAAAATAGTGCATTTTCTGTAAATTCTGTGATTCTCGGGCAACTCGACTTATGTGAAGTGTTTTCAGTTGGGCGTCGTGTACCTGGAGTTGAGTGTTTTGACCGATGCGTGAAACTATACATATTTAGACATAAGTTTAAACGGCCGCCATTTTCTTTCCGAGTATTTATTACACGGCGTGCTGCGAGGAAAAGCCTGTTCTAACGTTTGAGTCTAAGGATTATTTTGAGCACCTGACAGCTCTTTTTTGCTTTTCATTCGTAAACTCTCTCAAAACTCTTTCATGTGATTCTTGTGTAGGTGGTTAAAGATGTTTGTTGTGTTTGAGTGGTGGTGGGGACCAGTTTGTGGCATAATTTGCATAGTACAGTTTTCTGGGGCGTGTCAGACTTTTCATAACCAAACCATTTCCATTGCCCCTCGTTTAACAATAAGGTCCTTGATTTCTTTTGACTGGTCCTTCTGTTTGGAGCTAGCTGGTTCTGCCTCATCCTTGCTGGCCATGCTGGTATTCTCTGTGCCTTCATCTGCGTGGTGACTGTAAGCGCCATTTATAGTCACTTCATGTTTTTATTTGAGGTCATTTGTTTGATGCATATTCTGAAAATTTGTTTGAGAATAATGTATATCATTTCAGTTTATTTTGAAAAGTCTCAACAGAAACTTGAGCTTTATTGTGAAAGGTTTATGTGGAAAATAAACAAGCGGACAGTGGAGCCACACAATGGTTTTACCGTCATTGTTGGTAACGAAAGTACGCGTAAAAACAGTCACTTGTTCATCCATAGTGTGGTTATTGTAAGTATAAGAGAAAGAGAGAACTTTAAGAAATAATATAGCAACTACAGTGACCATCAAAATCATGAAAAAAATATTGCCGTAAAGAGTTTATTTTGCAACACCACAAAACAAACAATAGTGTATAATATGAAACAATAGACATTTTTATATCGTCATCTGATATATATCGTCATATCGCACAGCCCTAATCCTTTTTTGTTTATGTTGTTTATGTTCTAGGTAAAAAAATATATAAAAATACAAACTTTTTAAAAATGTCTTGTTGTTTCTCTTTTTTTCCTCAGAATAAATTGCGACTAGTCTCAATGGCTGACATGGAGGAGCAACACAGCGACACGTTAACCCCGACTGCTGCAGTTCCTGTATGAACTGAGCAACTCTGAAAATCCAAGGAAAAGCTGAGTGTATTTTATTTAAAGGTCAGATGGACCTTGATGTACTAACATGCAGGCTGCATTCAGGACTTTGTCACACTGGTATATGAAGAGTGGTAACAAGACTTTGTAGTAATTTGTCTTACTATTGTCTTATTTGTTGTGATTTAGAGTCTGTGCGCACAAGCAGAAGTTTTTGTTTGTAACCGTAACCTTGTTTTCAGAGCCTTGTCTAACATCTAATGGTCATGAAATATGTCAGACTTTTTCCTCTACTTAAACAGCTAAGAGCATTTGAACACTGTGGAGAAAAAGGTGTGCATTAAGGATTTTGAACTATGATGTTTAAGTGTTGTCATTGCTGAGGATTCGTGGACACAGATCCTTATTCACTACACTGCTGTTTACAGTTTAACTTTTCATCAGAACAAGCACTACTAATTGTACTTTGCTCCTCACTGACAAAACAAGTCCAGTAAATACACTTTTCTCTTTAAGTTTGGGACAGTAATCTGTCTTAATTTATTTTGTGTTTTAGTTATCATATGGGGAAAAGTCCTGTGGTTATCCATCCGTCCTGTTCATCTTCTTTAGATCTGTTCAGTTTTGGCACCACTTAAACAGTCAACAAATTTTGACTCAAGTATGTTATAGTATGTAAGGTAAAGACCCCAAAGAGTTAATCTCAGACAAATGTTCACACAAATGTGAATTACATTCACTTCATTAATGAAGTGAATGTAATTCAGTAATCAAAGGTGTTTGGCTATAACTGACTACATGTGTATACTGTATCATAAGTGGACAGACATGGATGTAAACCACACCTTAACCATTTGGCTGAGGCAAAACTACCACAAGGCAGTGATTCTAACTAAAAGATACTCTGGATATTATTAAATATGAACATATCGTTAAATATGACATTTTTTGTTTGTCAGGTGTCCTGTTTGAAGAAAACACTTGGTAGACACACTAACACTTGAATGAATGTAAATAAACACATTTACATGAGGGCAACCTGATTCCAAGGAAATAAAAATGCTCAAATTTGAAAACTTGTGAGTTATTTTGTTCATGTATCAGCTGTTTAGTCGTTTTATGACAAGATGGATGCTGTCATTATATTTTATAATGTGTTTGAGTTAAGGAGAATAAAAGAATATTTAACATTCATTGTACCAATGTTGTTGTGTACGAAGCACAAATTAATTTAAGTTTTAATTTGTAAATTTTTGAGTACATGGTGTACTAGGTTGTAATTGCATAGAAATATACGTTTAAGGATATAAAGAACTATATTTAATGAGTTACAGTGAAAAGAAGTGCTTGGAAATAGTAATATAAACAGAAATTTCAATTTTTCTATTAACGGAAAATATCAGTTAATGATACAGAAAATATACTGTGAATAAACGGAATTTTCCATTTTATAGCTGAAGGAAATGTCCGTAAATAGTACAGAGAGTATACTGTAAATCTACAGAATCTTCCGTTTTATCATTTACAGAAAACTCCGTCAAACGTCCGTAAAAAAACAGAAAATGTACTGGCAGAAAATTACCAGGACATTTTCCGTTTTTCTACGGAATTTCTTTTTACAGTGTTCATGTACATGGGCGAATCCTGTGCAGGAATGCGCCCAGGCATCTGGTCAGACTTTATTATATACTGCCTTACTCATGTAACACTCATGGGTGGAGTACAAGTTAGGAAAAAACAACTTCTTATCTGCTGATTGCATTCGAGGCTGCACAGGATGCAGCCTTGCAAGACAAAGAGGAACAAGTTGATTAACGATCTTGTAGTGGGTTAAAACAATACATGTGGGTGTTGTCTAAACTTGAGCAGACACTTTGTTCCAGTTAAAGAATTTGCTGACACGCTATGTACAGGCATTACTACACAATTCAAATAAGGCTTAAACATAAACAATTATCACAGTTGAATAAAGATAATAAAGTAATATAATTCAAAATCTTTCAACATTCCCTTCTGTTTTTAGCAGATTTGAATTGTGCAGCAAAACACATATCATTTATCAGAACATAACTTCTTACAACATGTATTTTCAGTTAGTTCGTCATAAAATGCATTTGCTGATTTTTATTGGCAACTTAGACACTTGTATCAGAGTCTACATCATAGTCATCAGTAAGTAACTACTTGTCTTTCACATTTTCAGTTACTACATAATTAGTTGCACTTCATCTTCATTTAACAAATAGGAAAAGAAGTCTTCATAATCTTCATCGGTTTGTGGTACATCTGCGTATGTTGTGAGTGATAAACTTATCATCTGTGAAATTACAGCCTTTAAACAAGGTATAACACAAGTAAAGAAAAGCAAAATAAAATAAAATATAATAAAGTAAAATAAAACCAGGAAAACTCCAACGCCGATCAACAGTCTCTTTAGAATCTGAAGCCATGTTTAAAGAATTATCTGGTATGTAGGTGCAGCACATGGTGTTGAATAAGACACACAATCCTCCTTTCTCAGCCAGGATCATGTCCAGTGCTACACGATATTGCATTACAGCAATTCGGAGAGCGTCCATGTTAGGTTTTGTAATGTTGATTGTCATTTATGCTTAGAAATATCTACTTATATATGCTTAGAGTTTTATAATTAGTTTTAGATTGGTAGAGGTGTATAATCGATTGTGTAGTGATAGGATGTGTGATCCTTAATAGTCTGCAAAGGCTTGGTGCGCATTCCAGAGTGTTCTGGAATCCACACCTACATCCTGTGAGCATGGGAAAAGGTCGTACCTTGTTTTATTGTTTTATGGGATGTTTATAGGATAAACGTGGCTATATCTGTTTTAGGCTAAGTGCCATTTGTTTACATGAACTGCTGGACTTCCGGACCAGCAGGTTTAGGGAAGTCTTTATGGGGTCACGCTCTGACCACACACACACACACACACACACACACACACACACACACACACAATCCTTTGTTCACATGTATACCTATGTAAGATGTTATATGTTAATGACCCTATGCATATTCATGTTACCACAATAAAAGGAGTGCTATGGGGAACCTGGCTGAGAGTCTGATGGAGGTCAAGTGGTGGAACGACACTTGGCTCCAGGCAGGTCTCCCTCATGCATGAGTAACATGAAGAACTTTGCCTACTTCGTGTCTTGCTTTGCTGTGTAATTATATTGTCTTCAACGTTCCAGCGAATAGGTTTAAGCTACAAACCTATCAGTCCATTTCTTGGTTATGTCCCTCGTTGACCTTGCAGGATGCATTGAGGAACAAGCCGAATCTATAGTCCAGTGTCTCACTTCCAAGAGCATATTTTCCAGTCCCTATCCATGGGAAAAGGGCGTGGATAACTTTCTGTCCTGTGATAGGAATACTTATGACTCTTCTACTGCAGAAAAAAACCCTCTCTGGAAAGGGTGCTGGGTCCAGTTATCTTACTGCTGTTATGATCCCAGCAGTCTTCAGAGTGTCATCGTATGCACAGTACAGTGACACAGCATTAGGTGATGTTCATAGGAAACTGCTGTCATCACCACCATAGCTTCTGGTTCCTGTGCTTTTCACAGAATCATGATGTCATCCTCGGACTCCCCCTGCACTGTCGATGGAGCTTGGCACGCTCCCCTCATCCTTCAGGTGCCCGTCTGTTGTCCAAAATCTCCTCTGTTGGCCTCTGGAAATCCCCCTTGGCACAGTTCTCATTCCAACGCAGCTTCGTGGTCCTTGCTGTGGCTCCAAAGTCTAATTTCATGATGGGCCCCAACCAGCTCGACCTTTGACCTCAACCACTGCCTGGGCTGTCAGCTATGCCTGGAATGGTTCTTGCTTCTCACCGGGCCTCTGAAGATTTCTCAGGAGATGACTGCTGCACCTGTATTTCCTTGCTAGGAGGAAAAACTTCTATTTGGAGAGCATGTCAACAATCATCAAACCACATTCTTTAGTTTAGTGAACTTCACTTATAGGCCATCAAAGCCTCATCTGAACATGGATGCACCACTTGCATAGGTTCAATACCCGTTGAATGAACTGTTAATCACACAAATCGCTGCAAAAATCATATAAAACATAGTTTAATGTTAATTCATTGTTTCATGTTAATCCTGGACCCCTCCTCTTGACGCACGGACACTCCCATGAGTCAACTCATCAAAACCAGATTCCTGTCTTAAAGAAAAAGGTTAGCTAGATCATGTCCCAGGCAACATCAGGGCATCTCCTCCTCTGGAGCAACACCACTTCGGACCTATAATCCTGCAGTAAAAGATGTTAGCGTGTTTTGCATATTAAGTTTGCCTAAAAACTGGCTCCGCCAGGAGCCTGCATACACACCATCATGGCCTGAAAAACAAGATCTGGAAGTGAAATCAAAATAACCTTCACATTTTCCCCAAAACACAGTGTAACAGCATCACCACTCATAACCTATAAACACAGTTTCTTCACACATAAACCCAGAAATCCTGTAGTAGAAAAACATTAACTAGTTGTTCTGGTATAAATCACATGATCAAATCACAAGAAGAACTGTAATGCTGTAGAAAAGAAATATAAATGTTAGCGCTGCGCATGTGTATACACTCTTTCTCACAGTAATCTCTGTGAGCAACACAAACCCATGAATAACACACCCCTGGTAGATTCACAAACACAGAAAGTGGCATTTAAAAGTTAAATCGGTATGCAAGCTCGAATGTTGCTGTCATCTTTCTGCTCCTGTAAAAGAAACACATAAATTCATCCACCCTTTTGGCCTGTCTAGGTGGAGGTTAACTTTGAGTCGTGGTCAAGTCTTGTCAGCTTTTACCAGTCAGTCAGTTTGTTTTTATTTCCATTCATTCATTCATCCATTCTTTTTTTGCTGATAGTGGAAACTATTGCCGCATTTGATTTCCACCCTCAGCAAAATGACGTCATTTCGAAAGAAAAAGAAGAATTTTAGATCGGATTACCTCGCTGAATCCTTTTTAGGCAGGGACTCTCATTTTCTAATCGTCCCAAATAAGTGGCTTTCTCCTGAGCCCATTTTGATGTGGAGAAACTCACTTGTAACAATTTTCTTGACGACGTATCGTATAGCGCTTCTAATCGTGCAGATCTGCTCAAACAGAGATTATCGAACAAAACTTTCAGTGCACTGTGAAAGTATCAAAATAAAAAGGCCTTGTTACGTCATGACACAAGCTCCTCATCTCAGGAGGGTAAATCATACCATTAGCATGGTTTATCATACTATCGTACTAATTGGCAGGCTCAACTTCACAACAAAAGAAAAATCATCAGCTAGATTCACTCCGAACCAACCATCAGCTGCACAACACACAACATAAGCCTAATATGTTATGAGTTTAATCCCCAGATCTGTGCTTCTCACTCATTTAGGCCACACGCACCCATTTTATTCAGTTTTCCTTTTTTCCCGTCATCATAAAACATGTGACATGTTGTCATGCACTTCACAAAAGAAGTTTGTTCTGACGTATTCAGAGTTGTGTATCTAGGTACAGGATACACTCGCACATCAAAACAGGAAACTCAGTGTTTTAGAGTCTCCACTCTAACAAACTCCAACACATCTCATTCACTCGTGCTAGAATTCAGTCACCTTTCATTAATCTAAGAACGATAAACTAATTTGCATATCAGCTATTAACCCACTAAGATGACAGGACAACAGAAATGCATGTTCAAAATGTAATCACAAAAATAGAATTTCCCTCACACAGTAAATTACTTGTGCTGCATCAATCAAGCAGGAAGCATCTCCCAATTTACTGTATTAACAACTACATTTATTGTCTGATCACTGGTTGGTCAAACCAGAATCTTTTTCCCCCACAAAAGTTAAACTGTTGTCCTGCAACCTAGAGAGTCAATTTTTTTGCATTGGATAAATTCAGCATTTGATAACAAGTGTCTGTTAAATTCACACTATTTTAACACTGATAAGAGATAACAAGCTAATTTTCATTACATGGGTGTTTGTGTTATTAGGCAGGTTTAATGCATGACTGTGGAGCTGCATATCCAGCAGAGCATGTTCTTAAAGCTGCCTTTCCTACACATTTCTCTGCTATTATTTAATCATTTTGTAACTAATGTGCTATGAGTCCATTGATCTTTGCATCACACTAAGTGACTTGGACAAGATGGTAAACAGACTCACATGCTTAAAATGTTGTCTAATCTTCATGAGTACTCTTGTATTTGGAGGTGTTAGTAGGGTTAATGCATGTTCTGTTTGTGTGTGTGTGATTTTGTATGTTTCTTTTTGCAGTGTTTCAGACTCCTTCACAATTTTCCCACTTAAGCAGTCAGTTTTGTTTTTCCCAGATTTGCTAACCCAAATTTTGATTTCCCACTTTAAACACCAGCATTCTCACTTACTCTCACTGTTGTCCTCTCCCACTTCAACAGTCCAATAGCAGGCAGTTCTCTTTCAGTTTTGTCCTTTGTCCTTGTTTCACTGTCTCTTCTTGCCATTTTCTCCAAAGGTGGCAAATGTCAAACTCCAACAGTCTCCTCAGTTCTCCTCAAACGTTCTTTTCACCTGCACAGTGAATTTGCAGCTTGTTGGGAACACAGTGCCATTCATCCAATCAGGCAGGATGATGGGTTTGCTCTTCTTCTCTGATGCTGTTTGTCCACACTGCTGCTGCTTGCTGGGACTCTTTTCTCAGGACTTTGCTGCTGTCTCTTTATCTGCCATGTTATTGCTCTTTGGAGCTGCATTCCTTGTCTTCAGGGAGGAGTGAGAGCTCGCTTGTGAGTTTGAGAGACACATGGTGCTGTAAATAAGTTAGCCAGAAACTTGGCCTGAATGTTTCTAATGATGTTAAACTATAACTTTCTTCCGACCGCTGCATGTGGAAAATTGATTCAGGTCTGTTTGTCACCTGAAAGTGACAAACTAAGACATTTTCATTATTATTATCACTGCTTAATCAACACACACAACTCTCTCTCTCTCTGTTTTTGTGAACAGTCCTTTCTTAAAAGCAGAAAATGAGATTGTAGTTGTTCTTGGCTGATCAACACAAAACCTTTTTCCTATGATTATTTTTCATCTATAATATAAATTTTGTCTCTTTTTCACTCTTTTTTTTTTCTTTACAATAGCTGGTGACCTGCAGAATCACCGCTCTCACAATCAGAGGCAATTACTTTTACACAGCGCACAAAAACACTGTGACGTCAGACACATTCACACTCACTTTTTTCATCTGCGTAAATAAATCATTTGGCCAATGGCATGTGCCATCGTGATCCATAAATATGATGAAGTTTATTTAACTATTTTTCAACCCACCAAAACAAATAAACAAAAACATGATGCTGATGCTATGAACACTCCACACACATGAGTCAAGATGCAGGAAAACTGCTCACGGAAACTCTGCACATTCCAGTTATCACAGTTATCATAGTTCTGTTTCCCTCTCTTTGAAGAGTTCTCAGCCAGCTTCTGATCTGATAATGTGTAGCTTGCTCATCAGCTCAGAAGAGACCACAACGCAACCTCACAGTGGTTTCATATTCAATTCAGCTTCTCCATCATGTAGTTTTCAGCTGTGTCATACGGGGTTCAGCATATTAGTTGTTTTCATAGGTGTGCTCTATATCTGGGGTAGCTGTAGCTCAGGTGGCAGAGTGGATCAGCCACTACCAGAAGGTCGGTGGTTCAATCCCAGGCTGCTCCAGTCTGCATGCCAAATATCCTTGGGCAAGATACTAACCCCATGTTGCTCTCCGATGCATCCATCGGGGTGTGAATGTGTATGAATGTTAGCTACTTAGCACTTAAGTTTAGAAGTGCTTGTGTGATTGGGTGTGATTGGGTGAATGAATTAGCTGTATAAAGCGCTTTGAGTGCTCGGACAGAGTAGAAAAGCGCTATATAAGAACCAGTCCATTTACCATTTACCATATCTCAACAATGGCTCATATTAGGATGACAGTTTTTCAAACAGGTCAAGTGCCTCTATACACGTAATTAGTTAAAATATTTACCTATTTTACTTCATATGTCATTGTACTGAATTTGAGCAACCCTAAGCTTAATGCAGATTACTTTCAACAATTATCCACCTCACATCATAACTGACTGAGGTGCCTCTTCATATTAATATTATTTCATCATTAATACCAGTTTACAGGTTGGTATCCTTGCTATTATTAGTATGAATACATTAAAGATAAGTTGTAATTTAGCCTTTTGTTTATTTTACTTTATTCCTCTTGTATTTATATCTATTCAGTCGGGTCTGTTTCCAACCCTTTTTAAACTACTTTAAACTACTTTGATCTCTAATTTTCACTTGGTGAGGGATTATTACGTTCTTCCTAGTCTGAACTGCTCTCTTCACCTGAGCTGCTATCCTATTCTGAGTTACTGTCTTCTTTGTTTCTTACAGTCACGTACAAAATGTCCCTCTTTTCCACACCTCCAGCATGCAGTGCTAAAGCCACTGTTTGGTGTGTGTGTAGCTCTGCCTCTACCTCTTGCTCTTCCACTATGCATTCCTCTCCCTTTCTTTTGCATTATTCCTGCTCCGGCTTGTTGTTTTTCTAAACATTTCTCATCAGGTGTTAATTTCGCTTGTTTATTCTCCATTTTCAAAGATTTTGCTGGGCCGTCACTGGCACGCTTGACTTCAGAGTGGTTTACTGATACGGCCTTCGACTTCACCCTAACGGTGAAGCGGTATCAGTTTTATGAGATGAAACTCAACCGTTCTCCTTTGTCACCAGTACTTGAGCCTCAGCAAAGAAAACAAAAATGGAAGTAGTTCAGCAGCTTATTGTGCTGTAAAATCAATTATTACTTCCAGACACACACACATATAGACATTTGCGCGCTAATTTGTCACGAAGTATTTCACGGCTACCTCTAAACCCAGTCTAAACACAGTTCCTTTTGGCGAACTTAAACCTATTTTAATTTCTCTGTCTCAACGTGTTTTCATTTGCTTAAACGTATTTTAATTTGTCACGAAGTAATTTCAGCTACCTCTAAAACTAGTCTAAACACAGTTCCTTTTGGCGAACTCAACCTATTTTATCACGTGACTTTTAAACCTTTGCGGCCGTTTTATATACCAAAATAGTGTTTCTCACCCTCCGACATCTCACTGGTGGTTCGGATCATCAGACTGAATCCCAGTGCCGTGGACCAGGCCACTGGCCCAGACCCGAATTCACGTCCTGGAGCTCTCTCCTCGTCTAAGAGGGCTGTGCACAGGCTTCAGTGCTGGCTCCACACGGCGTCAGGAATCAGTGCTGGATCTTGGAACAGAGTCACAGATAACAGTTCTGATGTTTTCTGCTCCGGCTACGAAGGACCAAATAATGTTAAGAGATATATTCTAAAACACTTCTTCAGCAGAGAATCAGAGAGGAGAAACACACAGATTTTCTTGCTAGCAAGGGCAGCCTAGAGTGAGACTCAGAGACCCGCCCTGAGGACTTGCCCTGGTCCTTTATTTATACACTTCAGTGAGCGTTTGTTCCATACATTGAAATGTGGAGGTGTATGTGTGTGTGTGTGTGGGTGTGTGGCCAGAGTGTGACCCCATGAATGACTTCCCAAAAACTGCTGGTCTGGAAAGTCCAGCAGTCCACCTAAACAAAAAGCACTTAAACTAGAAACAGATATAACTACGTTAATCCTACCGTAAAAAAATAAAACAAGGTACGAACTTTCCCATGCTCCTAGGATGTGGTGGTGAAAGCCAGAACACCCTGGAATGTTACAGACTTCCTAGGATGAGATATCCTTTCAATAAACACAAATGGTTACATGTAGTATTCTACCATATACAAACTTATATCATTAAAAGATTATACTGACTACTAAGTACAATTTTCCATTGACAGTGACAAAGACAGTTCATTCTTGAATGAAGACACTAATCAGACAGTTGTAAAATGTAGCCAATTGTGTTTATTAAAATATGGAGGAAATGGAAAGGAGGGGGGGGGGGTGTTGTAGAGAAGAGGGTAATGGTAAGGGATAGAAAGGAGCAAAGAGAAAGAGGAGAGAAAAGCCCAACAATCCCCTCTGAGCAAGCACTATGCGGAGAGGAGAGGGGAAAATTAAGCTGGAGCAGAGGTGGAGGAAGACGAGGTGACATCAGCAGTAGTAAAAGCAGGAGTGTCCCTCCTCCGGAAGAAGCAGAAGCGTTTTTTCTTCTTTTGCAGCAGCTTCTCGACGAGCACTTTTTTTTCTAGGATCAGGGTACTCAGCTCATCGATTGTTTCTCTATTTTGCTGCTCAAGTTTCTTGCAAGTTTTCTCCACTGCTTCTAATTTGGCGTCTTTTTCGTCCAACCTTTCTTTCAGTTGTTTAGATGTTGCCTCCTCTTTTTCCTTTTCTGCTGCCAGTTCTGTTGTTTTGTTTTTCATTTTGTCATAAAGTTCTTGCAGGCTTTTGTTTTTCCTCTCAAAGTCCTGGAGAAGAAGTTCCTCTTCTTTCTGCTTTATGACCAGCTGTTCTTTCTCTTCAAAGATTTCTTGATGTTTTTGCAGAGCTTCGTCAAACTTTTCTTGCAAGCCTTCGCTGTGTTTCTTAGCGCTCTGAAGCTTGCAGTCCATTTCTTTTTCTTTGATCTCCTGTTGCTTTTTTGCTTGAAGCAACTCCTCAGATTTTAGGAGTGTGTTATTAAGCATTGCCTGCAGCATCCTTTCTTCTCCCTGCATCTGTTGGAGTTGGTACTGTGTGTCTTTCTGCTTCCTTTCCAGCTGTTTTTTGTCTTGGATGATTTCTTCATTTTTTTGCAGCGCTTCGTCAAGCTTTCCTTGCAAGTCTTGGTGTTTTTTCTCGGTGATCTGAAGCTTGAAATCCATTTCTTGTTGTTGGATCTCATGTTGCCTTTTCTCTTGCAGCAACTCCTCATAGTTGTGCAGTGTCTTATCAAGCCTTGCCTGCAGCATCCTGTCTTTTTCCTGTATTTGTTGGAGTTGGCACTCCATGTCTTTCTGCTTGCAAGCCATTTCTTTTTGCTTGATCTCATGTTGCCTCTTCTCTTGACGAAGATCTTCATTTGCTTTCAGGTGGTAATCAAGCCTTGCTTTTAGCACTCTGTGTTGTATCTGCGTGTTTTGGAGTTGAAACTTCATGTCTTTCTGCTTTTTGTCCTCTTGTTTCTTCTGTTGGAGGATTTCTGTATTTTTCTGCAGAGCTTCATCAAGCTTTGCTTGGAGCTCTTGGATCTTTTTGTCCTTATCTAGGAGTTCCCATTGTTTCATATCAATAACGGCTTCCTTATCTTGAAGCTGGTAGGACAGCTTTTTCAATTCGGCGCTCTTTTTCTCATTTTCTTGTGTCAATAACACAATCTTCTCTCTGTTGAGGAGATTTTCATTCTCTAATTCTTCCAAGCGCTTGTCCTCTACTTCTAACTGTTCACACCAAGGAAGAGAGGAGAGGAAAGGGTCTAGTGGTTGATCCCAGGGAAGAGCGTAAGGGTCAACTTCTTGTCCGTTTGGATCTTCTCTTTGAGACATGTTGAGGTCTGGATGCACTGACTTTGCAAAGGATCCAAGAGTTTTTGACCAAAAGCTCCTTTGACCAAAAGTTTTGAAATGCTTCTCTGGCGAAGATTCGAATGCTGCGAACTTAAATGCTGCCAATAACGGACTGAAAGTGGTTGCACTTCACCCCTATTTATAGGTTTTAAAGATCAAAGGATCAGAATGGTGGTATGATTCTAAATGTGTGTGATGTCATCATTCTTTTAGCCAATGAGTGTGTCACATGACATTTGGTATGATTCTAAATGTGTGTGATGTCATCATTCTTTTAGCCAATGAGTGTGTCACATGACATTTGTGGAAGAGGGCATTTTTTAACTTGGACAAATTATCAGTAAAGTTTCAATCTCTGTTATTTACCATAGAGTCTGCACAGTATGGTGACATATTAAAACTGAAGAATATTTTGTACTTGTAGTGTTTCATCATGGGTCCAGTTTTTACCCAGGTGCTTAAAGCCCTCCTTTACCCTCATGTAACACAACAGTCATTTCCAACCACTGTTTCCTGTTCCTGTCACTCAAACAAACAGGCGACAAACATCTTCTATAAACTGGAATCATTTCAGTTTATCGGATTAGAAAACATCTAATCTAGTGTTGATATTACACTGGGGATCCACCGATACCACTTTTTTGGAAACGAGTACGAGTACTTGCCTTTCAGTACTCACCGATACCGATACTGAGTACTTAATAAAAACATGATTTAAATTTACAGGTAACAGCTTTAGTCCTATAATTTAACAAAAAAACAACAACAAGGGACTGGTTTGGAATTAAGAACATTTATTTAAAATGAAAAGCATGTTGTATGCAACAAATTACAGAATAAACAATTGTGAAAAAAAAATTAAACAGTGACAGTGCAACTCTAGTATTGTTTTCAGTTTATTGTAAACTCTGCCGCTTTCAACAACACAAGGGGCATTAATAAACATCTTTGCTATTTAGTGCACAATATTTGAATAAACTAACAACATCCACCAACATAGAACTATGGCAGTCAGTGCAACTGAGGTAGGTATTAACATCAAGTCTAAGATGACTCACTTAATGGAGAGAAAAAGTGAGTGGCAGGGCTTTTTTTAAGAAAAGTAGCTTTTCTGCATTATCAGCAGTCAAACTGTTTCTGTTTTCATCTATAATGTGTGACACTGAGCTAAAAAGCCTTTCACTTTCCACACTGCTACATGGGGCTGAGAGATATTTACTCGTCTGTTTCTCTGTTTAGAAGTCTCACAAGCACAGTCACAGCTGGGATGACATCAGAGGCTAGTGCGTCGTAGCTGCTCACTTTTTTAGTTAGTTCCTCAAAGGGGGCGAGGATGGCAACAGTCGTCTCTATAAGAGCCCATTGGTGAGCGGTGAGATAGTCAGGGAGTTCATGCTCTGACACATACACGCCCAGCACTCGCTTTTGCTCAATGAGGGACTGGAGCATGTAATACGTGCTGTTCCAGCGCGTCTGTACGTCCTGCTGCAGTCTCTTTATTGGCTGGTTGAGCTGTCCCTGAATGTCCTCGAGGCGGGAGTAGGCTAAGGCGGAATGTTTAAAATGCCCAACTATTTTCCGTCCCACTGCTATAGCATCAGCTATGCTCCTCTGTGCTAATAAGCGTGGGTAAATAAGCGTGGGTAAACTCTTTGTATTCGTTGTCGTGTTGGGATTTTGGTGCTTGATTAAATTACTTGTGTTAAATGCGCTACCTTTTGAGCCTCCTCTGGACAATTTCACTGAGCACAATTTGCAGTCTGTCTTTGTTTTTGCGTCTTCGTTCACTTTGAAATAGTTCCACACGGCTGACTTGTCTCGCCTGCCCTTCTCTTAGCTCTGAGCTGCAGCCGGGGCCTGGTGGCGGGCACTCGGCGCCTGTGATTAACCCTTACATGCCGCTCAAACATAGACAGATCTCAGACCGTGGTATCGGTCCCCGGTATCGGGGGACTTTTAATGAGTACGAGTACTTTAGAAAATGTGGTATCGAGGCCGATACCAGTATCTGTGCATCCCTATATTACACTGCTGTTTAGTGTCTCGCTAATCTCAGTGTCACCAAAATATCCACCCTACATGTCAAACAATGAGAGAACTTGAAACAGTACCATCACCTAGCAGCTTATGTTAATTAGTGCTAACGTTTTGTTTGCTGGCTAACATTGCTATTATTGTAGTCCCAGTTAAATGACTTTGAATAGCTTTATTTCAAAAGGAACTTTGCAATTTCTCAGCCATTTAGCTGTGTTAACTGTACATGCTGTAGGTCATAAGGCATGCTTGGATCATTTTTATAATCAGCCTCTTATGTCATTGGGTGAAATTAATTTCTGTTCTGGGATTGAATAATTGGTTGATCACACCAGTACCGATGACAACCCCCTGGTCCCTTCTCTCCTTGCCTCCACCACCCAACAAACAGTCTGTCCTTCCAAGTGTTACCTAGTGTCTTTGTATGAAAACTTAATAAATTGGTATTAGTATGAACAACCTGATGTGTTTGTCTGGCGCTCGAGCATTTCCGTTGTAAATAGTTGTAAGTAGCTTTGTAAAGTAGCATTTTCGTGCCTTTCGTGCATAACAAAAGCAAACGACATTATCAAGCTTGCAGATGACACCACAGTGGTGGTACTCATCAGGGATGATGATGATGCGGCATACAGGGAGGAGGTGCAGCAGCTGGTGCTTTGGTGGCAGGACAAGAATCTATGTCTCAATGTTGACAAGACAAAAGAGCTGATTGTTGACTTTAGGAAAACCGAGGCTGTTCATGTCTCGCTCAGCATTGCTGGTGTCACTGTAGACGGAGTGAAGAGCACCAGATTCCTCAGTGTTCACTTCATAGAGGACCTGTCCTGGACCAGTAACACCAAATCAGTGACAAAAAGAGCTCGGCAGTGACTGCATTTCAAGAGACGACTGAAGAAGGTGCGCCTCCCCAAACCCATCCTTAACACCTTCTACAGGGGTACCATACAGTCTCCTCCTGATGTACGGTCTGCCACATATTTCTGCAGAGCAGTTAAGCTCTGCAGCGCTTCATAGATGTCTCCTCCAGTCATGTAGCCACCTGGAATAACGTGCAACATGTCTCTCCAATCAGCCTACAGACTCCTCCTTGTGATGCTGTTATGAAGTCCAGGGTCAGCCAAACACAAAATACAGACGAGTCCTTAGTCCCCAGACCGTGACAAAGACAGTTCATTCTTGAATAAAGACACTAATCAGACAGTTGTAAAATGTAGCCAATTGTGTTTATTAAAATATGGAGGAAATGGAGGAGGGGGGGGGTGTTGTAGAGAAGAGGGTAATGGTAAGGGATAGAAAGGAGCAAAGAGAAAGAGGAGAGAAAAGCCCAACAATCCCCTCTGAGCAAGCACTATGCGGAGAGGAGAGGGGAAAATTAAGCTGGAGCAGAGGTGGAGGAAGACGAGGTGACATCAGCAGTAGTAAAAGCAGGAGTGTCCCTCCTCCGGAAGAAGCAGAAGCGTTTTTTCTTCTTTTGCAGCAGCTTTTCGACGAGCACTTTTTTTTCTAGGATCAGGGTACTCAGCTCATCGATTGTTTCTCTATTTTGCTGCTCAAGTTTCTTGCAAGTTTTCTCCACTGCTTCTAATTTGGCGTCTTTTTCGTCCAACCTTTCTTTCAGTTGTCTAGATGTTGCCTCCTCTTTTTCCTTTTCTGCTGCCAGTTCTGTTGTTTTGTTTTTCATGTTGTTATAAAGTTCTTGCAGGCTTTTGCTTTTCCTCTCAAAGTCCTGGAGAAGAAGTTTCTCTTCTTTCTGCTTTATGACCAGCTGTTCTTTCTCTTCAAAGATTTCTTGATGTTTCTGCAGAGCTTCGTCAAGTTTTCCTTGCAAGCCTTCGCTGTGTTTCTTAGCACTCTGAAGCTTGCAGTACATTTCTTTTTCTTTGATCTCCTGTTGCTTTTTTGCTTGAAGCAACTCCTCAGATTTTAGGAGTGTGTTATTAAGCATTGCCCGCAGCATCCTTTCTTCTCCCTGCATCTGTTGGAGTTGGTACTGTGTGTCTTTCTGCTTCCTTTCCAGCTGTTTTTTGTCTTGGATGATTTCTTCATTTTTTTGCAGCGCTTCGTCAAGCTTTCCTTGCAAGTCTTGGTGTTTTTTCTCGGTGGTCTGAAGCTTGAAATCCATTTCTTGTTGTTGGATCTCATGTTGTCTTTTCTCTTGCAGCAACTCCTCATAGTTGTGCAGTGTCTTATCAAGCCTTGCCTGCAGCATCCTGTCTTTTTCCTGTATTTGTTGGAGTTGGCACTCCATGTCTTTCTGCTTGCAAGCCATTTCTTTTTGCTTGATCTCATGTTGCCTCTTCTCTTGACGAAGATCTTCATTTGCTTTCAGGTGGTAATCAAGCCTTGCTTTTAGCACTCTGTGTTGTATCTGCGTGTTTTGGAGTTGAAACTTCATGTCTTTCTGCTTTCTGTCCTCTTGTCTCTTCTGTTGGAGGATTTCTGTATTGTTTTTCAGAGCTTCATCAAGCTTTGCTTGGAGCTCTTGGATCTTTTTGTCCTTATCTAGGAGTTCCCATTGTTTCTCATCAATAACAGCTTCCTTATCTTGAAGCTGGTAGGACAGCTTTTTCAATTCGGCGCTCTTTTTCTCATTTTCTTGTGTCAGTAACACAATCTTCTCTCTGTTGACGAGATTTTCATTCTCTAATTCTTCCAAGCGCTTGTCCTCTACTTCTAACTGTTCACACCAAGGAAGAGAGGAGAGGTAAGGGTCTAGTGGTTGATCCCAGGGAAGAGCGTAAGGGTCAACTTCTTGTCCGTTTGGATCTTCTCTTTGAGACATGTTGAGGTCTGGATGCACTGACTTTGCAAAGGATCCAAGAGTTTTTGACCAAAAGCTCCTTTGACCAAAAGTTTTGAAATGCTTCTCTGGCGAAGATTCGAATGCTGCGAACTTAAATGCTGCCAATAACGGACTAAAAGTGGTTGCTTTTCACCCCTATTTATGGGTTTTAAAGATCAAAGGATCAAAGGATCAGATTGGTGGTATGATTCTAAATGTGTGTGATGTCATCATTCTTTTAGCCAATGAGTGTGTCACATGACATTTGTGGAACTTTGCAATTTCTCAGCCATTTAGCTGTGTTAACTGTACATGCTGTGTAGGTCATAAGGCATGCTTGGATCATTTTTAATAATCAGCCTCTTATGTCATTGGGTGGAATTCATTTCTGTTCTGGGATTGAATAATTGGTTGATCACACCAGTACCGATGACAACCCCCTGGTCCCTTCTCTCCTAGCCTCCACCACCCAACAAACAGTCTGTCCTTCCAAGTGTTACCTAGTGTCTTTGTATGAAAACTTAATAAATTGGTATTAGTATGTACAACCTGATGTGTTTGTCTGGCGCTAGAGCATTTTTGTTGTAAAGTAGCATTTTCGTACTTTTTTCACTGTGTATATATTGTCCACTGCAGCAGCCTGGTAGGGTTGAGGTCATTTCTGTTGACTCAGTTTTCTCCTGTTTTTCACTTACAAGGTCAGGTAAGTAAATTGTCTTTTGGTTTAATTTTTTTTTTAATCAGGAAGCTTGGGTACCTTTTAGGGATTTTTTTGTTTGTTATTTTTGCATTGCTCACTGGCGATGTAAATAAATGGCTGCATAGCGTGTTGTGGAAGTTTTCCACTTAAATAAAGCCTGCAGACGAGCGATGAGCGGTAGCTAACATTCTTTAATTCATGCACACGAAGACAACATACAAACAAGCTTGTGGAGCCCCCATGGCCGCCGGACAGACGGTCAGCAGAGTCTCTCTGAGCCTAGCATGGCTCTCAGCTAAATACCTTCTCCAGGAACAAAAGGCAGTACACAGCTGTTTCACACCTCAAGGTTCACACTCTCTTGCTACTTCCCAGAATCCTCAAGAGACAAAAGACTGGTCCTCTGGAGTTCCTGTTTCCCCCCCAACATCCTTACTACACCCCCTACCATTTGTCTTACAGTATGAGTGTCAGACATGTTAATACAATAAATAATGTCATTAATACCTTAGTGAAAGAAATTCCTATACAATCCCACCCTTTGATTCTTAAATCAAGAATCACATTAAAACCAGAATTTCTTTCCTGATATTCTGTATATTACATCAACATTATTGTACACTTAAAGGAGTTTCACACTGTGTATCCTCACTTCACTGTTCTCCCACCACCCTTTGTTCATCTTTAATCTTCCCCACAATCTAAGCTCTTACATGCAAATGGAAACACCAATGATACAGAGGAAAGGTCTTCTCCAGAGTGTCAAAGTACTTTGCATGGCAAAGTGAAACAGCATTAGGTGGTCATTCTCTGTCACAGTCATGGCTCCTGGTGTCTGTGCCATTTACAGAGTCATAATTCCAATGCTGATCTTCCTTGCGCTGTCACTTTTGGAGCTTGGCACGCTCTCTCCATCCATCGATTTCTGTTCCAACGCGGCTGTATATTTAAGGCAGAGCACGTCGTACACCTTAGTTGTCTTCCTCAGCGTCAACGACGAAACTCTTTCATTTTATTTTAAGATTTTGCTGTTCAAAATCTCCTCGTGACAATCCTTTGGAAGCCCACTGTCGTTTGTCTGTTGTCCTGCAGATGGTCCCTGCTTCTCAGTGGTCCTCTTGAAGCGTTCTCTCCTAGTCATAGTTTGCATCTGCGCCTCAGTCAATCCTTCCATATCCCTCATGTCACGGTTCCTGCAATTTAAAAATGAAAACTTCCCCGGAAAACCCTCTTTTGCCCTATGTTAGCTTAGCACAATTAGACATGCACAATAAAGTTGTGCATTGTCTCTTAAAAATTCTCAGGGCTTCTCCCCTGAAGTAGCTTCACTCCAGGCCCTGTTGTAAGAAAAAACATTAGCCAGTGGTGTGTCCTGCTGTAAATCATGTAATTAGATCATATGATTAACCCTTTGCTGTGGAAAAAGTGATATAGATGTTAGCGCAGCGCGTCTGTATGCACACTTTCTCACAGTGACCTCTGCACTGTAAACAATACAAGGTCATGAATAACACACCGCTGGTAAATTCACAAAGACACAGAAAGTGGCAATTAAAAGGTTAAGTCAGCACAGGCTCAAAAGCCCATGCAACCCAGGATGTTGCTGTCACCTTTCTGCTCCTGTAAAAAGAAACATACATACATCCACCCTTTTGTTAGGTCAAGGTGGAGGTGCAATCTTGCATAGTCAGTTCCCATTTTTATTTGCCGACAGTAGAACCTCTCGTGACGCAATAAGTTTCTACTGCCAGCAATGACGTCAGTTCAAAAAATAAAAAAGAATTTAGACTGGATTACCTCGCTGAATCCTTTTTGCCAGGGACTTGTTTTCTGATTGTCCCAAATAAGTGGCTTTCTCCCGAGCCCATTTTAATTTTGGAGAAGCTCACTTGCGATTGTTCAACATGTTGTATAGCGCTTTCGTTTCCGATCTTGCAGGCCTGCTTTAAAAGGAGAAAATTGCCAAACAAAAGTCTCAGTGCACTGTTAAAAATCAAAAAAGTACCAAAAGAAAATGCATCAGCCAAGTAAATCCCCAAAACTTTCATCCACCAGTCACACACACCTCACACAACAGCAATATTCTATTAGAAAATGAGTTTTTGTTTTCCCCATGTACCCAGATGTGTGTCATGATAAGACCTCCCTCACACATCAGAAACCAGAAACTCAATAATCTATTAGTCTCCGCTCATCTGACCCTCCCGCAGCATTCTGTTCACCGCTGATTCAATCATCCTTCCCCAAAAATAACACTAGTTCACTCGTCTATGTATCACTGCTTAACCCATTAAGTGAACCGGACAAGATGATGGTAACAGCAATGCTTAAAATGCTATTTGGTCTTCATGAGCTTCATTGCATGTGTGTTTGTGTTAGTAGGATTAATGCATTTTTCTGTTTGTGTAATTTTTGTGTACCTCTCCTCTTTGCGGTGCTCCAGACACTTTTCAATTCTCCACGCAAGGCAGTCGTTTTTTCTTCCCAGTTTCCTAAACCCAAATTTCATTCCCACACTACAACAGCATTCCTCCATGTTGTCCCCTTCTCCTTTGACTGTGGTCTCGTCTCATCTCTCCCCCTTGCAGCAGTCCAGTGAGAGTCAGTTGTCTTTCAGCTTTGTCCCGTGTCTTTAACACTCTCATTTTGCCATTTTGCGCCAAAAGTGGCAAATGTCCAACTCAAGCAGTCTTTTCAAAAGTCCATTCACACACAGTGAAGGTGCAGCTCATTGGAAATGCACATCCATCCATCCAGTCATGATGATGCCATTTTTCTCCTTGCTGTCGCTGTCTTGCACAGCTGTTGCTGCTGGACCTTTTCTTCACTGCTCAGGATGCTGCTGTGAGCTCTCGAGATCCATCTCGTTGTTCTGGAACTGCATTTCTTGTCTTCAGGGAGAGATTCTTGGAGCTTGTGTTCTCAGGGTGACAAACACATGGAAGTTAAGCTGTAAAACAATTCAGCCAAAACTTGGCTTGAGTGTTTCTAATGATGTTAACCTATAATTTTCTTCCGACTGCTGCACGTGGAAAATTGATCCGGGTCTGCTCTTCACCTGCAAGTGACACACTGAGACATTTTGATCATTCTTCTCATTGCTTAAAACAACACATCTCCCCTCTCTGGTTCTGAACTCCCCTTTCTTAAAAAACCCAGAGAGATTGTAGTTGTTCTACGTTGAAAAACACCAAACCCTCTTCCTATTTTGCTTATTTTATCAACAATTCTGCTAAAAAAAATTTTTTCGTGTGTGTCCACCGAGCTGGTGGCCTGCAGTACCACCTTCTCCCTCTAGTTGGAAACAACTGTTACACACATTTCTACACTCCTCTCTCTCTCTTTTTTTTTCTTTGTTCCCCATTTTCAACATTTTGTAACCCCATTTCTCACTGTTTTTACACACACACATCAACGTTTCCCACACAACCATTCTCTGCAATCTTACACACTACACATTTACTCAATTCTTACCATACAGTCACGTATTGAGTTTTGTCTCTGGCCGCCTGGTGGAAGGCCTACCGCTTTACTGGATCCAGCTTCCCTTTACATTCAGAGCGTCCCCTGCAATGGCCTTCTTCCCTTACCGGCAGAAAAGTGCTAAAATACCGTCACTCCGCACACTGTATTGTGCAGACGTGATTATCAACGGTGGACTCGAACCACCGTTCCCTGTGATGGCCCGGTGTTTTTGCAATTACTCTGGCAGAAGACTGCTTTTCTTTTGCACAACACCGGAACCGAACACAAGCCTGGGGACTCTAACCCCAGGATTTTCCCCGACAGTGTACCCGAACCGCCGTTCCTGTGGTGTACTTGGACCGAACACAGGTCTGGGCCGGCTTCTCCCCAACAACGTGCGCGAGCCACTGTCCTTGTGATGAGCCGTACCCAACACAAGCCTGGGGCCTCAAACCGCCAGGATTTTCCCTCCGGAGACTCGAACTCCGGAGTCGGCCAGCGTTCTCCCCCTCGGCCAGACAAAAAACTCTCCATGACTGTATACAAGTTAGCTACAACTCACCCATCTGCAGAAGTCCCCTCAAAATTGATGATCTCGGTGGTGACTGAAACACACGGCTCCGTGACTCCTCCATTTCCTTTGCTTCAACAGCTGGTAGGACAAAGGCACCTTTTCCCTCAGGGGTGATCAGCCCGTCCACGGAACCGTTGTTCAGCGACCACACGGACCACCCTGCTCGCAGCGCCATTTTGTTGTGGAAGTTTTCCACTTAAATAAAGCCTGCAGACGAGCGGTGAGCGGTAGCTAACATTCTTTAATTCATGCACACGAAGACAACATACAAACAAGCTTGTGGAGCCCCCATGGCCGCGGGACAGACGGTCAGCAGAGTCTCTCTGAGCCTAGCATGGCTCTCAGTTAAATACCTTCTCCAGGAACAAAAGGCAGTACACAGCTGTTTCACACCTCAAGGTTCACACTCCCTTGCTACTTCCCAGAATCCTCAAGAGACAAAAGACTGGTCCTCTGGAGTTCCTGTTTCCCCCCCAACATCCTTACTACACCCCCTACCATTTGTCTTACAGTATGAGTGTCAGACATGTTAATACAATAAAATAATGTCATTAATACCTTAGTGAAAGAAATTCCTATACAATCGCTTTGAAAAGTACATTGTTTTTGCTCTTTCTTGGGTGGTGGGTTTGGGGGGGGTGACAAAAGCAAACGACATTATCAAGCTTGCAGATGACACCACAGTGGTGGTACTCATCAGGGATGATGATGATGCGGCATACAGTTCAATTCAATTCAATTCAATTTTATTTATATAGCGCCAAATCACAACAAAAGTCGCCTCAAGGCGCTTCATAGATACAGAGAAAAACCCAACAATCATATGACTCCCTATGAGCAAGCACTTTGGCGACAGTGGGAAGGAAAAACTCCCTTTTAACAGGAAGAAACCTCCGGCAGAACCAGGCTCAGGGAGGGGCGGCCATCTGCTGCGACCGGTTGGGGTGAGAGAAGGAAGACAGGATAAAAGACATGCTGTGGAAGAGAGACAGGTTAATAACAGATATGATTCAATACAGAGAGGTCTGTTAATACATAGTGAGTGAGAAAGGTGACTGGAAAGGAAAAACTCAATGCATCATGGGAATCCCCCGGCAGCCTACATCTATTGCAGCATAACTAAGGGAGGATTCAGGGTAACCTGGTCCAGCCCTAACTATATGCTTTAGCAAAAAGGAAAGTTTGAAGCCTAATCTTAAAAGTAGAGATAGTGTCTGTCTCCCGAATCCAAACTGGAAGCTGGTTCCACAGAAGAGGGGCCTGAAAACTGAAGGCTCTCCCTCCCATTCTACTTTTAAATACTCTAGGAACAACAAGTAGGCCTGCAGAGCGAGAGCGAAGTGCTCTAATAGGGTGATATGGTACCACAAGGTCATTAAGATAAGATGGGGCCTGATTATTTAAGACCTTGTATGTGAGGAGCAGGATTTTGAATTCAATTCTGGATTTAACAGGAAGCCAATGAAGGGAAGCCAAAACAGGAGAAATCTGCTCTCTCTTTCTAGTCCCTGTCAGTACTCTTGCTGCAGCATTTTGGATTAGCTGAAGGCTTTTCAGTGAGTTTTTTTGGACATCCTGATAATAATGAATTGCAGTAGTCCAGCCTGGAAGTAATAAATGCATGAACTAGTTTTTCAGCATCTCTCTGAGACAGGATATTTCTAATTTTAGAGATGTTGCGCAAATGGAAGAACGCAGTCTTACATATTTGTTTAATATGTGCGTTGAAGGACATATCCTGGTCAAAAATGACTCCAAGGTTCCTCACAGTGTTACTGGAGGCCAAGGTAATGCCATCCAGAGTAAGAATCTGGTTAGATACCATATTTCTAAGCTTTTCAGTGCCGAGTACAATGACCTCAGTTTTATCTGAATTAAGAAGCAGAAAGTTAGCAGCCATCCAGGTCTTTATGTCTTTAAGACATTCCTGCAGTTTAACTAATTGGTGTGTGTTATCTGGCTTCATGGACAGATAGAGCTGGGTGTCATCTGCATAGCAGTGAAAATGTATGCTATGTCTTCTAATGATGCTGCCTAGGGGAAGCATGTATAATGTAAACAGAATTGGTCCTAGCACTGAACCCTGTGGAACTCCATAATTAACCTCAGTGTGTGAAGAGGACTCTCCATTTACATGCACAAATTGGAGTCTATTAGATAGATATGATACAAACCACTGCAGTGCAGTACCTGTAATACCTACAGCATGTTCTAATCGCTCTAATAGGATATTATGGTCAACAGTATCGAACGCTGCACTAAGGTCTAGCAGGACAAGCACAGAGATGAGTCCACTGTTCAGAGGCCATAAGAAGATCATTTGTAACCTTCACTAAAGCTGTTTCTGTGCTGTGATGAGCTCTGAAACCTGACTGAAACTCTTCAAATAAACCATTCCTCTGGACAGAGGACCTGTCCTGGACCAGTAACACCAAATCAGTGACAAAAAGAGCTCGGCAGTGACTGCATTTCAAGAGACGACTGAAGAAGGTGCGCCTCCCCAAACCCATCCTTAACACCTTCTACAGGGGTACCATACAGTCTCCTCCTGATGTACGGTCTGCCACATATTTCTGCAGAGCAGTTAAGCTCTGCAGCGCTTCATAGATGTCTCCTCCAGTCATGTAGCCTCCTGGAATAACGTGCAACATGTCTCTCCAATCAGCCTACAGACTCCTCCTTGTGATGCTGTTATGAAGTCCAGGGTCAGCCAAACACAAAATACAGACGAGTCCTCGGTCCCCAGACCGTGACAAAGACAGTTCATTCTTGAATGAAGACACTAATCAGACAGTTGTAAAATGTAGCCAATTGTGTTTATTAAAATATGGAGGAAATGGGGGGGGTGTTGTAGAGAAGAGGGTAATGGTAAGGGATAGAAAGGAGCAAAGAGAAAGAGGAGAGAAAAGCCCAACAATCCCCTCTGAGCAAGCACTATGCGGAGAGGAGAGGGGAAAATTAAGCTGGAGCAGAGGTGGAGGAAGACGAGGTGACATCAGCAGTAGTAAAAGCAGGAGTGTCCCTCCTCCGGAAGAAGCAGAAGCGTTTTTTCTTCTTTTGCAGCAGCTTTTCGACGAGCACTTTTTTTTCTAGGATCAGGGTACTCAGCTCATCGATTGTTTCTCTATTTTGCTGCTCAAGTTTCTTGCAAGTTTTCTCCACTGCTTCTAATTTGGCGTCTTTTTCGTCCAACCTTTCTTTCAGTTGTCTAGATGTTGCCTCCTCTTTTTCCTTTTCTGCTGCCAGTTCTGTTGTTTTGTTTTTCATTTTGTTATAAAGTTCTTGCAGGCTTTTGTTTTTCCTCTCAAAGTCCTGGAGAAGAAGTTCATCTTCTTTCTGCTTTATGACCAGCTGTTCTTTCTCTTCAAAGATTTCTTGATGTTTCTGCAGAGCTTCGTCAAGCTTTCCTTGCAAGCCTTCGCTGTGTTTCTTAGCGCTCTGAAGCTTGCAGTCAATTTCTTTTTCTTTGATCTCCTGTTGCTTTTTTGCTTGAAGCAACTCCTCAGATTTTTGGAGTGTGTTATTAAGCATTGCCCGCAGCATCCTTTCTTCTCCCTGCATCTGTTGGAGTTGGTACTGTGTGTCTTTCTGGTTCCTTTCCAGCTGTTTTTTGTCTTGGATGATTTCTTCATTTTTTTGCAGTGCTTCGTCAAGCTTTCCTTGCAAGTCTTGGTGTTTTTTCTCGGTGGTCTGAAGCTTGAAATCCATTTCTTGTTGTTGGATCTCATGCTGTCTTTTCTCTTGCAGCAACTCCTCATAGTTGTGCAGTGTCTTATCAAGCCTTGCCTGCAGCATCCTGTCTTTTTCCTGTATTTGTTGGAGTTGGCACTCCATGTCTTTCTGCTTGCAAGCCATTTCTTTTTGCTTGATCTCATGTTGCCTCTTCTCTTGACGAAGATCTTCATTTGCTTTCAGGTGGTAATCAAGCCTTGCTTTTAGCACTCTGTGTTGTATCTGCGTGTTTTGGAGTTGAAACTTCATGTCTTTCTGCTTTCTGTCCTCTTGTTTCTTCTGTTGGAGGATTTCTGTATTGTTTTGCAGAGCTTCATCAAGCTTTGCTTGGAGCTCTTGGATCTTTTTGTCCTTATCTAGGAGTTCCCATTGTTTCTCATCAATAACAGCTTCCTTATCTTGAAGCTGGTAGGACAGCTTTTTAAATTCGGTGCTCTTTTTCTCATTTTCTTGTGTCAATAACACAATTTTTTCTCTGTTGACGAGATTTTCATTCTCTAATTCTTCCAAGAGCTTGTCCTCTACTTCTAACTGTTCACACCAAGGAAGAGAGGAGAGGTAAGGGTCTAGTGGTTGATCCCAGGGAAGAGCGTAAGGGTCAACTTCTTGTCCGTTTGGATCTTCTCTTTGAGACATGTTGAGGTCTGGATGCACTGACTTTGCAAAGGATCCAAGAGTTTTTGACCAAAAGCTCCTTTGACCAAAAGTTTTGAAATGCTTCTCTGGTGAAGATTCAAATGCTGCGAACTTAAATGCTGCCAATAACGGACTAAAAGTGGTTGCTTTTCACCCCTATTTATGGGTTTTAAAGATCAAAGGATCAAAGGATCAGATTGGTGGTATGATTCTAAATGTGTGTGATGTCATCATTCTTTTAGCCAATGAGTGTGTCACATGACATTTATGGAAGAGGGCATTTTTTAACTTGGACAAATTATCAGTAAAGTTTCAATCTCTGTTATTTACCATAGAGTCTGCACAGTATGGTGACATATTAAAACTGAAGAATATGTTGTACTTGTTGTAGTGTTTCATCATGGGTCCAGTTTTTACCCAGGTGCTTAAAGCCCTCCTTTACCCTCATGTAACACAACAGTCATTTCCAACCACTGTTTCCTGTTCCTGTCACTCAAACAAAGAGGCGACAAACATCTTCCATAAAGTGGAATCAATTCAGTTTATCGGATTAGAAAACATCTAATCTAGCGTTGATATTACACTGCTGTTTAGTGTCTCGCTAATCTCAGTGTCACCAAAATATCCACCCTACATGTCAAACAATGAGAGAACTTGAAACAGTACCATCACCTAGCAGCTTATGTTAATTAGTGCTAACGTTTTGTTTGCTGGCTAACATTGCTATTATTGTAGTCCCAGTTAAATGACTTTAAATAGCTTTATTTCAAAAGGAACTTTGCAATTTCTCGGCCATTTAGCTGTGTTAACTGTACATGCTGTAGGTCATAAGGCATGCTTGGATCGTTTTTATAATCAGCCTCTTATGTCATTGGGTGGAATTAATTAACTAACCCTAACCCCAAAAACAGCAGAGCAGGTGAATATTTTAGACGCGTCATGTGAAGGCAGGGCGATCATAGATCGAAGCTGTTTTATCTTATTGATAAAAAACTGCAAAAACCTTTCACAAGTGTCTGAGGAACTATTAATACAAGAAGCTGGGGAAATATTCAGGGCAGAGTCAATAATTGAAAAAAGAACCCGAGAATTATTGGAGCTATTCTCAATAACATTAGAAAGAAACCTTGACTTTTCTGCTTTTACAATGTCCTGATACCTGTACAGACTGTCTCTCAACATGAGAAAGGACACCTGCAGCCCATCTTTTTTCCACTTACGTTCAGTCTTCCTGCACTCTCGTCTGGCTGAACGAGTGGCCTTATTTATCCATGGGTCTGGTCGTGGTTTCGAGTTTATAGTTTTAAAAGGAGCGACCTCATCTGATCATTTGATCTATGATCGCCTACCTTCACATGACGCGTCTAAAATATTCACCTGCTCTGCTGTTTTTGATCAGTTTGAGCCTGTGTGTCTTGATCAGGTGGGGGAAGTATGTAATGGCACAAAGACATCATCGTGTCCAAATGACATTATTCCAACACATCTTCTAAAAAAGATTTTTAAGGTTGTCAGTTCTGACATTTTAGCTATTTTTAATAGCAGCCTTAGCTCAGGTGTTGTGCCAGCCTTTTTTAAACATGCTGTTGTACAGCCTGTACTTAAAAAACCTAATCTGGACTCCTCTGTCCTCACTAACTTCAGGCCTATTTCAAAGCTCCCCTTCCTGTCGAAAATTTTGGAAAAGATTTGTTCAGCTGCAATCTTTTGTAAATGGACACAATGTTCTTGAGAGGTTTCAGTCTGGTTTTAGGGCTCTTCATAGCACAGAAACTGCACTTTTAAAGGTTCTTAATGATCTTTTATTGGCCACGGACTCAGGTGACTCAGCTGTGCTTCTGCTTTTAGATCTGACCGCTGCCTTTGATACCGTTGACCACAGCGTTTTAATCTCACGGTTGGAGCATTGTGGCGTAAAGGGCACCCCATTAGAGTGGTTCAGGTCATACCTTTCTGACAGGACTTTCTCTGTGAGCTTTGGCGATTTTATCTCTTCCTCAGCTCCCCTTACTTGTGGTGTTCCCCAGGTATCTATACTGGGGCCAATATTGTTCTCCATTTATATGCTGCCTTTAGGTCTAATTTTTAGAAAATATAACATTTGTTTTCATTCATATGCCGATGATACTCAGATCTATCTTCAACTGAAGGGAAATAGTTCTGCCTCACTAGAACCCTTACTTCAGTGTCTCTGTGAAGTTAAATCCTGGATGGCCTCTAATTTCCTTAACTTCAATGAGAACAAAACCGAAGTGATAATTTTTGGACCAAGCGGCAATCCCAAAACTTCTAATTTTAACCTGCACAGTCTTGAGCCTTTTGTCAAATCACATGCCAAAAATTTGGGGGTTATATTTGACAGCAATTTCACCTTTGAAAAACAAATTAGCTCAGTCGTACAGCGGTCTTTCTTCAAACTGAGGCTTTTATCTAAGGTGAGATCATTTTTATGTTTTAAAAACTTTGAACGAGCGACTCATGCTTTCATTATATCCCAGCTGGACTAATGTAAATCCTTATATGCTGGAGTTAACCAGACCTGCCTGGCAAGGCTGCAGTTGGTCCAGAATGCTGCAGCTCGTCTTCTGACACGTAATAAAAGATGTGAACACATTTCCCCGGTACTTGCCTCCCTTCATTGGCTCCCTGTCCGCTTCAGAATTCATTTTAAAATTTTATTGTTGACTTACAAAGCCCTGAATGGACAGGCTCCCAGGTATTTCTCTGACCTCTTGCAGACTCATGCCCCCCTTAGATCTCTTAGATGAAGTGATCTTTTGCTTTTAGCTGTACCAAGGTCGAGGCTGGTTCATAGAGGTGATTGAGCATTTGCAGTCGTAGCGCCTAAGCTGTGGAATAATTTACCCCTACACATCAGACAGGCTCCCACTGTCAATCTTTTTAAATCTTATCTTGAAACGCATTTTTATTTATTGGCTTTTAATACAGCATGAGAGTTATTTGTTATTTGTTAATTCATATTTGGTGTTTGCTTTTAATACTCTAAGTTGTTTTATTAGGTATGTTGTATTCTTGTACAGCACTTTGGTCAACGCTCCTGTTGTAATTAAATGTGCTATATAAACGATTAAACTATTAAACTATTTTTGCTCTTTCTTGGGTGGTGGGTTTGTGTGTGTGTGTGTGTGTGTGGGGGGGGGCATAACAAAAGCAAACGACATTATCAAGCTTGCAGATGACATCACAGTGGTGGTACTCATCAGGGATGATGATGATGCGGCATACAGGGAGGAGGTGCAGCGGCTGGCGCTTTGGTGGCAGGACAAGAATCTATGTCTCAATGTTGGCAAGACAAAAGAGCTGATTGTTGACTTTAGGAAAACCGAGGCTGTCCATCTCTCGCTCAGCATTGCTGGTGTCACTGTAGACGGACTGAAGAGCACCAGATTCCTCAGTGTTCACTTCATAGAGGACCTGTCCTGGACCAGTAACACCAAATCAGTGACAAAAAGAGCTCGGCAGTGACTGCATTTCAAGAGACGACTGAAGAAGGTGCGCCTCCCCAAATCCATCCTTAACACCTTCTACAGGGGTACCATACAGTCTCCTCCTGATGTACGGTCTGCCACATATTTCTGCAGAGCAGTTAAGCTCTGCAGCGCTTCATAGATGTCTCCTCCAGTCGTGTAGCCACCTGGAATAACGTGCAACGTGTCTCTCCAATCAGCTTACAGACTCCTCCTTGTGATGCTGTTATGAAGTCCAGGTTCAGCCAAACACAAAATACAGACGAGTCCTCGGTCCCCAGACCGTGACATCATTTCTGTTCTGGGATTGAATAATTGGTTGATCACACCAGTACCGATGACAACCCCTGTAAGGAGAAAAACCTCAGGAAAGCAAAGAATCACGGGCCCTGAGTTAATTCACTGTAAAAAAAATCTGTAAAAATACAGTACAATCTACTGTATAAACGTGAAGGAATTTTCTGTATTAATAATTTACAGGTATTTTTCTGTATTTCTCAACTACTGCAATGCATTGTGGGAAAAATAACCCGAAAAGGAGGGAAAAGTAAGCGCAAGAGCAGCCATTAGCAGTGTTGCCAACTTAGCGACTTTGTCGCTATATTTAGCGAGTTTTCAGACCCCCTTAGCGACTTTTTTTCTAAAAAGCGACTAGCGACAAATCTGGCGACTTTTTCTGGTATTATTGGAGACTTATTTATGACGTCTTTTTGACGTGAAAGCACGTATCGCTTTTACTCTCAACAAGCAGCGGTGCTGCCGTGGGCACCTCGCCCGTGCCAAAGCGCTCCCAGGCGGAGGATAGTCCTCCCCCGCTGCTATCAGGGCAGGAGACGTTCACACCTATGCGTCCAAACGGTAAATGAATTGCGCATGAGCGAAGCCACTGCTTCCGCACTGACTGTAACGCAGTCTGTTCTTCTTTTACTGTTATGCTGTTTTGTGGGTCACAAGGTTTAAAACTACTTATAAACACACACACTGTAACTCCACCAAAGTGCCTATTTCAGGTCACTTTTGCCGGTCCAAGCCCGGATAAAGGAGCAGGGTTGGAATTGTGACATTACAAAAAACAATAATTGCTAAAATAAATTTAATTCGTAATTCTAAATAAACTCTAAATGCATTTAGGACGTTTTTTACTCACTTTATGTCTCTTCCACGATGTTATTTCACTCTCCAACAACGTAGGTTACAGTTACATTAGCATGACCAATTATGCAAATTAGGCGATGACGTCATTTGGCGACTTCTAGCGACGTTTAGGACAGCCAATAGCGATTTTCCTTACTGAGGAGTTGGCAACACTGGCCATTAGGCTTCTTTCAGGCTTCATCTGGATTTTGGACTCTGAAGTTGGAGAAACTGCCTTCAAATTTCTGTGGTAAGTATTAAAACTCATGTTTCCTTATATTAAAATAATGTTTTTTAAAAGACTCCACGTTTTTATTTAGAAAGAAATGTTAATTTATTTGTTAACTGGTTTCGGCTGTCTCCAGACAAGTCAGGAATATTTTGCTGACTCATTTTTTTAAATAATTGTTATTTAGGTTTAACATGACTTAAGCTTTCCATTTTAGTTAATGTTAAAATTATTTTTACTGTGATACCGCCAGTTTTGCCCTTCAGTGGCTGAACAAGTTTTCATATTATAGTTAGCTGTCTGTGTCTCTCTGGGTATTACACAGCTGTGACTGCTAACTAGCTAATTAGCGAAAGTCAGCGATGTGGATAACTGGGAAAAGTGAGAAATTTATGGTTCTAGAAACTATTCTAGGACTCTAATAAGTACTGTATCAATACCTGTGTTTTACAGTTGGCTCTACTGTACACTTTAAAGGGTTTCAGGCAAAGTTACACTAACCCTAGTTTAAGCTTCAGACCTTCCTGGCTGACGCTAGCAAATGCTAATGTTAGCCTCTGATTTGGGCTACTAAAGTAAATACTTTTAGCTAGCTGACCAGCATAGATTATTTCGGTGGTTAACAGACTGTAGTGGTAATATTATTGAAAGTATAATTTCACCTCAGCACATTTACAATTATGTCTATTTTGTAGCACATAGAAATGTTTAGTTAATATTTACAGACACATTTTCCCTGTAACTGTGTTTTTACTCCAACATTTGTTGAAAATGTAATTTATGAAATGCTGAGCAGCATTTCTAGTATGTGGAATATTTTTGTCACCCACTGTGCTAATGTGATTAAATACTAATAATTATTACTAAAAAAAATTCAATAATAAATCAATAATAACTATTTCTTGATTGAACTATAATGTAAGCGCAGTGCTGGTGTGCAGGGTATTTATATGCCTTGTGGGGGATGCTGACATATTATAAACTTTTGTGTCTATATCAAGCTTTTAGCCAAATATAAGCAGAGATATTTGTATCTTTCTTAAAAATCCAGATCCTTATAGATTATTTGAGAAATGGATCAACAGCTATCACTACTTGAAGCACTCTAAGTCCTGCAGTGGAAAAATATCCCTTATTTCACCTTTGATCACACACTTTGGTTTTCCAGTGCAGAGCAATGGCCAAGAAAAGGAAAGACTTCCCCGAGTGGAAAAAAAAGATGAAGATACAAGCTGGTGATGATCGAGAGCAGCTGGTCTCAGGAAATGAAGAAAAACCCTGATCACCTTCTCTACAGAAACAAGGTGAGTTTAATGTTGTGGTTGATTTAGTTTTTCAAGGTATGTATGTTACTTTAATTATAAACTGCTTTTGTTGCAACCGAATGGTGTTATATGTATGCAACTCTACGTGAATTATAATCCTTTGTAGGGCTGTGTGATATGACCAAAATCTCATATCCCAATATAAGACATTTCTCTCCTGATAACGATATATATCACAAAATAGTGCATTTTCTGTAAATTCTGTGATTCTCGGGCAACTCGACTTATGTGAAGTGTTTTCAGTTGGGCGTCGTGTACCTGGAGTTGAGTGTTTTGACCGATGCGTGAAACTATACATATTTAGACATAAGTTTAAACGGCCGCCATTTTCTTTCCGAGTATTTATTACACGGCGTGCTGCGAGGAAAAGCCTGTTCTAACGTTTGAGTCTAAGGATTATTTTGAGCACCTGACAGCTCTTTTTTGCTTTTCATTCGTAAACTCTCTCAAAACTCTTTCATGTGATTCTTGTGTAGGTGGTTAAAGATGTTTGTTGTGTTTGAGTGGTGGTGGGGACCAGTTTGTGGCATAGTACAGTTTTCTGGGGCGTGTCAGACTTTTCATAACCAAACCATTTCCATTGCCCCTCATTTAACAATAAGGTCCTTGATTTCTTTTGACTGGTCCTTCTGTTTGGAGCTAGCTGGTTCTGCCTCATCCTTGCTGGCCATGCTGGTATTCTCTGTGCCTTCATCTGCGTGGTGACTGTAAGCGCCATTTATAGTCACTTCATGTTTTTATTTGAGGTCATTTGTTTGATGCATATTCTGAAAATTTGTTTGAGAATAATGTATATCATTTCAGTTTATTTTGAAAAGTCTCAACAGAAACTTGAGCTTTATTGTGAAAGGTTTATGTGGAAAATAAACAAGCGGACAGTGGAGCCACACAATGGTTTTACCGTCATTGTTGGTAACGAAAGTACGCGTAAAAACAGTCACTTGTCCATCCATAGTGTGGTTATTGTAAGTATAAGAGAAAGAGAGAACTTTAAGAAATAATATAGCAACTACAGTGACCATCAAAATCATGAAAAAAATATTGCCGTAAAGAGTTTATTTTGCAACACCACAAAACAAACAATAGTGTATAATATGAAACAATAGACATTTTTATATCGTCATCTGATATATATCGTCATATCGCACAGCCCTAATCCTTTTTTGTTTATGTTGTTTATGTTCTAGGTAAAAAAAAATATAAAAATACAAACTTTTTAAAAATGTCTTGTTGTTTCTCTTTTTTTCCTCAGAATAAATTGCGACTAGTCTCAATGGCTGACATGGAGGAGCAACACAGCGACACGTTAACCCCGACTGCTGCAGTTCCTGTATGAACTGAGCAACTCTGAAAATCCAAGGAAAAGCTGAGTGTATTTTATTTAAAGGTCAGATGGACCTTGATGTACTAACATGCAGGCTGCATTCAGGACTTTGTCACACTGGTATATGAAGAGTGGTAACAAGACTTTGTAGTAATTTGTCTTACTATTGTCTTATTTGTTGTGATTTAGAGTCTGTGCGCACAAGCAGAAGTTTTTGTTTGTAACCGTAACCTTGTTTTCAGAGCCTTGTCTAACATCTAATGGTCATGAAATATGTCAGACTTTTTCCTCTACTTAAACAGCTAAGAGCATTTGAACACTGTTGAGAAAAAGGTGTGCATTAAGGATTTTGAACTATGATGTTTAAGTGTTGTCATTGCTGAGGATTCGTGGACACAGATCCTTATTCACTACACTGCTGTTTACAGTTTAACTTTTCATCAGAACAAGCACTACTAATTGTACTTTGCTCCTCACTGACAAAACAAGTCCAGTAAATACACTTTTCTCTTTAAGTTTGGGACAGTAATCTGTCTTAATTTATTTTGTGTTTTAGTTATCATATGGGGAAAAGTCCTGTGGTTATCCATCCGTCCTGTTCATCTTCTTTAGATCTGTTCAGTTTTGGCACCACTTAAACAGTCAACAAATTTTGACTCAAGTATGTTATAGTATGTAAGGTAAAGACCCCAAAGAGTTAATCTCAGACAAATGTTCACACAAATGTGAATTACATTCACTTCATTAATGAAGTGAATGTAATTCAGTAATCAAAGGTGTTTGGCTATAACTGACTACATGTGTATACTGTATCATAAGTGGACAGACATGGATGTAAACCACACCTTAACCATTTGGCTGAGGCAAAACTACCACAAGGCAGTGATTCTAACTAAAAGGTACTCTGGATATTATTAAATATGAACATATCGTTAAATATGACATTTTTTGTTTGTCAGGTGTCCTGTTTGAAGAAAACACTTGGTAGACACACTAACACTTGAATGAATGTAAATAAACACATTTACATGAGGGCAACCTGATTCCAAGGAAATAAAAATGCTCAAATTTGAAAACTTGTGAGTTATTTTGTTCATGTATCAGCTGTTTAGTCGTTTTATGACAAGATGGATGCTGTCATTATATTTTATAATGTGTTTGAGTTAAGGAGAATAAAAGAATATTTAACATTCATTGTACCAATGTTGTTGTGTACGAAGCACAAATTAATTTAAGTTTTAATTTGTAAATTTTTGAGTACATGGTGTACTAGGTTGTAATTGCATAGAAATATACGTTTAAGGATATAAAGAACTATATTTAATGAGTTACAGTGAAAAGAAGTGCTTGGAAATAGTAATATAAACAGAAATTTCAATTTTTCTATTAACGGAAAATATCAGTTAATGATACAGAAAATATACTGTGAATAAACAGAATTTTCCATTTTATAGCTGAAGGAAATGTCCGTAAATAGTACAGAGAGTATACTGTAAATCTACAGAATCTTCCGTTTTATCATTTACAGAAAACTCCGTCAAACGTCCGTAAAAAAACAGAAAATGTACTGGCAGAAAATTACCAGGACATTTTCCGTTTTTCTACGGAATTTCTTTTTACAGTGTTCATGTACATGGGCGAATCCTGTGCAGGAATGCGCCCAGGCATCTGGTCAGACTTTATTATATACTGCCTTACTCATGTAACACTCATGGGTGGAGTACAAGTTAGGAAAAAACAACTTCTTATCTGCTGATTGCATTCGAGGCTGCACAGGATGCAGCCTTGCAAGACGAAGAGGAACAAGTTGATTAACGATCTTGTAGTGGGTTAAAACAATACATGTGGGTGTTGTCTAAACTTGAGCAGACACTTTGTTCCAGTTAAAGAATTTGCTGACACGCTATGTACAGGCATTACTACACAATTCAAATAAGGCTTAAACATAAACAATTATCACAGTTGAATAAAGATAATAAAGTAATATAATTCAAAATCTTTCAACATTCCCTTCTGTTTTTAGCAGATTTGAATTGTGCAGCAAAACACATATCATTTATCAGAACATAACTTCTTACAACATGTATTTTCAGTTAGTTCGTCATAAAATGCATTTGCTGATTTTTATTGGCAACTTAGACACTTGTATCAGAGTCTACATCATAGTCATCAGTAAGTAACTACTTGTCTTTCACATTTTCAGTTACTACATAATTAGTTGCACTTCATCTTCATTTAACAAATAGGAAAAGAAGTCTTCATAATCTTCATCGGTTTGTGGTACATCTGCGTATGTTGTGAGTGATAAACTTATCATCTGTGAAATTACAGCCTTTAAACAAGGTATAACACAAGTAAAGAAAAGCAAAATAAAATAAAATATAATAAAGTAAAATAAAACCAGGAAAACTCCAACGCCGATCAACAGTCTCTTTAGAATCTGAAGCCATGTTTAAAGAATTATCTGGTATGTAGGTGCAGCACATGGTGTTGAATAAGACACACAATCCTCCTTTCTCAGCCAGGATCATGTCCAGTGCTACACGATATTGCATTACAGCAATTCGGAGAGCGTCCATGTTAGGTTTTGTAATGTTGATTGTCATTTATGCTTAGAAATATCTACTTATATATGCTTAGAGTTTTATAATTAGTTTTAGATTGGTAGAGGTGTATAATCGATTGTGTAGTGATAGGATGTGTGATCCTTAATAGTCTGCAAAGGCTTGGTGCGCATTCCAGAGTGTTCTGGAATCCACACCTACATCCTGTGAGCATGGGAAAAGGTCGTACCTTGTTTTATTGTTTTATGGTAGGATAAACGTGGCTATATCTGTTTTAGGCTAAGTGCCATTTGTTTACATGAACTGCTGGACTTCCGGACCAGCAGGTTTAGGGAAGTCTTTATGGGGTCACGCTCTGACCACACACACACACACACACACACACACACACACACACACACAATCCTTTGTTCACATGTATACCTATGTAAGATGTTATATGTTAATGACCCTATGCATATTCATGTTACCACAATAAAAGGAGTGCTATGGGGAACCTGGCTGAGAGTCTGACGGAGGTCAAGTGGTGGAACGACACTTGGCTCCAGGCAGGTCTCCCTCATGCATGAGTAACATGAAGAACTTTGCCTACTTCGTGTCTTGCTTTGCTGTGTAATTATATTGTCTTCAACGTTCCAGCGAATAGGTTTAAGCTACAAACCTATCAGTCCATTTCTTGGTTATGTCCCTCGTTGACCTTGCAGGATGCATTGAGGAACAAGCCGAATCTATAGTCCAGTGTCTCACTTCCAAGAGCATATTTTCCAGTCCCTATCCATGGGAAAAGGGCGTGGATAACTTTCTGTCCTGTGATAGGAATACTTATGACTCTTCTACTGCAGAAAAAACCCCTCTCTGGAAAGGGTGCTGGGTCCAGTTATCTTACTGCTGTTATGATCCCAGCAGTCTTCAGAGTGTCATCGTATGCACAGTACAGTGACACAGCATTAGGTGATGTTCATAGGAAACTGCTGTCATCACCACCATAGCTTCTGGTTCCTGTGCTTTTCACAGAATCATGATGTCATCCTCGGACTCCCCCTGCACTGTCGATGGAGCTTGGCACGCTCCCCTCATCCTTCAGGTGCCCGTCTGTTGTCCAAAATCTCCTCTGTTGGCCTCTGGAAATCCCCCTTGGCACAGTTCTCATTCCAACGCAGCTTCGTGGTCCTTGCTGTGGCTCCAAAGTCTAATTTCATGATGGGCCCCAACCAGCTCGACCTTTGACCTCAACCACTGCCTGGGCTGTCAGCTATGCCTGGAATGGTTCTTGCTTCTCACCGGGCCTCTGAAGATTTCTCAGGAGATGACTGCTGCACCTGTATTTCCTTGCTAGGAGGAAAAACTTCTATTTGGAGAGCATGTCAACAATCATCAAACCACATTCTTTAGTTTAGTGAACTTCACTTATAGGCCATCAAAGCCTCATCTGAACATGGATGCACCACTTGCATAGGTTCAATACCCGTTGAATGAACTGTTAATCACACAAATCGCTGCAAAAATCATATAAAACATAGTTTAATGTTAATTCATTGTTTCATGTTAATCCTGGACCCCTCCTCTTGACGCATGGACACTCCCATGAGTCAACTCATCAAAACCAGATTCCTGTCTTAAAGAAAAAGGTTAGCTAGATCATGTCCCAGGCAACATCAGGGCATCTCCTCCTCTGGAGCAACACCACTTCGGACCTATAATCCTGCAGTAAAAGATGTTAGCGTGTTTTGCATATTAAGTTTGCCTAAAAACTGGCTCCGCCAGGAGCCTGCATACACACCATCATGGCCTGAAAAACAAGATCTGGAAGTGAAATCAAAATAACCTTCACATTTTCCCCAAAACACAGTGTAACAGCATCACCACTCATAACCTATAAACACAGTTTCTTCACACATAAACCCAGAAATCCTGTAGTAGAAAAACATTAACTAGTTGTTCTGGTATAAATCACATGATCAAATCACAAGAAGAACTGTAATGCTGTAGAAAAGAAATATAAATGTTAGCGCTGCGCATGTGTATACACTCTTTCTCACAGTAATCTCTGTGAGCAACACAAACCCATGAATAACACACCCCTGGTAGATTCACAAACACAGAAAGTGGCATTTAAAAGTTAAATCGGTATGCAAGCTCGAATGTTGCTGTCATCTTTCTGCTCCTGTAAAAGAAACACATAAATTCATCCACCCTTTTGGCCTGTCTAGGTGGAGGTTAACTTTGAGTCGTGGTCAAGTCTTGTCAGCTTTTACCAGTCAGTCAGTTTGTTTTTATTTCCATTCATTCATTCATCCATTCTTTCTTTGCTGATAGTGGAAACTATTGCCGCATTTGATTTCCACCCTCAGCAAAATGACGTCATTTCGAAAGAAAAAGAAGAATTTTAGATCGGATTACCTCGCTGAATCCTTTTTAGGCAGGGACTCTCATTTTCTAATCGTCCCAAATAAGTGGCTTTCTCCTGAGCCCATTTTGATGTGGAGAAACTCACTTGTAACAATTTTCTTGACGACGTATCGTATAGCGCTTCTAATCGTGCAGATCTGCTCAAACAGAGATTATCGAACAAAACTTTCAGTGCACTGTGAAAGTATCAAAATAAAAAGGCCTTGTTACGTCATGACACAAGCTCCTCATCTCAGGAGGGTAAATCATACCATTAGCATGGTTTATCATACTATCATACTAATTGGCAGGCTCAACTTCACAACAAAAGAAAAATCATCAGCTAGATTCACTCCGAACCAACCATCAGCTGCACAACACACAACATAAGCCTAATATGTTATGAGTTTAATCCCCAGATCTGTGCTTCTCACTCATTTAGGCCACACGCACCCATTTTATTCAGTTTTCCTTTTTTCCCGTCATCATAAAACATGTGACATGTTGTCATGCACTTCACAAAAGAAGTTTGTTCTGACGTATTCAGAGTTGTGTATCTAGGTACAGGATACACTCGCACATCAAAACAGGAAACTCAGTGTTTTAGAGTCTCCACTCTAACAAACTCCAACACATCTCATTCACTCGTGCTAGAATTCAGTCACCTTTCATTAATCTAAGAACGATAAACTAATTTGCATATCAGCTATTAACCCACTAAGATGACAGGACAACAGAAATGCATGTTCAAAATGTAATCACAAAAATAGAATTTCCCTCACACAGTAAATTACTTGTGCTGCATCAATCAAGCAGGAAGCATCTCCCAATTTACTGTATTAACAACTAAATTTATTGTCTGATCACTGGTTGGTCAAACCAGAATCTTTTTCCCCCACAAAAGTTAAACTGTTGTCCTGCAACCTAGAGAGTCAATTTTTTTGCATTGGATAAATTCAGCATTTGATAACAAGTGTCTGTTAAATTCACACTATTTTAACACTGATAAGAGATAACAAGCTAATTTTCATTACATGGGTGTTTGTGTTATTAGGCAGGTTTAATGCATGTCTGTGGAGCTGCATATCCAGCAGAGCATGTTCTTAAAGCTGCCTTTCCTACACATTTCTCTGCTATTATTTAATCATTTTGTAACTAATGTGCTATGAGTCCATTGATCTTTGCATCACACTAAGTGACTTGGACAAGATGGTAAACAGACTCACATGCTTAAAATGTTGTCTAATCTTCATGAGTACTCTTGTATTTGGAGGTGTTAGTAGGGTTAATGCATGTTCTGTTTGTGTGTGTGTGATTTTGTATGTTTCTTTTTGCAGTGTTTCAGACTCCTTCACAATTTTCCCACTTAAGCAGTCAGTTTTGTTTTTCCCAGATTTGCTAACCCAAATTTTGATTTCCCACTTTAAACACCAGCATTCTCACTTACTCTCACTGTTGTCCTCTCCCACTTCAACAGTCCAATAGCAGGCAGTTCTCTTTCAGCTTTGTCCTTTGTCCTTGTTTCACTGTCTCTTCTTGCCATTTTCTCCAAAGGTGGCAAATGTCAAACTCCAACAGTCTCCTCAGTTCTCCTCAAACGTTCTTTTCACCTGCACAGTGAATTTGCAGCTTGTTGGGAACACAGTGCCATTCATCCAATCAGGCAGGATGATGGGTTTGCTCTTCTTCTCTGATGCTGTTTGTCCACACTGCTGCTGCTTGCTGGGACTCTTTTCTCAGGACTTTGCTGCTGTCTCTTTATCTGCCATGTTATTGCTCTTTGGAGCTGCATTCCTTGTCTTCAGGGAGGAGTGAGAGCTCGCTTGTGAGTTTGAGAGACACATGGTGCTGTAAATAAGTTAGCCAGAAACTTGGCCTGAATGTTTCTAATGATGTTAAACTATAACTTTCTTCCGACCGCTGCATGTGGAAAATTGATTCAGGTCTGTTTGTCACCTGAAAGTGACAAACTAAGACATTTTCATTATTATTATCACTGCTTAATCAACACACACAACTCTCTCTCTCTCTGTTTTTGTGAACAGTCCTTTCTTAAAAGCAGAAAATGAGATTGTAGTTGTTCTTGGCTGATCAACACAAAACCTTTTTCCTATGATTATTTTTCATCTATAATATAAATTTTGTCTCTTTTTCACTCTTTTTTTTTTTCTTTACAATAGCTGGTGACCTGCAGAATCACCGCTCTCACAATCAGAGGCAATTACTTTTACACAGCGCACAAAAACACTGTGACGTCAGACACATTCACACTCACTTTTTTCATCTGCGTAAATAAATCATTTGGCCAATGGCATGTGCCATCGTGATCCATAAATATGATGAAGTTTATTTAACTATTTTTCAACCCACCAAAACAAATAAACAAAAACATGATGCTGATGCTATGAACACTCCACACACATGAGTCAAGATGCAGGAAAACTGCTCACGGAAACTCTGCACATTCCAGTTATCACAGTTATCATAGTTCTGTTTCCCTCTCTTTGAAGAGTTCTCAGCCAGCTTCTGATCTGATAATGTGTAGCTTGCTCATCAGCTCAGAAGAGACCACAACGCAACCTCACAGTGGTTTCATATTCAATTCAGCTTCTCCATCATGTAGTTTTCAGCTGTGTCATACGGGGTTCAGCATATTAGTTGTTTTCATAGGTGTGCTCTATATCTGGGGTGGCTGTAGCTCAGGTGGCAGAGCGGATCAGCCACTAACCAGAAGGTCGGTGGTTCAATCCCAGGCTGCTCCAGTCTGCATGCCAAATATCCTTGGGCAAGATACTAACCCCATGTTGCTCTCCGATGCATCCATCGGAGTGTGAATGTGTATGAATGTTAGCTACTTAGCACTTAAGTTTAGAAGTGCTTGTGTGAATGGGTGTGATTGGGTGAATGAATTAGCTGTATAAAGCGCTTTGAGTGCTCGGACAGAGTAGAAAAGCGCTATATAAGAACCAGTCCATTTACCATTTACCATATCTCAACAATGGCTCATATTAGGATGACAGTTTTTCAAACAGGTCAAGTGCCTCTATACACGTAATTAGTTAAAATATTTACCTATTTTACTTCATATGTCATTGTACTGAATTTGAGCAACCCTAAGCTTAATGCAGATTACTTTCAACAATTATCCACCTCACATCATAACTGACTGAGGTGCCTCTTCATATTAATATTATTTCATCATTAATACCAGTTTACAGGTTGGTATCCTTGCTATTATTAGTATGAATACATTAAAGATAAGTTGTAATTTAGCCTTTTGTTTATTTTACTTTATTCCTCTTGTATTTATATCTATTCAGTCGGGTCTGTTTCCAACCCTTTTTAAACTACTTTAAACTACTTTGATCTCTAATTTTCACTTGGTGAGGGATTATTACGTTCTTCCTAGTCTGAACTGCTCTCTTCACCTGAGCTGCTATCCTATTCTGAGTTACTGTCTTCTTTGTTTCTTACAGTCACGTACAAAATGTCCCTCTTTTCCACACCTCCAGCATGCAGTGCTAAAGCCACTGTTTGGTGTGTGTGTAGCTCTGCCTCTACCTCTTGCTCTTCCACTATGCATTCCTCTCCCTTTCTTTTGCATTATTCCTGCTCCGGCTTGTTGTTTTTCTAAACATTTCTCATCAGGTGTTAATTTCGCTTGTTTATTCTCCATTTTCAAAGATTTTGCTGGGCCGTCACTGGCACGCTTGACTTCAGAGTGGTTTACTGATACGGCCTTCGACTTCACCCTAACGGTGAAGCGGTATCAGTTTTATGAGATGAAACTCAACCGTTCTCCTTTGTCACCAGTACTTGAGCCTCAGCAAAGAAAACAAAAATGGAAGTAGTTCAGCAGCTTATTGTGCTGTAAAATCAATTATTACTTCCAGACACACACACATATAGACATTTGCGCGCTAATTTGTCACGAAGTATTTCACGGCTACCTCTAAACCCAGTCTAAACACAGTTCCTTTTGGCGAACTTAAACCTATTTTAATTTCTCTGTCTCAACGTGTTTTCATTTGCTTAAACGTATTTTAATTTGTCACGAAGTAATTTCAGCTACCTCTAAAACTAGTCTAAACACAGTTCCTTTTGGCGAACTCAACCTATTTTATCACGTGACTTTTAAACCTTTGCGGCCGTTTTATATACCAAAATAGTGTTTCTCACCCTCCGACATCTCACTGGTGGTTCGGATCATCAGACTGAATCCCAGTGCCGTGGACCAGGCCACTGGCCCAGACCCGAATTCACGTCCTGGGGCTCTCTCCTCGTCTAAGAGGGCTGTGCACAGGCTTCAGTGCTGGCTCCACACGGCGTCAGGAATCAGTGCTGGATCTTGGAACAGAGTCACAGATAACAGTTCTGATGTTTTCTGCTCCGGCTACGAAGGACCAAATAATGTTAAGAGATATATTCTAAAACACTTCTTCAGCAGAGAATCAGAGAGGAGAAACACACAGATTTTCTTGCTAGCAAGGGCAGCCTAGAGTGAGACTCAGAGACCCGCCCTGAGGACTTGCCCTGGTCCTTTATTTATACACTTCAGTGAGCGTTTGTTCCATACATTGAAATGTGGAGGTGTATGTGTGTGTGTGTGTGTGGGTGTGTGGCCAGAGTGTGACCCCATGAATGACTTCCCAAAAACTGCTGGTCTGGAAAGTCCAGCAGTCCACCTAAACAAAAAGCACTTAAACTAGAAACAGATATAACTACGTTAATCCTACCGTAAAACAATAAAACAAGGTACGAACTTTCCCATGCTCCTAGGATGTGGTGGTGAAAGCCAGAACACCCTGGAATGTTACAGACTTCCTAGGATGAGACATCCTTTCAATAAACACAAATGGTTACATGTAGTATTCTACCATATACAAACTTATATCATTAAAAGATTATACTGACTACTAAGTACAATTTTCCATTGACAGTGACAAAGACAGTTCATTCTTGAATGAAGACACTAATCAGACAGTTGTAAAATGTAGCCAATTGTGTTTATTAAAATATGGAGGAAATGGAAAGGAGGGGGGGGGGGTGTTGTAGAGAAGAGGGTAATGGAAAGGGATAGAAAGGAGCAAAGAGAAAGAGGAGAGAAAAGCCCAACAATCCCCTCTGAGCAAGCACTATGCGGAGAGGAGAGGGGAAAATTAAGCTGGAGCAGAGGTGGAGGAAGACGAGGTGACATCAGCAGTAGTAAAAGCAGGAGTGTCCCTCCTCCGGAAGAAGCAGAAGCGTTTTTTCTTCTTTTGCAGCAGCTTCTCGACGAGCACTTTTTTTTCTAGGATCAGGGTACTCAGCTCATCGATTGTTTCTCTATTTTGCTGCTCAAGTTTCTTGCAAGTTTTCTCCACTGCTTCTAATTTGGCGTCTTTTTCGTCCAACCTTTCTTTCAGTTGTTTAGATGTTGCCTCCTCTTTTTCCTTTTCTGCTGCCAGTTCTGTTGTTTTGTTTTTCATTTTGTCATAAAGTTCTTGCAGGCTTTTGTTTTTCCTCTCAAAGTCCTGGAGAAGAAGTTCCTCTTCTTTCTGCTTTATGACCAGCTGTTCTTTCTCTTCAAAGATTTCTTGATGTTTTTGCAGAGCTTCGTCAAACTTTTCTTGCAAGCCTTCGCTGTGTTTCTTAGCACTCTGAAGCTTGCAGTCCATTTCTTTTTCTTTGATCTCCTGTTGCTTTTTTGCTTGAAGCAACTCCTCAGATTTTAGGAGTGTGTTATTAAGCGTTGCCCGCAGCATCCTTTCTTCTCCCTGCATCTGTTGGAGTTGGTACTGTGTGTCTTTCTGCTTCCTTTCCAGCTGTTTTTTGTCTTGGATGATTTCTTCATTTTTTTGCAGCGCTTCGTCAAGCTTTCCTTGCAAGTCTTGGTGTTTTTTCTCGGTGATCTGAAGCTTGAAATCCATTTCTTGTTGTTGGATCTCATGTTGCCTTTTCTCTTGCAGCAACTCCTCATAGTTGTGCAGTGTCTTATCAAGCCTTGCCTGCAGCATCCTGTCTTTTTCCTGTATTTGTTGGAGTTGGCACTCCATGTCTTTCTGCTTGCAAGCCATTTCTTTTTGCTTGATCTCATGTTGCCTCTTCTCTTGACGAAGATCTTCATTTGCTTTCAGGTGGTAATCAAGCCTTGCTTTTAGCACTCTGTGTTGTATCTGCGTGTTTTGGAGTTGAAACTTCATGTCTTTCTGCTTTCTGTCCTCTTGTTTCTTCTGTTGGAGGATTTCTGTATTTTTCTGCAGAGCTTCATCAAGCTTTGCTTGGAGCTCTTGGATCTTTTTGTCCTTATCTAGGAGTTCCCATTGTTTCTCATAAATAACAGCTTCCTTATCTTGAAGCTGGTAGGACAGCTTTTTAAATTCGGCGCTCTTTTTCTCATTTTCTTGTGTCAATAACACAATCTTCTCTTTGTTGAGGAGATTTTCATTCTCTAATTCTTCCAAGCGCTTGTCCTCTACTTCTAACTGTTCACACCAAGGAAGAGAGGAGAGGAAAGGGTCTAGTGGTTGATCCCAGGGAAGAGCGTAAGGGTCAACTTCTTGTCCGTTTGGATCTTCTCTTTGAGACATGTTGAGGTCTGGATGCACTGACTTTGCAAAGGATCCAAGAGTTTTTGACCAAAAGCTCCTTTGACCAAAAGTTTTGAAATGCTTCTCTGGCGAAGATTCGAATGCTGCGAACTTAAATGCTGCCAATAACGGACTAAAAGTGGTTGCACTTCACCCCTATTTATGGGTTTTAAGGATCAAAGGATCAAAGGATCAGAATGGTGGTATGATTCTAAATGTGTGTGATGTCATCATTCTTTTAGCCAATGAGTGTGTCACATGACATTTGGTATGATTCTAAATGTGTGTGATGTCATCATTCTTTTAGCCAATGAGTGTGTCACATGACATTTGTGGAAGAGGGCATTTTTTAACTTGGACAAATTATCAGTAAAGTTTCAATCTCTGTTATTTACCATAGAGTCTGCACAGTATGGTGACATATTAAAACTGAAGAATATTTTGTACTTGTAGTGTTTCATCATGGGTCCAGTTTTTACCCAGGTGCTTAAAGCCCTCCTTTACCCTCATGTAACACAACAGTCATTTCCAACCACTGTTTCCTGTTCCTGTCACTCAAACAAACAGGCGACAAACATCTTCTATAAACTGGAATCATTTCAGTTTATCGAATTAGAAAACATCTAATCTAGTGTTGATATTACACTGGGGATCCACCGATACCACTTTTTTGCAAACGAGTACGAGTACTTGCCTTTCAGTACTCACCGATACCGATACTGAGTACTTAATAAAAAGATGATTTAAATTTACAGGTAACAGCTTTAGTCCTATAATTTAACAAAAAAACAACAACAAGGGACTAGTTTGGAATTAAGAACATTTATTTAAAATGAAAAGCATGTTGTATGCAACAAATTACAGAATAAACAATTGTGAAAAAAAAATTAAACAGTGACAGTGCAACTCTAGTATTGTTTTCAGTTTATTGTAAACTCTGCCGCTTTCAACAACACAAGGGGCATTAATAAACATCTTTGCTATTTAGTGCACAATATTTGAATAAACTAACAACATCCACCAACATAGAACTGTGGCAGTCAGTGCAACTGAGGTAGGTATTAACATCAAGTCTAAGATGACTCACTTAATGGAGAGAAAAAGTGAGTGGCAGGGTTTTTTTTTAAGAAAAGTAGCTTTTCTGCATTATCAGCAGTCAGACTGTTTCTGTTTTCATCTATAATGTGTGACACTGAGCTGAAAAGCCTTTCACTTTTCACACTGCTACATGGGGCTGAGAGGTATTTACTCGTCTGTTTCTCTGTTTAGAAGTCTCACAAGCACAGTCACAGCTGGGATGACATCAGAGGCTAGTGCGTCGTAGCTGCTCACTTTTTTAGTTAGTTCCTCAAAGGGGGCGAGGATGGCAACAGTCGTCTCCATAAGAGCCCATTGGTGAGCGGTGAGATAGTCAGGGAGTTCATGCTCTGACACATACACGCCCAGCCCTCGCTTTTGCTCAATGAGGGACTGGAGCATGTAATACGTGCTGTTCCAGCGCGTCTGTACGTCCTGCTGCAGTCTCTTTATTGGCTGGTTGAGCTGTCCCTGAATGTCCTCGAGGCGGGAGTAGGCTAAGGCGGAATGTTTAAAATGCCCAACTATTTTCCGTCCCACTGCTATAGCATCAGCTATGCTCCTCTGTGCTAATAAGCATGGGTAAATAAGCGGGGGTAAACTCTTTGTATTCGTTGTCGTGTTGGGATTTTGGTGCTTGATTAAATTACTTGTGTTAAATGCGCTACCTTTTGAGCCTCCTCTGGACAATTTCACTGAGCACAATTTGCAGTCTGTCTTTGTTTTTGCGTCTTCGTTCACTTTGAAATAGTTCCACACGGCTGACTTGTCTCGCCTGCCCTTCTCTTAGCTCTGAGCTGCAGCCGGGGCCTGGTGGCAGGCACTCGGCGCCTGTGATTAACCCCTTACATGCCGCTCAAACATAGACAGATCTCAGACCGTGGTATCGGTCCCCGGTATCGGGGGACTTTTAATGAGTACGAGTACTTTAGAAAATGTGGTATCGAGGCCGATACCCGATATCGGTATCGGTGCATCCCTATATTACACTGCTGTTTAGTGTCTCGCTAATCTCAGTGTCACCAAAATATCCACCCTACATGTCAAACAATGAGAGAACTTGAAACAGTACCATCACCTAGCAGCTTATGTTAATTAGTGCTAACGTTTTGTTTGCTGGCTAACATTGCTATTATTGTAGTCCCAGTTAAATGACTTTGAATAGCTTTATTTCAAAAGGAACTTTGCAATTTCTCAGCCATTTAGCTGTGTTAACTGTACATGCTGTAGGTCATAAGGCATGCTTGGATCATTTTTATAATCAGCCTCTTATGTCATTGGGTGAAATTAATTTCTGTTCTGGGATTGAATAATTGGTTGATCACACCAGTACCGATGACAACCCCCTGGTCCCTTCTCTCCTTGCCTCCACCACCCAACAAACAGTCTGTCCTTCCAAGTGTTACCTAGTGTCTTTGTATGAAAACTTAATAAATTGGTATTAGTATGTACAACCTGATGTGTTTGTCTGGCGCTAGAGCATTTTTGTTGTAAAGTAGCATTTTCGTACTTTTTCACTGTGTATATATTGTCCACTGCAGCAGCCTGGTAGGGTTGAGAAGTCATTTCTGTTGACACAGTTTTCTCCTGTTTTTCACTTACAAGGTCAGGTAAGTAAATTGTCTTTTGGTTTAATTTTTTTTTTTAATCAGGAAGCTTGGGTACCTTTTAGGGATTTTTTTGTTTGTTATTTTTGCATTGCTCACTGGCGATGTAAATAAATGGCTGCATAGCGCTTTGAAAAGTACATTGTTTTTGCTCTTTCTTGGGTGGTGGGTTTGTGGGGGCGGGCATAACAAAAGCAAACAACATTATCAAGCTTGCAGATGACACCACAGTGGTGGTACTCATCAGGGATGATGATGATGCAGCATACAGGGAGGAGGTGCAGCGGCTGGTGCTTTGGTAGCAGGAAAAGAATCTATGTCTCAATGTTGACAAGACAAAAGAGCTGATTGTTGACTTTAGGAAAACCGAGGCTTTCCATCTCTTGCTCAGCATTGCTGGTGTCACTGTAGACGGAGTGAAGAGCACCAGATTCCTCAGTGTTCACTTCATAGAGGACCTGTCCTGGACCAGTAACACCAAATCAGTGACAAAAAGAGCTCGGCAGTGACTGCATTTCAAGAGACGACTGAAGAAGGTGCGCCTCCCCAAACCCATCCTTAACACCTTCTACAGGGGTACCATACAGTCTCCTCCTGATGTACGGTCTGCCACATATTTCTGCAGAGCAGTTAAGCTCTGCAGCACTTCATAGATGTCTCACCCAGTCGTGCAGCCACCTGGAATAATGTGCAACATGTCTCTCCAATCAGCCTACAGACTCCTCCTTGTGATGCTGTTATGAAGTCCAGGTTCAGCCAAACACAAAATACAGACGAGTCCTTGGTCCCCAGACCGTGACAAAGACAGTTCATTCTTAAATAAAGACACTAATCAGACAGTTGTAAAATGTAACCAATTGTGTTTATTAAAATATGGAGGAAATGGAGGGGGGGGGGGTTAGAGAAGAGGGTAATGGAAGGGGGGGGGGGGGGGGGTTAGAGAAGAGGGTAATCGAAAGGGATAGAAAGGAGCAAAGAGAAAGAGGAGAGAAAAGCCCAACAATCCCCTCTGAGCAAGCACTATGCGGAGAGGAGAGGGGAAAATTAAGCTGGAGCAGAGGTGGAGGAAGACGAGGTGACATCAGCAGTAGTAAAAGCAGGAGTGTCCCTCCTCCGGAAGAAGCAGAAGCGTTTTTTCTTCTTTTGCAGCAGCTTCTCGACGAGCACTTTTTTTTCTAGGATCAGGGTACTCAGCTCATCGATTGTTTCTCTATTTTGCTGCTCAAGTTTCTTGCAAGTTTTCTCCACTGCTTCTAATTTGGCGTCTTTTTCGTCCAACCTTTCCTTCAGTTGTTTAGATGTTGCCTCCTCTTTTTCCTTTTCTGCTGCCAGTTCTGTTGTTTTGATTTTCATGTTGTTATAAAGTTCTTTCAGGCTTTTGTTTTTCCCCTGAAAGTCCTGGAGAAGAAGTTCCTCTTCTTTCTGCTTTATGACCAGCTGTTCTTTCTCTTCAAAGATTTCTTGATGTTTCTGCAGAGCTTCGTCAAACTTTTCTTGCAAGCCTTCGCTGTGTTTCTTAGCACTCTGAAGCTTGCAGTCCATTTCTTTATCTTTGATCTCCTGTTGCTTTTTTGCTTGAAGCAACTCCTCAGATTTTAGGAGTGTGTTATTAAGCATTGCCCGCAGCATCCTTTCTTCTCCCTGCATCTGTTGGAGTTGGTACTGTGTGTCTTTCTGCTTCCTTTCCAGCTGTTTTTTGTCTTGGATGATTTCTTCATTTTTTTGCAGCGCTTCGTCAAGCTTTCCTTGCAAGTCTTGGTGTTTTTTCTCGGTGGTCTGAAGCTTGAAATCCATTTCTTGTTGTTGGACCTCATGTTGTCTTTTCTCTTGCAGCAACTCCTCATAGTTGTGCAGTGTCTTATCAAGCCTTGCCTGCAGCATCCTGTCTTTTTCCTGTATTTGTTGGAGTTGGCACTCCATGTCTTTCTGCTTGCAAGCCATTTCTTTTTGCTTGATCTCATGTTGCCTCTTCTCTTGACGAAGATCTTCATTTGCTTTCAGGTGGTAATCAAGCCTTGCTTTTAGCACTCTGTGTTGTATCTGCGTGTTTTGGAGTTGAAACTTCATGTCTTTCTGCTTTCTGTCCTCTTGTTTCTTCTGTTGGAGGATTTCTGTATTGTTTTGCAGAGCTTCATCAAGCTTTGCTTGGAGCTCTTGGATCTTTTTGTCCTTATCTAGGAGTTCCCATTGTTTCTCATCAATAACAGCTTCCTTATCTTGAAGCTGGTAGGACAGCTTTTTAAATTCGGTGCTCTTTTTCTCATTTTCTTGTGTCAGTAACACAATCTTCTCTCTGTTGAGGAGATTTTCATTCTCTAATTCTTCCAAGCGCTTGTCCTCTACTTCTAACTGTTCACACCAAGGAAGAGAGGAGAGGTAAGGGTCTAGTGGTTGATCCCAGGGAAGAGCGTAAGGGTCAACTTCTTGTCCGTTTGGATCTTCTCTTTGAGACATGTTGAGGTCTGGATGCACTGACTTTGCAAAGGATCCAAGAGTTTTTGACCAAAAGCTCCTTTGACCAAAACTTTTGAAATGCTTCTCTGGCGAAGATTCGAACGCTGCGAACTTAAATGCTGCCAATAACGGACTAAAAGTGGTTGCTTTTCACCCCTATTTATGGGTTTTAAGGATCAAAGGATCAAAGGATCAGAATGGTGGTATGATTCTAAATGTGTGTGATGTCATCATTCTTTTAGCCAATGAGTGTGTCACATGACATTTGTGGAACTTTGCAATTTCTCAGCCATTTAGATGTGTTAACTGTACATGCTGTGTAGGTCATAAGGCATGCTTGGATCATTTTTATAATCAGCCTCTTATGTCATTGGGTGGAATTCATTTCTGTTCTGGGATTGAATAATTGGTTGATCACACCAGTACCGATGACAACCCCCTGGTCCCTTCTCTCCTTGCCTCCACCACCCAACAAACAGTCTGTCCTTTCAATTGTTACCTAGTGTCTTTGTATGAAAACTTAATAAATTGGTATTAGTATGTACAACCTGATGTGTTTGTCTGGCGCTAGAGCATTTTTGTTGTAAAGTAGCATTTTCGTACTTTTTCACTGTGTATATATTGTCCACTGCAGCAGCCTGGTAGGGTTGAGAAGTCATTTCTGTTGACTCAGTTTTCTCCTGTTTTTCACTTACAAGGTCAGGTAAGTAAATTGTCTTTTGGTTTAATTTTTTTTTTAATCAGGAAGCTTGGGTACCTTTTAGGGATTTTTTTGTTTGTTATTTTTGCATTGCTCACTGGCGATGTAAATAAATGGCTGCATAGTGCTTTGCAAAGTACATTGTTTTTGCTCTTTCTTGGGTGGTGGGTTTGTGGGGGCGGGCATAACAAAAGCAAACAACATTATCAAGCTTGCAGATGACACCACAGTGGTGGTACTCATCAGGGATGATGATGATGCAGCATACAGGGAGGAGGTGCAGCGACTGGCGCTTTGGTGGCAGGAAAAGAATCTATGTCTCAATGTTGACAAGACAAAAGAGCTGATTGTTGACTTTAGGAAAACCGAGGCTGTTCATCTCTCGCTCAGCATTGCTGGTGTCACTGTAGACGGAGTGAAGAGCACCAGATTCCTCAGTGTTCACTTCATAGAGGACCTGTCCTGGACCAGTAACACCAAATCAGTGACAAAAAGAGCTCGGCAGTGACTGCATTTCAAGAGACGACTGAAGAAGGTGCGCCTCCCCAAACCCATCCTTAACACCTTCTACAGGGGTACCATACAGTCTCCTCCTGATGTACGGTCTGCCACATATTTCTGCAGAGCAGTCAAGCTCTGCAGCACTTCATAGATGTCTCCTCCAGTCGTGTAGCCACCTGGAATAACGTGCAACGTTTCTCCAATCAGCTTACAGACTCCTCCTTGTGATGCTGTTATGAAGTCCAGGTTCAGCCAAACACAAAATACAGACGAGTCCTTGGTCCCCAGACCGTGACAAAGACAGTTCATTCTTAAATAAAGACACTAATCAGACAGTTGTAAAATGTAACTAATTGTGTTTATTAAAATATGGAGGAAATGGAGGAGGGGGGGGGGTTAGAGAAGAGGGTAATGGTAAGGGATAGAAAGGAGCAAAGAGAAAGAGGAGAGAAAAGCCCAACAATCCCCTCTGAGCAAGCACTATGTGGAGAGGAGAGGGGAAAATTAAGCTGGAGCAGAGGTGGAGGAAGACGAGGTGACATCAGCAGTAGTAAAAGCAGGAGTGTCCCTCCTCCGGAAGAAGCAGAAGCGTTTTTTCTTCTTTTGCAGCAGCTTTTCGACGAGCACTTTTTTTTCTAGGATCAGGGTACTCAGCTCATCGATTGTTTCTCTATTTTGCTGCTCAAGTTTCTTGCAAGTTTTCTCCACTGCTTCTAATTTGGCGTCTTTTTCGTCCAACCTTTCTTTCAGTTGTTTAGATGTTGCCTCCTCTTTTTCCTTTTCTGCTGCCAGTTCTGTTGTTTTGTTTTTCATGTTGTTATAAAGTTCTTGCAGGCTTTTGTTTTTCCCCTGAAAGTCCTGGAGAAGAAGTTCATCTTCTTTCAGCTTTATGACCAGCTGTTCTTTCTCTTCAAAGATTTCTTGATGTTTCTGCAGAGCTTCGGCAAGCTTTCCTTGCAAGCCTTCGCTGTGTTTCTTAGCGCTCTGAAGCTTGCAGTCAATTTCTTTTTCTTTGATCTCCTGTTGCTTTTTTGCTTGAAGCAACTCCTCAGATTTTAGGAGTGTGTTATTAAGCATTACCTGCAGCATCCTTTCTTCTCCCTGCATCTGTTGGAGTTGGTACTGTGTGTCTTTCTGCTTCCTTTCCAGCTGTTTTTTGTCTTGGATGATTTCTTCATTTTTTTGCAGTGCTTCGTCAAGCTTTCCTTGCAAGTCTTGGTGTTTTTTCTCGGTGGTCTGAAGCTTGAAATCCATTTCTTGTTGTTGGATCTCATGTTGCCTTTTCTCTTGCAGCAACTCCTCATAGTTGTGCAGTGTCTTATCAAGCCTTGCCTGCAGCATCCTGTCTTTTTCCTGTATTTGTTGGAGTTGGCACTCCATGTCTTTCTGCTTGCAAGCCATTTCTTTTTGCTTGATCTCATGTTGCCTCTTCTCTTGACGAAGATCTTCATTTGCTTTCAGGTGGTAATCAAGCCTTGCTTTTAGCACTCTGTGTTGTATCTGCGTGTTTTGGAGTTGAAACTTCATGTCTTTCTGCTTTCTGTCCTCTTGTTTCTTCTGTTGGAGGATTTCTGTATTTTTCTGCAGAGCTTCATCAAGCTTTGCTTGGAGCTCTTGGATCTTTTTGTCCTTATCTAGGAGTTCCCATTGTTTCTCATCAATAACAGCTTTCTTATCTTGAAGCTGATAGGACAGCTTTTTAAATTCGGCGCTCTTTTTCTCATTTTCTTGTGTCAATAACACAATCTTCTCTTTGTTGAGGAGATTTTCATTCTCTAATTCTTCCAAGCGCTTGTCCTCTACTTCTAACTGTTCACACCAAGGAAGAGAGGAGAGGAAAGGGTCTAGTGGTTGATCCCAGGGAAGAGTGTAAGGGTCAACTTCTTGTCCGTTTGGATCTTCTCTTTGAGACATGTTGACGTCTGGATGCACTGACTTTGCAAAGGATCCAAGAGTTTTTGACCAAAAGCTCCTTTGACCAAAACTTTTGAAATGCTTCTCTGGCGAAGATTCGAATGCTGCGAACTTAAATGCTGCCAATAACGGACTGAAAGTGGTTGCACTTCACCCCTATTTATGGGTTTTAAGGATCAAAGGATCAAAGGATCAGAATGGTGGTATGATTCTAAATGTGTGTGATGTCATCATTCTTTTAGCCAATGAGTGTGTCACATGACATTTGTGGAAGAGGGCATTTTTTAACTTGGACAAATTATCAGAAAAGTTTCAATCTGTTATTTACCATAGAGTCTGCACAGTATGGTGACATATTAAAACTGAAGAATATGTTGTACTTGTTGTAGTGTTTCATCATGGGTCCAGTTTTTACCCAGGTGCTTAAAGCCCTCCTTTACCCTCATGTAACACAACAGTCATTTCCAACCACTGTTTCCTGTTCCTGTCACTCAAACAAACAGGCGACAAACATCTTCTATAAAGTGGAATCATTTCAGTTTATTGGATTAGAAAACATCTAATCTAGTGTTGATATTACACTGCTGTTTAGCCAAAATATCCACCCTACATGTCAAACAATGAGAGAACTTGAACCAGTACCATCACCTAGCAGCTTATGTTAATTAGTGCTAACGTTTTGTTTGCTGGCTAACATTGCTATTATTGTAGTCCCAGTTAAATGACTATGAATAGCTTTATTTCAAAAGGAACTTTGCAATTTCTCGGCCATTTAGCTGTGTTAACTGTACACAGCAAAATCGCCAGTGTAAAATTGACACTGTGAGTGTTAAATTTAACACTAGAAAAGTGTCTATATGTGTCCACTCTTTTGAGTGTTAAATTAACACTTTTCAAAGTGTTATATTTTTAACAATGACCTAGTGTTATTTTAACACTGTACAGAGTTAAAGATTAACACTGACTAACACTGACCAGTGTCAACAATATTCTACACTGGTGTTAAGTGTTAAAAATTAACACCAAATAGTGATGGTAGTACTTTACACTCTACCCAGTCTACAGGATAGTTGCACCTCACTCTGCATTGGGATAGCCACTAGCATCATGGCTGTCCAACATCAGCCCTCCCTAAGGAGCAAGTCAGCGAGATTGTCCAATAGCATTTACTAGTGCTGGCCTGCTTGAAGCTGACGTTCCGGTGCGTTTGTCAAAAAAATTAACACACTGCTTCAGAAACACTGTGTCGAGGCTTGATTCGTTTTGCCAGAGTCACGTGATCAGTGACATCCAAAGCTTTGTTTAGAACGTAACTGCTTCAGTGGTTGAATCATTCGCAGGATTTGTGGAGTGTTTTGATGGTGAGAGAGTATTTACAGTTGATTTTGGTCGGTCGGGTGAGTTTGTCAGCTTTGTGTTCTTGTTGTTTGCTTTTGTTTTGTGCGTGTTTATTTTATCTGCAAACGTGAAAAACTTAAAATGTCAAAAATCTACTTCATAATATAAATATCATTAAATAACTTTAGACAGACTTCCATTTGACTCTTTACATTTAATGTTATAAAAAATATATTTTATTTTTAAAATAATCTTAAAATTAGGGATGCACCGATACCGATACTGGTATCGGGGCCGATACTGTAAAATGTGTGTGTACTCATACTCGTAAAAGTTAGCCGATACCATGAACCGATACTAACTTATTTCATTAATCAGAGGGTGGCTTGTCATTTCTGTTGTAGTTTTTTAGATTGGCCACTAGGGGGACATCCCACGCTAAACAGGCACAGGGTTAGACGAGTCAGACTGGCAGCTCCAGATAAAAAAGAGAAACTGGAGGCTGCTGTAGCTAGGCTAAACAAAATGTCAGCAGTGTGGACCGGAACAGCCAACTTTAACTCAGGTTTTGGAAAAGCGATGAAAAATGTCAAGAGAAAATCCACGGGCAGTTAAAATAACAGAGGCTCTGACTCATTTTATCTCTCTGGATGACCAGCCAATGCCGGTCGTGGAAAACATAGGATTCTTCTCAGCATACTCGAGCTGCGATATGAAATTCCCAACCGCCCACACATCAGGGAGATAATGGTGCCAAAACTTTGTACCAAAACAAATACTTTCGTTATTTTGTTTGTTTACAATATGGACACTCTGCAATAATTTAAAAGTTTATTTTATTCTCAAACCTAATTTGTATTTATTTTATTCCAAACAGAAGTGTTTATTTATTATTCTGAAAGCTCGAGACAGTGCCAATAGTTCAGTGATATTTTTTTTAAATTACAGTGTGGAGACTCTGCAATAATTTAACAGAAGTGCTTATTTTTCACTTGAAATTTTTTTGTGGTCATTTTTATTAAGATTTTATTTTTTATCGGCAGAGAATAAAATAAAACCTGTCTTCCAATTCATTGCATTTGTGTGTGTGTGTTTGTGTGTGTGTGGTAGAAGTATCGGTTTTTGTACTCTGTATCGGCAAGTACTCAGATCCAAGTATCGGTATCGTATCGGTTTGAAAAAATTGGTATCGTTGCATCCCTACTTAAAATGGTATTCTACAAAATGTGCAGCAATTTACTTTGTTTATTCTTTTTAGGTGATAGTCTGTGAGACCCAGGAAGACCGTATACCTGCATCTCTACAGTTTCTGTGCACTCCAGCCTCTTCTGTTCCATGTGAGGGGAAGGCAGGGGAAATTATCTCCATGAAAAGAAACAGATTTGGCCATCGCACAGTGAAACAAATTCTTAAATAAAATTGAAAAGGGGTTTCCTTAAATGCATCATGTTTTTAATTTGCAAGTTTATAAACATTTTCCCTTTGCAGTTCACAATCAATTCTACCCCCAGGTCAAAAATATGTATAAGAAAATTGGCCTAATATAATATTATATATAAACATACCTCTCCAGCTGTCCAGTGATTAATTGCATTAGTACATGGAGGCAGGACCTCACAGCAGAAGCATACTCCATAATCTGTTGTACATTATTACGTGTATTATATGTGTTTTTCAATTACTGTATTTACCGACATCAAGAAGTCACAAGTAAAGAAAGACCACACCGTGGCACGTTTAAACAAGGAAAGTTTATGTATCAAAATTGTTTATTAAACAAATAAACAACTTTTTTTTTTCACCCAAAAAAATACATGTTCAAAGCAACACAACGGTGGCCCAATATCAGACAGAAGTATGAACTCTACGCTGTAGAGTTGGCAGTCATAATGAAGCAGTTCGTTTCATTTTGTAGCTTCAAGCTGCTCTTCATATTTTTGGCCACCAGATGTGACCAGAGAGGACTGTGTTGAAAAGCTTCGAGTAATGAACCCTTTGTCAATACAAGCTTCAATGCTTCAGAAAGCTTCATTTGGCCATCACTACATTTTTCCCCCAAGCAGTCCGGCTCCTGAACACCATGCTGCTCTCCTCCACACTGGACTCTCTTCTTGGACTACAAAACACTCCCTCTCACTCCCGATACTTGCACTATTCTGTATTGCACTGTTCGTATCTGTCTGTGTATTGTATTTATTTATTCTAATTCTCATTGTTTTCTATTCTTACTCTCTCTGTATTCAAGAACAATAGTGTTGTACTCACTCTTAGTTTATCTTATTAACAGTGTTGGGAAGGTTACTTTTAAAATGTATTCTGTAACGTATTCCGTTACGTTACTCAATGAGAGTAACGTATTCTGAATACGGATTACTTAATATATTATCATGCTGTTTACAACTACGTGAATGTACTATTGCTGTGATTTATTACTGTTACTGAAGGTCCGCGGCTCCAAACCGTAGTAAAGGGACCTCTGGCTAATATGGTGGGTTCTGTGTTGGGCTCATAGCCGAAAAATAGCTTTACTTTGTTGTGTGGGTCAACTTTGCTTGCGAGAGACAGAGAGAGGCGTTGAAAGGCTGCTCCAACGGAACTTATTGTTTCAGAGGAAAACACAAACACGGCGTACAGTCGAGTCTTAATAGCTTACTTACAACTGGGCTCGTAAGGCTCTCTTCTTGGCTGCAGTGGTTATTATTATATTTACATGTTTCCAGCTCCCGTTTCTGCTCGATGACAGCTCGTACTTTTACTTTTTCTCCCTCCCTCGCTCACAGACACATAACTTGTATGGCACTCCATTCTCCCTGCAGCACGGACTACACTGCCTATGATGCTACATTCTTTAGAGCTATACCTGTAGCATTCTGCCTATTAGCTTAGCACAACAACAACAAAAAGGCCTCTCTCACCCAGGAAACACGCAGAGAGTGTCACCCTGTAACCATGGCAACCTTATGCTGCCGCCTGGAACAACAGAACATAGCTGTCAAACAAAACCCAAACAGTCCTGACCCGCGACAATATGAAACAGGAAAATACCGCCGTGTAATCCATTTATTTCAACAAAGTAACTGTATTCTAAACACCACCTTTTTAAACGGTAACTGTAACGGAATACAGTTACTCATATTTTGTATTTTAAATACGTAACGGCGGTACATGTATTCCGTTACTCCCCAACACTGCTTATTAATGTATAGTTGTATGTATGTATATTTAATTTTTTTCATTTTATCTTTACACTGTGCACCTTTGATCCAGGAGGGCGATATTTCGTCCTACTGTATACTTTAGTGTATATTGTTATGTTGACAATAAAACGCTACTTGACTTGAATTAAACTTGTGCATGAATGAATGAGGAAACGCTCGATAGCTCAACCGATTCATGTAAATAATAAAACAAGCAAACAAATAAACAAACACAAATCATTAACTTTTTATTTCATTCGCCGCACTAATCTCGATCTCAACTGATTTTTGAACAATAACCTACCGACATAAATCCGTGTCTCACCATCAGTAACCCAATTATATAAATGTTAATTTTCCCTTTGAAGCTTTGTCGCACATACGGAACCATAGTTTAGAATAAGGAGATTATGACGACGGACCGTGAAGATGGACGTACAGTGACATTTTTGTCTAACGGGCTTCTCGAGGATTTTCAGTCTGACATTTAATTACCTTTTACGACACAGTAACATCTTATTAACACACCGGATAAGCACCTGAATTGACTATTTACCTCTTTTCGAGCTTCCTCTATGTTTGAAACAAACTTACTAGTATGCAGCAACACTTCACAAGAGTGAAACGTTTTTCCGGGTTTCATTAGCGTCAGGTACTTGAAACAGGGAGTGACTCCTCTTGATACTAAGACATCTTTGGCTCCACATGATATCTGTACCTGAATGACAATTCACTCGAGGTAGTTAGCACTCGTGCTGTATCTTACTGAGTAAAAAGGGACTTTTGACACTATGTTAGTTTTTAGCTTGCGGCAAAAGTAGCTAACTAAAATACATAGTCGCTCATTTCCAGATACACCCGATAGGGAATTACGAAGCCTTTAGTCTTGTGGTTAGCTAAGCATGGAGTACCTCAGGACTTTAAAACCCATATTTACAGTAACGCAACTCTGGCCACCTCTCAGCCGCATCCAGGCTAGATACTGTTGTAAACTGGCTAGCGCTGTTGACACTGCGAGAGAAAAGAAGACTGTAGACAAGTTCAAGAGTCGGCTATCATCTGGTCCAAGTTTTCAGGATTTCGTTAAAGGGCTTCCAGCTAACAGGAGCCGTGCTGCAGATGAAGAACCCTCAGAAAATCATGACTATCTCTCTGAAGGCTTGTTGATGGGAAACTCAAGGAAAGGTCGGTGAAAGCCATTTGTTTACTTAGCTTTGAATGCTTGTGGTGATGCTAAAGGGGTTCTTTGGCTTATTGTTGCAGTTTATTTTGAAACCTATGGTTGTCAAATGAATGTGAATGACACAGAGATAGCCTGGTCCATACTGCAGAAGAAGGGCTATCAGCGCACAGCTCATCTAAGCGAGGTACAGCTGACTTCTGGTTTTATTTATGATTCTAGCAGAAGTAATTTTAATGCAGTTTGTTTAAGATGTGCGTGTACTTGCAGGCAGATGTTGTTCTTCTGGTAACGTGCTCTGTAAGGTAGGAGCAAAGATCAAACTCATGAGTTTTGAAATCTAGTGCTAGGTGATGGCAGCTTTGCAACCTAATCTCTTTTCTTAACAGAGAAAAGGCTGAGCAAACAATATGGAATAGACTGCAACAACTAACAGCTATGAAGAGGAAACGATTAAAGACCCACACACCAATGAAAATTGGAATTTTAGGTGAGTAAGCTCTCATGCACTCAGATGATGGAGGTCACATTAAGGGTACGTTCATGGGTGTGTTTGTGTCAGGCTGCATGGCGGAGAGGCTGAAGATGGAGCTTCTGGAGCGACAGAAGCTCGTAGATGTCCTCGCCGGTCCAGATGCATACCGGGACCTTCCGCGTCTCTTGGCTGTATCTGATGGAGGTCAGCAGGCGTGCAATGTGCTGCTCTCTTTAGAGGAGACCTATGCTGACGTCATGCCCGTCCACCACGCGCCTCGGGGGCACAGTGCTTTTGTGTATGTTGTTTATCAAATGGTTATCCGCCTTTTCCTGTAACAACGCATCTTCACACTGAATCTGCTGATGGTTTTGTGTACCGGCAGGTCCATCATGCGAGGCTGTGACAACATGTGCAGTTACTGCATTGTTCCCTTCACTCGAGGGAGAGAGAGGAGTCGACCCGTCCGCTCCATCCTGGAGGAAGTTCGTATGCTCTCTGATCAGGTAAGCTGTAACTTCAACATTCAGGTTGGTTGGAAAAACTCCTGCATTTGTAACCACGCAAAAACAGAATAGGAAAAAACCAAAAAAGAAAGTGACTTTGTGTTTGTGTTTTATGATAAATGCAAAATCTATACAACAATAATTTAACATGACTCATGAAACAAACTCAATTCAGTTTTACTTATATAGCACCAAATCACGAGAAGAGTTGCCTCCAAGCACTTTATGTGGTAAGCAAAAGCCCAGACAATAAAACAACACCCCATGAGCACACACTTGGCAACAGTAGGAAGGAAAAACTCCCTTTTAAACAAGAAGAAACCTCCAGCAGAACCAGGAAGCGACAGCTATCTGCTGTAACTGGTTGGGGTCGAGGGGAGACAAGACTGAAAACATATGCCATGTTCTTTTCAATATAGGTTGAAACTATTGATTAAGACCATAATCTCATCATGAAAGTGTTTATTGAGGTCATGCAATAAGGAAGTCGATGAAATTCTGTACAACCAGTCATTTTTTGATAATAACCCATAAATCATAGACCTCCTGCTATTATAAAAATGGATGTAGCTTTTAAGTCTGAAAAATGAAGTTTATGAAAAAGTACATGAAACCTTTAATTCTTATTATGGCCAGCAGGGGGCAACAATGCCTCTTATCATTAAAAAGATGTATGCATCTATAAGCAGGGCTGCACATAAGTGGTCCGCAGGTGCGCTTGCGCTGTCAAAATAAAAGATGCGCACCAGATAAGAAGTTGCAATATGTGGCATATTCTGCACCACATCTCTGTGCGTTCATCATTTGTTTGAAGCCAGCTCACCTCCTGCAACCACTTTTCCGAGAATACGCACTCCTTTTGTGGTTCGGACTCCTTCTGACATTTCTTTGGAGGAACACCAAAGTAATTGCTTAGTTCTAAACAAATGTCTGTCCTCCTCCAGAAAATCTTATGTACACAAACGCGCGTTGCAACTTCTTATCTGGTGCGCGTCTTTTATTTTGACAGCGCAAGCGCACCTGCGGGCCACTTATGTGCACCCCTGTCTATAGTCAAAGGAGCTTGCAAAGAAAAGCGTCTGGACTTCTTTAAGTTACTTGAAGACGTTTCACCTCTCATCCGAGAGGCTTCTTCAGTTCTGAGGTCAAATGGTGGAGAGTCCCAGATATAACCCTAGTGGGAGTGTCCCCCCACAGAGGGACAAAAGGACCCCCTGATGATCCTCTAATCGCCTGAGCCAAGGTGTGGAACTGGGTGTGGGTCCCAATCAGCCAGAGTTTCGGGTGATTTCATTGTGAAACCTGGCCCCACCTTATCATGCGAATTCCTGAGGTCACCCCTGTCTATAAGTCAACTCACCTGATCTGTCACCTCAGCAATTGCGTTACTTGTCAGTTTGAGGTCTCAGTTGTTACTTTCAAGTCCATTTAATACAGTATGATGTTCTTTCTGTAATTTAAACTGTCCAGTAAAGTAAAAAAGGAGCTAAAGCAGGGTATGCTTTACCATCTCATTAACAAATCGTTGGGCTGTGAGCTTGGAGCATCCCTCTGTTTCTCAGTCAGATCCGCCCCTAACTGGTCTGGTATGGATAAAAGAAGCTAATGTGATGACAGTGAAAACCCTAACATTACAGAGACATTATCCCTCTTTTCTACACAGTAAATGCAATCTCCCTCTTTCTCTGAACATAGACTGTTGTACTGAAGGAATCCAAAGCTTGAATATGATTGGTCAGAGAGCTTTCAGTGCCCAAATATCATCCACCTTGTTTATAGATTCTCCAAATTCATATGTAGATTTGTGTTTATACAGTTTGCACTCTATAGGCAGTAGGCGAGTGCTTTTAATAATTATGTCTGGTCTCTGGTGTTGATTTTGATCCTTTTCTTCTGAATTATTCATGTGTCTGACACTGCTGCAAATTTGTCGTCCTTTGAGTTCAGCTCTCTAAAATGAACACTTGAGTGTGCCTGACGAGTGTGTGCTGGGTGCTTCTGTCAGGGTGTGAAGGAGGTGACGCTGCTGGGTCAGAATGTGAACAGCTACAGGGACACGTCAGAAGAGCAGTTCTGTGGTTCAGATGCAACCAAGCTCAGCCGTGGCTTTAAGACCGTCTACCAGACAAAGCGGGGGGGTCTGCGATTCTCTGACCTGCTCGACCAAGTGTCACGCATCGATCCCGACGTGAGGATCAGATTCACATCACCTCACCCCAAGGATTTTCCTGATGAGGTATTTGCTTTAATATGCTTTTCTTCCTTTGGATATTCACTTGGTTCAGTGAGCCCTGCTCACCTGGTCTGTGTGTCGATCTTTACAGGTTTTGCATCTGATTGCGGAGCGAGGGAACATTTGTAAGCAGATCCACCTCCCAGCCCAGAGTGGAAGCAGCCGGGTCCTTAAAGCAATGCGTCGCGGGTAAGAGATTAGTTCACTAGCATATGACTTTGTGAAATTAAACTTAAACACCACTAATTGTCCTCATAACATGTTGTTTTCCTCCTAATATGTACAGCTACACCAGAGAGGCCTACCTCGATCTTGTGAGGAACATAAAGCAGATCATCCCAGGTACTAAAATCAGGTTTCTCCTTCAATTTGTCACCTGTCTCTGGGTACGATTATTACATTTAAACATTCATTTTACTACCTGAGTATCTTTCACTTGTATGTAGAACGAATGTAAAGAGATCTTGGTGTTGTCCATTCATTTTTAACAAAACTAAATCCTTTTTCCAGGAGAATCCTGAATCTATCTGTAAAATTACAAAATACATTAAGAAATAAGGAAAAGCACCTTCTGTCCTCTTTAACCGCCGTCTGTTTTACATAATTTCTGTTTGTGTGTCAGACGTGAGTCTCAGCAGTGACTTCATCTCAGGCTTCTGTGGTGAAACTGAGGACGACCACCAGCAGACTTTGTCTCTAATCAGAGAGGTGGGCTACAATGTGGGATTCCTTTTTGCTTACAGTATGAGAAAGGTGAGTTCTTCTTACCCCAGAACTCACTTACTTTCTTTTCACCCGTCCTTTAAATGATATGTGATGTAATTGTTTTTCCATGTCTGCCACACATTCAGAAGACGCATGCCTTCCACCGGCTCCAAGATGACGTCCCAGTGGAGGTGAAGCAGCGAAGGCTGGAGGAGTGCATCGCCGTGTTCAGAGGAGAAGCTGAAAGGGTCAACGCTGCTCTCATTGGCAGTACACAGCTTGTCCTGGTGGAGGGAGTGAGTAATACACACAGAGTTTCCCAGTGTGTTATCAAAATTGTTTTTAAATATATTTTGACCTTCAAATAGCACGATTGCAGGTGGTAGAGCAGTGAATAGTAACTACGTCAGCCACACCCTTGAACCACAGGCCGTATGTAAAGGATGGTGTAGCTGTTGTGATGTCACCCATTGGTTTTGGACATTTTGAGCTATATGAGTAAAAGACAAACACAAACGTGCACAATTACTGCACAAACTGAAGCACACTTTGTACCTGGTAACAGCCCCATTATATGGCTATTCCATTAAAGAGGCACCAACAGCACATCGTCGAGAGGTCCAGTTCATTGAGTTGTATTAGCCCCCCTAACTTCAAGCTTTGCCAGTGTCCAAATGTATGTCTGTAAACGATGCATGACAGACCCGACCACATATTTGCACTTGTCACTACACCTCTTTATTGCGGCTGTCGATTTACATACTCGGCTGCAGCTTTTCAGCTGAAGCCTACACACAACAACAACAACAACAACAGGACATAGTTCATGTTTTAAGCCGACGAGACCACGTCCCACCACAGTGACATAGTAAAACAAAGTAACAGACTGTAGTCATGGTTTTCAGTGCTGTTTAGTTAGATATTTTGACATGGAGGTTTGTGATGGTTTACTTGCTGAGGAACTAAGTTTTTTGGCACTTCATTGTGGGCTTAAGGCCTGGATGTGGCTTCTTGACTGGAACTTAGATTGCTTTGAGTAGAAAGAAACTGAATTGGCTGCTTTTGATTTTTATTCAGGAAAGTAAAAGATCTGCTGAGGACCTGTGTGGAAGAACTGATGGCAACATGAAAGTGATTTTCCCCAAAGAGGATGTTCATGTTCAGCCTACAGCATTCAGCACTGTACCCATCAGTGCTGGAGACTATGTGCTGGTGAAGGTAGGATATAATTGATATAGACGGATGCAACTTTAAAGAATATCTGTTCTCTTCTAAAAAAAAACCCACGATTTATATGAGCAACATGTTTGGCAGATTGAATGAATGTTAGGCCACTACATGAAATAGTCAAAGCCAAGTTTTAAGGGATCCTTTAGTGAATATATCATGTGTTTATGATGTTTCATCATGTCACCGGTTTAATGTTTCTGCTGTAAGAATTGGTTGATCCAACTTTAAATGCTGGGTACACTGTCACCAGTCAGGAAAGTGACTGGGAAAGTGTTTCAGGAATATTGATTATCTTAAATGTATAAATATGGTTCCTGTATTCAGTCTTTTATTCTCTGGCATCTTCTTTTGTCTTGTTTTAGATCTTGTCTGCCAACTCCCAGAGCCTGAGAGGTCGAGCTCTCAGTCTCAGCTCCCTGAGAGCCAGAGAAGTGCACTGTAGGACTCCACCTGAGGACCAGCGTGATGAACATGTAGCTCAAACTCAACCGTGACTTAAACATGTCGCTGATTGATGGACACGGATGATACCACATCGAACAGACTGCTACATTTCCTTCATCACTTGTTTGACGTTTTTGACAAATGGAGGATGCTTTCAGGTGGACTGTTGCAACAAGCTGTGAAAGTTTCACTTGTAAACATTGAACTACGGAAGTTTATTAAAAGCTGTTTGAATGATGCCTGATGGTGTTCTGTGTGATACATAAAGTGGCATTTTTTAAGATCATTGAATCCCAACTAAGTAATTCCAAGCTGACTTATATGTCAAAATGTAGTCTTGAGAGAAAAAGGTTAACTCAGACTGCAGGGCTGAAGTAGTAGCTTAGCTTTCCTTTGCCAAAATACTTATTGTTGCAAATGAATCATGTCATATTTGTGCAGCTAGCTTGGTTACAGCTAGCTTGGTTACAGCTAGCTTGGTTACAGCTAGCTTGGCTACTGTATCCTGGTTGCTAAGATGTCATGTAGCTTCACCCATAAAACCATGTGGAAGTAGTTTATATTTATATTCTTTTAATCTCTACCAACCATAGAGTGATGTATGCAGTTGCAAAAAGACTAGCAGTCCTAAAGTGGTCTATAGACTGGAGCTCAGAAGACATTTAGCTGATGAGTGTGCTGATGATGTCCTTGGCAACTCATTTCACTCATATTAAAAAGGTCCATACGCACTAAATATAGAAATGGTTAACTTCAGAGGAGAACCAATACATAGAGAAAACAATATTCTGACTGCTGTCAGAAGTAATACTTATTTAGCTTTTTCTTGGGAATTTCTCCCAGATTATCGTACTCTGACTGTAATTGTGTTTCCAGGGAGTTTTCAGGAGTGCAGTTCAGCTGAACTGAACATCTGTCCCAATCAGCATATAGTCCTAGAAGGAACAGTTCACAGCTTTGAGTTAGAAAATCTGCTCATTCCTTAGAAATGTCAAGATTTCTACCAAGTTCTTAATTAGATCTCATTTCATATACAAGAAGAAATGAGATCTAATCAATCTATTTCACATGCATGAAATAGATTGATTTAAAAAACAACAGCAACATATTATCAGTATCTCTGACCTTCAGCACATCAAGCTGGGTGTTCATAAGCTTCATCTTTCCAATTGTGGGCAGTGGGTATCCCTTAGCAAGTTGGACTGCAAAATGAGATTCATAATTTTAGATCACAATTTCACAAATGTGGCAAAATGTCATAATGATATTATAGATGTATTACATAGCATGCACTGGAATCATTCAACCTAATGTAGCTTCATACACAAATTCAATTAAGGAAAATACTGACATCAATAAAATTAAAATACAATTTAAGAGAAAACAGTGGAATGTGTTAAAGTAAGGTCTCTGATGGACTTCATTCATTTAAACTGTTAAAAAAATAGACTCCCACAGTGCAAATTAAAAACAGCAGACTCATTAGAAGTGGTAAAGAGATGCACAAGGTTGATTCAAAGGTATATATTTTTGGAACATTTTATGATTTCCCCAATAAGAAAATGGAGTAGAATCTTAAAATAAATGGTAAAATATTCAGAAGACCAGTACAAGCGCTATTCACTAGCTAGGCCACATGTCATTTTAGGTTTGGGGAAGGCCTTGAAGGGGGCTGGTGGCGGGCCTGGCAGATCCCCATGTACTAAACAGAAGTGAAGAAGTTAAAGAATTGAAAAGTGGAGGGAAGGTGAGGCACGTAAATGAGAACGAACAGCTGTTAGAACTGGGGGGAACTATATAGATGAGAACCGGGAGGAGCATATTTGGAGGCGTGGTCCCACTCCTGAAATTCCCAATATTTTATCTCCAGTAAAAGCAGGTGTGAAGGTAGGTGAGTCAGTTCCTGTACTGTGGTGGAAGTATTCTGGATTCTTGTGAATTACTTGAATAACTTTATCTTTTATGTTTTAAATTCTTAACAACACCTGAGAGGTAAATAATGAACTTTTTCAGATTTCATAAACTTATTGACTTTATAAAATATGAGCTGATAGCGTAAATTAAACCAACAGAAAGAAAGAAATGGAATGAGAATAGTCTCCATATAAGCAAGAGCTGGGGGTCTGTTTTACACAATACAATATTAATAATTATCCAGACATATGTAGTTAAAAATTATAATCCTGCTGGTCCCTCATGTTGTTTGTCTAATATTACCTGGAACTTTGGAGCTGCTGTGAAAATGCAAAGGAAATCCTTTTTGGAGATTTTGGTGGGAAAAAAAAGCTCTTTAAATTTCAAAGTGAGGATGAACTCACCATTAACAGCAGGTATCACCACCAATTTGAAGATCCCTTGTAAGATGCTATTGAGGGCCCTGACCTGTAGGTTAGATGTAGGGTTAGTTTGAGTTGCTGATGGTTCAGACTGTTATTGTATAAAAATGCACTTCTTACCTGAAAGTCTCCCACATTACTTTTGTCCAGGGTCAGATCCATTCTGTGCAAATTAGACTAAATTAGAACGTGATGTTCATCTTAACAACGACCTCTCGGCCCTATTTTTCTTTGCCAGTTAACTCACTTGTTGAGGGTGACAGCTGCAGCCAATTTCATTTCACTGACAAACATACGGACACTCACGCTGGCCTCCTGTCAAGGCAATGGTGGTTCATTTCAGATGGTTTTCTAAAACCACAAAGACAATTTAAAATCATATCAGCTGGGTAACTTACCAAGTTCAGGACAAAAAGAGGCGACAGAGTAGAGTTGGGCTGGATGGCAAAGGCCGTCACTGTGGCGGTGGCCTGGACTGTTGCGTTGTTGGGCTCAAAGGTCAGTGTGGGGGGTTTCACTGTCTTCACCAGCAGCTTCATCATCAGACCTGGGAACTGCTTAGCAATCTAAAAAAAAAGAATTTCATGTGAAAACCTGCCAAGAATGCGTCACATAAAATGACTGGGATGTGTTGTCACCTGTGGGATAATGACTCCAAACGTTTTGGTGTTGAGTCGGATTGGAGAGCTTTTTGGTATCTGGCACGACAAAGTGAGAAAGGTTAGATCAGTTTGATGTCCTGAAAAGAAGGTATGAGACTCAGGAGGCAGCAGTTTACCATGTCGTCAGTGATGGACAGGCTGAGGACTCCAGCATTGTTGTAGACGAAGGCTGCAGAGTTGACAGTGAAGGCAGACATGCCGATGTACAACATGTTGTTGTTCTGGGGTGGCAGGTTAAAGGCCGCTGGTGAGAACGGAGGCTCCTGATGCTTCCCGATGTTGTAAAATTCCCCCTGAGAAAGAAGACCCAGAAAACAATGCTCCAGATTGTTTTTTAAAAATAAAATGATATCTTTAGATTCCTGTAAAAATGTAGTATTGCATAATTCTTTACCTTCAAGCTCAGATCTATCGAGGACTTTAAAACAGTCGGTGACGATACCATGGAATATTCAATCTCTGCATACTTGTCCACCTTGGCTAAGACTGCATAGAGACAGAAGCTCACTCATATGTTCATCACCAGTGAAACAGCTGATTGAGTAACTAAACAGGATACTTTACCATTGAGAGTTTTCAGCTGAGGGTTTAAATCAGATACTACAGTGGTGGCCCGAGGGCAGATCTGCAAAACGGAAAGAAGAAATCTGGTATTAGACTTTGATTTGTATTGGAGAAAGTCATCATTAAAGGCTCACAAAGACATTTCAAAATTAAACATTTGGTGAACAAAAGAGCAGATGTTAAATAATCACTTAATCGCTTCTCTTAATGGATATCCATGAGCAACATGGATATCCATTAAGAGAAGCTCACAGTTCTCCATGTAGAAGCTTAAAAGAACCTAATGGAAAAACATACTCAAGTTTTTCTGAGAACAAACAAAATCCTTCTAACTGGAAAAGCAAAGAGATGATGTGTGTTTAATGATAAACTTAATGCTGCTGCAGCTGAACTTTTCATTCCACATACAGCTTGTTTCATGATTTCCATTAGGCTACATTATTAGTGTAGTTTGGTTTGTGTTTGTTGCCTCCCTTCCTCCCTGCTTCTGGCTTTCAGTGCATATCTAAGGCTCCTAAGGTTTCCAAATTTTGGAGGTAAATCAAAGTATCTTGAAACACTGCCCAACCCAGAAATCTTTACTTCTTTATTTTCATCATTATCCGGTTACTTCAGAGTAACTAATGATGGAAGATAATGTGAGACACTGAACTAGCAGACACCTTACCTAGCAGGTAAAGTGTGTAAGCTGGATTTCTGCTGCATGTAGCAGATTTGCTCTCACCTGTTTCTGAATTGCATTGCGCAGAGCCTTATCAATAAACCTTGTGAAGAGATTGTACAGCCAGCTATCAAAAAAGCAAAACCAGCAGGAATTAGAATAATTCTGCAGATCAAGTAAAATAGTAAAACCCTTCTCCCTCACAGCTGGGTTTCCCACCTTGCTCCACCATGAAACTTGACCTTTGCACTTTCAACAGTGGCTGAACAGCTGTCACTGCTGACTGCTGGTCGGCCTGTCTCATCAGTCTTGATGGAGATGGTTGTAGCGATACTGAGACCATTCACATTCAATTCAAAAGACCCGCTGTGCTTTCTGGTAAAAGAGAAAAAATATCAGATATTATATTTTTAAGCAGATAAATTACTTCTCTAAAGAAGAGATGTTACCTCACTCACATTATTCGCAGGTACTTGACCCTCCAGTTTCCATTCAGACTGATGAAGGCATCACCTATAGACATTCTGACTCCAGTCCCTGGCACCAGATCCACTGACGACTTTGGTATTCCCACCTTCAATACACGTATCCTGGAAGAATTCGTGTTTTGTTTGTTTAAGCAGCAACAGGACAAAATACTTTGTAACAGAATTTAGAGACATGTTGAACAAACTGGAGCCTTACTTTGACAAATTGTACTGGACTTTTCCAATCGGAGACACCTTCTCTGTCCCAGAAAAGTCTGGAACTTGGATAGAATTGAGTTTCTGCTGCATGTCAGCCATGCCCAGTTGCCTGCCTAACAAAATGTAAAGAAAAATAATTTACTGAGCAAACACTGGAGAAATCAGTCCTTTTTGAGCAAGAGGACAGCTTTTACACAAACCTTACCATATTCAATGCCTTTTTCTGTCAGCCTGACCTTTACTCCAGGGTTGATGCTTAAGGTTGCGGGGATGAGAGCCCCCAGAACCAGCCAACAGCACAGGAACATCTTCAGAGCTGAGCCATGAAGAATAAGAAGACCAAGGAATATTTATACAAGCACAAAAGCAGAAGAAGCTAAGATTCTGCTTATGAAATCTATGGGGAAAAATCGGAGAGCAATAAAATCCAGCTTCTTCTTTTAGTGACAGTTTACAAGAACATGTACCAATTCAACAGTACTGACATACAGAGCTTAGTGGAGAAGCAATGCAAAGCAGTTTATTTCACCACTTCCTCGGGTTGCTTAGAGTGAAAGCCTATGAAAGAGCTAACGGCCATTGCTCCACATGAGACTGCATAAGATTGAATGACAAATTAAATGATGATGAAGTTTAGTTATACAATGACAACACAGTTATCACACACTTAGTTCATGTGTCTCAACATTTAATTTTGTTAACAAATAAACCACAACAGAAAACTACTAACGATTTGTAATCAGAGCTATACAAAAAACCTCTAACATTAAGTCTTGGAAAAAGTTAAAGACATCTAGCTATGAAATCGAGAGCACCCTAAATTTAGAGTCACACTGAACATCAAAAGTTTTCCTGGTGCTCCAGACATCTGTTTGTAGGTGCATTTGGCAGCAGGTACAGGTGCGACTGTGAACCTGAATGAAACGGTTGCCCATCTTCTAGGAAAGGTGCCCAAACACCATTGCTCTCTCCTAATTCATTCTAATTTTTTCTACTTTTGCTTTTTGCTAGTGTCATTGTTACTGCAAGACACAGTGCAAGAGTGTGACAGAGATACCAGGAGATATGCTGTTAAACAAGGAGAGCAGGACTAGTGACGGCTGCCTTGTGCAATGAGGAACAGAACAAACGCTGTCAGTCGTGCAGTGGGACTTGTGCTTGCAGCCCAGCACCATGTATCCATTGGAATTCCCCAGAGAATACCAGAACTGGCTGCTTTGCTCTGACATCCTGTTTTCATCACACATCGGAGGCTCACACAATTTTTGTTAACAGGGAAAGACTGTCTGGCAAAACAATGACGAGAAATTTGCAAAGAGCGTGTCAGTGGTGGGAGCCGTTACTCCTGTACTAGCCTCCTTTGTGTTGTGTTCTGGTCAAATTTGACCAAGTTAAACGTTTTATGTCTGAGTGTTGTTAATTTGATCAGACAGACTTAACATTCTGTGACTTTCTCCACAAAGAGGATGTCAACGCACAACCTAAATTTGATTAATTTGCATAACATTTTGTGTATTTTATTGAGCATTTTTAAACTCTTGGTGTTCCTGGTCAAAAATAATCCCATTAATAGAAATGATTCGTTGTTTTCTAAGCCTTGCTCGCAGAGCACTGTCTGGCAGCACCGTGGCAGGTCGATATAGAGTGAGGCTCGTGATTACACATTTGATCACCACACTGGTGAGGAGAAAGAGAAGCCAGGAAACTGACACTGAAGATGGATTAGAGGGGGAAGTGTCTGAAGTTGAAGATAATCCAGAGCAAGAAATGACTAATGAGGACGAATCCACTGATGTAGATAATGGCTATGCTGATGTCACATTCAAGTCAAAGACTTGGACTTATCCCCACCTGAGAATCAAGGTGGGCTTTTAGCTGAAAATGTCACAAGGTGACCACAGGACCGAGAAATATACCGTATCCTGGACTGATCAAATACCCAAATAAAATATTGCACTTCACTTTTGACTGTGAACACAACAGGTGTTATTTTATGCTTAAAGAGGTTAGGTTAAGTAATAACTTTAAATTATTCCATCGATTTTCCTCTATTAATCTGGGTCCTGAACCATACTGAACAATTATCATGTGCAGGTATTTTAAAACCGCTAACATCACCTCAGTCTGCTTTTGCTTAGCTAGCAAACCCACTCTCCTCTCAACATCATGAGAGGGAAGAGTTGGTTTAATACTTATAGTTAGCTGACACATCTGATAAGTATATGCACCATAACTGGTCATAGAGATTTAGGGCCAAGTTGGGATAAAGACAGTGTGATATAGTAAGCAGCCTAATGGTACAGTCTGGTTTACTTTTCTTACAGATTCATGATGGAACTTTAGTCCTCCTTTGAAATGAGTTATAGTTGGTTTCACAACAACAATTTCAGAATGCTGCCTCGTCCACAGTGCTTAGCTGATTGATCTTGTAGGGTTCATTTTTGTTCCTTCGCCTGATTCAAATTGTGAATATGTTTGCCTTCCCTGAATTTGTCCATGGTTGTTTGTTATTTAAAAAAAGATAAAAGTGTTGAATAAGTTGAAATGTTCCACACTGTGCCTCTGTGATTGTTCCAGAATCCAGAATGACCTCTCCATGTAAAGACCATTTCCCCCCTGCATATTTGCGGATTTGAAAGTTAGCTGGTCTCTAACTTCAACTTTTACTTCTTTCTGATATTTTTAAATTTGAAAAAACTCAAATATATTTTGATATTTTTAGTGTCAGAATTTTTTTTTTTTAAATTTTTGTTATATTTAAACCTGACATGCATGAATTATGACAATCTCAATCAAGATTTTCTTTCTTAAGTATTTTTATTCATCTTTAGGCATGAAAAAAAGACTACATTTGTCATGATCCTGGGTCTTTTGACCCCGCGTTTTAAGTTTGAGTTTATTTTGATATTCATGGTCTATTTTCAAGTTCATTAGATTATCTAAGTTCATTTGTTTATTTAGATTCCCCTTGTGTCTTCTACCCCTGTGTTTTAGTTTCCTTTTGCCTTTATGTGTTTCATGCTGCGTGTCTTATGTCATCAAGGCTATATTGTCTTGTCTGTGTCTCATGTTCCTGTTTTATTTTGAAGGTCTGTGTCCTATGTCAGCATAGTCAACTTTGCTTCCTTTATCTTGTTATGTCAGATTAGTGTCAGCTGTTTCCCCATGTGTTCCCACTTCCCCTAATCACCTCCTGTGTATTTAAGTCCTCTGTTTTCAGTGTCACTGTCAGGTTGTCTGTGTTCACGCCACGTTTTCCATGCCATGTTTCATGTCTAGGTTTTTCTTGTTGTTTATTCAGTTCTCCCAGTTTAGGTTGATGTTAATTTACTTCAGTTTGCCTTGCCCTTTCTTTATACCTTTTTTTTTACCAGCCTTATTAAACGGCTCGCTTTTTGTTAACATTCAAGTTCTGTTCCCTGTTCCTTGGAGTCTGCATTTTGGGTCCTTTTTTCAATTCATACAGTCTGCCTCCCCCAGACTGTGACAACATTTTTTTAAAATATACTTTTCAAAGAGTTTTTTACATGTCCACTTAGGTGGACAACATGTGTTTTAATTTATGAAATTGACAAACAAATGCACATCAGTGTCTAATGTAGTGGTTTATGTGCAAGTATACCATCAACACTGATACAAATACAAAAAAACTGCCTTTGAATAGCTGTCCCCTGTAGTGACCACAATGAGTGAAAGGGTTAAAATGCTATTGATTGTATTTTAATGATGCAAGCCTTTAATCTCACTTCACTTTATTTTGTGACTATTTTAAGAATAATATAAAATGTGCATTTCTGTTATTATTACTTTTCTATAATTTTACCAATTTAGGGGAAATAATGACAAAAGATACATGACTATTATAAAACAGACTGTGAAATTACTGCAAATTACTGTAAACATACCTACCAATTGACAGTCTATTAATACTTCCTGATGTTACATAGCCATAACAACACAAAATTACATAACATAGAAGTTGATTAACAAGCAAATCTATGTAAAATTACAAAAACATCTGCAAATAAATCATCTTGATCTACAGGTGCAATTTTTCACGTTATTGTACATTCGACATGTTAATTCACGTCTTTTTTGTAATTCAATGATATTTCATGTATTTAAAAATAACAGGAAATTTCTGAAAAAATATATTTTAAAAAATTCTGGTAAATTACAGATTTTGTTTACAGTGTAGAAAGCCTGTTGAAACATGTCTGGTAAAACATGATGCACAGTAATATGTGTGTTAATGCAGTTTGAAACCTGCTAATGCGCTCTAATGTAATAGCAAATTTCTCCAAGAGAAGGACAGAAAGCTTCCTGCCTCTGTGAACTACATAATAAACATGTATTTGTTTTGAGTTTTTATATTTTTATATATAATTATTATAAACTGTTTAGTGCTGAATATGTAAATATATTTGATTCATTATGTGACTCTGACTCATTATCGATTACTTAGATTAAATATGTCAGAAAGGGAGATAAGGCTCGCTAACACAGTGGTATAAAAACTATTGTAGATCAGTGAATTTATTAACTGCTAATTAGTGAAAAACTGAGGTTTGTCTCTGTCTTTCTGTCCATATTCACACATCTGAGTTTCCCATTGTGACAGTTTTTAAAGTTGTGGATAGAAGTGGGGGGCTGGTCTTATGCCATGTGTATTGTGGCTGTAAAAGTTATTCATATGAGTTCATTTATTTGGCGTGAGAGGTGGAGATGTTATTAGAATGGATGCGTGCTTTAGCTCAAACCTAAACCCCCCAAACTTGACTCTTTTTTAAAACACTAACTTTCTATGATCAGTATTTAGAGATGAACCACACACACCTCAATAACACTTTTATTTTAATGAAACAGAGCAGAAATAAAATGACCTCAGTAATCTGCATACAGGAAGTTACTTTTTTATCACAGATTTTATCGAATTTGTAACAATAAAAGTGAAATTCCTGTCCAAATGTTGCTATTAACAGGACTATGTGAGTGTGTTAGATCATTTTGTAACTGTTACAATGTTTGTAACCCTTCTGAAGCTATGGCCATCATGTAGAGACTTCCAGGTTGCTTCACTCACTCAAGATCTTCCTAAACAAACTGGACCACTGAATCGTACCCTTGACATCAGTACAAACCTTCCTGATGAGTTTATGGGCTCAGCCACTGGTTTCAGGTCATAATGAAGCAAAGATTAGGTCGGTATCAACTGTTTATATACCTATCATTTGTCATCAAAGTTGACAAAATCAATGCATAGAAAATATATTATAGATATTTTAAAAATCAAATGATGTCCAAACAGTCATCAGACAGAAGTAATACTCATTCTCATTTGTTTTTTGTTTGTTTGTTTGTTTGTTTGTTTGTTTTGGGGGTTTTAGTGGAATTTCTGCCAGATGATCGTACTCTGACTGTAATTGTGTCTTTATGGAAGGACGCCAGAATGCAGAAAAGACTCCTGGGAGTTTTCAGGAGTGCAGTTCAGCTGAACTGAACATCTGTCCCAATCAGGATGTAGTCCTAGAAGGAACAGTTCACAGCTTTGAGTTAAAAATCTCTCTTAGAAATGTCAAGATTTCTAATTAGATCTCATGTCATAAACAAAAAGCACCAAGCTCACAAACATGCTTAAACAAACTTATTAAACATATTATCAGTATCTCTGACCTTCAGCACATCAAGCTGGGTGTTCATAAGCTTCATCTTTCCAATTGTGGGCAGTGGGTATCCCTTAGCAAGTTGGACTGCAAAATGAGATTCAGAATTTTAGATCAACTTTCACAGTCTTATAAGTGGCCTATTGTTAATAGGAAGTACTTGTATTAGACGGCTCATGTTTTGGAATCTGTGGATCTACTGCCATCTACTGAAATACAACATTAAAATACACTTTAGGAGGAAAATCAGTGAGTTTACAAATCCAATCCAGTCATGGAGATGTTCAAGTTACAATCACACATTTCTGCAACTCCACCTAGAAGTAAAAACGTGACCAGATTTAAATTAGGCTTAATCTTTCTTTCTTTTTTTTTTTTTTTTTCTTTTTTTTTTTTTTTTTTTCCGCCTGTCCCATTTGGTTCTTTAGCCGTCAGAATTGTTGTCTGAAGACCAACAAGGATACCCAATGGATTTATTTTGCCAAATGGATCATCATGGCATTGCCGTATTGGTCCATTTGATCGACCTTTGTTTTTATTATTTATTTTATTTTCAGTTGTTACAGACGGGACAGACATGAGTGAGGGATAGGAAAGGGAGAAAGAAAGAGGAAGGAAAAGAAAAACAGAAGGGAAGAGGGACAGTGAGAAAGGGGGGAAGAAAAAATATCTCCGGGATCACCTGTTGAGAAAAAAAGAATAGAAAACAAGCAAAAAAAACAAAACAATGCAACATACTATACACAACACCATCGCATTAATCTAGCTAAGTGTAAACAGCAGTAAATACTAAATATTGAATGTTGTTGTGCAGCACGCAGGACAGACAGCGCACAATGTGCTTTGAAGTAGCAGCCAAGAAAGGTGTGATTTAAGTCTACGAACAGTGAACACCCATGTGCACACCTGTGTGGATCGGCGCGCTTGTATTCAAATGGTTTCCCCATGTAATGGTCTGCTAGAGGATGTAGAGAGCCATAGCCCCGTCCCCCAGGGCATGAAGCAGGCATGGAGGAGATCCAGGCCCCAGACATCCAGAGGCCCCAGAGTGCAAGAGCCCAAGGAGGACCACCGGAGGGGCATCCGTGCCACCTTCATGGGAAGGGCTGAGGATCCCCAGATGAGGGGTCACCCAGTAGCCACCGGGCAGAAGCTAGAGGGGGCTGCACTGGCGTGCCCGCCGGCTCCGCCGGCAGCCAGCTGTGCCAGAGTGAACCGAGCCGCAGGCACAGAGGCCGGAGGCCCGAGGGCCCCCCGCGCCCCGGAAGAGGCCTGACCGAGCAGCAGGCGCCAGGCCCCGCCAAGTAGCCACCGGGAGTGAGCTGGCACATGACCTGAGCGCCCAGCCCTGGACACCAAGAACCAACAATGCACCGACCCCTGAGGGCATCAGTCACCGGCAGGGAGTGTGGTGAGGGGAGATAGGCCTCCACACTTTGGAGGGCCTTGGAGTTCCCAGAGAGGTGGAGTCTAAGACCCGACCTGACATATAGACACAGACAAACAGGCACACACAGACACAGACATGCATTCCCACCCTCATGCACACATATACAAACACTCAGCACTCACCCAACGTAGGAATAAACGTAAATGGACATGTACACACAATCACACTCCCCAAACATACTCTATACCCCGGGTCCAGGTATCCTCACCCCCAGAGATGGAAACGGCACCCAGACCCAAGAGATGTTACCCTTCCCTCCGGGGTGGAGGCAAGCAGACCGCCCCAGGCTCCGCAGCAGCAGGGAGGCCAATCGGACAGCCAGCATCTCTTCCCAGCCCCCCCGCCCCGATGGCTAGCAGAGAACGGGGGTGTGTTAAGACCCCATACCTCCCTCCTCCCGCTCAAGTGTAGTGTTGCTGCGTGTTGCTCTAAAGTGTATTTAAAACAAGGGAGAGCATGGTGCTGCTGCCAGAGAGCAGCAGGTGTTAGCACGGCCCCTCCCGAGAACCCTCAATGTCTACATGGATTTAAAATTGAGAGGTGGGCACCGGCGCCAGAGGTAGGTTTGAATACACAGACCGTCTACTGGACGCCGTTAACGTGCCCACCCTCAAGGCCCTATATATATATATGTGTGTGTGTGTGTTATGAGAGTGTAAGTAATGTGGATGTCTAAGTTGTGAGATAAAATTGAGGCACAGGTGGCCAGAAGAGGACAGAGGGGGGGGGAATGTCTCCCCTGCACCCTGGTGACACACCCGCACCCCAAAGCCCTACCTGTGTGGGTGGGTGTGGTGGAGCGGGAAGAGGGAGGCAGCCGGGGATGGGGAGGAAAAGAAGGGAGGGGAGGGTGTCCCTCCCTAGGGCCAGCTCCCCCGCTGACCCCAATATGCACCCCCGTCCTCTGGTATCCACCAAGGCAAGGGAGCCCAGGCCCATCCAGACCGGGGCCTACGGCAGCAGCACCACCAAGCCCCACAGGACCCGGGGCAGCCCACCCCACCCCACCGCAGAGGAAACTGTACCCACCCCAACATTCAATCATCTCCCAGACTACACAAGACACAGACACCCAGGTTAAGTTTATTCTCCACCTCTCCTATGTCTCTCCCCCACCTGCAGAGTGGACTCCTGCAAAGATGGAACAACCTCCCTGCCAGTTCAAGAGCCCCCCGGTTAGGCCGATGCACAAGAGGCCCCCTGCGCCAGGGCTGAGCCCCCGTGCACCCACCCGCCCACAACCTCGGCGACACACCGACGAGGACCGAAGCCCCCAAGGCCCAGCCAGAGCCCCAGCACGGAGGCGAAGCACCCCCGAACCCCAAACCTCCACGCCCGCCCCGGATCCACTCAGGGGCAGCCAGGCCACCAGGCCAGTAACCTACGTCCGCCAGCACAGACCATCCTCCAGCCCCGCTGCACGCGGCCACGAGGAGAACAACCTCTGAGAGCGACCAGAGCCACTAACCAGGTTATGAACACAACCCCCGGGTTAAGCCCTCCAGGGATAACGTCTCTAGGAGTCCTCCAGGTGCCCTAAGCCCATCCCAACCTCCACATCAACCACAATAGCCAAGGCGGGACCAAACCACGACCCCCTACCCCCGCTAGGTGATGGAGCCGATCAAAGGAGCCCAGAGGGATTGATCTAATGTGGTGGCAGAGGCTATATCGAGACTAATGTGATCTATTAGATAGTTTCTATATTGGCTAGAATTAAGATTATTTTTATTTTTCCAGTTCATGAGGACCGTTTTCTTGGCGATGCATAGGGCAATAAAAACCATGTGGACTGTATTAATTTCTGTAGTGACATCATCCAAATTTCCCAACAAGCATACTAAAGGGGAGGTTGGAATTTTACATTTCAGACACTTTGATAAGTCCTCACATATCTCGTGCCAAAACTTCTGCACTGGTGGACAGAACCAAAGAGCGTGGATGTAACTGTCTGGTGTATTGCCTTGACAGTGTGAGCAGTTGTTGGCGGATGTAAAGCCCATCTTAAAAATTCGATGACCTGTATAGTGCACTCTATGCAGTATTTTGTATTGTATTAATTGCAGATTGGGATTTTTAATCAATTTAAAGGTTTTTAAGCAAATCTGAGACCAGACGTTTTGGTCTAAGCTGACTGATAAATCTGCGTCCCATTTTGCAATAGGAAGGGATATTGATTCATCTATTTTAGAAAGTGTTCTGTATATTTTAGATAATAGTTTGGGGGATTTAAGAGTAAGAAATTGAACCACACTTGGTGGTGTTTGTAATTCAACTTGACTGAGGTTAAATTTATTTTTTACTATGGATTTAATTTGTTGATATTCTAAAAATCTTTTCTTGTTGATCCCATATTGTGTAACTAGTCTGTCAAATGGAATAAATTCTGTTCCCTCTAATATATGTTCTAAGTATTTAATTCCTTTACAACTCCATTCTGGGAAATTAATCATATTTTTGTTTTGTAATATGTCAGGGTTATTCCAGATAGGTGTACGTTTGCATGGGATTAATGAAGACTCCGTTATTTTTAGAAACTCCCACCATGCTGTCAGAGAAAAGCTGATGTTGATGCTTTTAAAGCATTCATGTCTTTTGATGTTTGAGCTAATAAATGGTAGGTCTGAAATCTCTAGATCATTGCATAGTGCCTGTTCAACATCTAGCCAGGGCTCATCTAAGAGGGTACATTTTAACCATTCTGAGATGAACTGAAGCCTGTTGGCTAAGAAGTATTGGTGAAAATTAGGCAGATCTAATCCTCCTCTATCCTTGGTTCTTTGTAGCGTTTTTAGGCTGATGCGCGGGGGTTTATCTTTCCAAAGGAATTTAGAAATATGTGAATCCAGAGATCTGAACCAATCTTGTGATGGTTTGTTAGGGATCATTAAAAATAAGTAATTTATTTTTGGCAAGATCATCATTTTTATAGTGGCGACCCTTCCCATGAGTGATATGGGTAGAGATTTCCATCTAGTCAGATCGCCTTCTACTTTCTTTAGAAGTGGGATGTGGTTTAATTTAATTAAGTCTGAAAGCTTAGGAGAAACATTAATACCTAAATATTTAATATTTCCAGATTGTAGTGGGGCAGAAGATGAATTATGGAAGGAGCAGTTAATGGGAAGAACTGTAGATTTTGGCCAGTTAATTGAATAATCTGAAACTCTTGAAAACCAGTTTATTAGAGTAATTACCTCAGAGAGGTTGATTTGTGAGTTTTGCAGAAAAAGCAACACATCATCCGCATAGAGACTGATTTTATGTTCTACGTTATTACATTTTATGCCCTTAATTGTTGTAGCCTGTCTAAGTGCTGCTGCTAGAGGTTCGATAAAAATTGCAAAAAGTGAAGGGGAGAGTGGGCATCCCTGTCTGGTGCCCCTCAGGAGACAAAAGCTGGAGGATGTCTGGTCATTTGTTCTGATACGAGCTGTTGGGGAATTGTATAATATTCTTATCCAATTTATGAAAGAGTTTCCAAAACCAAATTTGTGTAAAGTTGCAAATAAAAATTTCCAGTTAACTCTGTCAAATGCTTTTTCTGCATCTAGAGATAATATTATGGTTTCAATGTTTTTATTGTATGAGTAGTCTATTAAATTAAGTAATCTACGAGTGTTTGTTGAGGAGTGCCGACCTTTTATGAAACCAGTTTGGTCAGGATGAATTAAGAGGGGGGTTATTTTCTCTAATCTCTTTGAGAGAGCTTTGCAGATTATTTTAAGGTCTACATTTATAAGGGATATTGGACGATAACTTGAGGGAAATAAAGGGTCTTTTCCTGGTTTTAGCAGGAGACTAATGTTAGCAGAATTCATATTTGGTGGTAGTCTGCCATTTTTCTTGATTTCCTGCAACATTCCATGGAATACTGGTGCCAAAATTGTCCAGAATTCTTTGTAGAATTCTGCAGGAAAGCCGTCTGGACCTGGAGCCTTGTTATTGGGCATACTTATCAGGGCTTCCTGGAGTTCACCTGGCGTCAGTGGTGAATCCAGTGCCATTGCTTGACTGTCTAGTAATTTTGGAAGAGTTACGTTGTCAAGAAACAAATCAATTTCATTTTTAGACGGGTTTATTTGTGGTGAATATAAAGTTTCATAGAAATCCCTAAAAATCTTGTTTATTCTTCCAGGGTCATATATTGTGTTCCCTGATAAATCTTTAGTAGCACATATAGTTGTTTTTTCTTTATTTATTTTTAACTGGTTTGCTAGAAATCGACCTGGTTTGTTACTGTGTTCAAAATTCTGCAAGCGAAGTCTTTGTACAAGGAATTGTGTTTTTCTATTAATAATTTCATTTAATTCTAGTTTTGTTTTGCATATTTTGTTCATTATTTCTTGATCTTGGTGGAACGCGTAGGCTTCTTCTAAGGATTTGATGGTTTTTTCTAATTCCTGAATATTTTTGTTTTCTTCTTTCTTTTTGTGTGATGAGAAAGAAATTATTTTACCTCTCATCACAGCTTTTCCTGCTTCCCATAGAACAGAAGCAGATATTCCGGGAGTGTCATTAAAGTCTAAATATGAAGTCCATTCCTTTTTAAAATATTTAATAAAGTCTTCATCTTTAAGTAGTGATGTGTTAAATCTCCAGTTTTTACTTGGCGTAGTATTATTCTTGTGCATTAGTGTTAAAGATACAGGAGCATGATCGCTGACAGCTATAGGGTGAATCTCAGTGTCTGAAATGTCACTCAGCAGTGAGCTGCTGACCAAAAAATAATCCAGACGAGAGTAGGAGTGATGAACATGTGAGAAGAAAGTATATTCCTTACTGTTGGGGTGAAGGGAGCGCCATGCATCGCAAAGGCCATAGTCGCTCATATACTGTTTGATTATATTTGTGGATTGCCAATTGCGCTGAGTTCCTGTTGTGTTGAGCCTATCCATTTCTTCATTTAGTCCAAGGTTGAGGTCGCCTCCAAGAATGAGTGTGCAATCAAGGTGTTCAGAGAGTGCACTAAAAAATCCGTGGAAGAATGAGGGTTCATCAACATTTGGACCATATATACTTACAATACATAGTTTTTTGTTCAATATTGATAGTTTAATAATTAGAAATCTACCCTCTGGATCTATAACTGTATCGAGTACTGTAAAATTAACATTTTTATGTATTAAAATAACATCTTTCAATCTTTCTTTCAAGGTTTTCTCATAGGGCAGAGTTGCATGTCTCTTTCACTGCATCAGAACAGGGACGGTGACTCTACAATTTGACTTGGAGGAAGAAGAATCAATTGCAGGAATCCGGAGTAAGGTGATTGCTGAGGAAAGTTTGTGATTCGAGCACAAAAACCTTTGTGGCTGTTTGATGAGGTGAGAGTGGGCGAACTGTGGAATGTGCTAAAGTAAGTTCACTGGTGAATTTCATTCATTGTGAAATGAGTGTGGTAGTCCCTAAATGGCACTATCCAACTTCCCTGCTTACTCATCCCAAAAAATCTCCAAGCTACCCAGCGCCTCCCGTCTCTCTGTCGCACAGAGACAGAAGAATAGAAGAATACGAGAAGCATAAATAAGCAACGTGGCCACAGCATCTTGCTGATGAACATAATTTACAGCAGCTCTAAACCACAGAAGAAGGACCTGTTCTTAATAAACAAACACACGTCTCTGCTACGTTGTGCCTACCAGTACCCACACAGTGGATATACATCGGCAGTACGTTGCTGGAGGGCTGTTTTACTCAATGCACTGGTAATAACTATCCAGTGTTTTCAACTACATACCCTGGCAGAGCTATTGGGTCTGCACAGCAGCTTTTTATGGTCTGTTCTACTGTTGTCCCAAACTGGCTCGACATGAAGATGTGGATTTTGCTAGTTGGATAGGCCAAAGAGATTTTTCAAGTAAAAAGTAATGACAACGATTTGCAGGAGACATCAATAACTGTGAAGTCAGGAGTGGTTATTCCACGTTACAGTCATTGCCCAGTGTCAGTATTAAACTCGAGTATTTAAACATTCGTCTGCAAAGGTCATTGTATGCTCTGTGTAGGTCCTTCATGCTGTTTGTATAATATTCCCAAGGACTTTGGAAGCGTTGAGAAAATGCAAATGGAAATCCTTTTTGGAGATTTTGGTGAAAAATCCTCTTTAGAGTTCAAAGTGAGGATGAACTCACCATTAACAGCGGGTATCACCACCAATTTGAGGACCCCTTGAAAGACATTTTCCAGTGGTCCCACCTGTAGGTTAGATGTAGGGTTAGTTTGAGTTGCTGATGGTTCAGACTGTTATTGTATAAAAACGCACTTCTTACCTGAAAGTCTCCCACATAACTTTTGTCCAGGGTCAGATCCATTCTGTGCAAATTAGACTAAATTAGAACGTGATGTTCATCTTAACAAAGACCTCTCGGCCCTATTTTTCTTTGCCAGTTAACTCACTTGTTGAGGGTGACAGCTGCAGCCAATTTCATTTCACTGACAAACATACGGGCACTCACGCTGGCCTCCTGTCAAGGCAATGGTGGTTCATTTCAGATGGTTTTCTAAAACCACAAAGACAATTTAAAATCATATCAGCTGGGTAACTTACCAAGTTCAGGACAAAAAGAGGCGACAGAGTAGAGTTGGGCTGGATGGCAAAGGCCGTCACTGTGGTGGTGGCCTGGACTGTTGCGTTGTTGGGCTCAAAGGTCAGTGTGGGGGGTTTCACTGTCTTCACCAGCAGCTTCATCATCAGACCTGGGAACTGCTTAGCAATCTAAAAAAAAAGGAGAAATTCAGATGACAAGCTACCAAACATTTATACTTTAAATACTTTAAATATACCAAATTGTGTTGTCACCTGTGGGATAAAGGCTCCAAACGTTTTGGTGTTGAGTCGGATTGGAGAACTTTTTGGTATCTGGCACGACAAAGTGAGAAAGGTTAGATCAGTTTGATGCCCTGAAAAGAAGGTATGAGACTCAGGAGGCAGCAGTTTACCATGTCGTCAGTGATGGACAGGCTGAGGACTCCAGCATTGTTGTAGACGAAGGCTGCAGAGTTGACAGTGAAGGCAGACATGCCGATGTACAACATGTTGTTGTTCTGGGGTGGCAGGTTAAAGGCCGCTGGTGAGAACGGAGGCTCCTGATGCTTCCCGATGTTGTAAAATTCCCCCTGAGAAAGAAGATTTTTTAAAAATAAAATGATATCTTTAGATTCCTGTAAAAATGTAGTATTGCATAATTCTTTACCTTCAAGCTCAGATCTATCGAGGACTTTAAAACAGTCGGGGACGATACCATGGAATATTCAATCTCTGCATACTTGTCCACCTTGGCTAAGACTGCATAGAGACAGAAGCTCACTCATATGTTCATCACCAGTGAAACAGCTGATTGACTAACTAAACAGGATACTTTACCATTGAGAGTTTTCAGCTGAGGGTTTAAATCAGATACTGCATCAGCCACCAGGGGGCAGATCTGCAACAGCAAGTAGTGAAAAGAAGAACCTTATTTTCAGGAAGAAATCTGGAGACAGTGATTTGTATCGGATAAAGTCATCATCAAAGGCTCACAGCGGCATTTCAAAATTAAACCTTTGGTGAATGTTTCAAACAAAAGAGCAGTTGTAAAAAAAATTAATTAATTAATGCAATTAATTGAGCAGCAGTGAAGCAACAGTGAAGCTTGGCACATCTGTAGATGCACCTTTTATATTATTTATTCATTTTACTTCAGAGTTAAAGATAATGTGAGACACTGTGCACTAGCAGACACTTCTGGTCAGTTGCATGAGCTTGATTTCTGCTGCATGTAGCTGATTTGCTCTCACCTGTTTCTGCATTGCATTGCGCAGAGCCTTATCAATAAATGTTGTGAAGAGATTGTACAGCCAGCTAACAAAAGACAAACAAAAACAATAACAGCAGGATTTAGAGAAATTCTGCCATTTGTCAAGAAAATGAAGTAAAATAGTAAAACCCTTCTCCCTCACAGCTGGGTTTCTCACCTCGCTCCACCATGAAACTTGACCTTTGCACTTCCAACAGTGGCTGAGCAGCTGTCACTGCTGACCGCTGGTCGGCCTGTCTCGTCACTCTTGATGGAGATGGTTGTAGCGATACTGAGACCATTCACATCCAAATCAAAAGACCCGCTGTCCTTTCTAGTAAAATAAAAAGGATATCAGATATTATATTTGTAAGCAACCAAATTATCTTCCCTGTACAAGAGATGTTACCTCACTCACATTATTCGCAGGTACTTGACCCTCCAGTTTCCATTCAGACTGATGAAGGCATCACCTATAGACAGTGTGACTCCAGTCCCTGGCACCAGATCCACTGAAGACTTTGGTAAGCCCACATTAACTATGTGCATACTGGAGGAATGAATGTGTTTTTGTTAAAGAAGGAAAAGGACAAAATAACAGTTTGCTACAGAATCGAAACACATGCAAAAGAAAAAATCTGGTGGCTTACTTTGACAAACTATACTGAACCTTTCCAATCGGAGACACCTTCTCTGTCCCAGAAAAGTCTGGAATTTTGATTGATCCGAGTTTCTGCTGGATGACAGCCATGCCCAGTTGCCTGCCTAAGAAAAAACAAAGAAAAAAGAATCTGATGAACAAATCCTGGAGAAATCAGTGCTTTTCTAAAAATGAACCATTTTTACACAAGACTTACCATATTCAATGCCCTTTTCTGTCAGCCTGACCTTTACTCCAGGATTGATGCTTAAGGTTGTGGGGATGAGAGCCACCAGACCCAACCAACAGCACAGGAACATCTCAGCAGCTGGAAAAGAAGGACAAGAACATCAGCAAAATTCCTGTTTATGCAAGAGCAACAGAAGACGGAGCAGTATTGTGAAGAAAGATTGGAAAGAAAGAAATTAAAGAAGATGTACAAACACAACATTACTGAAGTACTATGCAGTGGAGGAGAAGTATAAAGCGGTTTATTTCATGCTTCATTGAAAGAGCTAACAGTCATTGCTTCACATGAAACCACATGTCCCCTGAGAGGTCAGCAGGGTGAGCTTGAGCGATATCAAACTAGGCTGATAGTCAGGGCATAAAGATGGTCCGCCATCTTTACCAACACAGCGTGTTTCAAGCTAGATGTGCATACAGTTTTAAACCAGAGCAGTTACATGCTTTTTGTCTACAGCGTGTCATTCTCCCCACTAAACCAAAATAAAGCTGACCCTTTCTAACTCATACTTGAACTTTAGTACACTGCATGTGTGGATGGCAGATCTGGACTCTGTCTGTCTGAAGAATGTGGGTTGTTTTTGTTGTTTTATTGAAGATCATTTGGTTTTTACAGCCCACACTAGAAACCAAAACCTTTCTTTATACCCAGTAAAAAAAAAAAGCATCCTCAATGTTGTCAGTTTGGCTCAAGTATGTTTCATGTTTCATCTGAATGCATCTGAATCTCAGTGTGTTCAACACTCAGAGATGATGCACTCAATACAAACCACATCTGTCTTAACCTGAGTTGCAACACTAGTTTGCTCAACTAATAACAAGTCTTTACAAGTCAAACCTTATAACAACAACCAAAGCACACTGAGAGATTAAATATAACTTATTTTGCAGTAGAGGAGCCACGTACCCTTTCAGATTTTACCCTTTGAGATTTCTGTGTTAACTCCCTGCACCATCTGTGTTGAGATTAAGCATTACAACTCAGAAAACATTGCTGCCATATACATTTAACCCGCACTCACTCTTACCTGAAGCAACAGTTCGTCCGGAAGACGTAGCTTGTCCTTTCTCAGACGATGTGTCAGCGTAGCCAAAGAGTCAGACTGAAAGAGGAAGAGAATCACATGCGCTCTAATTCACTTACTTAATCAGGAACCGAGCTTCTCAAAGAATCTCACCCAGCAACAATAAGCAAACATGCCGTTTGCAATGTCCCTTTATTGAATTTCATTCCACTCCCTTATCATTTCTTCACAAAAGACTAACAGTGTAGAAGTTAAAGATTATCAGAGATTTTAAAGACAGACTAAGTCAACTACTGTAAAGCTTGGTATTGTTTGAAGAACTTTATGTCCTTGATAGTTCGTCCTCTTGTTTTGCAGGCATGTCTGTGTTTTAGTTCCTTGCATGAATTTACAGTAAGTATTACACAAGAACCAGGCACAACTCAACTTCCCACTTCCTCATCTCAGTTTTTCAAAGAATTATTGAATGTGTTCAGCTGCCAGGCCGGCTTTTTAAAGAGACAAAGGCTGCTTTCCACTCCACCCTTGTGGACTCAGTATCAGTTATCAGTCCCTTGAGTGAATTTCAAGCATTCAAATGGACTCAAAGATGAACTTGGTGGATTTTGGTCTCTTTATTAAAGTCACTGGGATCTCACACAACACAATTTTGGCTATAACTAAAGTATTAATGTGCTTATTGTGACTGCCATAACCTTTTAACTCTCCATGCTATCAAAAAATACTCTTCAAACTGCTGCTCTGAGTAGATAACCACATGTGTTTTTACTGTACTTTTACTGTAAATGCACATTTCAACTTTCTAAAAAAAAAAACAGAAGAAGAGACCAGGAAATGGTTCCTCAGTGAAAATCCAGCGTGACAACATCACAACAAAAAACAAAAACTTGATCATGTAATGAGCGTCAAAGTTTACTATATCATATTGTTTGGTCATGATGTGCATCAATATTTTCTTTGTGATTTAAAAAACACTGAAATTGCTTCCTGCTTTTTGAATTGCTGTTTATGTTTCAAATACAAAGTCATCACACAGCAGCTGGTCAGTAACTGCAGTTATTGTCTGAAAACAGGAAGCCTTTCACTGAAAACTGACACAATTGTGTAAAACCTTTACAGTGGGAAGAAAACACTCTGCTTGCTGCTGATTGGTGGAGGTACAAAAAAGCAAGGTGGCATCCAGTCAGACCTGTTATGGTCCACACAAACCAGCAGCTAGTATTAGACACGATGATTCGTATGTTATTCAGTGTTTACTGCTGTTTTATGGAGCATCAAAGCAACGTGGACATCGCTTACAATCTGAACAGTACTGAACTTTTACACAGTGAGAAATCTGAGGCAGCATGAAGAGGTAAAAAATGGCAGCGGGGTTAAAGTCTGAGAGAATCTAATTATTGTGCTGACAGGAGAAAAAGTATGTTGGGTGGATTATTAGTTTACAGCATTCCTCCTACAGTGCCTACAGCTGCAACACACGAAGTAAAGAGGTGGTAGGAAATACAGTCATATGAAGAACTTTGGTCATGTGACTCACATTCTGAAGGAATTGTTGTCATTTTTCTTAAAGTTCACCACCTACAGCTGGATAGCAGACGGCCGCCCCTCCCTGAGCCTGGTTCTGCAGGAGGTTTTTTCCTGTTAAAAGGGAGTTTTTCCTTCCCACTGTCGCCAAAGCGCTTGCTCACAGGGGGTCATATGATTTTGGGGGTTTTCTCTGTATGCACTATTGTAAGTTCTAGCTTACAATATAAAGCGCCTAGAGGTGACTGTGATTTGTGATTTGGCCCTGTATAAATAAAACTGAATTGAATTGATTTTAAACAGCTGCTTGTAGACAAAAACATTTCCTTCATTCCAACCTGAAACTTTATGTCATCAGCAAATACCTGGATGATTAGATAATGAATATGAATTTAATTCAGATCTAAATTACTGGGCAAGCTCTGTGTTAGACCCATATTGTGTTTCTCGTGTATTGTTTTGTGAAGACATCTGCATTTAAATGGAGCGGCTATAATTAGTGTGGCAACACTACAGCTTACAGAGGACCAGCTCCAACCTGAGGACCACCCCTATATATGGAACCAACATGGCTCATTTGCTTCTCTTTGATCAGCCACAGCAGAGATAATTGAGACTTGTAGTTGTTCTGTGTCTAGCAAGAGAGAACAAGTAAGCAGCTCTGTTCTGCCTTTTGTTTTCTGTAACTGTTTTCACGGATCAGGGAGGCAAGCCCATGTTTTTTGGTTTGTTATTTTCAGGGAGGTCATCTGATCTGGTATTGATGCACAGCTCTGTTTGTTGGTTGTTCTGACTTTGGCTCACCCTGAGGATTCTCTACTTCTGAATTTGTGAATCTGCTGAATAATAAATACAACACTTTTTCCCCCTCTTCTCAGTGGCTTCTCGGGGAAGTGAATGCTTTTGTTTTCATGCCATGTCTTGTGGTTGTGCTAAAAAGTGATTTCCCCTGTTTCCTCCTTTATAAAGGGCGGGCCTATAATCTGTAAAATATGCATCAGACATATCTCAACAAATCATATTAAGTCATTTTTATAAACAACATTCCTATCATAAATTTATATATAACCACTTAATGTAATATATTTACCAATTTATCAAAGACGTTACACATAATTATTACACAAAAACATTGGAAGTCACTTTTTTGCATAACATCGGCCGCTAGACGGGATGTAACACACGGTTGCTCAATATGCAACAGACTACAGTTAAAACCACAAACCCTCAATGAAACTCTGTGTATGTGACCCTTTAGAGGGGTTCAAGCAAACAGCTTAGATTAGTAGCACTGCTAGCATAAAAAAACATCAGTTTTTATGACTGTAGTGAAACAACTCGTTATTACTACAGGAGACAGTTTAACTGCTCTAAATGCTTTTGGCACAGTCACAGCTGCTCTGCAGAAATTGCTCCTGTCACTGGTTTGTCTGCAGAATTTCACTGTTATTCCTGAACTCAAAGGTGAGGTGACAAAAAAAATCAAACTTCTAGTAACTGCTTTTGTCCACTTGGTGGCAGCAGAAACTTGTTTTACACACCTTTAAGTTGTTGTTGTGGCAAACGCTCCCAAAGGGTTTGCCACAACAACACATCCAGCAGTTCTCTTTTAGCTCGATTTTTGCTCCCTACCAACTTCCTGAGGAAATATTTGTCTCTTTATCTGCTAAATGCACTACGTTCACAAGCTAGACACACAACTGTTTCTTTCTACTGTTTGATGTTTAGTGTAAGTACCACTCAGTGGCTTTTAAGACTTTTTAGACTCAAAACATCAGGATAGACTGAAGCTAAAGTGAAACCTCACTGTAAAAACAGAAAAGTAATGTGGAGTTGTTCCGCTATGTTCAACATGAGCTACTAGATAATCTCTGAGATAAAAACAAATAACACATTTTCATTAGCAGCATGATGTCTTTAAAATGGATTCAAAACTTTGCTTCATCTTGATTTTCCTAAATTCCTAAACTGACCCTGATACAATGTTTCTCCTTTTCTGAGAGGCCATTGGACAGTCAGTGTAGAACATCCCTTCATACAGGTGTGGTGTAATTCAGAGTGCTTTGAAGTTCTCAAAACAGGTGTAAGGTAACAGAAGACTGATGCACTCAAGAAATATGGAGCTAATCAAATCCATCCATCCTTCAACTCAGGGTCACAGGAAGCTGGAACCTCTCCCTTTTGCCATATGGTGGGAGACAGGTTGCCAGTTTGTGAAAGGGCTTAAAGACAGACAACCAGTCACACCTACGGACAGTTAAAGTTAGCACTTAACTTGCACTCAGGACCTTCTCGCTGTGGCAAGTACTCTTCTGAAATAGCAAGATGATTGAAAACATATTGCCTGAAGAAGCAGTGGCAGTGAAGACAGGTGAATTTAAATACCTGGGATCGACCGTCCAAAGCAACAGACAGAAGAGAGTGCAGGCAGGGTGAAGAGGGTGGGAGAGGAGTGTCAAGGGTGATTTGTTACAGAAGGGTAGCGAGAAGAGTGAAGGTGAAGGTTTACAAGATGTTGCAGCCCGTTCTCACTCCCGAGGCGTAACATGCCGACGTTTTGTCACGTCCCGGGGCGTTCCTGAGGAACGCGAAAGGAGACCTTCGGCGTTGTTATGGTACGCGGCGGGTTATGGCCGAAATCCAGTGCAATGACGCTCCCGCGGTAATTGACCCTGTGCACGAGAAAATGCTAACTTCCTGGTTTGAGACCGGATGTGGGGTTGTACATTTCCGGTAGCTTTACTTTGCGGTCAATCGCTACTGCGAAGATATACTCCAAAATCATGTCCAAAACTCGAAAACGGAAAGATCGCGTTAAGTCACAAAGAGGAGAAGGTGGGAACACTCACCACTGTTGTGTCATAAAAAATCTAATGATCAATTTTGACGTTTAAAGAGTTTAGATCGATCAGTTGTTTACATCACTCAACACAAGCAGAACTGCATCACTGCAGCAGAAGACACATCGTCCACATTCAGAAGCACATCTCTGTATAGTGACTGGTCTTATGATTTAAACAGGCAAATGTTCAGCATTCAAACTACAGGTGAACAATAGTCAAACCAGGTGTTTCCCCCATTATGTCGATATCAGCTAGTCAAGTACACACCTACACAGCATGTTAACAAACCGTGAAAAAAAAGCCACACAAAAAATGAATGATTGCTGGTAACGGTTTCTATACATTAGTATTTACGAAGGGTATGTTGTGACTTACCTTAAAAATTACAGCAGTCCCTTGCTAATAACGCGGTTCACCTTTCACCTGGCTGTGAGATTTTTTCGTGCAAGTTTGCATGCTTATTTTTTTACATCACATTGTCCTGCGTCCTGATCGCTGCAGACGATCTCCTCCGTGACGTCTCTCCTGTACAATACAGAATCTCTGCATCGATCGCTAGCAGTGTGACTCTGAAGTGCTGTATGTCCACAATGTCCACGACACGTTTTGCACCGTCAAAAAATAAAATTGGCTAATTGATTTCACCTATCACTGGTTATTTTTAGAACATAACACCCGCGATAAACGAGGGACAGCTGAGAAATATAACATTTGAATCACTTTTCTCTTTTGCCCTGAGGCGCGGGGGGAAAATATCAACAAGTTGATGAACATTATTTACAGACATATTGGGTAAATGCCCAAGACATCTATAGAAATGTAAATCGCCGCTTGATTCATTCATTTGCTTAACTTGTTTTGGACCGTAAACCAGGCGCGAATAGGACACCGGAAACAAAGCTCCCCACAGGAGTTTCCGCACCGGAAGTAGCATATGCTAACGTGCACATAGTCAATAGACGTCCCAGCCCTGTATTCCAGCCCTAAACCTAACCGTATCCCTAGCCCTAACCATAACCTTTTTCCTGAGCTTATCCAGGACTTTAATGATGTTAAATAGCGTGTTTCTAAGCGATTTGAAGAAAAAGAGCGAACATGTGTAGATTGAGTCCATACGGTTCTCATATTTCCTCATTTTTCTGAGGTCGTCATTTAGGAACGTGGTGGGTAGCCGAAAACGTAATATATGACGATTTGTCACCTAGCGTGAAATGTTACGCTTTGGGAGTGAGAACGTGTTGTAGTGAGAGCTGCTATGATGTGTGGTTTGGAGACAGCAGCGCTGACAAAGAGACAGGAGGTGGATCTGGAGGTTTCACTGGGAGTGACCAGAAATTATTATATTAGAGGGACAGCTCAGGCTGAGTGGTCTGGACATGTGCAGAAGGACAGTGGATGTACTGAACCAATGATGGTGACTATAGAGCTGCCAGGCAGGAGGAAATTGGAGGGCCAGAGTAGGGATTCATGAGTGTGACATGTAGATGGGTTGGTGTGACGGATGTTAGGTATAGAGTGAAATGGAGGCAGATTATCTGCTGTGGTGACCCTCAAAGGCAGCAGCTAATAGAAAAGCCCATAAACATTGCAATCACAAGCACAGTCATGCATGTTTTCAAGGAGAGGCTGACAGGACAGGCTTGCTATTTCAGGACACGCTGACACTGCTGTTGCTGAGACTTCCTGAACTGGAGTGACATCTTGTGGTCACAAGTATGTATAACATACACATTACTTTATATGTGGTTCTCAGGATTGTGATTTAATAACATTAACATTTACAGTGTTTACATGTTGTTTATGGATAAACCCAGTCTTCACATTTGGAGAACTGCTTCCGTGATTACCCATGTGGCTGCCTCTATTAATCAAGCTAATTACACAACATCTAATGTAATTGCAACACTCCAGGTCCAGTCTGCGGCTCAATGAAAGCAAACACATGAAAAACAAGCTGCGACGAGCTTTTAGTTACACACTATCACGCACGCTGCATTCGGAGCCTGGTATGAAGTAGGTTAATTTGCAGCCAGCAGGGGTGCCTCGAGGTCTTGCTTGGGGATTTAAGAGATCACACACTTCATGCTCTGTTGTCCTTGTCCAAAAAAAAAAGAGAGAAAAAAGCCCTTTCAGTGTTGCAGTGTGTGACGAATCAACACTGGCACGTGGACAAAAAGGTCTTTTGTTTCGTGGAGGATGAAAAGTAGACAAAATGTTTCTGTCAAACTCAGTAATTCTCTTTAGTTTTTGTGACATGAATTAGCCTAATTACTGGATGAAAGATTAATGGGTAAGTTGATTGAATGCTGGCTGAACGCCTGTAGCAACTGTTGCTGAGGCTCTTATTATTTAAACCTGCTCGGTGACTCAAACCGAGTGAGTGATGCCTGCACAGCACCCAGAGGTAAGCCCACATAAGTGCTTCTCCTTGCCGTTGCTGATTTGACATCTCTGTGTAGGCACGCAGAGACTGCGCCTGACTGGCGTCCGCCTCAGTTCCCTGTCTTAGTTAAACCTGTTAGGGTGTGACTGGAACACCTGCGGGTGTGTGCAAAGCCTTTAATCCCACCCCTTTCCCATCACTCAGAGCTTCTCCTCACAGCGTGTCTCAATTTGGATACTTTAAGTACACTTTCAATTAGTTCACCACTCCACTGGATACATACTTGCATAGTGAATTTTGACAGTGTTGTGTTTTTTCAAAATGAAGTTGTAAACTACCAAAAGTGCTGAAAATTTGCTACGGCTGAATGCAGTTGTATCTCTGATAACACAAAAATGTTTTTCTAACGTGATGACAACGGTACGTTAGAAAAACGTACTAAATAACCAAACACTGGTTTCTCAAATTGAGGAGTCTGAGAACCTACTTTGAGTCCAAAGGTGTATTTATTAGAGATGGACCGATCCGATATTACGTATCGGTATCGGTCCGATACTGACCCAAATTACTGGATCGGATATCGGCGAGAAATAAAAAATGTAATCCGATCCATTAAATATCAAAAAAGCATCTCACAAAACTTGCTACAAGGCGTAACTCGTCTCATAACCGTAGCACGTTGCAGCAGTGTGCATCACGTGATAGAGCCGCTGTGTGTATTTGTAGCCTTGCTAGCAAACCAGCATTTCATGTCCAAGGAAGTTTTCCCAGAGAGAAGTAAAGCAAGTGTGTAAGTTCATCTCTGAATGTTTGTAAAGCATTCCCACGTTAAGCTTAACAACAGATATATGGAGCGACTGCCTCTCTCTCTCTCTCTCTCTCTCTCTCCTGCTGCTACTTCAATCGTGAAACAGATCAATGATCAGCTGATCGGCTTTTCTGTTGCGAGTCCGTCTCTCTTCTTAGTTTTTGGCCCACTTCTCACCAAAAACAGGAAACCAGCGGCTGAACAACAGCAGCACTATTAAGCTTGATCAGCTGTTGTTAGAATTTATTTAATATTATTTCTACACCAGGATCTTTTTCTACAGCTGACGTAACTGTGCAGGGGCGGATCTAGCAAAGTGTAGCCAGGGGGGCCAATAGGGCATGAACAGGCAAAAGGGGGCACAAAGACATACTTTTCTTTCTTATTCTCATTTAAAATGTCGAGCTTTTAATAAATAATTATCTGAATCTTACACCCAAAGTTTTAATCTGATGTAAAATATATAGAAGTCCATTACTGTATATAGTAACTGTTAAGTCTAATATACCCTAGTAAGCTATAGTACTTTTTCCTTTGGGAAGATGCCATCTGTGCAGTCTGCAATTCTGTTGAAGAAAGATGTTGAATCTATTTAATTATTCTTGAAAAATAATTTATTTCTGTGCATTTTCCCCCCTGCATCAAATTAAATTTGATTACATCAATTAAGCATCATGAGGTGGAGGGTGGTTTGTTTGCTTTTTGCTGGGAGTTTGCAACCCTATTAGTTAGGTTGCTTAATATTTGTGCTAAGTACTCTTTAAAATACCAGAATAGGGAGGATGGAGCAGGTTTAAGTTTATTAGATTGATCAGTGTTGCTGAACTATGAAATATAGTGCAGTGTATTTTTTACATACAGGTATAACAGAATAGCTTTAGTTATTTATTTAAACTTGAGTATAAACTTATACAAAATGCAGCAAGATATTAAAAAAACGTTTTATTGATTAAAAAACACACTATATCGGATTCATATCGGTATCGGCAGATATCCAAATTTATGATATCGGTATCGGTATCGGACATAAAAAAGTGGTATCGTGCCATCTCTAGTATTTATATAGTATCATATGCTGCTGTACAAAGTCCTCTACAGATACCTGGATGCTGTACTTCTGGTAGAGCTGAATATGGACTGAAAGTGGAATATACACATTTTTCACTTTCAGAACATCATCAAAACTTTGTTTTTAGTAGACGGCCCAACTTGTTGGACAGTTTTCTGGGCATTTTTGCTGTATCTCATGTTTTTCTTCTGCCTATCTGTTTAAGATTTTGATTTTCTTTTTTCATCTAATAAAACCAGTCCGAATTTCAGCACTATTCCTGATTCTTATAGACCCTCGTGTGCTATAAGAGACAATAAAACAAGGAGATGGTTACTTCAGATTAGCTTAGCGAGAGGTTAAATCATCTTATCTCATATCTACATCCAGTGTCAACAACTGCAACTTTATAAGCACTTCTGAAATAGTTAACATCTTATTGCCAGCATGTTTTATCTGTCTGGAACACCAAAGTGTAAACATGGCTGTTATTCACTATAGATTTGTGAGCCTTTTAGAATTTTCTGTATTTGACCTTATTTGATTGTCATAGAAGTCCGAAAAGTAGAAAAAGAGCAGTCATTTAAACAAAAATATACATGGTTTGGTATGTAATGAGGAAAAGGATTCCATATTACATAATCTGAGAGTGGAAAACGTTTCTTTTTGGTATGTTTCAGCTGTTCCTGAATAGGTTTGCAATACTTTTTTTTTTTTTTTTACCTCACATTTGTGCAGAAATGGCCAACATTTCCTGTAAACCCCTTCAAATGCTACTGCTTTCCAGGGTGAGGGATCCCTGGTTTCCTGAGACACAGGTAGAATGTAGGTCTTGTTAGGAAACAAAGCTAGGACAGCTGTCTGATGACTCCAGGGCTGTTTTAGAAAGCATCCCCTTGCTTCATTGCATCCTGTATTGAAGATGTAGATTTGCTAATCATCAATTTGCATCAATAAACACACTAAAACACTGCATGTAAACAATAAGATGTTAAACACATTCCTTATATGAAGATAATATTGGAAAGAAGCATGCTTTTATTAAAGTGAATTTGAATTTGTTGGTCTGATATGTAAAACAACAGCTGAGGTGATGCAAATAGACGAGGCGTGCGTTTATTATTCATCCACTCTCATGTTATCCGACTATGGAACAAGATGAGCTGTGTGAGTCTGTGTGTCTGGCTCATAAGACTCCACGCTGAAGGTTTTTAGTGCAGGGTGAGAGCAGACAGCAGGTCGGTTTATTCAGTCAGACATTGGGTCTGAAAGCCCTCTTAGTTGTTGGGGCCATTTGGACACATAGCTTTTCACAGCCTAATGTCTGCGGGCACTAAACGAGCAGCTAAAGCACTCACGTTGGGGGAAGATGAAACACACGGCGAAAAATGCTCTGCAGCTCAGTACAGAGGAGGTAAAAGAGTGGTTCATGGAGGAGTTCACGCAGGGTTCAGCTTGCTTTGCTCCTGCCTGCAGGCTGTCCACACTCAGACCTGCAACAGAGAGCCTGTTCCTTTTTGTCTTCAGCAGTGAGTTTAACTTGGCTTGTCAGCCTGCACAGCTATGAAGAACCGTGGAGTGACTGCAAGTCACAGTTGACTCGTCCAGTCACTGATTTTCACTGACGGCATCTTCACCTGACCTGACTGTTTTAAAACTGTATTTTATAACAGTTTTATGACATTATTTGTAATAAATGCTTTTTTTTTTCTTGTAAAAATATCTTCTTAATCACATTTAACATTTCCTTTTTAATGCCAGATGTGAATCATCTTGGTCAGCTGGCGTTTTGCTCTGAACTTGGAGCAGCACTTCTGCCCCCTTCAGAGTAAAGGCAGCACGGCACATGAGATATACATCCAGGGCAAATCCGCTTGAATGGCAGCACCAGTTTAGACATTCTTCTGCACTGCTTGGCTCGGCTGAACGTACCACCTTTGTCACCATACTGTTAAAGTCACAACTGCTTCAGGCTTTTCTAGGATCTGATGAGAAATCCCCCTCTAATATTTCACTGTTATGGTCCTCGGAGCCTCCTGACTCTTCTGGAAACAAAGATCTTTTTCTCTCAAGCTTCAGTGATACTTTTTCCCCCCACACTGACATTTGCAGTCCAACTCAGAACAACTAATTTCTTAGGATTGATGATACACTTTTCAGAGCTGTATATATAAAAAAATAACAGCAAAGTTGCCTGAGGTGAATCAAAGAAAACTCTAAGCGGGATTATAGCTCAGTCAGAGTGGAGATGGAAATAAAATCTGTATGTTGTGGGTGGATGGTTCTCAGCTAATTTGTATGGAAAGCAACAGCATTTAGAATTAATAGGATATTTTGTCCTTGCTCAGCTTATCATAATTGGCTTGGGCCTGTTTGTCTAGATTGACGGATACAAATGTTGACTGGGGGGAAAATAAGTTTGGAATATGGGCCATCCTGATGAAATAGACTTTTATATAGACTATTAGAGTTGTGCATTGTCCATCTAAAGAAAGTGTAACCATCTGTAGCTCTAGCCATGTGTTTGTAGCCAGAGCTACAGATGACTCCTGAAAAACAAATCACATGCAGGCAATCATAGTGTTACTGTTTTGGAAAGATTGCAGCAACAAGGACAGACTGGATGAGTGTATGTGTGGGACTGGGCCTGTTTAAAATGTGGCTGTGCAGAATGGGTGGATTGTGGGTTGCAGCTTTCTCAAATGACTAAAATTAAATGAGTGAGTGACTGAGGTTATGTGTCACAGGAAAGCAAACACAGTTTTGTGTTTTAGACCATCAGAAAGCTTAAAGGGTAAGATAGAATTCCCAAAAGGTTGATTTTGTTCATCTGGACGTAGCGTTTTCAGGGAGAAACGTTTTGTCACTCATCCAAGTGACTTCTTCAGTCTCAGCTGACTGCAGGTTTCCCCAACCTTATAAACAGCACCTTTGCACAGTGACTGAAACCGGCCCAACGGGCTGTGAGGTCAGTTAGAATTAGGGTTAGTTTAGGCTAAAGGTTTGGAACGTAGCTGTGATGATGGTTAAACATCACGGAAAGAGCAGCTGGGAGCTATTCGGAAGTTTTTTCAGCCATGACGCTTTGATCACTATGACACAGGATAATTACACAAGAAATGTGTTGCAAAAACCTGACTCTATATGAGTGCAGATTAACTGAGACTCACAGCAAGCAAACTTTTCCTCCCAGCACATCCGCTTAGAGGCTTGGGAACATAGACTGTATAAAAATAAAGGACAGAGCTTTCAGGTCTGAGAAGTGAAGCCAATGAGATCATTCTTACATTCTTTTAAATGACCCCAGTGGTTGCAAAACAAGTTTGGCTGTACTGCTTACATCGAGCTATAATATTATTCTAATATTTTCTATTAATAATGCTCTAAAAGACAAAAACAGCTCACTCACTGTTGTGCCCATCACTAAGGCTACGTTCACACTGCAGGCGAAAGCGCATCAAATCTGATTTTTTTGACCCAATGCGACCCATATCCGATCATGGTATGACAGTGTGAACGGCACAAATCCGATATTTTCAAATCCGATCTGGGTCACTTTCGTATGTGGTACTGAATCCGATACATATCTGATGTCTCAGAAAGCGACTGCTGTTTGAACGGTCATGTCGCATTAAATCCGTCTTTTACGTCACTGACACAAGACAGACGCCAATTATCAGCGCCCAATAAGACATCGCGAACGCTTCCTGGCCATCCAGTGAAACTGCTGGGAAGACAGCGTTGGAGAAACGTGAACATTTTATTTGTACTGTATAATCTGCAGATTCTGACAGAAATCTGCAACTATCCTTTGAAGCACCGCTCCTCTAAAACAGCAATAAGGATCATTATTAGGTTATTTACATTATTATGTAAATAACAAAATAACTTAAAGCAAAAATTGGGAAACGTGAAGTCCGAAGTCTTTATATTAAGGGCCATCTGTCAAACAATACTGTTTGGTCTGGGTCTAAACAGAGCGCGTTGTGTGTGACGTCTTCTTTTGCGCATGCGGGCCGCTTTGAGCGTTCACACTAGAGCGCGTTTGCTGTCACATTTTATCTGTAGTGTGAACGAGCAGACAAAAAAAAATCGGATTTAATCAAAAAATCGGAATTGAGCATTAAGACCTGCAGTGTGAACGTAGCCTAAGCTGGACAAGCGGTCCAGAAATGATGCAACTGTGTCCTTTGTTACAAAAATTCTGAAAATGTGACGCTGATTGTTTTTTAATTAAAGAACTGTAGCTATTGTAAACAGCATTTTTACTGTGTAGGGCTGATAATCAGATATGTGTTGATACCAGATATTATTATTGAATCAGATACTTTTGCAGACACGCATCATACAGCTCTCTCGCTAGCAGATGAACACATAAACGCACCAAACTTAGCAAGTCATCGTAAAGACGAACACCCCACTAAAGCTCCTGTTTCAACAGCATTAAAGTATTTAATAGTTCAAATAAATTCGAACCTGGCTGGTTGATGCATAATCGTTAATGCAGTGGCTAGCAAGTAATAGCTAATAATAAAATGACAACATTAACGTGAGAGCTAATCAGGACATGTGACCAGTCCTGGCCAATTCTAATGCAAATAGAGATTATTAATTATTAAAGTGTTAAGTTAGTCTAAAACTCCCAGATATAAGCTGACAAAATTCGTCCAGCAACTAGACAGAAACAGTGGCAGGCTACCTTTCCAAGCTCATTTGTTAAACAATGAAAATATGTTGCCATGTTGCTAGGAGTACAGGGGGGAAAGGGCTGTAGCTGAATACATTTGCACACACCAGTATTTTTGCTCCTTGCTAACATGAACCTCTCTTTGTGTATAGATTCCCTGGAACTTGGCCTGTTTTCCTTCCCTGTGGACACTGTGTGGATAAGCGTGAGTGAGAGGGAATTTGGACTGGATTACTGTGTGGATTGACGTGAGTCACTGAGTGTGTGAAGAGCAGTTTTGACCTCCCCTCCTTTGGACCTTCTCCCAGCAGCCTTGGACCCCGTTTCCTCCCCTCAGCACTGCATATATGTATGTACGTATCCCACCTGGTGACACCTTTGTGAATAAACCGCCTTTTGACTTTTCCTTCAGAGTGAGTCCTGCACTTGTAATCATGACAGAAATGGGAAAAACACTCATCCAAATGAATTATTATGTCATCAGTTTATGGCAATGAACTATGCACTTTTAGTTCATAATGCCTTATCAGTTTACTCTGTTTTGATCACAGTGGCTTCATAAAGAAGATAAGAAGAAAAGAATAAAGATCATGATGATTCTTTTCTACATTGGATAAACCAAACCCAAGATTTATTGATTTATTATAAAATATGAATCACTGTTTCCAAAGTGCAGGTTGGAGATGTGATAAAAACTCATCAAATCTTCAACCTGTTTTCTGCTGAACTCAGAAAAATGTTATTATTTTATCACAGAGTGATGAATCTTCTGTACAGTTCTATGTTTAGGCAGAAACTGGATGCAAATCTACTTACTAATTTGTTTGCTTGCTTCCTCAGCTACAATATTGATGTATACAAACAGGAGACTTAAAATTGCCAACCTTGAAATAGGATTTAAACATTTTTTTTCTTGCTTCCCAGAAATCAATATATTCAAATAAATAAGCCAGTGTACAGCGATGTGGTGCAGAGACAGAATATGTGGACCTTTGAAGTTTCTGATGCAGTGAGCTGCCAAATCATCTGTGAATGTTTTAGGAAGATTCTAGAAGAGGAAACATTCCCTTAAAAATTAGAGTCATGGTAAAACAAAAGACACCCTCTATAAGCTAAAATCAAAAATTATTTAGCCCCTAAAAACAACCTCAGACATACAACAACAAGAACACATGACATACCACACAGCAAAAAGCTAAGGCGCTGTTTTTCATGTAAATAATATTTCTCAGAGTAGCAGATTTCATATTGTTTGGAAATGGACTTATAACCCCTCTCAGACTGATGGCCAATAGCAGTTGCCCCTTTAAGATCACCGCTGATGTATTCCTCTCTTTGCATTGTGTTAACAAACACCTGAATGCTCCAGGCCAACACTCAGTACAAACGTCTGCTTTTAAACAGCGCTCACACTTTCTGATGACTAATTAATCAAATGCATTTGATAATCAGCACCTGGCTGCTACTTATCCTCTTAATATTTACGAAGGCAGGAAGGGTGTTCTTAGTTTCTCACACACAGTTCTGCATTTTGGATTAGCCTTTGTTAAATAAATAATCAAACGGGCTAATATGTAATGTATTGTTGTTAACCCGGGGTTATATTTACCCAATTCTAAGAATCACTAAGGACCAGATTAGCTTTTATTATGTCCTGATGCATAAAACCTTAGAATTTAACAAGGCTGTGATTCTTTTCACCATGCCTGTATTTTACTCTTCTTTTTCTTTTCCACTTTTAAATGTTCTCTTGAAGTCATGCATCTTAAAAAATAATAAATCTAGGGCATTAAACACTGGAAATGCTCTGGCAGATGGCCTAAGTGCCCCATGGTTGAACTCTGGGCAAACTCACTACTCTTTCCTTGAGGACGCAAAAGCGTCAAGGACGCTCTGCCGCTCATTTGCAAAAAGGAGACAATAACCACACGTTAACATGAAATCACACAGAATAACAACATTTAGTAACTTATGGGGGCTGATACTACATCAGCGCAAGACACATTTCGATATAGTGTATGGTTTCATTGAATTCCAGTGTTTAATGAGTCACGGGTGGCTGGTTGGAGCTAAACAATGGGAAATGGGTAAATGAAACAGTTTTGCTGTGTCTCCTTTGGTAGCCTTTTATGTTAATGACTCCAAATGGCACTTTAAATTAATTTGAACTGTATTCTGGAATTATGCAGTGGGGCGTCAGTAAAATGCACACAGCATGCTTGTGATTACCACCCAGGTCTTTGATGGCTTCAAACCAAAAAAAGAAAATCATAAAGGGACAGCTTTAACGTGAGTGAATCTGTCTCTCTCTGAGCAGCACGTCTGCACACTGCTGTGCTGTGGATGAGACATACTGGATTGGTATTTCATCTTTCTAATGTTAATTTCCTGTTTATATCAAAGATTTCCTGTCACTGACTTTACAGATGCCAGAACATTTCCCTGTGATTTTGCCCTGATGTTACCAATGTACCCTGTCAAAATGATGCCAAGCAGCCGTGCTATCGAGTCAAACAACACTAACACTGATATGGTAACACGCTGACAGTAAATGACAACAAATTAATGTTAAGCAAGTATAATATTGAGCGATGTGTGCCCATCTTTGTAATTTATGATAAGGCATTTACAGCATAGCATCCACAGGCTGTATGTGAAGATTGATGCAACCATTGTAATCACCTATTGGTTTTCCAAGGCACAAATTGATTATTTTGACTCTCACAATCTCTATTGTAAGGGTGGCTGTAGCTCAGGAAGGAGAGCAGGTCATTTACTCGATCCCAGCCCGGTCCAGTCTGCATGGCAAAGTATTAAGTAAGATACTTAACCCCAGATTCCTCTCAATGCAGCACATGAACATGGTTGACTGAGGCATGTTGTATAAAGCAAGACACATGGATCTGACGATGTAAACAAGGCTAATACTACTACTGCTAAGGCTACCATGTTAGCAACATGTAAATTTATTTCACTCACAAAATGAGCATCTGTAAGGCTTTAAGGTAGCAACTGAGACCGTAAACCCATCAGGGTTAACTGAGGTCATGGGTGAAGTGGGCAGTTGGGACATTTTTGTGTAGACTTCTATGCAAACAGACTTATTTTTACAGTAACAGGATTCACCCCCTGCTGGAAATACTGCAAGTTTTAGGCACTTCCTTATTGGCTTCACTTTTCAGATCTGTGTTTATAAGTAAAATTTCATGATTGATCCTTGATGGGTGGCATTATTTTTGATAATAAATCAAAGAATGGACTCTTTACAGGATGTAGGACCTTTTAACATCAGCCTTTTGGCCTCCGCCATGTTGTTTCTTAGAGCTGCAAGTGAATGCTAAGATTAGCTAAGACTAGCATACTAGTCTTAGCTAATCAGCAAACACCAGTAACCAGTAACCTTTCTCTAAAGGACAACAACAAAAAAACCTCCACACAGTAGAGGTCAAACAAGGCACTTTATGCTGTCTTGCACATTGTCATGTCAGCCAGTCCACGAATACATGTTTCTGTACACGACTGGCTGCAAACACAAAGCCGATGCTTTTACATTATTTGGTGGAGAATCCTTGAATGCACGCACACACACACACACACACACACACGGTTTCTATATTTAAAAAGCATGCAGCTCTCTAGTATCTGCCATCACACCACGTAGGTCACTTAATATTTTAACACTTACTGTAATCCTGGCACATTAGCATGAAATATCGATACGGTTCCTGTCTGTGTCAATGGGTGCTCTTCAGAATAAACTGGATGTGAGTAAATCTCAGTGTGAGTCCAAACTGATGTCTCAGTGGTTTATAGTCTAAACCCGAGGCTTGCTAATTCTAAAACGCACAGATATCATTGAAGGGCACTGCAGTCACAGAATTAGAAAAGCTGCTATGCAGAATCATAAAAGAGGTTCGGCCTCGTATTGACAGGCTTCCTCCCGCCGAGGTTGTAAACTGGTCAGCGTATCAGCCAGGGGAAAAGTGCAGTGAATATCAATCAGTATTCGCTGGGCCAGCAGAATGATAGCTGAACACACACAGAGAGACATAAAGAAAGCGAGACTGATGGGGGGTGGATTGATTTTTTTTTTAAATCGGAAACAGTTTACAATAGAGAACTCAGAGAACTGTGGAGAACTCACAAACTTTCACATTTGATAGTTTGCCATGGACTTTTTTTGCTTATACAGCTAAACGCCTACAAACACTTGCAAAGATCTATTAATGTGGAAAGCTGCTATAAATCACTCTCAGCTTTAATTTGCAATCCGATTATGTTGTCATTTAACCGAAAGAGCTCAATTATCTGTGTGTGATATTATGAGAGATTTGAAAATATATGCACTAGAGTGTACTTTGTACAGTCCGCTGACTGCTGCTTCTGATACTTAAAGCAACACTTACAGAAGAAATGTCAAAAAACAAAAAGATTTGAGAAGATTTATAGTTTTATTTTGCATTATACACCCAGTCTGCTCACACATCCAACACAGCCAGTTTATAAATAATTATTTACATCAGCAAAGCAGTAACAAGTATGCATGATCCAAGTAAACTCATGTTTTTTTCATGTAATCAGTGTTGCTTAAGCCACTATTCTTAATGGAATTGTAATATCTACCACAGCTTTCAGAAGCTATTAGTTTTTCTGTATTAAACTGAGACAATTGAGGTTGAAGTTGCGACAGCATTCATCTGGAGGCTCTTATGCAGGATTTGGTATAATGCTACCTCCGGGAGTATTAAACCGAAGTATAGTCTGAATCACTCAGATTGAGTGATTACATGCAAAATGGATGCAAGTAGTTGATACACAGACTCATCTTAGCCCTGGAGCATGAATGAAAGTGAAGACACAACAGCATGAGCTGGAAATGTTTTTGTTTTCCTGTTTTTTGTTTTGCAAAAAAATGCTTATTCCAATGCCGTGCTGCTCCGATTCACAAATATACAAAGACACAAAGAAAAATGAGAGAAACTTCAGGAAACTAATAGAAAGAACCTGGACTACTCCCACTTTATGAGTTAAATCAAAGCAACCATAAATGATTTTTTTACCACCCACGCATAAAGAACAGCTTTATCGTAAGGCTAAAGATTTTCAGGTATCTTCTACAATTTCTCTAGTTTGTAAACCTTTAAATTAGGTGAGGTTGTTCCATTATGTACAATGTGAAGGTACAGTGCTTAAGACAGTTGCTGTAGGTTTGAGCTCATCTGGGGCATCGATGTGCAGTCCAGAGACATGTATGTTAGGTTAACTGGTGATTTTGAAAGTGCAGTAGGTGCGCATGGATGTTTGTTTCTTTGTGTGAGGGACTGGTGACCGGCCTCACTCTCTCCAGCTGCTGCTGGGATAGGCTCCAGCTCACCCAAAGCCATATGTTGGCAAAGTGGTGCCTCAAGGTGTCCTTCAAACCCTTAAATACCTTTTGAACATCTGTGAGATGGATTTAAAAAGTTGTTTGCCGTAAATTCAAAAGAACTTATTGAAAAAAGGCAACAAAAAAAGTTCAGTAGAGCTAACGCAGGGGTAGCAGCCTAAGCCCAGACCTGCCTCTCCCCAGTCATCTTCTTCTACTCTTGTATTTTAAGGTGAGAGGCCTGAAATAAATAGCCCCCCAGAAAAAACAGTGTTGCGTCGACCCATTTAGCCACCTGGAGCTCCTCTCTACATTGAATTTATATTTTTGCCATCTTTTGCTCTTGTTATAATTTCTGTGACCACCAGAAGATGATGCCATGTGTAACAGGTGCTGTCTTATGATGGTATGACAGTCTTGAATCATTTGAATTAACTTTTTGTTGTTGTCTGAGCACACTGTGGGTGTTGTCAGCTTAATCTTATTAATATTTTGGTAGTAAGACAATCAAAATAGTTGCATTTAGCACAATTCATGAAATATTTCACATTCTGTGTGATAACATGTCACGTGTACCTCAAGTTTAGTCATATTGTTGGAATTTCTGCGGTTGCTAAAAAATACATTCCACAGTGTTGATAACATCTTGGAGGTTACAGGAACATCATGATAAACTTTCACTTCCCCAACTGCTCGTGCCTTGGCGGGGGCTTGTAAGCAAATGAATGTTTGTCAGAAATCAGATATTGTGTTCTGTGAGCTCCGCTGCACTCTATGATGACCTGAGTTGTGCTGATGCAGCGGAGACGAGGGATCCTCAAATCAATGGTTCAGTGTGTTGAGCATAAAAAGAGCAATGTGTCCCAGAGAGAAGGGCTGTCTGTGCCCCAGCGCCATGCAGCTGCGGGACCCGGGCACCCATCCATGCACTCTGCTCCATACGCTGTTAGACCTCCGTCTATGGCCAAAACACTGAGCTCTGTAAATTTTTCAGAAAAGAACCGCACTTTAATTACATCTGCTTCTGCAATGCAACGTCGCATATCTTCGAAAGATGTCCGTAAAACACAAGTTAGAAAGTTAGTGACTCATAAGCTTAACGTTGCACTCGTAACCTTGCAAACCGTGCCCACTCCTTTCAAAAATTATCCATGACCGCGTATGACAATGGCATTTAACTTGTGCTTGACTGTTTTTCTGCACAGGCTGCAAAGGCCCAGCGAAGCAGGAGGAGGTGGGTGGGAGACATAATTTAATATCTGGGGTTTTTACAGTTGTTTCATCCGTTTAGCACATATTTGAAAGTTCACTGATCTCTAAAATCTGTTTTGAGCTTTCACAGAATGTGAGGCAGAGCAGGGGCTTTCTTGTGACCACAGGGCTTCATGCTCAATAGCACACACATTAAGGCCTCTTTATTTCCCTGTAAGGCATGTGTGATTTTAGATATTAGACTCTCTGCTACACCCTATTTATCTCCTGTTGTTGTGCAATGGGGCGGAATTATTTTTCTTAAAAAAGAAACGCACCAACTTAATTTTTCCTAGCTGGTGACAAAACAAACACAAACATGGTTATGGGGAGACCACATCCAACTTCTCCATGGCAACACTGGCTTTTTATGTCTATTCCACTGAAAAAACAAAGAATCCAAATGGACTTGATCACATGTTTGAGACAAACTTTAAACCAGCCCCAAACCCATAAACTACATTATTGTACGTTGACTGGCCACTTTATTAGGTATGCCTGATCAAATGCTCATTATTGCAAATATCTAATCAGCCAGTCACATGGTAGCAACTCAAAGCAATTGTGCATGAAGACATGGTCAAGCAGACCTGCTGAAGAACTGAGCATTAGTTTTAGGACGAAAGATGATTTAAGTGAATTAGAATTTGGTTGGTTTGACTCCCAAAAGGTTGATTGTTCATCTGGACGTAGCGTAACGTTTTCAGTGGGAGAAACGTTTCTTCAGTCTTGGCTGACTGCAGGTTTCCCCAACCTTACAAACAGCACATTTCTTCCACTGAAAAACGTCTAGATGAACAGAAACAGCCTTTTAGGATTTACCTACAATAAGTAGGCGACAGTTATCTGGGCCAAATATGACGTCAGGGGAGACGGGCAGACTGCTTCAAGGTGATGGGAAGACAACAGTAAGAGTCAACAAACCACTTGTTACAACTAAGGTATGCAGAAGAGTGTCTCTGAATGCACAACACACCTCAGTACCAATTGAAAACTGTGGAAACTGTAAAATGCCACAAACTTCCACACAAAGTGTTGCTGACCATGCCCATCACTTTATGACCACAGTGTACGCATCTTTTGATGGTTACTAGGAGAAACAGCCTTCAAGAGCAGGGCTAAGGTATAACTAATAAACTAACCAGCTGTTTTAGGTTCTCACAAGCAACAGACAAACAAGACAAAACAAAAATAATGATTTCCATAAAGACAGATTAGTTATGGTTTTTATCATAAGAGGTCAAGCACCAACATTGCTAGCTCCTTTGTTCCCCTTTATGTTAACATTGGCGGTATTCTTTAACCAAATCTTGCGAGCTTCTTTCCCATAATGAGTGAAACGGATTACTCTTGTATCAACAAGCTGAAACTGACAATGAATGATTTACTTATGAGCACTTTGGTAATGTTTCCCTTTAAAAAATGCTTACAAAAAAAGAGCTTTACAGTTGTTTCCTTGCTATAGTCGCTATCACTATCATTGGGTTTTGTGGCTTTTTTGCATCTTTTGATGGCTTCAACATTTGTGGTGCATGACAAAGGTAGTCTAGTATACGTGAATGTCTTTTGTTGACTGAAAATCCTGAAACTTAAAGTAGCATCTTTGAAACGGTGGCTGTTGCACTGGCTAACTAGGCTGAACCCTTTTTCTTTTCTAAAATAGAACTGCTTTGACCCAACGGGCGTTTTCCAGAGCTGAACAATGAAGCCAACGAGGAAGATCTAAAAGAGACGCAGTCCCCATGAATCCCATGAATGACCAGCGTTACAGCATTAAAATTGTTTTTTCAAGCTGGTACAAACAAACAGCTCTCGCCAGAAGCCACTGAATTTTATAAATAGTTCCTAATAGGTTCACCATAGTAAGATTTTAATTTGACAGAATGTTTGAAAACAGATAAGAAATGCTTAATGTCAGGCTCATCATATTGTCAGCAGAACAGATTTATAAGAGTAAAAACAGTGAAGAGAATAAAATTAGTTTTTACATAATGAAATGCCTTCACTTCCTTCATACTGTGAGTCAAATGAGAAAGTTATGAATAAACTTTAAATCTGATGATAATTATGACATATATTACATACAACATTAGCACTGAGTCAGTCTCTGTGGGAGCAAATAGAGAGAGAAGAAGCACTTAGAAGGCTGTGCAGTTCGTTTAAGCTGTGCGCAACACTAATTCAACCATGATTCTCTCTTGTGCGTGCGTGCGTGCGTGCGTGCGTGCATGCGTGCGTGCATGCGTGCGTGCGTGTGTGTGTGTGTGTGTGTGTGGACTTACTGGATATGGATATGCATTTTAGGTTTTTACCAATAACCAAATTATCAGACCACTTATTTTTTATCCATTAGCCACACAGTTTATATTATCCTCATCTCTCTGGACTGGCTCACAAGGAGCCGTTCATGTGTATACAAATACGATACATTTCTATACTGTGAGTACACATTTTATTGTCATTAACATTAAACATTACATTTGCTCTTGCCTACAAACCTACAAACTACAGTGACAGACTATATTCAACAGTGTGAAATAAGCAATTCTAAAACTCATATTTATATTTTTTTAGACTTACCACTTTAATTTCAAATGTAAAACAGGAGCTAAATTATATTTTTTTAATATTAAATATTAATATTTTGTAATCTTAATAGCCTTCAATTTATGCAAAGTGGAGGCTAACTTGCATCATTACTTACCCCACGTAGCAGTTAGCTAATATGAAATTGTGTAATGATAATAATTATGCATTAATAGGTTTCACAGCTGTCTGCTGAAGAAATGTCAGAACATAGTGAGTGAACATCAGATTCTGAATAGAAATAGCCAGAATGGCTAATCATGTTAATTATAGATGAGTTGCTTTTAAAATAAAGGACAAAATTCAGGGAACTCATTTCTATTAATGTTTTTTTCCTCTTCTTTTCTTCTTAAAATTCCAATATGACTATGGATCAGTAAATGCAGCAAGTTGTGTATGAAGCCTAATGTGCCACATTATCTTCTTGTGCAATCTAAAGGTTTTTCCAACTCCCACTGGGATAAGGCACTACTCTGTCATTATTCACCTTAACACTGACATAGACCCTTCTAGACGGCCTTAATTCTTCATAGCACAGATTCAACAAAGTTCTTGAAATATTCCTCAGAGATTTTGCTCCATACATGACAGCATCACTGAGTTGCTGTACATTTGTTGGCTCCACATCCATGATGCATCACACCTGTTCCACCAAGTCCTAAAAGCGCTCTGTTGGTATCTGGGGACTGTGGAAATCATTTGAGTATTGTCATGTTCAAGAAACTATTTCAGAAGATGTGCACAATGTGGTCATAGAGGGACAGCAGTAATATTCAAGTAGGCTGTGATGTGCCAAGAAAATACCCCCACACCATTACAGCACCAGCAGCCTGAACCTGAATCTGTTAAACCTTCAGTCAGCAGTGGCATAGATGCACAATGATCTGCATTGTATGTCAATTGTTGTTGTTTTGATGAACAGAGGTGAAGGAAGATACAGGATGTCATGGTAGGTTTCCTGTGCAGCTGCAAAGGAGCTGTGCTGCCATCTGCAATCATCAGGGCTGTCCAGATGCACATGCATGGTGGAGCATGACAGGCGGGTTCCCGTCTGACCCTCGATGCAGCACAGATAGTAGTAGAAAAAAACCCAAAGAGACAGTTTCATCCATAAAACTGCAGATCAGCACCAGATCGCCTCAGTGTTGTTGAGTAACTGAATTAAGATGGAGACCTGCAGTGCCGCAGTGACTAGTTTAGACAAACCATGTTAATTAGACATTAATTTACAGACGCTGAAATACGAGCAGATATTCAAAAACTGCAAAGCTGTACGAGCACCTCCCGACAAAAACAATTTATTCACACACAGTGACATTAATTGCTTGTTTGTATTTGATCTATTTTCGTCTGACAAATTGCACTTGAAATTTAACCTTTTAAATGTTTCTGCTTTAGAGACAACACACGGCTGCACAGAGAAAAAGGTCATGTGGTGGTGGAACAAATGAAAAGAAGGAAATAGCCAACAGATAGCAGGGGAGGACGGTGAGGAAAAAGGATCAGACCGAGAAGAGACAGGATGCTGCAGGTCTCCTCTGAGTCTCTTCAAAAACACTGTAAATCACTTGGACGGGGCCACTTTATCATTTAATGCCAGACTTTGTCGCACGGGGAGGAAAATTGTTCGGGATGTGACTGGTTTACATAAACAGATGGGCTTAACTGGTAACAGTGAGCATAATAGATAAAGTGGGATATTTTCCCAGGCGCTGTGCAAAACACAGCATGTTTATGGGCATTGTTGCACAACTATAGTTCAGACAAAGTTAATATATGGTAGAAGCTCAGTGGGAAGAACAGAGCATGAAGGACCCAGATTTCGTTCCTGGCCTATGTGGACATCTGCTAAAACAGCTATTACAATTTTCCTGAAGTGAGCTGGTGATGAATTGCTCAAAGAAAAAAATGGAAACGTGTAAATAATTTTAGAATTATTTATTACTCTTTTGTTGAGCGTTATCAGCAGACAGGCAGCAGACAGACTGAGGAGAGAATATTTTATAAAATAGAAGTTTTAAATAATTATTTAGAAGATTTAAGATGGCTTCACTTCACTATTGGATAAATAAAACATATTTTTGAAATTATTGCAACTATAAATGTTCAACATGAACATAAAGTCCATACACTGCGCAAAAATAATTTAGAATGACATTTGTTAATGGATGAGGTAGATGAAGGTACGATATAGCCCAGAACATCTAAAATGCTCCGAAGACGCATGATGGAATTATCAAATAATTTATAGATTTTTCCCGATAATTTAATATTGAAGAAAATCATTTATTGTTTAACCTAAAGTGACCTATAGTTAGCCTGACAGATTTTGTGCTACATGAGAGTAAGTAAAACCCGAATCTGTCCGGTGATCATATGCAGAAACTGATGTGTTAGCTAGTTTTAGAAAATTGCTAACTAGCTCTTAGCCAGCAATGTTCTACTCCACATTGTCTTATTGTTTTAGATATGTGTTTATATTAGTACATATAACCACAGTGGAAACTACTGCTAGGGATGAGCTGACATCTACTAAAACTAAAGCTAACTCAGTTTTAGCCAAGGTCAGCAATTCATTCAGTTTTATCCATGATAGCTAACCATGGTACATGCTAATGGGTATTAGCATGTACCATGGTTAGCTATTATAACCATGTATAGCTTTGTACTGGCTTTCATTCTAAACATGTGTTTTAGACATCTAACCAATGGACATCAGTTAATGGCTTAAAATGTTACTAAATGTTGTCAGTCAGTGTTTCTTAGCAATAGTCACAGTCGACTGACTGATAAGAAATAGGCTACTTAGCTGATGCTAGCAGCAGCAGCCAGTTACTTTGGTTCCTTCACCAAATTTCATTTGACCTTTAAACTGTACAAACTGCACTCAGCAAAATCATAATCAATAGGCTGTGTAACTAGCTCATTATAGACTATGCTAACATTTTACTGTAACAGAATTCATAGTAGTTTTGAATAGAGCAGATGAGCTGAGATGAGAACTCTACATGAGGTCAAGGTAGATGGATGGGTTGACAGATCAGAAATCAGACTTTAAAGGAGTCGACTGTTTGTTTCCTGTTTTAACCTGATGATTTTAATCCTGTGTTCATTATTTAAACTGCACTGCCTTTTTGTTAGTTTTTATTTCAAACAGATTAAATTTTCAGTAATATTTTTTCATAACATCTTAACCCTCTGGAGTTCTGGAGTCAGACACCTCGGCACGTCCAAATCACGACTGATTTAAGTTGACCTAGTGGCAGGACGGATCCTCGTCTCCGTATCAACCACATTTGAAGGTGCGGACTACAGACTATATATATATTTTTGTATCAGTGCAGTCATGTGGATATCATTGACAGTTTGATGCAAACAAGTCCCACGCTAAAAAAGAGGCTGACGACAACAAACTAACCATGCTCATTGTCTATGTTGTGGACACATCTTACTACACAGGAGCCTTTTAGTTGTTCTATGATGTGATAATGACACTGTTAAACTATTTAAAATAATATATACAGAAATGGCATGAATAACATTCAGTGTCATATTTTAAAATAACCCAACAGATTGGGTTTGGGATTTGGTATTTGTATTTGTTTGAGTTTGATATTGCAAAGCTTTTCAATGCAATGCTTGGTGCTGCGAGTTAGGGTTAGCACGTATAATGATTTAGACCTCAGAGGGTTAACAGAATGATTTTAACAAAAGGGTCAAATGGGTAATTATATCTGTAAATAATCTGTAAATATATTTTTAAAAAATGCATGTTGGTTGTCCTTCGTAAACTAAACGTCTTACAAAAAACAGGATGAGGGTAAGGGGTTAACACCTATGACTTCTACCTCAGAGGGCTCAGAGATCGCTACCTATTACCACGTCTGTGACATGAGTAACATCCATCCATCCATCCATTCGCTTCCGCTTATCCTTTTCAGGGTCGCGGGGCGCTGGAGCCTATCCCAGCTGTCATAGGGCGAGAGGCGGGGTACACCCTGGACAGGTCGCCAGTCTGTCGCAGGGCCAACACACAGAGACAGACAACCATTCCCACTCACTTTCACTCGCACATTCACACCTAGTGGCAATTTGGATTATCCAATGAACCTATCCCCACAAGCTGCATGTCTTTGGACAGTGGGAGGAAGCCGGAGTACCCGGAGGGAACCAGTGCAAACACGGGGAGAACATACAAACTCCACACAGAAAGACCCCAGCCTGATGGTGATGAGTAACAATGAATATTTAATTAAAGTTATCCATTTGGCCAGCGAACACTCTTCCTATTATTTATGCTCTTTTGGTCTGACAGCCCTTTGAAGTTAATTTGAAGACAGTGTATTTCAGGGACTCTTTTAAGTTTGGTTGGAGCTCTGGCTCAGTATGGGCTCGAGCATCTGTCTCTTTGTGTTAATCGTGCAGTGGACTACCTACCTGTGTCTCCCTGCCTTCCATACAGTGCGTGCTTTGATAAGAAACTTTGCCAGTGGGAAAGGAGAAGCACTTAATGAAATAAATATGATGCTCTTTGCTGTTAAAAACATCACTGGAAGCAGCAGATGCCAGAAACCACGCAGCATCCTTGCTTCACATTAAGTATTCGGCTTGTCTTTGATTAGCAGCCTGCAGCTAACAGCAGATTCCAATAAGAATCCTAAAAGCTTGTCTGTTGGACCTCTCATAGATTATCTATCAGCTCAGATTTTGGGAAATTCTGGCCTACGCTGACTTGGCACTATGATGAGCTGGTTTAAAGGTGGAATAACACGGTGGACGTGTAACTGCCGTTTGTGTCGTTTCAGCTGTTTTTCTTGTCCGCAGTGCATGTGCTATCCTGCCAAGTAGATGTTTGCTTGGGGCCAAACAGATCCTGCTTGGTGTCGTAAACCGAGCTAGTTTAAACTAAAGCATCATTTGGATGCAGCAATAGGTCTGCGCCTGCACAATGGAACTCAATTTCTGCCGCTTTCAGTGGTTTCATCATTTCCAAGCGAGTGGGGGAAACAGATCTCTCTCACCTCAGCACAGCGTGAAGTAAAGTGAGTGCTGCATCTTCGGTTTCGGAAATTTACGATACAGACACCTCTTTTATGAGACCAAAAGGTGTGCGGGGGCAGGGGGTTCAGGATGCTATTAGACATGCAGCCAGGACAGAGCAGAAATCAAATTTCAGCTCTTTAAGACTTAAATATGCTGTTGGCCTCTCACAAGTTTGGTTTCCCAATTTTGGGGAATCCTTTGGTAGAATCCAAAAAGGTGATTGCAGTAGGCAGCAATAATACTGATCTAGGTAATGTGAGATGGATGAGCCAGAGGAACAAATAATTTGCACCAGTTCTCACCAGAATTGCCGTTTAGTTTCCTCACAGCATGTTAGAATAATTGAACTGAGCTTAAAACCCTTTTCATCACAGGGGGGCAATTTAAGCAGGCAAACAATTTCCAGCACCGCCACCGATTTATAAAAAGTACATTTAAAAAACAAATACGCACAAGGTGAACTGAGACAATCTTCTGCTCCTAATGACTTTAAATTAGTCTTGGAAGAAATGTGGAATTAAAATACACGACTGCTAACATAGCCCTAAAAATAATATTTTAGAAAAAATATTCTGGCAGCTTTTTCCACAATTTCAGAGTTTCTCATAAAGATGTTAATGAAAAGCAGATCATTATGATCATCATTACAAAGAATAATTGCTACCTCATGTTTCAAAGGGAACATTAAGGTGATGGTTGAACCTCAACCGGCAGCTCTGACTCATGTTTCTGTGCTTACTCAGCCAGTTTGGATAATTCAATTCTAAGCAAGGGACTGGAGCCCGGGATCAACTTATTAACATCCTGATTGTCTATGAATATGCATTACTGGTGTGCTATGTCCATCCCCGTGTCTGTGCCACTTTCCTCTGAGGCCATCGTCTCACTTCACTCTCTTCTGAAGAGCCATTATGTTTCCCACTGCAGAGGAGATAGATGCTTCATTATTAAACAGGCTGCCTTTGAAGTAGTTCGGATTGATCTGTCCACCCGCAATTTAAACAATCCTGTGTGTGTTAAGGAGAGGCGAGCGACAAGGATCAATAGCTAAACACTTATAGTAATTTCATTTTTGACTTATGGCTCGGCGCATCGTGCATGCAGATCTGGCCGGCTTGAACTGGAGTAAGGGAGGAACACAGCCACTTGAACCACTCTCAGCCTCAGAATACTTTCACACAGAACACATGCTTGTTTTCAAAGTGCAACACTTTTATCTCTCACTGACTTTTAGGCTGTCTCATCTACTATTCAGTTCTCTCAGTGGAAATGTCTTAATGATGCAACTTTGGGAAAAGACGATCAATTTACAGACGGGTTACAAACGAAGAGGAGAAAGCTGAATAAAAAATGGAGAAACATACATACACTGGATAAGTACGAACAAGGACTGAGCGTTGCCCCCCCGGTTGCGTGCATCAGAACAAAAACAAGCTTCTAAACCCCTTTGATACTACACAGCACTACATGTACACATTTTGTACATGAAGTGGTTCAATCTATCGATCAGTATCTTAGAAAACATTTTAAATTATTACAGAATGGCAAACATAGCATCTTACATTACCTATTACATCACTTTCTAGGTTGTGAAGATACCAAAACATTGCAGTGATTTTTAGCTGTACTACAGCAGGGATTAGGTAACATTTACCAATTATGTCTAACTTTATTTCAATAAAATATTGAAGTGCTTCTGGCTTTGTTTTGTGTTATGAAGTAGCTGTGGTGCTACTGGTAAAAAACTGTCAAGATCAACACAAATTTTAGCAAATAGCCATTAGCACCCACCTGTTACTTTAGGTACACCTTGCTACTACCAGGCTGGACGCCCCTGTTTCCATTTAGAAGTGCATTCATAGATCACAGTGTTGGAAACATTCCTCGGAGGCTTTGGCTCATATTGACATGATAGCATCGCACGGTTGCTGCAGATTTGTTGGCTGCACATCCATGATGTGAATCATTCATTCCACAAAATCCCAAAGGTGCTCTATCAGATGGATCAATGCTTTCATGGTGTATGCGCCAAATTTCTACCCAACCGTTCAAATACTGCCTCATATTTAGGACCCATCGGACCAAGGAACATTTTTCCAGTTTTCTGTTTTTCTGACGAGGCCATGCAAATTATAGCTTCAGTTTCCTGTTCTTAGCTGACAGGACTGGCCCCCGGTGTGCTCCCATGCTTCAAAGTTGGGAGCGTTGCGCATTCAGACGTCGTCTTCTTCATAGCTCGGTTGTATTGAGTTGTTATTTTTGAGCTACGGTTGCCTTCCTATCAGCTCGAAGCAGTCTGGCCATTCTCCTCTGACAACTGGCACCGTCGAGGCATTTTCTTCCAGAGAACTGCTGCTCACTGGATCTTTTTTCTGTTTCAGACACAACCCCAGAGATGGTTGTGCAGAAAAATTCCACTAGATCAGCAGCTTCTGAAATACTCTGCCCAGTCCATCTATCACTAACAACCATGCCGCGTTCACCTTTCTTCCCTCATTTTTGATGCTCAGGTTGAAATCCAGCATGCCTGGATGTCTTGAATTGTTGCCATGTAATTGGCTGATTAGATATTTGCATTAGTGGGTTAAAAAAGGGTACTTAATTAAGCGGCCAGTGAGTGGATGCTCATAAGGGCACCTGCAGTCAAGTTCTAAAGATAATAAGTGTGTAATCACAGTAACCTGTTACTAAATAGCCACGCTCAATACTTTCAAACATTAGAATTTGACTGAATATGCAATAAGACTGGTGACAAACCATTCCCACTACGTGAAGTAGAACCGTACTGGGAGCACAAATTAATTGTAGCATGTGGAATGACTTTAAACCTCTGAAATGCACTGCTGCTGCTGGAAACAAAGCCCAGAAATGGTAAAACACTGCATTAAACAGGTGAATAAAGTCATGTGCAAAGAAAAAACAGGTCTTAAATTTAGATTTAGCTCACAGGTCCAAAACATATTCCAATGTAAGGCAGTGGATTCATTTTAATATGCAGCCCAAACTAAAATTACACATCAAAGTCTTTACAGGTGTTGGGAAGTGGTACACACAGACTACACAGACTGACATATAGTTGCAAGAGATGTCTCGACTCAGTTTGTGCTAATGAAATAAAATAAAAATAAAAAAAAATCTGGGTTTTGGAGTTCGAATGAGCTTAATCTGTTCCTCTGCTCTGCTTGAGGCTAGCAGCTCAAGACTTCATTAGCTCCATAACACACAGAAATCCCAGATGGAGCCGTTGGTGGTTAAGTTGTGTTGAGAGTAATGCAGGCATGAGGTTTTTACAGAAAAAAACACATTTATGGTAAATGATTTAGGATACATGTTCTTTGATACTGACCAGCTTTTTAATGAGACTGTCATGTCCGAGCTGGACTCTTCTCCAGTGCATCGTTTAGAGCTGTTTTGTCAAAGCATGAGGTTTCCCTTCACGTCTGTGCCCTGATGCTCCGAGTTAGCGAGAGGGAACTGTTACTCCTGCTCTTGATGTGTCAGTAAGCATGTTTATTGTTTGAACGTGCATGTTTTAACCCAAGCCTTGCATTTTAAGTGCAAAAATATAACCAATTAGCACCAAGAGCAAACTTGGCAGTTTTCAGATCAACAGTCTAACCATTTTGTTTTTGGAGCCTAAACCCGAGCAGCGAATGGGAAAACTCAAAAGGTGAAAAACACAAATGTCCTACTGGGATAGGAACAGCGACCTCCTGCCAAACAAACTGCAACCTTGGCACTAGATTATCTGACTGTAAGAGTTTTTAGGAGTTTGCCTTGCTAGTAACCCTGAAAGTAAATATAGTGTATAGAGTCTCATGACAATCTTACACTGTCTGCAAGCTTTCCCAGCATATTGCAGCACTGCAGCCCTGGCTTTCTGAGAACAGGAAAGGATTAATCAAAACAGCCTCAGCAATATCTCATCAGTGATTAATTATATCTAACTCGGGCTCTCAAAATAATAGCCTACCTTGTTAATTTAGCAAGCACAATAGGGAACTGATACCTCCGTATTATTGCTTTTCATGGACACGCTCCCATTATTTTTATTTACAAGAGGGGGATGAATAAGGATGCCCTGCCCTTTGGGCCAATAAATCCCATCATCTCTGTATGCAAAAAGTGAGGGAGTCAATAGGCTGTGTGCTGTTAGCTGTTGACTTGGTGATGAAATCAGAGAGGGGATTGTGCCATCCTCATCCTGACGACACTACAAGAAATAAGAGCAGCTCCTCGCGCAGTTAGGGTTTATTATATTGGCTTATTATAAGACAAAGTATATATTTGATTGCACGAGAAGCTGTCTAAAAAAAAGAAAAACAAAAGGAAACACATTTAAAAGTGTTTATGTGTCACACTGTCATGGCACACAGGGGTACGTGAACGTAACAGCAGTGGAAACAATAAGAGATGGTGTCACCTCGCTGCCCCATTTCCCCTGCTTTTTTATTCAGATGTGATCACTTGTTGACAGAGAGGGGCTTAAAATGTTCTTGCTGGATTGACACCAGCGGGGTTTTTTCCCCTTTTTTTCCTTTCTTTTGCGCACTTCCCCCTCAGCACGCGGACAGTACAGGCTATGTGCCCGAGCGTGTCTTCCTCCCTCCTCCTGCCTGCCTCCCTGCATCTGACAGCGTCCCTCCCTCTTTCTCTCTCCTCCACCTCCCTCTCTCATTACGCCTTTCACCGGCAAAACTCCAACACACACATACACACACACACATAAACACACAGACACACGCGCCACCTTTCCCTTAAACCGGGAAATAAACACGAAGCGACGGCAGGAGCAGGACCGAACTCCCCCGGCCCGCACCATCCATGGTCCTCCCCTGGATGTCTGTCTGACAGGAGGGTATGTTGACTATCTTCATCTTTTTTTTTTAAATTAGCACACTGTTGGTTTTTATTTGAATGTCGCGCTTTGCTGCTTCCTTCCTTTTCCACACGTAATTGTATGATCACGGCTTCTTGTTACGGTCTTTTTGTGCTGCAGTGGGGCGGGAGGGGACGGGGGCTTTTATCCAAGCTGCAGCTACTTCGCGTAGAAGCGATCATTGTAGAAAGCGCACGGACTATGCCCGCTTGCCTGCGCCGTCCTCTGCCGAGGGATGAATAACATTGTGGGACTGGAGCAGGGGCAGGAGCGAGTTGTTTGCGCCCGCTGGTATCAGAGCTGCAAGCCTGCAGCCAGGCAGCCCCTCCCTCCCTCTCTCTCTTATATATACGTGATGTTTTCATCCTGAAGTTGAAAGTTGCTGCTTTAAGAACAAAATCGCCTTCTGTGTTTGTGTCTCAGCCTGTCAGGGCAAACGGATCTTCTCTTGTTTAAGTCTGTCCGTTCTCAAATGCACCCATCAGCACTTATGCAACAGCCACCCTGACAAATGCACACACACACACACACACACACACACACACACACAGAGGAGTTACTTGCACAATGTTGCCTCCCATCAACACCTCTGGTTTGCCCACACAAAGCAGTTATATTTAGCTTCCAAAACAAAGTGGAGGGGGTGTACAGTGCATTTCATGGTGTAAAACCCACAGTGAGTGATTCTGTCAGTGCTGTGGCCTGAAACAGTGACTTCAGTGAAAACTGTGAAGGCAATTTGGCCACAGAGGTGAACACTGAGGCAGGTCACATTATGGAAGTGACCTCCCCTTCGCCCCCCTGCCCTCTGGCTTTCACTAGTTATGTGGACTTGGTTGGAGAGTTGGAAGGACTTGCCTTCAGGATGCTTTAGTAGGAATCTTTCAGCATTTGCATGGCTTTCCCAATGACATTTGATAGCTTTGATGTTTCATGCCGATTGAGTTGTTAACAGCTGATGCAAAGGGACATTTCCAAATGTTTATAACCTCTTCCTATTGATTTTGTCATCCTTAAATTTGTGCAAGTCAGACAGTCCCCTCTGCAGCGTTCTGGCCTGCTCCCTGCCCCCATACAGGTGTGCTTATGGCACTTTGTCAACGCATTTCTTCAGGCCGCACATGCACCGTCAGCCTCAGCTGGCAGGCCTGCTGTCACACCGCATCTATGTCGTTAACATCGGACACACTCCTGCTCCTGCTGTGTCAGCCTTGCCTAATCAGCCTGCCAGCCAGCCTCCCTCCGAGCATCACCTGATGCTTCTTCTTCTTCTTTTCCTTCACCAAACACCCCCACCCCCACGCCTCCTACCTGCAGGGGAGCCATTACCTCATCATCTCAGCACCAGTTTCTGCACTGCTACCTCATCATTATTTTTGCATCAAATTGCGATCATACGAAGTTCAGACATGGGAAAGTGCTCCTAACTCAACGATTCTCTGTGGCTTGTCTTTTTCACTGTAGTGTACACACAAAGTTTCGCTACTGATGTGCACACGTCGGTGTTTGTGCGTGATGCTCGAGGGTACTGCTGGGATTTCACAGCCCAGCATGCTGCCTAACAACATTTGCAATTCAAATGAGTTTGTATGAGGCATCCGAAGCAGCCCTCCTCTCCTCTGTGTCTCTTTGGAGGCACTTGCGGATGAACTCAGCCATTTCTTATTTCAGTGTTAGGTCTCTGTTGGAAAAAGAGGGCAGTTACTTGCTTCTCAGAGCCACAGAGGAGGAATATTTTAACGTAGCCATCTTCCTTCAGCTGTGTTTTAGTTTGCATGTCCTTTAGCATTTGGTACAGGAACATGGAAGGCTGCATAATTATGCGGGGTCACCCTGATGTTACAAACATTAATAAACAAGGCACCAAGGCTGTGTGGGTCTGTGTGGGTCTGTGTGCGTGCGTGTGTGTCCTGCACTCTGGCTGTCATTGCTGTTGGCCTAGCTAAATGTTTTTTGACCCGTCGTGTTTTTGTAGCTTGGCCAGTGTGGTCACGTCTCTTCCTGCCTGCTGAACTCCAGGGACCAATCCCAGACACACACACGCACACAGAAATGTATTTGCACTTCTGTGTTTGTGTAGACTATCCTGATCCCGACCCTACCCGTCTCATCTAAATGCCTCCTTCTCTAACCTTCAGTGTTATAATCTTCACAAGCATGGATGCATCAACTTTCAGTGTAACAGCATCGATATTTGTGGCTGTGATTCTTTGAGCTGTTCAGTGTTTGCATTCTGTAGATGCTTCTCTGTGTAGTTGCTTTCACCAATAGTGGGGCTGCATTCAAATGGCATTTCCCCCACAAGGGCGCACAATGTATGCATGCGCAAGACGTGATGTGGAAGACAAAAGTTTGTGTGTTCATAGATTACGGATCTGATCATTAGTTATCATTTAATAATAATAATAATAATAATAACGGATTGCATTTATATAGCACTTTTCAGGGCCCTCAAAGCGCTTTACAATTCCACTATTCATTCACTCTCACATTCACACACTGGTGGAGGCAGCTACAGCTGTAGCCACAACTGCCCTGGGACAGACTGACAGGGGCAATCAGTCAGCCTCGCTGATGGCGATGGCGCGATATGGCAGCCCCTCTGGCCAACACCAGTAGGCGGTAGGTGAAGTAAATGGTAAAATGGTAAATGGCCTGTATTTGTATAGCGCTTTACTAGTCCCTAAGGACCCCAAAGTGCTTTACACATCCAGTCATCCACACATTCACGCACACATTCACACACTAGCGATGGCAAGCTACGTTGTAACCACAGCCACCCTGGGGCGCACTGACAGAGGCGAGGCTGCCGGACACTGGCACCACCGGCCCCTCTGACCACCACCAGTAGGCAACGGGTGAAGTGTCTTGCCCAAGGACGCAACGACCGAGACTGTCTGAGCCGGGGCTCGAACCGGCAACCTTCCAGTTACAGGACGAACTGCCAACTCTTTGAGCCACGCTTTACCACAAGCATGACTGTCATTATTTAAAAAAAAAAAAAAAGAAGCTGCACAAAGAGTCGTCTCAGTCCTCATTTGTGCCTTTCTCATTATGAAAAGATTTGCTGCACCCACAAGTAAAAGCAAATAAGCTGAGATTGAAATGTAAAAGCATTGCTGTTGTGATTCATTATTCCAAAATAATAAAGTTGATGAAAACAAAATATTCAAACCAGAAGCAGCAAATGGAAAGCGGTGCTAACTCTCCTACGTTTTCAGACATGGAGTACGTCAGATAGCTTCATGCTAGTGGTGCTTCCTATCAGTGAGTCTGCAAGGGTTCAAGTGATGCAAATTCCATCATCAGAGGATGTGTAAGATGTTCTATATAGAACCATGATGACAGTGTTTCAAGAGCGATATCGATGGTTAGCGATGTTATTTTTCTTTTACACACAAACATCAAAACACATTTTCCTAGCATTTATTTTGTGTAGTTATTTATTTACTAATTTACGCACATTTACTGTGCTCGGATCAGCTCGTTGTTGTTTGTAGGGAACAGAGAGTGCCCACTGGTGGACAAAATATGCAATGTCAACACTCAGAACATGGTTGAAGGGTGTTTCTTCAGTTTCTTCTTTGCGTTTTACATTTTCATTTATCAGTCACCCAGATCAGCAAATAGCTTTAATCAGATGATAACACCCCATAAATCAGTTGGGCGATAGTTCTCTTGAAGATTAAGAATGGTGAAAATGCCACGTATCCCTCAGAGTTTTATCAAGTGGAGTTTGATGTTCTCCTGCACAATTTTTGAACGTTGGTCTGACAGTTACTTTGTAACTACTTAGTTCAGAGCAGCTGTCAATCACTGCTGTTAGTCATGACAACATCAGATGCTTTATAATATCAAATAATTGATGCAAAGTAAAATTTGACATGAAGTATATAATGAGAAGCCGTTAATTTGCAGTGTTTTTGATTTGGATTCTATTGTGGAGAAAGTAGTCTGGCAGGAGCTCACGTGCAAGCTACAAATTATTGGTTGAAATGTGCTTTCGAGCAACAATGTTAAATGGGAAATAGTATGTGACAAACATTGAATCAGTAATGCCATCTTCCTCTTCAGTGAGTCTCTGTACTCCAACTCCAAGGTCGTGGACTGCAGCTGCCTCTCAGCGAGTGCACCATAGTGGCACATTAAGCCATTCCCCACCTTCTAGATTGAGTGAGTGGCCATGCAGCTCACAGCTGATCTCCAGGTCAGAGCGACGTCTAGCATTCTCACGTCCACGGGTTATCAGACAGGAGAAGGATATCAAGGACCACCTGAATAGGTAAATGGTTAGTAGTGGTTGAACTTTCAAAATAAGAGCACACAACTGTCTACTAGTGACTCTATAGTGTTGTTCTTTCAGACAGATGAAAGAAAAAAAGCTAAAAAAATCCAAGGAGAGATCTATAATAACGTGAATCTGATATGTAAGAGATCATGTTTGGGGATTTATTTTCTTATGTCTCCTCGGCTAAATAGAGAGAGGTATTTATGACCTATAATACAACCAGCCACAAGGGGCACAATCAAGATACTTTGGCTTTGCTACTGGGAGGCTGTCATTTTTGTCCAATCTCAAGCCTATGCTGACTAGAATGCTGACTACTTTCACATGCAAATCGAGCATAGCCTACACACCGTGTGTCTAATGCCTGATACCTGATAAGAGATGAGTAGTGCTGTGTTACTGATTGTGGGCTGATACAGCTGTAATTTTAGAGGTACAGCAGTAGCTGCAGCACTCTGCAGATTTGTGTTTGTTTAGCCAATATGCACAGAGAGGGAATCTTTTCCTGTTTTACACACTCCTTTGTCAGCTTGATTTGGGGAAAAAAAAACAAAAGAGGATAACACAACATTACTGCCACTGAGTCTGACAACATAATTGCAGTGGTTGCGTGATTTGTTTTTTTAATGGGGATCGAATTAAGCCTCAGCAGATTGCAGTCCTGTCAGAATATTATTAGGGTTCAGACTGGAACATCATTGTTTCACAGTCTGTCTCGGGGTTGCCAGCAGCAATGTCGACACTTATTTGGTCGTCCCCCGTCTTTATGTCATAGGTCTCATTTTAAGCCAGTTATATCCTGCTGCTGTCTGTCTGATCCAGCCAGCGTTTTTTAGCTTTCTACAGCTTCTAGCGATTTATTTCCTTCTTCCAGTTGCATCATTCTGTTGCCCTCAGATGTGAGAATAGAGGAGGAGCTATTTCATGCTGTAAGACAGTTTTATGTCGCTCTTCTGTTTCCCACCTTCGGTCACATGTGTCCTCCCTCCCCGGCGATGAGAAGCATCACTTTGTCCTTCTAAAGGGGGGGGGGGGGGGGGGGGGGGGAGCAGCTGTGGCTCAGCTCGCCTCAGCCTCATGATTACAGTGACTCAGCAGGTTGTCCTTCTTTTTGCTCCTTTTCCTCCTTTGCATACCCGCGCTCGTCTCCCTCGATCCCTCTTCGCTGCCGCCTCCCTCGAACAAATCCCCTGCCTCTGAAGGATGAGACTCATCATGTTGTTGTCTGGCTTTGATCTGGCTCACGATATCCCATAATGCTCCTTTTTCTTGCCTCCCCACAGTAAAGGAAAAATATATTTTACAGGTAAAGTTGGTTCATGCGGGGCGGTGAACAGCAGCTGCTTCTTTTCAGGTTGATTATTCCGCCTTCGCTGAGGTCTGCTGTGGAAATACTTTTATCCAGCTATTTTGGCCTCTTCCAGCAGCTATTGTTTCCTTTTGGCCGCTTCACCTAATTAGAGCTGTTGCATTCAACAGTTGTGGAGGAAGGCTAATGCCGCTGTTGATCTTTGTTCATTTCTCCCTGTGATTGCTGAGCGGGATCGTCTGAGTTTTCCGCGTAAAAATCCGGTAAAACGAGGAAAAAATAGTCGGTGCCAAGGTCGATCTCTGTGCAAACTGTTAATAAATTCATAAATCAAGACCTAAAAAGAGGATTAGGCGAGATTAGGGTTGCAAAAAGTAAAAAAAGAATCACAACAATAGCCTGCTTACTGCTGCTTAGCAAAATACAGATGAGGCAATTTGCATAAAATAATTTTCGGGCAAGATTAAGTTGCACGTTGCAGGTAAAGTAAGGCTGCACTTGGCCCAAGTGCTCAGTGATTAAAATGTTGCTGCTGCTGCGTGGTTAACGAGATACACAGCTCAGCTAAGGACAGTAGGTACACTGTGATCTCTACATTATATTTCACTGGTAATTTAACTGAAGAGGATTGTGAACCAAATGCCTAGTGAAGTAGGTGGGCGTTGTCTGCAGGCAGGCTGTGTTTGGCTGTCTTCTTGCTGGATATCACCCAGTGGTCCTCCGTGCTGGAAAATATGTTTATTGAGGGTCTTGCTGCTGCTGTTTGTTGCAGTGGTCTGTGGAGGAGTACAGTAGGCGCACATACGACTCCCACTGCCTTCGGGCCCATTGTGTGGCTTTTAAACTGGTCGGACAGGTCGGAAGGCAAATCCACGCACAGTCATTACTCTGCACTGTGTACAGTCATGCTTGGTTACAGAGTGTGTGTTTACACTTCTCAGTTTATGCTGCGGAAACACGTGACACACTTGTGTGTGTTTTTCTCAGTTGTTCATACGTTTGTTGCACCGACTTGTTTGTGTTGCTGCGTTTGGAGCTTCGTGAAGGATCAACTGTACTGCGCTGTACACACAGAGAAAATCTGTGGCAAAGCATGCAAGCTGTGTACTTACTCTTACATCAAATCCTATTCATGACGTCATCTTTTTTTTTATATCACAAACGAGAAACCTCTTCAGCTTCACATATTTTCTTCTGTCACAAATCCTTTTTTACCTAATGGACTTTTTGTAGAGTCCATTCGGTAGCTGTGTCGTGTGATTAATCATGCCAAATTATTGGTATTGGCTCATGTTAGTCCCGTTTAACCTCTCACGTCAATTGTAAACTGGCTAAATGTTTAGAAACGGTATCATGACAAGCTAAAACTGTTTTTTGGCATGAATGATAAATATGTAACAAAAATATTAGTATCTGAATTGGCTATTGGCCAAATGCACTGCTTAAATAAAATGAAAGGATTTCATTTCATGTTAATCAGAGCCTGTCATCAAGTTAGTTAACTTTCTGTGATATTGATCTGATCAGTTAGCAGACGGCAGACGTGAAAGGAGCCGTGGAGAACGTTATGCTGCCTGTAACATCATTTAGCATGACCGGTGTGGTGTTGGGTCAGTGATGGTCAGGGGAGACCTTTTCAAAGGACGGACAGAGAGAAGTCTACGGTCTAGGCGATGGCACCCTGACTGCCATTAGGTCAGAATTTACACTGGTCCTGGGTTCCTTCTGGTGCACGACAATGCCCAGCCTATTGCAAGAACATGCAGGCAGCTCTTAGAGGATGAAGGAATTGATACCATTGAATGAATAGACTGTGTAACTTTACTGACTTAGTCTGTGACTGAATCAGCACAATCTAACCCACAAGTAGTAACCTACCTACCAGGAGCCTGCTGGATGCTAAAAGGCTAAACAGCCCAGAATGTGACAATCATACGGTCAGATGGTGAGGTTTTCCTTTTTATTATTTCTTCTTGAACTTTCAATCAGAACTTTGAGCTATTAAACATGAAACTAAAGGCACTGAAGGACTCAGACTACTTGAAATTTATTTCTATACTTTCATCTGCAAAGGAAGACTTTGTGATAAAACGGAAAGCTATAAAACAACTCTAAATGGACCGTATGATTAAATTGTTTGGCCATCAGTCATACTATATTTTACATTATTTTTGTCAGTTTGCTACAAACCATATTTTAAATTACTTAATGCACGAGTCACATCCTCCACGCAGCCATCAGTAACAGTAACTTATGCACGTAATAAAATGATCGGCTTTTAGACTTAAAATGTAGTTATGATAGAGAATCCATCACAGTGAGTTTTGTGACTGTCAGCTTAAGTATGACTGCCTTGTGGCATGCAGTGGGAATAAATGAATAGATAAGTGCAGTTTGTATTGACTGTACTGTGAAGCTGCACTGACGGATGTAGCAGACTCCTAGTAGGTACAGAAGTTGTGCAGATCTTCAGAGCAAATCCATTAAGAGTTTTGATTTTTTTTAAAGCAAGAGTAAACACCAGCCTACACTGAGACATGCAGGCACTTCATATGGTCTGTCTACTGCTTTCCTGACACATTTAAACAGGCAAGGATTTTGATCTCTTTGAAAAAAAATTGCACAAAAAAGTTGACACACATTTTTTAGTCACTTAAATACATAAAAAGGCAAAAAGACCAGTAGCTACAGCAAAAGACACAAAAAGAAATCTCCAAAAGCCCTAAAACATGCCCGGATCTACATGTAACTCTTGCAGCAGTTGGTATCAAAGTGTAAACGACTGCTCAGATTTGATCTGTGTGGCGAGCCAGCAGTCATAGCTGTTCAAATGAAAGAAATCTCAAAATATAGAGTTGTTTGACCACAGTAATAATAGACCGTGTTTGCACAGAGGAAATATAGCTTTCCAGGAGAAGGAAATCATGATAACTGTGAAACATGGAGGTGGGAGCGGCCCAGTCAAACACTGGGAGCGAGATGCGATGAGAAAGTGCTTAGACCTTTCAACAGGAAGACGATCCAGACCGCACTAACCCGTCGAGGAGTGGCTCTAAAAGAAGAAATGGAAGCTAATGGAAAGGCTCAAAGCCCTGATTAGAATTGATCATTGGGTGGAGACATACAGTAAAACCCTTAAACATCTGTGAACTGATAGAATTATACATGGAAAAAAGTTACAGGTTATGAAAAAATTTTAGCTTTTTCTGTTAAAGGGGGGTCAAGCGTGTTGCTACTTTTTCCACAAAAGAATAAGATATGATATTAATTTGCTGTTGAACGACGTACAGAAAAGGACGTTTTCCTTATGACTGTTTTCACGCACACCTTTACAGGTAGGAATTGTTTCAAAGAGGATCAAGTGGCTACTTGCACAACTGTGCTGAAAAAGTGGATACATTCACCTTAAGTGTTGGCAGTGCTTACTTTGAGCTTTTGCTTTATCTTCCACCCACCTTTTGTTTTTACAGGTGAAACACGTTTCTGCACATACTGTGAGGATTTATGAGTCACAGTGTTCATTTTATGACTGCTTTACCTTCTCTTTGTATTCTGAGATTACTTTGTAATGCAGTTGTTGATTAATTCAGTCCAGATGTTTAGTCTGAACTCTATTCTAGATTGTTATGTAACCAACAGAGAACTTAGACAATACCTATATAATAATATTCTGTAATGCCTTTAATATTTTATTCATAACAAGGTAATCGTATAGTTGAACATGAATAAAATTACATGCACTGATGTGAATGAAACAAAAATAAAAAAAGCTGGATGGGGTATTGTTGTCTAACGGGCAGCAGTACTGGAGGAGGAGAGTTAGCATAGCATGGAAAAATGCTAACAGCAAAGCTATTTCACCTGTGCTGCACCGGGAGTTCTTCTTTGTCACGTTTGATTTTTTACTTCATCACAAACTGCCGTTTATCTGGGTGCGGCACAAAGCCGCCCCTCGATGAGCCTAGCGAGGTGTCACTGTGTTAAAAGGGAGTTTTTCCTTCCCACTTTCGCCAAGTGTTTTGCTCACATGGGATCATCTGATTATTTTAGAATCTTTACCTTACAGTATAAATGCTTTATGGTAACTGTTGTTGTGATTTGGCAGTATATAAATAAAAATTGAATTGAAATTGAGGGCTGACATGCTTTCTCTCATTGTGTTCAATCTTATACTTGTCAGGAAACCTACATTTTTGGCTACAAGAAACGAGGAGGTAGTGTGACCGTAAATATCAGCAATGTGCACTAATGACTGTCACACTAAGCTAAAATGATAAAAGTTCTAATAGGTTTGTTGAATGACATGAATATACTTTTTCTTTATCTTGAGCCTGTTGTCATTTTTTGTGAAAAATTCACGAAAATTATATTCCTGCGTATACTTACATGCTACATTTTTTACTTTTGGTTTGAGTAAAGAAACACGAAACTGATGTCTCCATTCAGTCTCATCATTACAGTATAACTTATTTACACTGGTGTCGTACAGGAACAAGTCAATTTTTACCTAAAGATTCTTTAAGCTCAGGGTTAGCTTAATTAATTACCTAGTTAAGCTAATTTCTAGCTTTGAAGTTTTAGCTCTTAGTGAGGTAACTGTAAACTTCTTCTATTACTTCTGCCTGTCCAACATTGCTGACTTGAGTGCTTGTTCTTTAATGTAGTTTCCTGTCTTGTTCCTTGGTGTGCTAGTATGGCTCGCACTTCTTTAATATTGTTGTTGATTTATAATCAGCGGGCGCTCCAGTCTGTAGTGGGCCCATCTCTGCAGCAGTTATCCGTGCCCGTCGGTGCCAAACTCAGAGTACAGCAACTACTCCTTGTCATTCTGTTCAACAGCAGCGTTTTGTAAAGGAAATGAAATGTTGTTGTATTTTAGGGTGGTCCACTCCTGCTTGAAACTGCTGTGCGTTGGCTTTTGATCACTCATGCATTTGTATCGTTATCTCTCCCCGCACAGCACTCTCACTTCTCTCCCCCACCTGCACTCATAAAGTTGTAAGGCTGTTCCTCAGTAATGGAAACCTCTCACTGTTTTGGCATCAGCAGCTCCCTCTGTGATAGTCAGAAAGTGTTTTTTATATAACTGGAGGCTTTTCTTTTATTCTTCCACAGTTTCAGAGCTTTTTGTTGTTGTTGTTTTTTTTTTGCTGGCATAATGCGTTTGACTCTGCACGTACTGATCATTCATGGATTCTTTGTCATCCATCGATTTATTTTCCCTCTGTTGTTTTTATGTTGGCAGCGGTAATGAGAGGCTCGTTTATAATTGATGCTATGTTCAATGTCCCTTTGGTAGCAGTTTTCATGCTGCAATCTCACCAGGCACTTCTATGCCAACAACACACACAGCCCTGCCAAAAACTCCGGTGTACAGATTAAGACGATTGGTGTTGGCTTTCAGCTGCCATTTAGCAAACCACACTCGATTGTCTGCAAAGTAGCAGTCTTTAGCAAAAGGATGATTCTGCCTAAAAAGTTTTAAAGACAAGCCTAAAATGTGTGCCTGTATCTCTGTGCCTGTCCCTGTCTATACTTAAACAAATAGCACTGTGCGCTTTGTTCAGCATCTTTACAAACCTTCTGACACTGACACCAATAACACAGAGGAGTCCTGTAGTTTCCTTTCAGCCTTAAGACTGATCCTAATAAGGAGATGAATGGCTCTATACAAACAGTAGAGTTGAGCTGGGGACTGGATGTATGCCCACTGGTTCTCGCTTTTTCTGGGTGAAATTCCTTTTTCAGTCCCTGCTGATCTTGTGGCCCTCCACTGAAATGGTCACTGCTCAGTGTAAACGTGAACAGAGGGGAAAGCTCCCGTAGCACCTGGGCTGGACAAGGTTAACAACCCGAACAGTGCACATGGGGGAGGCAGTGCTCAAACTGGTGACCATGGCACAGTATCATCCCTGCAGGTGTTTCTTGCTGATAGACTGATGGGATTGATTGAACAATCATTTTCAGGACTTGTTAAGCTTGTTAAATACAGTATTAGTATTTGTGGCAGTACTTAGAAGTCATCATTGTCCACAGTGTAAAAAATGGGACATAATGATCATCTATAATGCTGTTTATTGATCATACAAATTCACTATTGTTAAAATCAAAAATATTCAAATTCACTAATGTGGTTCATTTTTGTACCACAAAAATCAAGTATAAAAGAATAAACAACCCACTTTCCAACAATATTCTTAAATCATTTTCTAAAAGTGATGGGGAATACAATTTAGGGGGGGACATATATATATATATATGCACACACATATATATGTATATATATATATGTGTGTATATATGTGTATGTATGTGTGTGTGTATATGTATGTATATGTATATGTATATATATATATATATATATATATATATATATATATATATATATATATATATACCTGTGTATATATATATATATATATATATATATATATATATATATATATATATATATACGTGTATATATATATATATATATACACGTATATATATATATATATATATATATATATATATATATATATATATATATATATACGTGTATATATATATATGTATGTATATATATACACGTATATGTATATACATACATACCCTTTTTGGAATTGTATATTTAAAGAAAGTATAGTATAGTATACAAATCAATGAACTGTCTTTCTGGATAGCGTAAGATTGTATTAGATAGAATAAAGTTAAGATGAATGCTCGGCTCATGGCAAAGAGAGATGCCAGTTTTGCTGAAAAGCACAAACCACATTGTGTTTGTTTACGTTAGAAAATATATTTTTCAAGTTCTAATGACTCTCTCTTTAGATTACCTAATGATGCACAGTTCCACAGGGAATATGTAGCATGTCATTTCCTAACAGACTAACACTGCACAGGGATTTGATTTCATGGCTTTAAATTAAAAAGGGTAAAATTAATCAATTAAACCATACCTCCCACTCCTTTGAAAGGTTTGTTTTGCCAGCTGATATCAGTACTGATAACTAACTCTATTTAGAAATGTAAGATAAGAAAGTAAAAATGCTGTTTTTAAATAGTTTTACAGTCTTAAGTAATCTTACGTAATCCTCCACAGTACAGTTAGTTCTGTGCTTAACCCTCTGCCCCCTGCTTTATCTATCCTGCACTGTATGACACCTTCCCTAAAATTGTTTTTTTGATAAGATCTCACCTCTTAGACTTAAGGCCACTTTTTGCAATAATGATCCATCCTGTACTGGACCACTCTGGGCCTGTCTCACTTTCAGTCCTAAGTAATATAATTTATAAGTCAACAACTATTACGCATAAATCAGATAAGTTTTCCTTTCATCTGTTTTAACAGGTGTCTACATAAGAGGGCCATCAATTTGAACAATTATAAATACTTGTTTAGTGACAGGGACAGTGCCAGCCTACTCTCTCAACATGCAACAGTCCTCTCATAAGGACAACACATTTTGACCTTATAGAGCCATCATATTTTACCCAGATCTTTCTTTCTAAAGTACTGGACAAAATGTTTCCCTGCAGCTGCAGTCTTTCCTATATAAAAACAATATTTTTGAGATTTTTCAGTCTGGTTTTAAATTTCATCACAGCACAGGATCAACTCTTTTAAGAATTTTCAAAGACCTTGCGTGAGTCATTGACTCTCTTGTCCTCATACTTCTGGATGTCACTGGTTTATTTAGTACAGTAGAGCACAAATCAGCCTTGAGTGATGTAATTGTATTTCTGCCATTATTTGGTTCAAGTCTTACCTTACTCATGGCTCCTTTTTGTCAGCATTCACATCTACTCTCCTAACAGCACCTTCTCCTTAACCTGCGGTGTACCTCAAGGTTTAATTCTGGGTCCAGTTTTGTTTTCACTGTATAAACTATCATTTTGGACTATATTCAAAAAACGTTGCGCTGCTTACAACTTTTATGCTACCTGCCACTTAAACCAGACACCAGCTTCTCAGGCAGGTTGTTAAACTGTTGTTCAGCTGAGGTTAAAACTTGGCTCTCACAATATATCCTTTACATGTATCGAAACAAAAATGAAGCTTTAGTGATTCAGTTCAGACAGTTAATTGTAGCAAAACTCAGATCTTATTTTTTACATTTTAAACCTCAGGTAAAGTAGAGAGTATCAATGGGTTTTTTTTTTGATTCCTTTTTAAAAATTTGACTTACAGATCAAATCAGTGACTACAGCCTTTCAGGTTTTTGTCTGTTAACAACCTTGGAAACGTCATTCATGCTTTTATTAACTTACTGCAATTTGTTAAATGTTGGACTGAGCAAAGCACTAATATTACACTTACAGTTGATTCAAAATGCTGAATGGTGCAGGGAAGCATGATCATAGTTTGCCTGTACTTAAATCATTACACTGACTCTTTATGAAGTATAGGATCGATTTGAAAATGTTGTTGATCACATGTATGGGCTTGCTCTGCTCTATCCAGCATTGTATTCCTATTTTCAGTCCTATGAAAAAAATTCCAGGCATCCTCAGTTCCAAACCTCTGGAATTCCTTCACTCTTCACATTAGGTTATCTACCTTTGCTATCAGCATTCAGAGCCCTCATTGGCCTTTTCAGTTTCCATTTCACTCTCTGTGTCATTTTCCCCGGTGTATTTTTTGTTTCACTTTTAAAACATTTTTTACATTATTACTTTTATTGGTAGTGCATTATTTGTTAAATGATGATGATGATGATGTGCAGCACTTTGGTCAATAACTGTTGTGTTGAATTTTGCTATATAAACACATTTATCGACTTGACAACCACAAAGTACGTAGTTCTCGTAACGGACAGGAATACAATATAGTCCTAGCGGATTTTGTTACAGATTGTCAGTGTAGCAGCAGGGGATTGGCACTGACTGAGATGCTGTTAGTACGAATGAATATTATGTGTGAAGGAAAATAGAGAAGGAAAAAAAAAAATATATAGGATGTGTAAAGATGCCCCAGAGACAATCCAGATACAAAACATCAGGGTGCAAGATGCTAGCTGGCAGGGCATACATGGAACGCCATAACCAAGTAACCGGCATAGTGTACAGGAACATCTGTGCCGAGTGTAACCTGGAAGTCTGAGGTCAAAATGGGAGACGCCTCCAAGGGTGGTGGAGAATGACCGAGCTAAGATCTTGTGGGACTTCCAGATACAGATGGACAACATAATGGTGGACGGCCGTAGCGATCGATGTAACGGTTCCAAATGACACCAACATCAGGAAGAAGGAACACGAGAAGCTGGAGAAATACCAAGGGCTCAGAGAAGAGCTCGAGAGGATGTGGAGGGTGAAGGTGACGGTGGTCCCTGTGGTAATCGGAGCACTAGGTGCGGTGACTCCCAAGCTAGGCGAGTGGCTCCAGCAGATCCCGGGAACAACATCGGAGATCTCTGTCCAGAAGAGCGCAGTCCTGGGAACAGCTAAGATACTGCGCAGGACCCTCAAGCTCCCAGGCCTCTGGTAGAAGCCCCGAGCTTGAAGGATAGACCGCCCACAGGGGCGAGTGGGGAATTTTATTTTTGTTAATATTTGTTGATTATTTTGGAATTGATTTCAGCTGCAGAGAGAGAAACATTTCAGTGCTTCATTCTAAGACTAAATGGTTCCTTAATCCTCCAGACTAAGTTTGACACAGGAAAGGAGCATCAGTGTTTTTCAGATAAGATTTGTTTCTTCTCTGTTTTTGTTAAGGCTGGCAGGTGTTTTATTCGAACTTCCACTTGCTTGCAAATGTGGAAAAAGATAAGAAGAGAAGAGGAAAAAGAGGAAGCGGTGGAAATTGTTAGTGTAGAGGAATAAAAACCAGAGATATCGCCAGGTTATTGTCTTTGCTCCAATTTATTTCTCTGAACTGAGTGCTCACTGTGGTTTGCATGTTGCATAACAGATGTGGGAGTGAAGCAGTGCACCGTCACAACATTGCTAGAATTATATGTGTTTTTTTGTTCCTTGGTAACAGGCGGTGTTGCTTTTTACCAGCATATCCACATATTTAGTCCCTTACTTGTTTACAATGGGAACAAATCAGGCGTGACTTTTTTTCCTCCAAAATATAAAATTACTCTCCCCCACAGGGCAGGCTTTACTCAGAATGAAACTCCTCGGAGCTGATCGGGAAACAGCAGCAAACGACGTAAATCGAGGGTTTAATTTAATCTGACACCTCTTATTAACAGCTTCTTTCAGCTTTGACAGAGCAGCCCAGGCTAATGTTTGTCTAGCGATTTGGACAGCATTTAAGGCTGATAAGTCAGTGCTTCTGGTCACTTACTGTTCATTTTGGGAGCTGCTTGATAGGGCTTATTCTGTGTCTGGAGAACTACTGCTAACCATTAGTCAAGTTAATTCTACTTTCCTTGTTAACAGCGAGTTGACAGCATCCTGATTTGATCCACTAGCTGTCTGTCAGTGTCACTGATTAGTTTTCAAGCCTGTAGCCTGTAGTTTCAGGAGCTTTTCTCAAGAAGCCAGTCATCACTCACCAGCAGAAGTAGATTAGTTTCCCAAACCGTAGAATTAGTGTGACAACAAGCTTGGACTATCACTCACACCTCTGAAGAAATGCAGAAAAATATGATCAATTTATCTACAAAATGTATTTTTACACTTGTATATCAAGTTTCTTCACCCCTAATGGGAGAGGTATGGCAGAAACATCATAAATGTGGAAAGCACAGCAATCTTCCTCAGCTTATTACTACACCAACTACACACATGTGCAAAACCTTTTCCACCGAAGAGCCGTAGTTTCTTCCACCTATAAAAGTATGGGGCGTTGTGTCTAGAGGTGGGAATCACATCCCTCGATACGATATTATCACAATACTTAACGCACGAATTTTTAAAATATTTTGCAATATTCAGATTCTGTACATAAAGGTAAACTTTATCAATATTTATTTTATCTAATATCAAAGTCTCACACTCAGTCTTTCTCTCATTTCAGTTTTATTGTTGACAAACTGAACGGTTTGTATTACAGTCTAGTCCAACTTAACTGAACGCAACCATCTGGTACAATTATAGCTATTCTGAACTATGCAGTTTATGAAAACTATGCAGCCCCTTCAGCAACTGAAGAATTTGTATGTAAATTAAAACAAAATATATTTTTACATTAAATAAAAAAGTTTTAAACTTAATTAAAATAAAACATGTCTTAAATTAAAATAAGTAAACTGTCATGTTTATTGCTGCCAAAAAAACGTTAAACACATTTGGACAGTGAAGGAATGTCAGGATTCTTGCTCAGAAAAAGGATCAACATGCTCTGAAGTCAGAGCATGTTCCAGTCCACGAAAAAATTTGTAACAGAATATCGATTTCTGCTGTCCCTGTATCGATACATTATTAGCAAACAAAACATCACGATACTACACAGTATCGATTTTTTCCCCCACCCCTAGTTGTGTCCTCGTTTAGTATCCTCTCAAACATGAATGCATAACTAAGAGCAAGTTGGATTATATTAGCATAAATGAGGAAATAGTTCATCGTGCTCTGTCCAGCTGCAGCATTTTGATTAATTGCCATTAATTATGATTGCTTATGATTAAGTACAAATAAATAAAATTACAGTTACAATGAATTACAATTTGGAAGTCAAAAAAATGAGATGAGGTTACTGCTCATTAACTTTTCAGCAATGTGCTTAACGGACTATTAAGCAATTTAAATGTCACACCACCGTGTAAAAAAGGATCATATTGTGTCGTTTCCAACAGAATTAGACCGTATTTGTCTCTGCAGTGTGAAAGGAGGGCCGTAAAATATTTTCTTGAACAACCTGCACTTATATATGGAACGCCATAACCAAGTGGCTGGCATAGTATACAGGAACATCTATGCCAAGTTTGGCTTGGAAGTCCGGATGTCAAAATGGGACACAGATACTGGCATGGTTGAGAATGACTGAACTGAGATCCTGTGGGATCTCTACATACAGGCTGACTAACTGATGATGGCTAACCAACCGGACAAGCAGAGGAAGATGGCTGTAGTGATACATGTAGCTATACAAAGCAATAGCAGCATCAGGAAGAAGGAAAACATGAAGCTGGAGAAATACCAACGGCTGAGAGAGGAGCTTGAGAAGATGTGGAGGGTAAAGGAAACAGTGGTGCAGGTGCTAATATGAGCACTCGGGGGACTGACTAGGCAAGTGGCTCCGGCAGATCCCGGGAACAACATCCAAGATCTCTGTCCAGAAGATACAGCGCAGGACCCTCAAGCTCCCAGGTCTCTGATAGAGGACCTGAGCTTCACAGATAGCCGCTAGAAAACACGTTCTCATCCCAACGTGTAACATACCGACGAATGTGACGTGTTTGGAGGCGCGAGATCTGGTTGGAATGAATCTATAAATGTGTCTCACATTCTGATCCTGAATCACTTTGGAAAACACTTTGGTTATGGTTAAGATTAAGGTTAGGGTTAGGGCTGGAATGTATGGCTGGAGCCTCTGCTCCAAGTGTGTGGGATTATATGGGATTCAATATAACGCAGAGTGTTTCTTGGGGACGTGGAAGGGTACTTTTTGCATTACTATGAGACGCCTGGGGGCGTGACAAATCGTCGCTATGTTACGTGTTGGGAATGATAATGCTCTGCGCTAGCAGGGCAAATTGATTATCAAAGATAACCCAAGTAAATACGATGGAGTTTTAAAATAATAATTTAATTTCTTAAGGGAAAAAAGATGATCTAAACCTAGTTGTCCCCTAAAGTAGTTCTTGTGCCACCCTTGGCAGCAAGAACTACTGTCAAGCTTTTTCTACAGCTAGCACTAGGTCTTGTGTGAATACACACTCACACACACCTTTGGGTGTTACGAAGCTAAATTCTTGCACTAGATTCTTCATGCAGATGCCAGTTTCATCACCTAGTGCTCATATTGCTAAACTCATATATCAGTCTGGGTGTACAGCACAGCAGGCCAGTTGTATTTTCATTTTTGGTTAAAGTTTTACAATATGTGATTAGTGAGACATATGTCTTCATCAAATATATGGGGCTGTATATAGTTAAGTGTTAATAAGGGTCTAATCCAGGAGCACGCAATCTCAGTCCTCGAGGGCCGGTGTCCCTGCAGGTTTTAGATGTGTCCTCGAACCAACACAGCAGATTTAAATGGCTAAATTAGCTCCTCAACATGTCCTGAAGTTCTCCAGAGGCCTGATAATGAACTAATCCTGTGATTCAGGTGTGTTGACCCAAGGTGAGATCTAAAACCTGCAGGGACACCGGCCCTCGGGGACTGAGATTGCCCACCCCTGGTCTAATCTCCAGACGGTGTTGTTGCTGTTCCACATAGTTTTAGCTCAGATTTTCTGTGTTGCTATTAGAATGTTTAAAAAGATAAACAAGTATCCAAAACAAGGGGAAAAAAGGCAGAGTGCTGTCTGGACGACATTTCAGAGCGATCGATACACCCTCGCTATGGTTGCAGCCACATGCACAATAACAAATGTACATGGGTGGTTATAGCAGGGCAGGGCCATCATCATTCACTCTTCTGTGTTGCTTTGTGTCATCACTTGATCCCTCAGCGCTCTGCCTGAAAACTCGATTCATAATTCATATTTATTACATCAACATTTTGAATATTTCATGTCTCAAGTGCCATTTTTTTTCTTTCATTGAAGAAATCTTTCTTGGCTCGAAGTGCTCGTATTTAATTCGACTCTTGAAGCATCAGGAAAAATGTAGCAACAGAGAGGCGACGGATTTTTATCAGGAAGTCTGACAAAGATCTGTGTTTGTGTAACTCATTCATATTCATGTCCAGTTATCATGCTGCAGTGGGAATAGATGCGCTAATTCAGAGAATGAGCAGCAAGTTGACTCAACCGGGACATTCAGTCCGATTACAGTGATCGTATACTTTTACTTTTCTTCAACTCACACCAACTCACCCACGCCATGTTCTCTAACCCTGTTGGCTGCTCTTTTTTCATTTTTTCATGCCCTGGTGTCAGAGGTTAATAGAGCCTGCCCTGTTACTGTGCTCTATCATACCAGCTCCTTTACCGCTAGTAAACTGTTCATATCTCTGCCTGTTGTTGACCAACCTTTTCATTTTCCCCCAGCCGAGATAGTTACACTGATAAGATGACCTATTTCTTGTGTTCTGAAGAATTTCTTTTAAAGTCACAAGCAAATTTGATCTACACGTCATTGCATTCAATGCAAGTTTTAAGCATTTATTTGAACAACAGCACAGTATTACACAGTCAGTGCCTGGGACCATGCTCGAAGGTTGGGCCGGCTGATATGATTTGTCTCAGCTTAACACGTTCATGCTGAAGTCCTGAGACTGAGGAGAAACCGCTGGTGCTCCAGCCGAGGACGCTGCTCACAGCACGGACGGTGGAAGGTGGAGTCGAACATTTTCTCTCCTGTTCAGCTGATGTTGTGAAAGTTGCAGTTTTTGCACAAGTTTTTGAGTTCACAAGGAATTTTCTTTGCTAAATTGAGTCTAACAAGTTCCATGAGCAGTGTTGTATAAATAATAGGTGGGCAAACGGGATGTAGGCATAGCTGTAGCCTTGGGGTAAGGAGAGTACACTTTACCAAATTGAGGCTAGATGCTGGCATCGCTTCTCTCTAAGCTTACTTTTTCTTCTTTTTTTTTGTTGGTATATTATGCTTCAGAAGCAGGAAGACGATGTGTGTGCAGTCTGAGCCATCAGAGTTTATAGTGTACCGTCAAAGACTCATGAACACAGCGAAAAGAAGACGAGAGCAGCAGCTGACTTCAAAGGCTGGCTGTAGGCTGCCCACCGGATCAGAAGCAGGAGTTAGGAGAGTATCCCCATGTTTCCATTTGCTGTACTTTTTATTTTGATTGGGTGCAACAGTGACATTTGGATGAGCTGAGACCACCCGTGCCGATAGCTACCTCACTTCTGGATTCAAACCTCTTATCCTTTTAAAGATATGTTCCAACTATCAACATAAAGGCTTTTCTTAATCCTGTAACGCCAAATGTATCATATTTGATTCATGAGTTTTTGTGAGTTTTAGAGACCTCTACATCATTTTTTTTCTGCTGAAGAACAACACACTAGACTTTTTACAACCTATTTTTTATTATTTTGCCAGAAGGTTCAATAAAAACTCCAGTTTAAAAAGAAATTAGAATTTTCCGTCAACTCTTTCATGGTTTAGGCTTTACAGGTTAACCGATCTTTGTCTTTCAGAAAAGAAAAACACGTTCAAACACACACGATGAGATAACTATGTTTACAGAAATACAATTGATATTGAGATTTAAAGTTGGCAGTGCTATTGGACTGCATTAACTGGAAATTGCCTAATGCAGGAAGTCAGATAGGATTTTCTTAAAGATTTGGACATTTCTAGGTGTGGCTACGTTCGAGCTGTTGTAATCCTGATAATTCTCGGCGCAGATATAGCCCACTCTAACCCCACCTTAATATTGGCTATGCATGCAGATTGTGCCTCACCCATCAGCCAGTCTAACCTTTTAGCCCAGTGCGCCTTTTCCACAATTAACATGCAAGAAGCCACACACAAAGTGTCAGAAACGAGCTGTGAAATATTAAACGTTCCACTCAGCCATACCACCCCGTCTAATGCTGATCCAGGGTTGATTCCTGTGAGTTTTGGCTCTGTGTGGTCATTTGAAAGCAAATGGAATCTCTTTGCTGTTGAAAGACCCAACGGGCTTTGTGCCGATGCATCTGTGTGGCCTTTGGCCAGTCGTGGCCCCGTTCAAGATGGCAACATTATGTCACTGAGAATTTGAACAACAAATTAAATGGCTCCAGTCTGATCTGGATGGGCGATGCGGCATTTCACTTGGATCAAAGCAGCTTTCCTCTGGTCACAGCGCCATGGACTGTTTTCAGATGGAACGCGGAAGATGAATGAGCTCAGCGGGGCATCCACCTCTTTGCGTGTTGGCCCATGTACATCATTTATTCCCTTATCGTTGCTCGTCATGCCCACATTCATAATTTACACTTATTATACTTTCAGATTTTTCATATTTCACGGTTGAGGGTGATTATCCATTTTTCAACAACCCCTGTCCACCGCAGCTTTGTTGTGTTTGTATGAATATTTAATGTCTGGAGATGGAGAGTACATGGCTGCAGCACATTAAATGTTGTCATCAGATGATTGGTGATAGAAGGAAATTGCAGCATTCGATTAGCGCTGATCTGCTCTGCTCCTGCCTTTGAGCGGTGTTCAGTGCAAAATTAAGGATGAGCCATTCATCTAATTCAAATAATTATATCTTCAAGTCTCTCTCCGTGTGTGTGTGGCTGCAAGAATGTGCCGGCAAAGATTATTGCTCCCCAAAATTGTTTTTCTTTCCCAGTTTTTGGAGAACTTGAACTGCCTCTCTTTCAGATTGATAATGATGCAAATTGAAAGAATATATAATTGATTTAAAATTCATTTTCTGAAACCCAAAAGCGAGTAATGGGCTGTGAAAGCTTTTCAGTTCTGGAAATAACTTGAATGTAAAATAGAAAATATTTGAGTTGCTAGGGCTTCACATTATTTAACAACTGAGCTACGATGTCAGGAGGACAAGATTAGCACGTTTTTCATATCTCCTAAATCAGCTTTGATTCTTTGGACCAAGAATCCTCCTCATACCCGCACTTCTCTCTGGCAATATGCCGTCTCTGGCAGGTTTGTAAAATAAATGAAAGTTGAGTGAAACTGGACTTGACAGACCTTGACTGACTGTGAGTGCCCCCAACACTTCATTCAATATGTAGCTCATATTATCTTGCCACATCCACTTTAAAGCATCACACCTACTAGGAGTGTAAAGCATATGGAGATACTGACATTAAGGCACTGCTGTCTCAATAAACAAACAGTTAGTCTTCCTAAAGGGAAAAGGAGCAAATAAAGGAGTTATTATATAAGAAGGTGGCTCAATGCCTGACAGCTGTGTATAATATCCAGTGTTGGGAAGGTTACTTTTAAAATGTATTCCATTACAGATTACAGAATACATGCCCCAAAATGTATTCTGTAACGTATTCCGTTACGTTACTCAATGAGAGTAACGTATTCTGAATACTTTGGATTACTTAATATATTATCATGCTGTTTACAACTACATGAATGTACTATTGCTGTGATTTATTACTGTTACTGAAGGTCCGCGGCTCCGAACCGTAGTAAAGGGACCTCTGGCTAATACGGTGGGTTCTGTGTCGGGCTCGTAGCTGAAAACTAGCTTTACTTTGTTGTCTGGGTCAACTTTGCTAGCGAGAGACAGAGAGAGGCCTTGAAAGGCTGCTCCAACGGGACTTATTGTTTCAGAGGAAAACACGAACACGGTGTACAGTCGAGTCTTAATAGCTTACTTACAACTGGGCTCGTCAGGCGCTCTTCTTGGCTGCAGTGGTTATTATTATATTTACATGCTTCCAGCTCCCGTTTTTGCTCGATGACAGCTCGTACTTTTCCTTTTTCTCCCTCCCTCGCTCACAGACACATAACGGGTATGGCAGTCCATTCTCCCTGCAGCACGGACTACACTGCCTATGATGCTACATTCTTTAGAGCTATACCTGTAGCATTCTGCCTATTAGCTTAGCACAACAACAACAAAAAGGCCTCTCTCACCCAGGAAACATGCAGAGAGAGAGTGTCACCATGGCAACCGTAACGCTGCCGCCTGGAACAACAGAACGTAGCTGTCAAACAAAACCCAGACAGTCCTGACCCGCCACAATATGAAACAGGGAAGTACCGCTGTGTAATCCATTTATTTCAACAAAGTAACTGTATTATAAATACCACCTTTTTAAACGGTAACTGTAACGGAATACAGTTACTCATATTTTGTATTTTAAATACGTAACGGCGGTACATGTATTCCGTTACTCCCCAACACTGATAATATATGTGGTAGGTGGATCTGTTTGCTTGTTATAATAAGGATGTAGCATAGTTTTTAACTTTTCTTGGCTTACAGTGAAAAGAGTTTGTATTGCATGTAGTGCTATTTCTTACGGTTTGTTATGATAGTATTGCATTATATGGTTGGCTTACCTGCTCAAAGAGTGGGTCTGAGAAGGTAAGCTGCACCAAAGCCATCTAGAAGTTTACTTTTTGTACAGGAGACTACAAGGAACGGAGAAATGAGTGCCATTTATACATATGTTACGGGCCCCAGGAATCGTGCCACAATAACAAAGGTGAAACCACACATTTTGGGTGTGCCACATATTGAGAACATGGGGTAGAAGGATCAGTGACACAGATAACAGTAGCAAAAGCTCAGTAGCGCAAGAGTCCAGTCAGGTAACAAAATCAGGGTTTGCACATAGCAGAGTAAAACAAGGGGTGATCTGTCGTGTCAATCTTCTGCACTGGAATGTGCAGATGTGCTGTTCATGTCTCTCTGAAATGAGCATCAGCAAAGCTGTAACGCTGTGAAACAGTACACATGTGTGGAGCACACAGGAGCACAATGAGCCCCAGATGAAGAGAGGTTCAGTCAAGGTGGTTTTATATACTGGGACTGGCCTTCTCGGGTGTGCTCTGTCTATAATTGGGTCAGCTCCACCTACCACATACCTGAAAGACACAGGCAACAAGAACGCCGGCCCACTGGCTGTCACACCTGCAAGGGACCACTGAAAATCAAGTAATGCAGATCTTTAAAACTTGCTATGGTTGCTATGGAGGGCTTAGTCAGTCATGTTCATGGAAGTATTATTTCAAGTTGATTTGCAGAACAGCTCGACAGCGATTGCTCAGTTTTTTAAGAACTTCGACTCCAGAAGTGAATTTTGTGTTCATTTCTTTTCATTGAATTTTCAGAAGAGATAAAGAGTTTTAAACCTTAAACCGAGCCAACCGGCTACGACCTAAGAGATTTGATGTGGATCAAAAAAAATTAAAGGAAAACAAAATAAGGGCAAAGGTGAGGACAGTATACATCGCAGCAATTCTCTACCTTCTCTAATTAATTCCTTTTTATTATTATAGTGTTGTCTAATAATTCAGTTTCTAGTGTGTGTGTAGTGAAATATAGCTTATTGTAATTGTCAATTGTACAATGAGAAAAGCCCGTTTTTGTCACATTTATGCTAAGTATACATACACTCTGTATGTCAGTAGCTTCTTTAACAGGCCATGCTGTCTAAACAGTGCAAAAACTGCCTGAAAATTGCCTGTGTCATTGTAGGTTTAGGCAAAGGCGTTCAGTATAATTCATCCTGAAACTGAAATGAGCATCAAGCAGGCAAAGAAAACATAGTTTGCCTTCCAAGTAAAAGTTGCATCTTTTGAAACCTGCGGCTTGTTGCAAAATAAACTCACAAACGTCAGTATGAATGTAGGAAAATACCCCCAGAACTGGTATTTTTCCATTATATAAAAACTGCAAAGACCATATTTGTCAGTCTGTCCTAATGCAGATGTTGGGTTGATGAACTAGTGAGCAGACTCTCAGGTTCTGTGCCGTCTCGTTTTTGTAGAAGTAAATGAGTTTCGTCTTTGATGTGGCAGTCCATACAATATCATAATACTCGGTCCTTGACAGTTTTCCCTTGGACACCCATTTCAGTTCCCAATTTTGTTTGCAGTAAGGGCTTTTGCAATTTGGCCTGTAATTTACACATTTTTTGATATTCAAATGAAAGCAGAAGAGGCCAGCTCGCTTGTGGAAGAGGAAATGGGTTCTGGTCCCTCAGCTGAAGCTGTTTATGCAGCACGAGCGGTGAACTGAATCATCAAGAATCAACTTTTAATAAATTTGGTGTCAATGTCCAGCCATGAATATGACAGACTTCTTAATAAAAAAAAGACTCCTGAAAAGTCAATTTAGTCCTTAAATTAAAGTTACTATCCAAATGACTGTGATTAAAAAGGGAACAAGTTGCACTTGATTTGTTTTGAGAATATTCCATCCAGCTTTTTGTCTCAGCATTCATCCACCCTCTCCTTTTCCCCCCACTTCATACCCTCTCTGGCCATCATGCCTCTTTAGTCAAAGCTCCAAACTTCCACGACTCTTGTATTGGTCTTATGTGAGTATCTTGACCAGACTTGCAGGGAGCATTGATTAAAGAGGGTGACAGGTTATTAGCCATCTCTTTTGTTTACTCATCTGAGCAGTCTTCAGCCAAAGTCGAACGTAGGAAGCAGAGCACAGATTAATGTTAGATTTGAAGAGGCTTTTTATCATACCGCATCAATCACAGGCTTGTGCCACTGACTCATCCGTCATACTTATTTGATAGAATCTCAATTTAGCCGTCTTCTCAAGGTTATTACAATACCTCTTCAGCGGGTGTGCAAAATTGTCGTCAACATCTAAAACTGCATCAGATTGTCCACGGTGCCATCCTTCATGTGTCAGAGCTGTTTATCGCAGTGAGTGCGCTGAGGGTGTGTGACTGATTTTTTCTGTCAGCTAGAAAAAAGTTTTGACCCCAAGGATGAATCTGTCTGGATTTGAGCCATTCTCAATTCTTATGAGCAAATACAGGCGTTCTTTACTGGCAGGCGATTGACTCTAATTTAGTGCCCAAGCCAACAGCGATGGCAAGATATTTTTAATATAGGACATGTATGACTTTTTGTGTGGGAGGAAACCAGGCCAGCCAGAGGACACCCACAAATAAACATCAATTTCATGCCAATTCCACACAGGAGCATGCCTGAAATGTTAACCCAGGCAGCTCTAATAATTTACCGCTTTACCGTGGTGCTGCCAGGCTAATGCATTTAATCTTAGTGTTTCTAAATCTGACAATTATTACAGCAGATAGATAATAAGAATGATGCAAGGAGATGTAATAACATCATTCTGACTCCACTAACAGCAATGACTGTTAGATCGACAAGACAGTTTTCTGTGATGCCACAAAAGAATAAGAAAACACTGGCACAGGCATTAGCTTTAGCGCTATAGAAGGGCAAACATACGCACTTGGAAAAATTGGTGCATTTTTAATGTGTAAAGTGGATAAAGTGGCTTACATTGGCAAGCCTATCAAAAAGCACTGCCCAGGTCTCCACAGTGTGTTTTGGTTTTACAGTCTGCAAAAACCTTATTTGTGTTCACTCTCAGCAAGTGCTTAGCAGAGTTAGCAATGTTAGCGGCTAGCTGCTAGGCACAATAAAGCTTTTAGCAGCCAACACACAAACAAATTTCTGAAGTGGCTGCAGAAAGCAGTAAGAATATTGGACTTTTCAGATAATTACCATTTGTGAGCTCGCCACAAATATGGAAAAAAAGGAGGAATGATGTTTTTGAATAATGTGTAAATAGGTGATCTTGTTAGCTAACAAACAAAAGATAAATGCTACAGTACTGTACTACTTCATGCAGTACCTGAGAGCCATATACATAAATATAAAAAGATAATATAAATATATTATATTATATTTATAAAATATAAACAACATAAAACTTTTAAGGGTTAAAAAAAGTAACATAACATTAAATTATTATTAAAATATGAAACACCGTCGTTTGACAAACGTGTTTGCTGTCGTTCTAAAGAGTAAATTACTGGTACTTCTGTGTTTTTGCTTCAGAATTCATTCAGGGTTGTTAACATTTGCGCTAACGAGGGAATGAATAATTGAATATGTGAGTGGATGATAGATGCCCCTGTCATTTAACCTTTCCTATGGTTTTCTGTCTTGCCAGTTAAATTACTTGTGAACTGGAATTTAGTCCAACATGTGGTGGACAGTTATTGATTTCATGTTTTCAGCTCCTTGTCTCTTTTACACTTGACATTGCACTGCTCAGCGTAGAGCCCGACTGACATCTTCTTTAACCATACATGTCTACACATATTTATCGTGATGTATTGAGAAGTGACTTTGAATTAAAGCTTTGCTTTGCAGTGCACTCATTTCTGATTAAAGATGAAGCCTGAAGCCAATCTTGCATTGGGCATTCAGTTAACAAAAGAGCATTTAAATTCTGGTTATTGCTTAACTAGAATTCTGTATTTACTTACGTTCTCGTATCGATATAATAGAAAATTTTCTAGACCAGTAAAACTGTAACAATGTAAACTGCTTTTGAAATTTGTTAGTAAAGGAACAGCACATATTAGAGATTGGCTGATATGGGATTTTTAAGGTTGATACTCATATTTTTTCTCTTTCAGACACACAGAACATAAACAGATATCCTTAACACAAGTTCTATGTACTTTTTTATTTGTTCGTTATTTTTTTTACTTGTTTACCTTCTGCCCAGCAGCTGGTTTCTGTTTATGCGTCATTCCAAACCCAAGTGCTGCAGAGTTGCATAGTTAACCTCTGTTGGACAGACTGTTTACCCTCAACAGTCATAACACAGCTGAAGGGTGTTTCTCTCGCTTTCTTTACTTTTTAAATTTCCAGTTATCGACCATTAAGAATGCTGGTACAGATATTTTGGCAAATCCAACAGCTAATGTCAGACAGGCTTTTGCACATACATATTTGAGTATATTATACATAACATTAATACATTAAGGAGTATTATTAACTAATTTGATAGGTCTATGTTTTGAAATAATAACAGTAGCCAACATTATTACTCCACCCCTAATTTATATCCCAGTCATGCAGCTTTGAATCCTATTTTTCAGTCACATTGGCAGACGCTGCCTGGAGAAAGGTCTCTAGATTAAGCGTGGTGAGGCAGAAAAAATGTCCACTTAAGTTGTTGTATTCTTTTTTTCTCTCAGCTGGACTCAACGGTTCACAACTCAAGGACCCACCACTGAACATTGTTTCGTGTGCACAGAAGTATGTGACTGTGAGTGAGAGTGTCCACTACATTTGGTCCCTCCACGAACAAGGCTGATAGGACAGATAGCCATTTACTTACAGAGTGCTGGGTCAGCACATTCGGCCTCTCTTATTTCAAGGCCTGCCAGCCACCCCATGAAAGGAAGGAGGAGAGAACTGAAAGGTGTTTTTGTTGTGGCCCGCTGCTGCCTCTTCTCACTGTATGACTTCTACTGCTGTATGTTCAGGTGACATACAGTCCGCTTTTGTCCTCGATGCTTCCGCTGTTGTATCCAGTTGGCAGATAGTGATGAGTACTAAGCAGTGAATCCTCTGCAAGGTCACAGACTAAACCAGCATTCATGTGCTTATACAGGAAGCACCCTTTACTCCGATTGTGCTTTTTTTGAAACATTTTTAATCACGCTGTCAGAAAAGTACTGTATGGGCAAAACACGAACTTCAGTGTACTACTTTACACCGAGTCATCCAATATTAATGAGAACCTTCCACTTAACTCTAAATTCAGAAGGGTACAAGTCAAAGTTGGTTTTGGGTTCATTTTTGTGGAAAAGCATTCAGCATTAACCTGAGGGTGAGAGATGATGATGCCTGCCGTGCTTTAAAAAATAATTGTGCTTTAAAAAGCACAATTATTTCAGATTAGGCTCTGCATGTACACTTCTTTGGATGCTCTGAGGTCTAAGTCAGCATCAGTGATGAACCCTAACCTGATATTTAGACGAAGGAAAAACGTTTGCAAACAGCTTTTAACGTGCGTCAGTTATAAGGATTACTTTCTTTGCACCAGCACAATTCCAAAACTACTGATAGCACAGTGTTTGTGTGATGGCCAATGAAAATGTACTTTCAGCTCCACACTCAAAAATATATTTTTGCCCAAAATGCTGACTTAAAGTAATTTGATTACATGTAAAATTCCCATGAAGTTTAGTTACACAGGTACAGTGTAAAATTTTAACTTAAATCAAATTTTATTGGGATGTATTGAGTCTATTTTCCTAATTTTTAATGATTACTTATTTGAATAAGTAAATCTTTGACTTAATATATTTTAGGTGCATTTCACTCAGAATATCATGCATCATTTTTATTTTTTTGCATGCATTGCTTGTAGGTGTCATCATCATCTTTGTGTGATTTCCCCCTTCACAGCTGATTATGTGACCACCTGAAAAAGTGCTGTGGAATATCTTGGGCCATGTCCACACTAATAAGTTTTCGTTTGAAAACACATCTTTTTCTCTCCGTTATGGCCTTCGGGCCACACTGAGACGGCATTTTTCATCAAGGAAAATTGAGCTTTTTGAAAACGCTCTCCAAAGTAGATACATTTGAAAACACAGTTTTCGCGTCGCAGCGTGGACAGCGAAAGTCTTTCGAAAACAACGATGCATTTTAGTCATATAATGCAGTCATGTGACCAGATGGCGGACTGCATTGTACAGCAGTTGTTTTGTTTGCTCTCAATTTTGACAGCCCTATTGAAAGATTAATATCAGTTTGCACATGCTTCAGATAAAACTCGGCACTTTTCCCCAACAACGTTTCAAAGAGCCGCAAAGTAAATAAACGGCAGACAGAAATGACGCAGGTCAAATCGTCTTACGTTTCACGTATGCGCAATACAGCAACGTAGCGTTTTCAGTGTGGATGAAAACGATTGAAAACAATAGTGTGGACGTGGAGCGTTTTTAGATGAAAACCCCTTTTTCAGATTTATCCAGATTAGTGTAGACGTAGCCTTAGTAACAGTAATTATTAGTACTTACATGGGTGGTTTTCACATTTTCACTGACAGTATTTACTTCGTCAGTAACTCTAAACATTTACTGCATTTATTATAGAAACGTGAGAAAACTACTACCCTTTATCGGTGTTAATTACATAAAACTGTTCAGGTACAAACAGGAAATATTTTAATCCCTCTGTACACTTTAGGTGGCATAAAAAAATCCAATCAGTTGGAAAAATGCATTAAATTTATAAGAATATTTTGTACTGTAGATGTTGCCAAGTTGAGAAATTGGGGGATATACTTAGATAAATACCTTGTATGTACTGAATATTATGTATGATGAAAAAAATCCCATTATTAATACCTCTGCGCTCATGCTTGAGGTGCAGCTGGTTTCTTATCTTATCTTATTATCAGCCAATTATGTTTACTATGGATTATATGCTGGATTACCCTTAGGCCAAAGTAGCACCTTTGCACTTGACTTTCTCCTTCTCCGAGCACGATGCTGTAGTATGAGTGTTTTTAGAGTAATTAATCAGAATTTCAGTAGACTGTAGCTTTATCTGAACACACTCTTTATCTTTTGATGAAGGCTGAGTCAAAAGAGTGCAAAAAGAGCCTTCTTCCAGCATTAGCCGACTTTCTGCGTCTAACGCTCTTTGGAGGTGTCACGGGGCGGCTCTTCATGTCTTAAGGACGACATAGAAGTTGGCTTTAAGTAGAAGCATGCATTATTCATCCGGTTGCACATGGGAAAAGTAAGGGGGGAATCATAACCAGCAAAGAAGCTCCTGATCTGAGTTTCCTCTGATAGCTCCTCATAAACAGAGCCAAGCATCAGTATGAATGTGGAGCATTTTAGAAAAGGGATTTAAACATCGAGAGTTTGTGTGACATGACAACTTTGCCAAGTTTTCCTGTAGTTAACTCAGAGCTTTTGACGATGGAGGAGAATCATGGGTAGCGTGCCTCTTCTTCAATTATTCATCCGCTCTGGTTCCAGGTCAGGTCTTGTTTAGCACAGACTGATAGATTTTATAACTGGCAGGTTTTTACTAAAGGTTCCAATTATACTCCAGGCTCAGGACAGGCATATTAAACAGGAGATTATGTGCAATGCCTTCTGCTATCGATCTGTGAGGGTCTCTGAGGTGACAAACAGTGCAGGAGAAGATCTTGGTGAAACACACAAACTGTTGCACACATACGCAGTGCTGTCAAGCCCAGATTTAGGCTGAGGGAACAGTTTGTGCTGAATTAGAGGCCGAGCGCTGAGCTAGGACCGACCTTCAGGTCACCCTAATTGAACCGAATGTGAGTTCAGCACAGATTTGTGTGTTTTAGATGTTCTACAGAGCTGCAGCAGAGATGTGTGTGTGCTTTGGGAGTGTGTGTCAGGTCTCTAATGTGGTGCAATTACCTCATTATCTCCTGATTACCGTTGTTCTATATAAACCTCGCTTTTGATTCACTGTCTCGAATTCCTGATTTGCCGTTCTGTTCATGTTGCTGTTGTATGTTATAGCATTTGCTTGCTTGCAACCCTTGATCTGATTTTTTCTTTGTAAGCTAACATTTTCATGCATAAAAGTCAAGCACAGCAGTATTATGTAAAGTCATGTTTTCAGATATGTAATTATTCACGACTGCAGTGACATACAACAGACAGCAGACACGAGTCAAATGTCATATATGTGGATACAGCAGCAGGCGAAGTGCTCGTCCCTTGAAGTGGATCATGATATGTTGGCTGGACTTACTTTAGATTTAGTCCAAATGATGTTAAGCAAGAAGAAATCACTGGCAATGAATGCAACGCAGCTGACTTATTCTGCGGTTGAATAAGTTCATGACTGCAATTACACTGCAGTTTAATTACAGTTAATTAGATTGCAGTGTAATTAATGAACAAAGGCTAAGAAAAACAGTGTTGCTGATCCACTGTCAACTCAGCAAGCCTGTACAGCACATCCATCCAGCTCACAAAGACTCACTGAAATCACCAACACAGTCTTATTCCATTGGACCAAACATTTGGTTAAACACAGTGAGTGACTAAGACTTTAGGAAAATAGTCGACATGGTGGACAATTGATATCTTATCACCTTGTGCAATTATTTTTCCAAAGTGACAAGCCTACGCTGTCACAGGGGAAATAGAGAGGGAGCTCACATGCCTGTCTAGTACATACAGGTGTAATGAATACGTTTCTGTTTTGCTTAATGGAGATGAATAACATTTTTCTCTACAAAGATAAATTAATTTTAAAAATGTCAAAAATTCATTGAGTAATCCTGATAAATAATGCTTATCTCGTAATTGGTCAAAATAACTGTTTAATGAGCCCCGCTGAATGATTGCTCTTTTTTTAGCATTAGCTTAAAACATCTGAAGCTAGTTAGCTGTAGCAAATTATTGTGACTATCTGAGTAACTATCAAACTCCTGCTTTAGTTATTGTCTAATTGCCTCTCAAATGTACGTGGCTCAACTGAGAAAGAAGCACCATTACTGTGTTGTTAGAAAAGACAAGAGAGACTCTGGTGTTTTAAAAGACCAGCTGATCCGTTAGCTTATTGCATATCGTTTCACACAGCTAGCTTGTAGCAGTTGAGTATACATTTCAAACAGCTTGTGCAAAGTGAACACTAATACAATAAAGGCTGTGTATTATATTACATGATGTGAGCTATCAGCAATATTTTTCCAGTGAAAACAAGTTAGAGCTACTATCCACTTAGGGTTGACTTTGCTTTGAGTGCTGCTGTGATAAAAGAAATTATGTTTTAGGTGGTTCATTTCATACCGAAACCAGTCAGAGATTATGCTCATGAAGGTTAATGTTCAGTTTATGAAATAATTGCAGGTTAAAATTCCAGCATGTTATTTTTGTAATGTGCTGAGTCTTTTTTATACACCATGTTTGTTATTGCCATCGCAGTACACGAGGGAAAGCATGGTTGCTTGCTGCTTGACAAGAAATGCACCCCTCTGCCCCTTCTAGCGCATGCGGACTGATGCAGCCTCCTTCCTGTGCTGCAGTGGTTCCTGCCATGCCCTCAGTGGGAGGATAGCAAAGATTAGCTGAGCATTCGTGTCTTTGCCTTAATGTGTAATCTGCGGTAACAAGGTCGTGTCAGTCAAAGTGTGTGGGCGGACGCTTATGTTTGTTTGTGTCTTTTCCCCTCAAGTGAACAAAGTCGCATTTAAGTTGCTTTAGCCTCAGAGCACGAGCTGTGTGTGTATTCCACGGTGCGTGTGTGCGTCTGTTTGTGATTCCCCCGTGTGTAATTTCTTGGTAGGAATGCGCGCCCATGCAGGCATGGAGGAGTCTGCATTTTGAACTCCAGCTGTATTCAGGAGTAACCTCACATAGCATTAATGCGTCAGGGGGCTTTTTCTCCCTGTGGCTTTACACTTGGAATGTTGTTGATCTCTCTCCCGAGACTGTAGAGCGCACAACAATAGAGTACTAAAGCGTATGTGTAATAACAAGCGGAGTGAAATATGGTTCTAAACAGGACACGATTATTTGGAAAGAGGCTGGCTGGCACTGTGGCAAAAGTATGAGCCGGGCCTGTCACTGTGGCGAATGCAGGAACGAGCCTTAAGGCGACTCTGAATTCATTCATAAAGGGATTGGTATGTGAATTAGGGGAAACTCTGCCCATTCCGTCTTAACTTGTCAGGCTGGAGCGTTATCTGTGGGGACGTCTAACCGTGTACATCATAGGAGTCAATAAAAGAAGGCTCGCTCCTCTTGCTAAATGTCTCCAGCTTGTTCGGGGATGCCTCTCTCGCTGCAGCAGTGACAATTTAATTCATGGATACGTCTGGCTTGAAGCAGAACCAAATGAGATTCAAATGCCATCCGAACTGTTAAGTTTCATTGATTCCTCAATTGAATTTGGGCATGGTGGTGCGCGTTTGCAGGGGTGAAATTGGTGTGTGAACTATTTTGAATATGTTTCGAGAACTCTTTTTGAATTCAGTATTAAAGGTTAGATTTAAAACTCAATAAACATGGAAAAAAATATTTGTTGGCATTGGCAAATGCCGTGTTTTGATCCAGCTCATTTAACGCTAGAGTCCCTATCGTGTTTTGATATTCTTCACTGGTATATTATATTCCGTATAAGCTTTTTTCCGTGTGTGCTGCGGTGCTTGAGTGCAGTTGATCGTATTGCGAGGTCACAGCGACGGTAAACCTTTTGCAGGCAAGCAAAAATCTTAAATCTAAAAAAGAAGAAGCTCGTGTTTTAATAGGAAAGGGTGGAACACTTCTTCACTGTCCCAGCGACTGCACCGTTGTGCCTCCTCCCATCCCTGATGCCCTCTTTGAGCCACACGTCTCTCCTACTGAAACCATTTTGCACCATTGTGATGAATACCATTTTAACATGCAGGGGGAAAACTGTTAAGGGAGTGATTTGTGTGCCAGCAGGCTCGATACATAAGACCCTCTCATACAGAAATCCCTCTTTAAAAGGTGACAAAACAAAGCCTTAATTTCTGTTTGTCTTGATTTAAATAAACTGCTTCTAATGAGGTCTCCTCAAGTATTTTAGACTTTATTTGAGTCCTGATTTGGGCACTCACAGCTAAATAGGACTCCAGCTTTCTCATCTTGATTAAAATAGATCAAGTCAGTAGAAGCCTTGGTGTGGTGATAGTGGGTTTACTAAGAAATCAAAAAAGGCTGAAAACAAAACAGCCTCAGCCTTCTTTTCTTTGACAACCATGCTGCATATTCGCAGAAGAAAATGGGTTTTGTTTTGCTTTTTTTAGCCAATCTCACCTTTAATTTAGGTTTTCGAGTAAAAAGAGATGCGAGGAAGCATTTTAATGAGATGTGGAACAGTCCCCTGGCTGCCCTTCTATACAATGCCCATTGTTTTGCACCTCAGAGTCGGTGCTGAGAAAATTCCAAAATGCACTGGTCAGTCAGCCGTGAAACAAAAACAGAACCATATCCGCTGTTTTCCTGCAGCAGCAGCAGAAGATCAGCTGAATGACAATTGATTAATTCATTGACTCGTTCATCAAGCCAACAGTCCATTAGCCAAGAGTGAAATCAAGCAAAGATGCCAAGCTTCTTTGCTGCTTCTCCATAAATTAGGATGTTCCATTTCTCATGTTTTTCGTCAGTTTTGTCAGTGTCACTTAATGCAAGCTCAGCAGCCAAGCGCCACATGACTGAACACACACTGTTGTTGTCTTGGAAATGATACAGTTAATCTAACCTATCTCAAAATAACACATGTCAACCACATTTTGCCACACTTTTGACATTTGTTCACATTGATGACCTTCATTTAACCCCCAGAGATCCAAATCATCATCATTTGTGACCTCAACCGTAACCCCTGACCCTATGCTATAGAAACGAGGAGAACAAGGTAGGGTTACGGTTATCGATGATCACTTAGACTTCACATGGTTTCCAAGATCTATTCTGGTTTTACCTTCTTATTGTTCCAATGATGGATGCTCATAATAAACATGTTTAAAGTTTGAAATTTTCAGTTCAGCTGAAACCTCTAGCTTCAGATAGAAGTTTTTTCCCCCCTTACTGCTTTTATATTCGGTCTTTAAGTGACTTATGAACCCTGCTCTAAGCGACTGCGTTTATTAAAGCTGTTGTGTTTTTAACATGTTTTATTGCTTTGTATCTTGTTCTATTTAATCTCAACAAGTCCCTAAAAAAGTCACTTTTGGCCTCTCTCGGTTTTTATTACCACTATTCATTTTAAAGCTCAGCTTTTAAAACCTTACTATGTAACTACAGCCCAGCCCATGCAGCAGTATATTAATGACTAACCTTGTATTTTGGATGGATTATCTCAGTTGTTTTCCTGACTGACGTTTGATCCGTTTACAGCATTCTGCCAAGCGATTGCATTTATCCCTAACCATCAGGAAGCCTCACATCAACTTTTATCGAGTGGAAAAAAGTTGGCGTTCATCCTCCAGCTTTACTGTGTTTATGTTATGCTAACATAGCTGTATCGCTAGCCACCACGTAGCGCATCGTTATAAACCAGCTAGCCCAACTTCAGTAACCCTACAAACTGCTGTTTACTTTCCTGTCTTCATTTATGTTGGAAGTTATAGCAGAGCTGAATGTTTTAATTTGTTTTAGAAATCCTTCAGTCTGAACACGGTATATTATATTTAGATGGAAACTAGCGAGCTAACTTTCTGCTAACTTCTAACTCTGTTAAATTTCATAAATCCTGTTTCTCATGGATCCCTGGATGTTAAACTTAATTGTTACACTTGGTAGAGCAGCCACACTGATCATTTTATGACACATGAAAGAATTTAGACAGTTATTTAACTCTGAGTGATGCCACAGTGATCGTTTGACTTTGGGACCTGCAGCGGAGTTTGTGGCCAGACACGGCTAATGACGTCAGACTTAAAGACATTTTGTGAGAACTGAAGCCCTTCCCACTTTTTTTTCAAACAGTCAGTTTATGACATGTAGCCTATTGAAAGAAAGCTGGCTTAAAGGGGGGTGAAGAAGTAAAACAGCAAGTTGATTTGAGGTGGACCATATCAAACTGTGGCTCATGCTTTAGTCCTAGAATAAAACGATGCAGCTGGAAATGAGTATAGTGTTTCATCGTTTGGTGTGAAAATGCACCTTAAAACGTAATTTAACATAAAACAATCTCCCACAGATCATTTAACACTTGTCATATAAAAAAGTGATACTGCTGCATCAAACTGCCCCTGGCTTGTGTCTCCTGTCCTCTGACTTCACTGTTTATGTTAACCTTGTGATATAAAGTCTCCCCTCCACCCGCGCTCCCCGCCTGCTGGCAGATTGTGCCACAGATGTTGAACAGGGCTGCAGGCAGCCCAAAACCTGCTCTGTTTGTCACTTTCTAAGGCCAAGCAGCAGAGGACACTTTGAGGAGGACAGATCGATGGTGGCGAAGAGTGTGTGGTGGCAAATCTCATACCACAGAGAGCAAACAAACACAAGAGCGACACCCGTGCGCGCAGGGATGTCGCCGCAACTGCTGGTTCTTACTGGGACGAATTCAGTTGTATGCATCATTAGTGAAAAACCATATGGCACTGAAGAATTCATATTCTGCTTCTCTTTACCGATATGGGCGGCTCTGCAGATGATTGGATGGGCAGCTGCTTCATGTTTCACTGGGATTTGCAGTTTGCAGGCAGTGCATAATAACTTATGCTTTACTTTGCATCGGTTTTAAGCTCACCATGCTATATCCTTTTACTCAAATGCATGCATAATTTGCATAGAACACTGGTTAAACTTCCCTTTTAATTCCATGTGCTTCCAAAATAGTTTCCCTTGTGTAATAGTATATCTTTTTTTCAAGAGGCACAGATCAAAAATGTACCTCTAACACGCAGACAGATGTAGGGAGAAATTCCCCATTATGTTATAATACAGCTCTCTCTCTGCAGGCCAGTTTTGTATTTTATAGCTGTTCTTACAGGAGTAAACACAGAGGTCTTACAGACATATGTGAGGTCAGGTTGATTTGGCATTGCCCCCAGGTTACCACGGTAACACGCCACATCAGGCACTCCTTAAGCCACCACTGTGTCATAAATAGGGCAGAGGAGAAACTGGTGTGTCTGCATACAGTGCAACCAACCTCCGCATGGTTTTAAAATGACAACGTCAGCTAATAGTCATTGCAACTTACAAGTGATCCAGATGAAGGTACTGTCGTCTCACAGGCAGTTTCCTCCCACGGGCCAAAAACAACCCCCATTATTCTAAATGTTGGGAATTGGCCATAGGAGTGGGTGTGAGCTTGTATGGTAGGCAGTCTTTTTGTGTTGGACTGGTCCTTGTGGGTCCAAATCACCACACCCCCCACTTTGTATGAGCAAGGGTGGATGGCCTTACATTTCCTGTGGCTACTTCACACCCTTGTTTCAACTGCATGAGCACTTTTAATATTAAGAAGCAGCAGTATGTTGCAGAGGGTTACATCCAGCCTGCTGGGGGGCAGTTTAGTGCTCTTGCATTTGCATTCAATTAATGCAGCGCTGCAGACTATAAGGCAAACGGAAGGCACATGCGGAGTGTGTAGGTGTAGCTCTTGCTACTTCTGTGTAGACACAGTGGGTGATACAGAGAGATGGGGGAGTTCATCTCCCACTTAAAGCATGAAGAGAGCCAGAGAGCAAAATTAACGCCAAAATGTAAGAGACTGAAATGTAACACCTTCTAATTTCAGAAAATGTGTCTGTTTAGCATGTGGCTAAAACACTGGTCGTGTCCAAATTCATGGGCTGCATCCTCCTGAGGCCGCATTTGTAGACCGATTACGTCACAGCGACGCGCCGGAGGCTGTCCACATTCGTAGACTAGCCGACAAATGCGTCCTCCTTTTCCCCGAATTTGAAGGATGGGTCGGGTGTGTCCTTCGTGGCCCACCATATCCCAGAATTCATAGCGTGGCCCAGCCAAACTCCAGTTTCCAACAATGGCGGCCGCTACTACGTTTTAAAATTACTCTTACTAATCTTTCTGGGTCACAAAATAAACTTTTAGCATATAGAAAGTAGCTGTGTAAACATCAAATATCTGCTCTGTTTATCAAGATATTGCATATTTGCAAAAGTGCTTCGACGTTTTCGGAGACGTCTGCTACCCACCAGCTCGATAGCTAGTTGGGAGCTCGAGGGTCACTGAAGCCGCCGAGCACGGCACAACTCCCGGTACATCATTTTCACCGGGACTTTCGCTACTCAGGTTAAACGTAATATATAAGTCACTTAGACAACCTAAAAATGTTATTGTTGGGCTTTTTTCAGTGTTTTATTTGTTCGTGAGTCAATCGGTTTGGCTGAGATTAAAGTCAATTCAATTCAGTTCAATTTTATTTATATAGCGCCAAATCACAACAAAAGTCGCCTCAAGGCGCTTCATAGACACAGAGAAAAACCAAACAATCATATGACCCCCTATGAGCAAGCACTTTGGCAACAGTGGGAAGGAAAAACTCCCTTTTAACAGGAAGAAACCTCCAGCAGAACCAGGCTCAGGGAGGGGCGGGGCCATCTGCTGCGACCGGTTGGGGTGAGAGAAGGAAGACAGGACAAAAGACATGCTGTGGAAGAGAGACAGAGTTTTTTAGATTAGATTAGATCAAATAAAACTTTATTAATCCCCCAGGTGGGTTCCTCTGGGATTTTCACACAGCTGAATAAACATCAAACAGAAAACTGATTAAACAGAAGTATGAGACGGTCGAGAATTTAGGCCAGTGTCCTGTTATATTTTAGATAGCAAGGAGCAGATGGCTGAGTTTATTAAACTCCACCGAGATAGCGGTGACGCAAATCAGAAGGCTAGACCGTCCAATTTCCCCAGCCGTTTACTTCCGGCCTACCCGACCTTCTGAGGACCCGGCCCACATAGACCGCGAAGGCCGGGTCCTCAGGAGGATGCAGCCCATGAATTTGGACACGACCGCTGTGACTGTGACCTTAAGTCAGTATGGCAAACTGGTGACCTGGAAGTGTGAAGAAGTTAAGGCTTAACAATTGTCTGTTTTTTTGTTACATTTAGTCTGTAAAACTAATTTGTTTAATAACTTAATGTTAATATGTAGGAATTAAGCGTTTAACATAAATTAGCTTGCAGCTGTTGAGCTAGCTGCTCCACTGTTAAGCTAGCTAGCTTGGGTGGTCAGCATAAGGCCCACACAGATAAAACTGTGGGTGTGAAAACATCAGTAAGAATAGCACAGATAGTTCAGACAGCAGTTTACTTTCTGTTTTATTTCAGAGGTTAGTGTTCTCATGTGTCTTCTTATGGTTTTACGTTTTGCTTCTGTTTCCACCTGTGTGGCGGTTGGTACCTTTCCCTATCAGACAGTCTGTTTGTCTCCCTTGTCCTCCTCATGCTCCTTTTTTGCCTTGCTTTCAACCATTGGACTTTGTGGTTGTTGTTTTTTTGTTTGCTCTTGGATAAAGTCTCACTTTTTATTGTTTACTTTGCTTATCTCTGCGTCTGGCATTTGATCCCTCTTTCCAACAAAACCATGACGTGGTTTTGTTTACTTGAAACACAAAAGTCCTTCTTCATTCACATTCTGATTTTTAGGTTTAGTAAGTAAAACTGAATGTTCTCTCATAAATTTGATGGATTTGATTGCTAGCATGTATCTTTATGTAGTTTATGTAGTCCTGTTAAAGGTTGATTCATGTATAGCTTAAAATATAAAGTTTATTATTGTTATTTTTTTATTTTTACTATTACCATCAAATCGGTAATTGTTGACTCATTTTCCATCCATGCCCAACAATAATACATTTCTAAAGAGGAAATTGCTACTTGCAGATACAATCAATGGCTATTGGAGAAAAAGGCTGGTAATAAATAATGTAAAAATATTTTCAGACGAGAGGATATCAGCATAAGAACCACCACAGCTGGGAACCCAGTCGAGCAGGTGGAGGGTGGAGATGCTGTTGATCCGACTGATGCTTGACTAAATGTAGCTCAGTGCACGCTGCAAAGTTCTTATCTTCAGAGTGCAGTCATAGCCTCACAGTTCGCTGAGCATCGTGCTCAAGCTTCGTTTTAATCAACACCTGCCGCAACTCCCCGTCTCCTGTTTGCTTGCTTTTATAAACTGTTTTGATATTGTTTTTGGTACATTGTTTCTTAATCCGTATTTTTACTCGACTGATTGAGCGTGACTCTCCGGTCGTATCTTTTGTGTGCTGACATTTTGATTTCTGTGAAAAATCACCTCATCAAATGTGTCACATCTGTACCTGGAAGATGTGCAAAAGGCTCTTATGTACATCTGGCCCATCTGCAGAGTTTGTTGTCCAAATGTTGCCGTTTAAATTCAGATTAATAATCAAGTCTAACAGATTGATTCATTTAATTTTCACCTGTAATAACGACATAAAAAAGGAAAAGAAAAAGATTGTGCGCTCTGCTTTCCGCCGAACAGATTTTTGTCTTGGCTTAATTCATAATAGAAGCCATGTGAACTAAAATTCATATCCTTTACTGTATCTATGTGTGTTTTGGTAACACAGTGAGCGCTTTATCAGCACCACCTTAATGTCAACATTAAACACGCTGAAGCTAATTTCTTTTGATGATTCTTTTTTTTAAAAGCTCCTCTCTTATGATAATTACGTGTCACTGTGAAAGCTTCCACTGTTATTACCAGGCTGTGCTGCGGGGTCACACCTGCTGAGATCTGTGCGGCTTTATCTCCACGCTGCAACGGAGCTGCTAGCGGATAACGCGCTAACTGCTTATTATTCCAGGCCTATCAGATCACAAAGGGCACCGGGGAGAGCCAGAACGAGAGACAGAGAGAGAGACAGAGTGATAAAATGTTACTCTAACATGCCTCCTTCATCTACAGTCAAGATCATGAGCCGCCATCTGCTCTACGTGTAAAGATAGTTGCGTATTGCTCGGCTGAAAGGCCCTGGCAAAGGTAATGCTGGGTGAAGGGTGTCTTGTGTTAAACCTCCCAGATCACAGAGACGTTAATTAGTCCAGTGGACAGGATTCTTGCTTTAACAGCTCAGCTCTCCCGCAGAGTGCTGCACGCCGCCACATAGAATAACATATGGTGTGGCATGGGGCCACCTTCTCCGTCGGGCGCTAGGGACCAAGCTTGAAATGGGCCATGATGGGGACGGTGGGTGATGCTGCAGTCTCTGTTGCCATAGTGTTTTGTGAAACTGTTGGGGATAATAATAACTGATTTATATAGCCTCTTTAATGACAGCAGAGCAATAGCAGAACGTTAGACCACGAATAGAAAGACCGAGATTAAACAGACAAAAAATGCACACATTGTGAGTATAATTAAAAAATGCCAATGAAAGAACAAAAAGAAGAAAGAAATGATGGAAAAATAAGCGAGAACATTTAAAAAAAATAACAGTTCTTTGTTTCTCAGCGTCTCGGGGAGGTCGTAACAAACCTGAGGGGCCTTCATTGCAAAAGCAGGCACAAGCACGGTCACCTTTACACCACTGGCTTAAGCGATTGGCTACATGTGTGCTGCACACGTCGTCTTGCTCCCCCTCTCTCCCCGTGTGTCCTCTCCTGCGGCATTTTGCATCCATGTGGAGGAGCTTGAGACAGCTACGACCTCTGCCAATTCACATTTTCCCTGGCATGGAAAATGTGAATTGGCCTGTATCCAAAACATTTTGGAGTGTGTGCCACTCATCTCGAATGATGGAAAAGCTCATGCCCAGCGTGTGTGTGTGTGTGCATAGAAGGACTGGGGATGAAGGCAAACAAACAAACACTCACAAACGTGCACAAGTCGTGCACTACAGCCTTCTTTGTGTGGTGATGGTCTGCACCTGCACCATGTTGATCCAATGCCCCACAGCCGCTCTGCCCCCTCTCCCCCTCGCACTGTAAGCAGTCCATTAGCCAGCAGTAACTGAGGGCTGCCGGAGCTAGCCGGGCAGCAGCAGCGGCAGCAGGAGGATGCATTCAGCTGGCAGAGAGCGGTGCCACTGAGGGCTAGGAGGAGGGTCCATTTGTGCCAAAATAGCACAGAGGCCAGCAAACCTCTTAAGTCTTCTGAATTGTTCCCGGTGGACCACAGTGCAGTGTTGTTCTGATGAGGTTTTTACGTTTCCATTAACATTCATGGACGTTCTACGTAGAAGTGTTCTGGAGATGAAAATAGCAGCTTTAATCTTTCTCTTTAATGCAACAAAGGTGAAATAGTTTCCTCGATGCTGTGAATCACTGCGTCTTGTAGTATTTCATTCATTTTAGAAAGGTCGGCATGAAGCGAATTCAGCAGTTTAGTGTCCTTGCATGTGGAGTAGTCCCTGCAAATTCCAGGAATTCTGATCACAAATGTAATGAGATTGTAAAAAAAATTAGCTCCAGGCATCCTCCCAAAGGGGAATCCCAACAATTCCTCCTGTGTGCTGCTGGCTGATCCATGTTGATCCCCTGAGTACAGTTCAGATACAGTAAAAAAAAAAGATTGGGACTATAACTCAAGGCGACCTGTGAAGAGATGAGTCATGCTGTTAAGGGTTCCTGACACCCGGCGTTTCCTGTTGATTTATGGCATTTGCTATGACTTGTAAGGGTGAAAGGAAATTGGAAAAATCATCTTGGAGGGCACTGCTGTGTGTAAATGGCAGCTCAGTGTTAGGAGGCAGCTAGTTGTGTCCTTAGTATCCAGATAACCGAGTCTTGGCTGTGTTGTGTTCTCTGGAGTTATTCCAACAGAGTGCTGCTCTTTCCGATGAACTCTCTTACAAGGACATGCATTTGCAATATGCACTTGAGCGTGACCATTAGCATAATATATGCCAGCTGACACAAGGCTTCGTTGTCACGTTTGTGTGGCATAGCGCTGAAATCCTCCTGAACGTGTAAGTCGTATTTTTGATTGAGAATAAGCGGGGACTCGGATTGACTTTGGATACATCAAAAATTCATGAAGAAAGGGCCACAAAAGATGAAAGCGCGCCCTTTTTTTTACATTAAAAACGGACTGTGCTGAGACACACTCCTCTTCACTGGGTGCTCGGGTTTTAAAGAAACCCTGTCTGCAGATCAGTTTTCCATTAAAAAAGAAAACTAATCTGAGCCTTGTGCCAGTCGGGCTAACACTACAGGAAACAAAGGCGGGTATTGTATCGGTGCTTATAACAGGATCATGAGGCACGACTCACAACTTCCTGGTTGGAAGGGATGGATTTCACAACAGACTTATTTATCTCACTGTTATAGGCTGAAATATCTAAGGAGAGCTTTTTGTAACGTCTCACTAATACTTTAAATTAAAAAATCATCATTGTTATGTGGATTCTCTTTATCGAGGACAGATAGAACTGAAACATTTTCCTTTAGCCCTTTTCAGATAAAGAATATGTAGAATTACTGGTTTCATTTTTCTGCCGTTATCTTCCAGACGCTCAGTTCTTGTCCATTAAATAAATGGCTTTATTAAAACATTACTCTCAGAGAAATGGCATGAGTTTGAGATAAACTGAAAAACATGTTTCAGGAAATAATGATACCAAGTCTGAACTGAATGCTGTGGCATTAAATTAAGCTGCACTTTGGCAACCGTTTCCCAAATGACACTAATGTTAAAGTATAGTGGCAAACCCTGCTGAAATATTCATTTTTCGCTATTCTGGTTTGACCTTGTAATGCTCTACTTCACTGGTTAACTAACCAGTCCTCATTCATTTCCAGCCTCCATAAACGGCTGTTTTCTGTGAGAAAAAGCATCGTTAAAGTCAACAAATACCACTTATCTTACCAAAACAGACAATGGTAGAGAACCAATGCCAGTATCTTCAACTTGACACCAGTACGTCTTAGTTGAAACATTTGGTAATTTATCTGTAACATTTTACACACCACAAACAATAAAACCTTCATGCCTTGACCTGGTGTTTTCCTAGATAAACACAGATTTTCTTTGCACTAAAAAGTTTACTTTGTATATACACTATTTTCTCTGCCATGCCTTCCACAGCATGTCTTTATCCTGTCTTCCTTCTCTCTCTCCAACCGGTCACAGCAGATGGCCCCGCCCCTCCCTGAGCCTGGTTCTGCCGGAGGTTTCCACCGGTTCGAAGGGAGTTTTTCCTTCCCACTGTCGCCAAGTGCTGCTCATAGGGGGTCATATGATTGTTGGGTTTTTCTCTGTATGTATCATTGTAGGGTCTACCTTACTATATAAAGCGCCTTGAGACAACTATTGTTGTGATTTGGCGCTGCATAAAAAATTGAACTGAATTGCCTTCGCACACATATAAATAGGGCTTACATCCTATTCTTAATCCATAGGGTTTCCAGCTATAACAGCTTCAACTCTTCCGGCAAGGTTTTCCACAAGGTTTAGGAATGCATTTATTCCAGAGGTGCATTTGTGAGGTCAAGCATTTATGTTGGACGAGAAGGCCTGGCTCACAGTCTCCGCTCTAATTCATCCAAAATGCGTTCTGTTGGGTTTAAGTCAGGAGTCTGTGCAGGCCAGTCAAGTTCTTCTACACCAAACTACTCAATCCATGTCTTTATGGACCTTGCTTTGTTCACTGGTGTGCAGTCATGTTGAATGAATGAAGAATTTTAAAGTATTTCAGGCCTGAAAAAAATCTGCCCATAGGGTTATATAAGATAATATTAGCAACATGAACATGCTAACTGCAGTTGTTTGTTTTTGAGTACCAAGTTGTTACTTTTCTCTGTAGGAAATTTTTAAATAAAGTCAGTAATGTTGTAATTTTACAAGTTAACAAGCTGCTTGCTAGTTAGCAAAATGGAGAAGTTAGCCACCGAAGTGGTAGAACAAAACAGAGGTAAAAGGATGACATACTGAACCTAGGCACACCTTTAACATCAACTGAACCAACATACAGGATGACATACTGAACCGCATGTTGACATGGAAGCAGCTACCCACATCACCTTTAGAGCACCTTTAGTATCTTGTTGACAGCTTGTTTGCTGCCCTAATTGGCTAAAAAAACAATTTCTATAAAGCTACAGCAGCACCAGACACATGGAGAGTTCGGTCACTCAGTGAATCAGCATTATTTGTGCATTGCCACAACTGCTATTGAAATTTTACTGAATTCTTTTTTCTCATTTAAAGGTTTCTGTGACTTTTAAGATTGCTTTTTTTTAAAAAGAAATAAATCAGTCGTTATTCAGACACGAACCCAACATGAAATTCTCATCACATCTAGGTGGATCTCTGAAAGGGCTTTAAATTGAGGCCAGTGTTGTCAACAAATGCTTCTGCAGTCATCGTCTCCTGTCAGGCTGATTGCACACACACAAAAAAAATCGATTTTCTACATACAAATATATTATGGCAAGTTACTGTAAAAGATGCAGAGGCAAGAATAACTGTAAGCATGTAAAAAGGAATGAAAAGCCATATAAACATGAGTTGAATACATACGTAGAAAAATAAATTAGCAGATTTAACACAGAAAGGGCAAATCAAAGAGAAAGTGAGAGAACGCCGGCGTGTGGGAGGACGTGTGTTTGTGCATTTCTTCAAAGGGAAAAGCAAAAAGATCGACCAAGTTTGTGTGCTGTGTGGAGGCAAAATTTGAAGCCGTTTGGGTCATCAAACGAGAGCAGTTTGAAATTGTTAGCAGAGACGTGGATTTGTTGACAGCGTGATCGCGAAACCGCGGAGCACAAACAGCAGCTTGTTTGAGTTTCGAGTGAGAAGGTTGCGCAGGTACCTTGTGTTACAGGCTTGAACTTAAAAACTGACGCATGCCAGTGTAAACTACAAAGCTAACAAGTGATGTGTTAATGCTGTCAGCATCTTAACAATGTTTACCCTCGTTTGTGCCCTAGTTTCCTTTAACCCTGCAACATTAAACAGTAAAAATGCTAGTGAGCATAGATTCCTTCAAAGTGACTCTCTGAACTGCACGGACTTGTTTGCTGTTTGCTGTCATCAGCACTTCTCCAAGAGCCAAACAAACCCAACAGCTGCAATTGTGATTCTAAGCAATAGGAAATAATTTTCCTGTTCAGAGATTACAGTGGTTGAGAATCTGGTTTGGGAAGTGCAACCATTGTGACAGTCTCTCATTAACTGTAGCACATTGGAGGCTTCCTGTGGAGACAATTACACATATGGCCTTTGACAATGTGACAGCGCCTTTTCTTTTTCACACAACAACAGAAGCACATAGCCTCACATCTAAAATGGCTGCATTTAATTGCCGCTTGTACATGTTTTATGCATCTGTTGGGACAAAAGTGGAACAAACTGCACTTTTTCTCTTTTGCTATTACCTGATAAATTTAAGTTATTTACATTTATGAGCTTTAGCCGGGAAATAACAGATATTCACACACAAAGTGGGCAGTGTGAAGAAACAAACATTGCTGGAGGACTTCTTTTGGAAGCGACTTTGGCTATTATTGTCTGACACTCTCAGGAGACCCAAGGAAATATCTAAAAAAGACGCAGCATTAAAGGCCTCTGCCCTTTAAGAAGCACCGATCAGTGAGTTAGGATTTTGCACAGCTTTGACAGCACACCGACGAGCCGACAAGCTTCGTCTTGCCACCATGTGTCTTCCTGCCCTCGAGGTTCGTGATGATGCCTCTTCGACCGCCCATGTGTTCCCACGCCCATGTCCTCATTTCCCTGTTTTACACTCTCATTAGCATGCTCTCAGCCTGCTAGGTTTCACTTTAGTTGCATTGCGTTCGCTTGTTTATCACAATATCAGCTGTGAGCGTGGAGAACAAGGGAAGAAGTGCAAGGGAGGGGGAAAAAAACGCTGCATTTGTAGCCACCGCTGCGAGCATCTTCTGGTCACCCACAGAGACTGATCCATCAGAGGTAAGGTCCTCGTGCATGCTCCAGTAGTCTCCGGCCCAGCATCAGAAAGGTCATCTCCCATTAGATACGCTGTGACAGAAGGATGTCTCTGCAGCAATTTATACTGACCTCAACTTCTGGCCCTCTCCATAACTCTGCTCTCTATCTGCAACTTTGTGTGCTGATACTTATCTCTCGGTGAGCTCGTATCTTGATCCACATATTTAGTCTGGAGAGCGACACTCCGGCTAGGGCTGCACTAAGGAAAACAGCCTGTCTTCCTCTGTAGGAATGTGGAGCTTCATGCTGCTGTTGTTATTGTTGTTGTTGTGCTGTCTGTCTGGCGAAGACTCATCTTGTTATTGTACTTCGGTTGATGATCACCCACGATTACTTCACAGAGTAATGAGAGGGCACTCCAGCTACAAGAGGTGCCCCGACGACATCGCTGTTTAGGAAGAGAATATCATTAGAGCGAGTGAGGGCAGCGTCCTTGAGTCTCTCTTCCTTCTCGGTCGGATCGACTTTATGAACTGCCTCTGACACGTAGCTGTGCGCCTCAGATCAGTGGGGCCGAGACATGCTAGCAGCAGCACTCCTGCTTTTTGGGAGGAAGAGCCAGAGTTGCTGACAACTTGATGAGGTAGCCTATTGCCCGGCACAGTAGCAGATGCCCAGTGACCTTAGAGTGAGGATAGAAAATGCATGGACCACATTTTATCGTTCAACTCTGCAAAAAAAAAGTTTAACGTGTGGCGAGTATTAAAAAGTTTCATACTAGGGGAAAGATGCAGGATTTCACAGCCTTTTTCAGTTTGGGTCTCTTGACTTTACCATAACAATGTTGTACAGTTCACATTTGTATTGGCTGAGTGTGGCCTAGCAGACAATTATGAGCAACTGCCTGTGTCGCCACATTTGTCAGTTACCAAAATCCAAATGGGTGAGTTACACACTGGAAGAACCAGGCTCAATTTGTATAAATTTATCAACACATTAGCTGCAAATTTTGATAATTTCACGAAAACGTGGATCGCCTCTAAACAGCTCTCCCATCTAATTGCACTTAGAGTGGCTACTTCATAAATGAAAATAGAAATGAATGAACTCGCGAGTAAAAATCAAATCAGAGAGCTAAATAACTGATTTGAAACAGCGTTCAGGTAAAACTGGTGTGATAGTACACAGACACCGACAGCACAGTGTGGGGAATAAATATATAATTCATGCTCTGCAGCACTCTTATTGATAGTTTTTTCATCTTCGGGTGCACAGATATTGTGCTGTATTGTAGATGACTGTTTCCAATGTGTATAACATCACAGAAATTACTTTATAGTGACTCCCGCTATTATCACTGGCAACATATTGTATTCTAACACTCACACTTAAATGCCTTGTGTAGGGTGTGTGCATTGCTACTGCAAACAATCCCACAATGCAGTGTTGCCGATGCCCATTGTGAATATGAATATGAGTCGCATAACTTTGATATGCAAAATATTGAGAGAACTGTTGCTGCTGGAATGTTTCGCAGTCGCTTCTTCGACTTGTTTTTACTGTACTTGAACATCAGCCCTGAAGCAGGGCTGAGCGAAGGCGCCGTGTACCAGGAGCCCAAGATATCTCTTTTATCTACATTTTATACCACATATCACTGCTGTTGCTTCATCATCAAACAGTAGGACTCTTTGGACTCTTTCACTTTGGCTGCATTTATCCTACATCTAGCATATAGCCCTTTGCAGCAGCTATTCTGTTCACTTTTTTTACTCTCCGGTGCTCTTTGATTACTCTGAAGCATTGCTAATGGTAAATGAGATTAAGATCACCTATTGTACAATCCAGAGTGGTGGATTGTACAATGGGATTAGCAAAGAGTGGTGAGCAAAGGGTTCTCATTGCTCAGCATGTAGGAGAAGGAGGTTAGCAGGAGGTGGCCTGCAGCCTCAATGTCAGTCCCTGTGCGCAGCTCGTCCGACGCAAAATCAGAGGAAAGGCTGCTTGACATTTCCTCTGAGTTGCGGTGCCACATCAGCTTGTAATTTTCTTTTCTTTTCCGTTTATCCTCGATCCCAACCTCTCCACCCCCATCCGCCCGTCTTCCTAGCCGCCTCATCTCTTGGCCTCTCATCTTTCCCTCCTCGTTCGCTTGGTCTTGCGGTTTCTCTGTCACTCCTCTTTGGAGAAACAGAGGAGAGCGGGCGTGAAAGAAAGAAAGAAAGAAAGAAAAAAAAGAGGCGCTCTATGCCGTTACCATGGCAACTGCATCTCGGAGCCGAGCCAGTAGTCTTCCACAGACGTGCGTGCTCCCTCCCTCGTTTTCCCTCCACTCGGCTAGCTTAGATGAAAGCTCAGCTCTGATGAGAGTGAAGAGAAAGAGGCAGAAGAAACACGAGGGAAAGGCTGCACTTGTTAGGGAAAAGTAGCGTGTCATAACCCTCTGAGGAAACAATACGCCGCTCCCTGTAATGAATTATTATTACTGATGGCAGATATCAAAGGCAGACCTTGTCAGTAAACTGCACCCAGCGTACAACAAAGGAAGCATGCAGCACATTCTGCACTCTCTGATTCTTTCTTCTCCTCCGCAGAGGTCTCGGTGAGAGCGGTGATCGAGGCCGTTGTGGGTAATAGTCTGTTGCAGGAAATTAATGCCGTTGCAGAGCTTGACTGCCTCGCTCTGTGACATCAATCTGCATTAATTTGGTAATTAATCTGATTTCAAGAGATGTCTCAATAAGAGACCCCATCGAGCGCCGAGCCCGCTCCGGATCGTGTGATTTGTATTCCCTCTTACGTGTTACCTGCTTGAACGCGCGTCCTCGACAGGCTTTCTCATTATCGGCTGGCGTGAATCGAAGATATCCCTTCAAAAGCAACAGCAGCTATCGATCTGAGTACGGTTATAAAATGTGTCACGCTCGGCTGTGGGCTTGCTAACGTGTTTGAAGTGAGAGTGAAAAACGTCCACAGCCGTGAACAGACACTGTTAGAGCGGAGCTGCTCTCAGGTAATTTGTTGCTGTGAACACAGCACAACTGAGACCGATATATTCACAGAAACGGCTGTAGATGAATGCACCGTGTCATGTAGCCCAGATGGATCTTAAACGGTGATGGTGGTGGGGGAGGCACGTCAGCTTCTGTTTCTCTTGGACAGAATGAGAAAAAGCACGCAGGGGAGAGGCTCGGTATTTTCGGCTTGACTGAATTGGACCGGGGGAGGACGCCGGTGTTGTGCTTCCTCCTCCGTCAGAATGCGATACCTGAGCTTTACCTCTTCACTCGGGGAAGTTTACTTGGCAGTCATGCCCACGATCCAGCCAGTGACAGAAAATTGATTTGGCACCTCATAGCTCAGTACTCAGCTGGATCAGACAGCGAGGAGGAAATGAGGCCCTGAGCAGACATACCAGTCCACGCTTCACTTTTGTCCCCAAGGAGGAGAATTCATTTCTGTCAATTTGCTGTGATTGTAAGTAATGGGGCAGTTGTGATAGAGCTGCAGACCAGGAGGAGGAGGAGGAGTGAGAGGAGGGGTTCACACTCCTTTAAACACGTGCGTGTATGTCAAGACCTCTGGTTGGGAGTCGGGAGGGGACTGTCTTTTCCTCTGAACCAGTGTGAACCGGTTGTGCTGCCCATGCTGGCTGTGATTGCCTACAATCCTCAGGTGCATTATTTTAATGTGATTTGCTGCTTGTGGGGCATAGAGACCTCCAGGGTCATATACAGTATGGATTATATACAGCACAGGCCCTCAGGGGACTTCAGTAAAACGCAAGCATTTTTCCTGCTGTGCTTACACAATATGTACACTGCCTTCTTTTGATTAAAGGTTAAGGAAGAACGTGTTCCTGGGTCATCTTGTTTTGTTTTAATTCGCCCCTAGACTGAAAAAATAACGAGCAGCTTCTTCATTGTTCAGTAAATTGCAAAAATAAAAGCAGGAGCAGGAAGTTTTAACTAGTGTGTATCTGGGCCATTTGCACTAAAATGTTTCACGGCTTCAGAAGCTTCATACTTAAATCGCTGCTCTCCGCTAATGTTCAGCAATCATACAGTGAGAAATCCATTGTTGGCAGGCAGAGCTGCCTGTTCCCTTTTAACAGACGACTAGGCAGTGCACACAGTGTCGTTTTTATTTTTGCATCTCGCACGTAAATGTATCTAACCCACGTGGGCTTCCGAGACATTAAACATGAAGCCTCAGCGCTGAAACAAGACTTTTCAGAAGAGAACAGAAACAGAAAACAGAAGTCTGTTTTCTTCAGAAAAACAGAAACAGAAGTCCTTGATGTATCCTCTCCATTAGTCATTTTATACGAGACAGCCTGTTTTGTTGATGCATGTTTGTGCCATACCACATATAGCACTGGCTATTTACCGCACATATTGTGACTGTTACACAATAACCTGAACACGCAGGCATTTTAGGGGAAAACCTCTTTCATATCTGCCTGGAAAGCTTCTTCCTGAACTGAGCACAAAGACTAGAAAAAGAGAGAAACAGGCTAAAGCTCACTAATTACCACTCCAGAAATGTTGCTAAAGCAAGGCGAAATGCCACATAAACCCTGGAAAACTCCAGCCTAAATTTGCACCTACTTCTGTTTTTGTATACATTTAATTTGCGAGTATTGTGTGTTGTAAAGTAGGTGTAAAGTAAGCCTTTAACGCAGACTTCTCCACTGATGTAGATAAACTAACACATCCTAAAATAATCTAAGACAAGCTAAGCTAATCTAAGCTAAAACAGGCTAAACTAATCTAAGATAAGATATATAAGACTACAGTTTTTATGTAGTTGTATTTTAATTTAGTTTCACTTTTATGTCTTTACTCCACTACAGTTTAGAAGGAAATATTGTGATTTTTACTTAAAAAAAAACAACCTTGTTTAGTCACTAGTTAAATAAAACTGACACAAAAATATGCATCCATGCAAATGCTAACCTACCAGTTTTGCAATGGATGCTTACTGCTCTGATTCCTGAACCAATTAAATAAACTGAACCTTTACTTGTTGCATTAAGTTGGTAGAATAGTAATGCAACAATGCATCTGCTGCAACATTTCTGTGGTTTCTAACTAGTGCAGAGATGTCTGTGAGAGTGTCTTAAGTGTCTTAAGTGTTTATCTTCTGGGCCTCTGTTTAGACGTGCTAACAGTACACACCTCTGCAAACCGATATAACTGGCTGCTCTGCTGTGTGACTGCAGTTGCGGTTATTGTTCTATCCACCCACACCTATACCCTGCAACTAAAGACAGCAAGCTCCAACGAATATCCAGGAAAATTAACACTTGACTTCAATCGCTGATGATACATAATAAACCTACATAACTGAAACAAAGCATCTGCTGCTCTCTATGCGTTTTTAGATTTATTAGGTAGAATATTTTCTTTATGTGACGAACAATGGACTATTAGGTTTAATAACTTCTGCGCACATATGCACTCAAATCAGACAGACTGAAGAATTACAGGCGTAGCTGCTGATGCATAAGTAATCTCCTACTGTTACCTTTTTTTCTCTTTAACAGCTGGTATGTGAAGCAAATACTGACTATAGCGCTCACAACCTGATTTACTTTTTTCTGGTATTCGTCGCCTGAGTGTCAGAACTTGCCTTGCTTAAACAGATGATCACTATCTGGCTCAGTGAGGGATTTTATAATTAAAGTAAATGCCCTTGACGGCAGCATGAATTATGTCTTTGCAAGTGGTGTTTTACAAAGAAAGCATAGCTTTTAGAATTTATAATGAAGGCGCCATTATGGTTTGGGAATACATACACTTTATACACTTTCTAAAATTTTTCTTTTTCTTTTTTAAAGAGGGGAACGATTGATGACGTCGATATAGCATTGTAGCCCTGCACGCCGTTATTTTTCATTATAAACTTGATATTATATATTTGCAATGCTCCTGTCTCTTCTCAGGTTGGTGTTACTTTGCTGAAGTGACAGAGGAAGGCCTCGAGTCAGAGGTGAAGAACGCAAACAAGGAGTCCTCCCGGACAGCAGGGGGAAGCAGCAGACATGCAGGACTCAGCCTCTGACAGTAAAATAGCGAAACAGGTGAGCATGGATCTCATAGTGCTACTAGGCTACTGTTAATGCTACAGAAATCTAGTTGGTGGAAACACAGTAAAATCAAGATATAATAGCTTTTATATAGTAAGTTTGGAGCTGTTCTAAGTAAAAGCTAAACTGAAAAATAATTGTCTACACAACCAAAGTCTTTATTCTTCATTAAACTGTTTACGTCTACTCCATCATCTAATCTTCTTGACTAATCTGTGCCAGACTATTCCTGTATCTTGTAATGCCGTACACACATACTGGATAGCGTATAATCACCAGTTGCTTTGGAAAAATGTGTGTTCCTCCACTGGTTGAAAGTGGTTCCTGGAGGTTGCTGGCTCTTGCTGCGTGAAACTATAAAGAAAGTGAAGCACCAAAAATCTCAGCGTGATTGTTTTGCTTGCTAGCTCATTTCTGTGTTTGAATGGAAGTACAGTGGTCCCTCGTTTATCGCCGGACTTACATTCTGAAAATAACCTGCGATAGGTGAAATCTGCGAAGTAGACAACTTTTTTACAATTATTATAGATGTTTTAAGGCTGTAAAACCCCTCACTACACTTTATACACTTTTCTCAGACAGGCATGAACATTTTCACATTTTTCTCTCTTGTTTAAACACCTTTGTAGAAAAATAAGTCCAGTATTATAGATGGTGGTGCAAAACGTTTCATCGACATTGTTGTGTTTGTTGGGGAGAAAACTGACAAACATACAGTACAGCACTATAGAGTCACACTGCTAGCGAACGAAGATTTATGTAAATTTGACAAGCTGAACGCATTCTGTACTGTACAGGAGGTCTACAGCCAATCAGGACACAAAACACAATGTGCTGTTAAAAAAAAAAAAAAAAAAAAAGCAAACTGTTGCAATGTGCTAGTGAGCAAAGCGACTGCTGTACAGTTGCAATAGGTGACTGAAAGTCTGTAGGCCCGTGTAACTGGAGCTGCAGTAATCATTTTCCCGGGAACTGCCATCAACCTCCTCCAGCCACTTCATACCCATCTCTAGGCCTGTGTGGTCGGGCTTATTCACTTAATCCTAGATTGTCACCAAGATTGTCACATGTCCAAAATGGTGGACAAGAAATAAATGTATTTATATGAATTAAACTATTCAGGCAGTCATGCTAACTTAACAAATGTTCATGGACTGGTTCTTATATAGCGCTTTTCTACTCTTTCTGAGCACTCAAAGCGCTGTACACAACTTGTACATTAACCCATTCACACCCATTCGCACAAGCACATCTTTCTAAGTAACATTCACACACACATTCACACTCCGATGGATGCATCGGAGAGCAATTTGGGGTTAGTATCTTGCCCAAGGATATTTGGCATGCAGACTGGGGAAGCCAGGGATCGAACCACCAACCTTCCGATCAGTAGATGACCTGCTCTACCACCTGAGCTACAGCCACCCCAACATGACATATTGCAATTTGGGGTATACGAGATTTAAAGTCTTTCCAGTGAACATCATTACTACACATTATGACGTGTCGAGCCATATACTACTTAGAAGTGTAAGAAAGAAGAAGAAAAGTTTTGGCTGTCGGTTTTGTTAGCTAGCAGCAGTTGCTATTTAGTGGGTGTGGTGAGAAAATGTCACCAGCTCACAGGCCTTTTTATAGCCACCACTGTATAATGCAGGTCTGACTACTGATGTTGAAATGTATCTAAATATAACTCAGCTGTTTTATGTTTGTGTGTCTGCAAAAATGATTTGTGTTTATGGATTTTTTGTTTTTGTTGTTTTATTGAATATATTTGTGTTTTCTGACAGTTTGGCACTGAAGCTCATAACTCACACAGATTTTTGCAAAATACAACTCTCACACTTAAAAAATAGTTTTTGTCCCGACTGTCTTCTCAGGACAGAGCTTTCATACACTTATTTTGTCATATTTCAGCACAAGATTCTTTCATGTTGCCATAACTTTATTTCTTGTTGAGCAAAGTGGTTGTATTTCATTTCAGATTGTTGTTTAGCGATTACTTTAATGACTGAAACTCAGGCCCATTTACAGCAGATATCTATCTATCTATATATATATATATATATATATATATATATATATATATATATATAGATAGATAGATATATTATAATGTATTTGTCATTATTGGACTTAGTCTAGCAGTATGTGTGAAACTGCCATTTTAAAGTGTGAAAACATTTGAACAGATTCAAGTGTCTGTTCTGTTTTTGAGACTTTTAAATCTGTCGTTTCATTTTCTGTATTTTTTTTTACATGTAAAGGACCAGAACAAGCACATGGATGGACACAGAGAAACCGATGACATGTCTGAAAAGACGTCTCCCAACAAGAACCTCAAATCTCCCCAGAAAGGCTCCAAACGGCTTAAAACAGCCCCCTTTAAAGTGACCCTGCTGGATTCCTCCGAGTTCGAAGGAGAAACTGAGGTACGCCAGACGGAAAACAATTTGCATTTACACGTTTTCTGGAATTAGGCTTATCGTGCTTCGAGCAAACAGTTGGAAAAAGGGAACATTATGTTTTTCCCTTTGTTGTTGGTTCCCTCTGTGGGCCGTTGTGTGTGTTGTCTAGTGTTGCACAAAGCGGATAAAAGGGGCAAAAAGAATAAAAGCGAGGGTGGCATGCTGAGAACTCGCCAGAGGGTGAATTCAAAGAAATGTTACACATTTCTGTAATACACACAGAGACAAAAAAAAATAATGCAGTTTAAAGTCTTCATTCCACACAAGAGATGTGTCGTCATTACACTGCAGAGTAAAACAGGGCATTTGCCGCTTCCTGAGAAGGGAAACTGAATGCATGCATAAGTGAGGACAGAAGCGATAGATGTAAGTCTATTTCCTTAGATAAATACAAGGCGTCGACTTGAACGGAGTTTTATGACTAGCAGCAGCATGCACCTAAGGCAGAGTAGGCCTATCTTTTTTTGGCTAAAATATCTTTTCAGGATGTGAAGGATGTCGTTATATTCAGTTACTTGACTGTGGAGATATTACTGGGCAGCAATATTTCAAGCTATGTGACGTTTTAACTTTTTATCCCACTCAAAAGAAATCTGTGTGGATGTACATCAAAAATCAGGAAGTGAAGAGCCTGTCTGGAGCCATCGTGTGTGTACAAAAGCTTAGCGGGCACAGTGTTACAACAGATGGATGTAGCCATTGGTTTCTGGAGTTTCATTTGATGTATTTTGGAGCTAAGACCGACTATATTTGGATGACACACTCGATTAGCAAACTCCATCCAGAAACTGTTCATTAGCAACAAACTAATGAAATCCTAGAAATTCAAAACAATCTCTGTAATAAAAATAACCATCCATTGTACAGCCATTGTTTTCTAATGGAAAAACCTTAAATCTGAACTGTGAAGAATATACTAGGGTGGGGTAAAACAGATTTTTGCAACATCTTGTAAACATGCTTTGGAAACCGACAATAGATCAGTTTTTGCCCCTTTAGCGATTCTAAATAGCATTACAGCAGATATTGCTGCAAAGACACAAGTGTTGCACCACATCGCATCACTTTTCTGCTTCCCCCGAACCCTAGCAACCACCGGCAACACAGCACATGGACACAGAAGGAATAACTGCGCTCGCGACCAAGAGTCTAATTCAGTTCAGTTCCATTCAGTTTTATCTGGATCAACTGAAGACTTTTCAGGGAGATTTTAGACTCATCTGATAATTATGAATTATAGTAGTCGAGCCTTCAGCTAGTTTTTCACCATCACTCTTAGACAGGATGTTTCGAACTAGAAATATTGTGCAAATTTAAGAAAACCATGTATTTGTTTCATATTTAAGGACATTCCCTGCTCAGAAATAACTCCAGGATTCCTCACAGTGTTACTGTAATGCGATCCAAAGAAAGTATCTAGACACCGCATTTCAAAGAAAACTGTCCTTTGTTACAATTCTGTATTCTTACGCTCCTTATTTTGCAAAGAGGACGGTGGAAAGACGTTTCTGTGAACGTGTTCTTTGTTTACATTAGTAATTGCTCGATATAGCAGATCCTATTTGTTCTCTTTACGTTTGTCACGGTCTGCGAGGGCAGAGGAGGGTGTTTGGAGGACCCAGGTGCGGACACAGACGAAGGAGGCAAAAATGTTTACTGAACTTAAAGTGAGCCTTTATTAGGGCCGGTAAACAGTAAAGCAAAAAGAACCAAACATAAACTATGGCAATGACCTAAACAAAGGGCCTAAACTGGGAAACAACTAAAGACTAAGAAAAACTAAGACTCTGATTTAGACTGTAACTAAGAGCTATGCACACGACATGAAAAAGCAAAGGACAGTCTTCTGGACTGGTACATGAAAGGCTATGAGAACATGACCAGAACAGAGACTGAAAAACTATGACGTGTAGCTAGAATGACAGGAATGTTAACAGACAACGCGACACTGACACAAAGACACACTGGGCTTAAATACACTGAGGAAGTCATCAAGGAATTAGAGACAGAAGGGGAACACAGCTGGGAGGAATAAGACCTAATGAGACAGGGGGAACAAAGCTAGAAACACTGACATAAGACAGGAACACGAACCTTCAGAGTAAAACACGAAACAAGACACCACTAAACAAAGACGCAGACACGACACTGAGAGACAGACTAGACACTGAACTAAACCTGCAATAAACATGAGAACAAAACCTACGAACTAATCCCTAAACAAGAATAACTGAAACAGAGTCATAATCATCATTATCATCATAATAAGAAAAGAATCCAAAATGCAAAAAACACCAAAACATAACTCAAAATACTGGGTCAAACTGACCCAGAACCGTGACAACGTTCACCTTATGGTTACATGGCAGTGATGCTTACAGGCAGTGTTTTTGAACAGAAACTGAATTTTTTATGACTGTTTTTAGTTTACAAATTATTTTCAGGTTGCCAGTGGTTAGCATGTCCCTTTAAGCTCAGTCCAGTAGTATGCTGAAGGCAAATGAAAATAGTAAACTGCAGAACAGGCAGGCGCATTTTGTTGTTTACTGAGTTTAAATAACTTTCATGTATATTAACTATTATAAAGCCTGAAACTCTCTTTATAGCCACCTGGCACTGATATATTGAACTCTCCTGTAAAAGCGTCTATAAGTTCAAGAATCACATGGTTACATGATCATATTAAATAATTTGGTTACAATATTGACCAAAATTATAGTATGAGGCTACCCAGTTATACTGAGTAATTCCCAAAGGTGTCAATAAAATCTGATTTCATTGCATTTTTTAATAAAAAGCCCCCAGCACAGGCTACTAACTGGGTGTAAAGAAATCTATATACCTATTACATGATCGGAGACCCGGTGCAGTCAAGGAGAAAATAGAAGAACAATATTATTGTGAAGCAACCCTCAGGACACTAACGCACAAGTGCGTGAAACGTTGTGTATGTGGTGTGATGACGGAGGAGGGGGGCTGTTCATTTACAAGAGTGTGTGAAGTAAGACCATCAGCATTGGTGTTCTGGTGCCAACCTCTCCGAGCACTGTGAAAACATCGGGGTTTTATCCACACCTCAACAGAAGCTCATGAAAGCTTTGGTATTGTAAGTGCACTTCTGGATATTTGTCTACCTACACACGTTTTGTAAAAGTCTAGTTTGCCGACGGTCTCGGGCTACAGGCTTGTTCCTGCTAGGATAGAAGTTTTTGAACCTTCCTCATACTTCCAGGAGTAATCATGAGGAACCTGTGAGGAGGCAGGATGCACCTTGGGAGCGCTCTCACTGGAGGAGATGGTACTCACGAGTTAATTAATTCTCCGAGCCTCCCTGCGGCCTTCGAACAGGGAAGGACACACCACACTTCTCTCACCCAGCCCCTTCCTTCATGCTTGGTCATGCTGATGTGTTGAATGAGGCCATTTTGGGTGGAATGGCTGGTTAGTTGACATCCAAGATTTCCCCGTCTATTGAGGTGTCAACACGGAAGTCTTTTTTTTTTTTTTTAAATTTTACTGTTTAATTGCACCGTAGCAGAGCGCAAATAGACGGGATCACTTCAGTCACGGCTTATTAAGACTCCAATAATTTGTTTATTTCATTCTTTGTGCCGCCTCCGATGGCAGCGCGCTCTCGTTGTACATAAACAGCGCTGCTGTCGGGGACTCGCTGACTGACAAGATGAGAGCTTAGAAGCACTTCCCAAGTGTTCCTCCACCAACCTCCCTTCACTCATTGTGACGAAAAGGAAAAATACTTTTTCAAGCTCTACCCTTGAGATATTAAGGAAACAGACAGCACAAGGAAAAAACTGCTTCAGTTTCCCTGGCAACTCCTCGCTCAATCTTGTCACTTCTTAAAGTAGGCCTTGTGAAAGGATAAGACTGTGTATGCATACTTATAAAGTGTTTTTCTTGTTCTATATTTACTATGGAGTATAAGCCCATGCACAAATTGTACTCCTAATATTATATTCCCTTTATAATCCATATATGCAGCCCGGGCCAGTGAAATATGCGCTGCTTGTTTAAAGATATTTGTACACAGTTATATGCAAATTCGCCATGACTGTCTGCATTTTTTTTGGCAGTCATTCAACATCATTCCTTTGCATCCTGCTAACTGACCTCCTGATTTTTTTTGATTTATGAGGTTTTGAGGTTTTCATTTTTGGATTTGCGTCAGATGTTCCACTATTTTAGGAATGCAGTGGTGTGGATTTCAAAGGAAAATGTCAAAATCGTTATGATGGACAAAATTCGGCAAGAGTATACAGCACCCTACAGTCTTTGATGTTTTGTAGTTTTGCCTCCGTGCATCACCACAGTGAGCTGTAAGTCAGACGTGTGATTGAAGTCCAGACTTTCAACTATAATTCAAAGGATTTACAGAATGTTTGTGTAAAATGTCATTTTTATACATAGTGCTTCATTTTAGAGGTTCGAATTAATGGGATAAACTAACATAAATGTAAAATAAAATAAAAGATTCTTTTTTGCAGTTTTTGATCCAGAATCTTCTACATTTCTCCTGCAGATTTATTTTTATTGAACTCCATGCTTGCAGTTTGCATACACCAGAATAAATAGATCTCTACCAAATATGGCTGACTGTGCCTTCAGTAGTGTGACAGAAAATATTTTCTTCTGTGTGTTTGTGGACACACGCACACAGAAGCGTGTTTATTTAATGTGACAGGAAATATTACTAAGATTCACTGTTCTGTCAATAGTAAGTATCAAATCTCTGCCTGTAGTGCAAAGTCTAGTATTCTGCAGCATGTCGCATTGACTGTATAACTGCACCAAATGAGTTTTAAAATTGTGTTTAGGTCTAGAGAACCTTAAAAAGCCCTGCTGCCTAATAAAGTCTGATAGTGTATTAGTAACCCGGTTCTTTCCTGATTAAAAGCTAACTATTACAGTAAAAGGCACTTAGAGTATGCACGTACGATAGTCAAAAATATAGCTGTTTCTCTCTCTCTCTCGACCTTTTTCCACACTTTTATGTCATGTATGTTTGTCTTTACAGAAACACTCCAAAGGACAGACCCTGATGGACATGGTGTGTGAACACCTCAACTTGCTGGAGAAAGACTACTTTGGTCTGACCTTTGCCGACACAGACAGCCAGAAGGTCAGTGAGTTGTGTACCACAGTAACCTCTCAGTGCATAAACAATGCTCGCTAAACAATCTGTATTCCTCCCAGTTTTTTGCTGGCACTCTCTGGGGTGCGCTGTCCATCATTCAGAGAAGAATGGAAAATGGAAATGTCCGTGCTAAAGTCGGGGCCTGGACAAAAGACATTTGAATAAGTTGTACAGTTGAAGAAGAAATGAAAATGCCTCATCTACTCTTTGCAAGATGCATATATGAAATTTAGTGATAGAAATATTTCTCAGAGGTAGAGCTGCTCCGGAGGTAGAATAATTTCATGGGTTGAGTTAAATCTCCACGGGCCCCAGCTAAGAGCACAGTTGAGAAAAAATTGAAGAGCTAAAAAGAAAAGTTAGATCAAAATGACTTCAGTGACTTTGCTGTTTCTTTCATTTATGACTATGGCAAGGTGAAGAGTAATCAGGATGACTTTCTGCTTTTTCTCAGCCAATAGCTAAAGGCAAGTTTTAACTTTTAGGTCGCACAAGCTAATTAGCTAATAAAATTACCTTATTGAGTATTTTTTTTATTTGAAATTAGATAAAGGAGAAAGGTTCTGAGTGTTGGTCGTCTAACCATGCATGGATTTGTTTGACTAGGTTTTTAGAAATGTATTAGGTACGCAGTAATCAGTTAAAAATAACGATTAGCAGACTGCACTCATAAACTGCACACATATCTGCTAAATAATGCTAAGCAGCAGATTAATAAATGCTGAACTGAAGCACAACCTTCTTGACAGGCTGTACCACGCGGGACCATTTTTCTGTGAGATATTTCTGTTAAAAATGCAACAAAAGACACGAACATCACAAAGAGGGTCTAGAGGTCCAGTTCAGTCAGTTTAATTAGCAGAGGTAAAGTATGGCAGACCGCTACCGCTGCAGGTGTCTCAACACCTGTCAATCACAGCAGCCGTTGCCTTTTATCCAGATGGATGGGTTATAAAATATAGTTAGCAATTAACATAGGAGTCTAAGGGCATTAAATCATTTCTAGATGTGCTGAATTTCAAGCGTTGATGTTGCCACGTGGTGCTGCTAAAGATACAAGTAGCTGATTGCTGCGTTTAGTGATCATGTAACATAAACGAAATGTGAGTTAGAGCAGTAAATATGTACATTAGTTCAGTGCGAACTAAGACCATGAATATAAGGATTCATTTACACAGGCCTAGAGACTGATCAGCTACCTCATGGCAACATCAGTAACTCCAGTAAGGAAAGAATGTATATTCCAGACCAGTTGGCTAGTTTTTGCTGGGTGTCACTGGGTGAAATTGGTGAGTGCTAAACGACAAAGCTCCTTGTGATTGCTCTGGTCGCTAGCAGATTGATGTGGTCGTCCACGGTTTGTTTCCTGACAGTTTCACTACCACTTAGTGAGTGTTTGCAGACGAGACAGGCCCTTCCATACAAACTACAGATGAACGCTGCTAGTAACAAACACAATCACATGGAGGGTATGAGATAGAGCACCACATCTTTGCAACCCATATCACCTAGCAAGAAAGTTTCACTGATGGTTAGCATAGAGCAGGGGTGGGCAACTCCAGGCCTCGGGGGCCGGTGTCCCTGCAGGTTTTAGATGTGTCCTTGAACCAACACAGCTGATTTAAATGGCTAAATTAGCTCCTCAACATGTCTTGAAGTTCTCCAGAGGCCTGCTAACGAACTAATCATGTGATTCAGGTGTGCTGACCGAAGGTGAGATCTAAAACCTGCAGGACACCGGCCCTCGGGGCCTGGAATTGCCCACCCCTGGCATAGAGTTCAATTCAATTCAATTCAATTCAATTTTATTTATATAGCGCCAAATCACAACAAAAGTCGCCTCAAGGCGCTTCATAGATACAGAGAAAAACCCAACAATCATATGACCCCCTATGAGCAAGCACTTTGGCGACAGTGGGAAGGAAAAACTCCCTTTTAACAGGAAGAAACCTCCGGGAGAGCCAGGCTCAGGGAGGGGCGGGGCCATCTGCTGCGACCGGTTGGGGTGAGAGAAGGAAGACAGGATAAAGACATGCTGTGGAAGAGAGACAGAGGTTAATAACAGATATGATTCAATGCAGAGAGGTCTATTAATACATACATACATAGACAATAGAGTGACTCTGTTGCCCAAAGGAAAGAGTAATCAGAAACCACATGTATTAATAATGTTGACTGGATGTGTTGTAGTGGTGTAGCCATAACAAAGAGCACTGGCTAAATAAGGCAGTGCTTTTCTTTTAAAATAGCAAGACATGCATAGATCAGACACAAAATTAGCGTTTAATTGGATGACATGTTCACTAGATAGTTACTAACTTGTCCATCATTTGGTACCTTAGGGGACTTTTCAAATTATTCATGAACTCACAAGTTATTAGAAAAATATTGATTATTACAGCTGAAACAGCCTCACATAGAGAGATTCGTGGCATTATCTCACTTGTTTTTGTGTAACTTGACTTTCGTTTGACTTTGTCAGAATCACTTTGTTCTTTCACTCTTTTTTCCATCATCTGAGGTTTAATTATTTCCTGATAAATGTGCTCGAACATTAATCTCCAGTCAGCACACCAACCTTTTTGACATTTTGAAACGAAGGTCTGAATATGTTAGTCACAGATTGTTGTTGCTTTGTTATAAGGTGTGCGGACCAGACTTATCATATAATCGTATAATTAACACGGACCTGATGGGTCCTGGCTGTCAACTCACATGAGAGTGCTGTGTTTGATGTGGGTCTGGGGTTTTCATTGATGTCTTCCCAGAGGGTAGGTATGGGATTGCACAACAGGCTACAGAGGAGCCTCCAGTCTTTTAAAGATAGGACAAGACCAAGCCCCTTTTAACATCTATCCTCTGGCCCAGTCATTAGCTTGTACACAGTTTGTCAGCTCACATGCTGTGACTCGAGGTGCACGGGATGATCTTGGACCTCACAATATGACGGTCTCATCAAAGACGGCATTATCAGGGCACAGCGTGAGCTTAGTGTCTGGGGTCAGTGCTGATTGGTCGACCAAACAAGCTTGAGAATTTAAATGTCATTTCAGATGCCCTTTCCCTGTCTCAGTTGGGGGAACAAGAACTCAATCTCCGCTCTCCAAGAGAACATTTATTCTATGTGATTTCTTTAGAAAGTAAAGTTGAAAAACAAAGTGTGAAATAATGAATCAGTGATGAAAAGTTTTTCCTGCTTTTCAGCACCTGACTAGTTCTCTTTACCCTTAGCTGATCGAAGGTGGATTCGTGGTGACAATCGAATGGCTGCGGCTCTTTAGTCTTTAGCAGTACGATTAAACACCAGAGGAGTAACACAGGAGGCAAACTGTCAGAGATACAGTTTGCAGTTTGTCCCCGTTGACGCCACGGAGTTGCAGTGTAGTGTAACAACCCTTCATGGTTTCACTCTGATTCGTGTAGTACCAGCTGTCAAGACGACGGTCAGCATTAGGAAACAGCTGCTGTGTGGTTTTCAGGTTAGTGCAGATCACTGTCAGCTCTCTGCATCGTGGATTGCTCAAACGCCCGTTTTTATGTCTGTAAGCATGAGGGTGGAATTTACATAACAATAGACACCCATTGCAACTCATTTTCTTTAATTAGATTTTTGCTAGTCCACTGACCTTTCCTCTAGCTCCGCTGTCAGCATCACAGTTTTGATTTCTCCTGAAACTTCTTGGTAACTGCTGATTGGTTTAAGTTTAGATGATTCTTATGAATGACTTGAGCAGCATCTTAACTTTGCTTCCACAACATCCACTGTAGACAGACTTGTTATATGTGCTGAATATAAACTTTGAGTCTACAAACTTTTTCCAAATTCGTAGACTCCTCCGAATGCGGCCGACAAATGCGGCCGACAAATGCGTCCTCCTTTTCCCAAGATTTGAAGGATGAGTCGGGTGTGTCCTTCGTGGCCATATCCCAGAATTCATAGCGCGGCCCAGCCAATTCCAGTTTCCAACAATAGCAGCAGCTACTTAGCTTTAATATTACTCTTATTAATCTTTCTGGGTCACAAAATTAACTTTTTAAGATATTTTCAGGTGAGAATGTAGCTGTGTAAACGTCAAATATCTGCTCGGTTTATCAAGACATCGCATATTTGCAAAAGTGCTCCGATGTTTTCGGAGACACCCATCAGCTTGATAGCTAGCCGGGGGTTCAAGGCTCTCCAGAGCCGGTGAGAACAGTGAACCTCCGGCACATCGTTTTCATCATTTGAGATTACAGCTGAATAAATGTCAAACGGAAAACGGATTAAACAGAAGTGTGAGATGATCGAGAATTTACGCCAGTGTCCTGTTATATTTTAGAACAGACGGCCGAGTTTATTAAACGCCACCGAGACAGCGGTGACGCAAAACTGAAGGCTAGACTGTCCAATTTCACTTTACTTCCAGTCTACCCGGCCTTCGGAGGACCTCAGGAGGATGCAGCCTATGAATTTGGACGCGGCATTTATGAGCATTGACAGTGGGAGTGTGCTAGCAGGCTGTGACGAAGTTACCGACCAGCAAACATGCCTATAGACTCGGTGTGGTTCACTTTTGCATGTTTGGCAGAAATAGCCGTTTCAGATTATTTTGCATTCCTTTAACTGTTTGTGCTGTTAAATAATCTGCTGTTGATATGAAATTCAGTATATTATGGCATAAAAACCTTAAATTAGCTTAAGAACAATGCAGTTGTTCTTTATAATAAAAGTGTTGCTGCAATTTTGATCTGTTGACATCGTAGTATATAAACCAGGAACCAATAAATTCATGTTTACAAAGGACACACTATGTGTTAGCTTATTTTACGTCATTTATACAACAGTGGATGCACATAGACAGGGTTCCAAATAAGGAGGTCAGTGTATGTTTAAGTGGGACTGTCTTGGAGACAAAACTCAGGCTTCATACTGCTCTAAGCCAGGTGGGCGTGCCTGACATTTGGGGACGAGACTGGTACAAACAAGTAATGTACCCAATAAGGGAAGTCAGGGGAGCTTAGTTTAGAAGTTGAGCCAAGCCGGGCACCTTTTACAAACTTTATTTATAAATGACAAAGTGGTTTCTCACCGCAAGGATGAACTTCTTCATTTCAAGGCCAAACAAACTGCACAAGCAATTTTACTGGCTAGCAGCAATACTACTCTTACTCTAAAGTCAAATTTCCGCTTGACTCCGAGGCCTGTGCACCACAAGGTGACAAATGGTTTGTGCCTCTGTGATCCCCCACACAGAAGCACAAACCCTGCTGAAGTCAGGGGCAGCCAGTCAGAAGATAAGCTGGCTTAAAGAGAGAAGCTGCTTATTTTAAATTTAAAAAATATACATTTTTCAGACTTTTCTGATTAGAGTATGTATCATGTATTAAAATTACAACTATGAGGTTGTTTTGGTTGAATTAAATAATGGAAACAATGCATAAATTACAGCAGTAACTGGATATAAGGTCAGAAAAAGACGTCATCAGAAGCCTTGAGAAAAAAAATAAGAAAACATGACATTGAACTCAGAAAACATTGCAAACCCCCAAATGGAAACAAAATCTTCATCATGCAAATGCAACCAAGTGTTTGGAATAACTGATAGTGAGTCTTTCACACCACTTTTGAGGACATTATGTCCACACTCTTGCGATCTTATCAAAGCATCACAATCAGATTGAAGAATTTTGGCTTTTTTACTCATTCAGAGGTGGTCTTGCGAGTCTGTTTTGGATCATTGTCCTGCTCTTGAGCTTCAGGGCATGAACTGATGGCCAGATAATCGCCTCCCTGATTGTCTAGTAGAGAGTAGGATTTGTGTTTTCAACAAGGTCCTGAAGCAAATCAGCCCCAGATCATGAGCATCACCATGCTTGCCTGCTGGCATGGTGTTCTTGGTGTTATGCCAGATGTAATGGGACTCAAACCTTCCAAAAGTTTACCTTTTTACTCGGCAGTTCACAGAATACTTTCCCAACAATCAGTGAGATGTTGTCCAGTTGTGTTCTGTTTACTCAGCAGTCCCATTTTTGCACAGTGTTGAATCATGAACTCTGACCTCAAGGCGAGTGTGACCTGCAGTTGTTTAGATGTTGTTTTTTGTTCATTTATGACCTCCAAGATGAGTCACCAATGAACTCTTGGAGCAATTTTGGCATTATTATTGTCTAATGTTCAAATTTGTTTCACGTATTGAAATATTTCGTTGTGACAAATATGCCAAAACAAGAACTAAGGAGCAAATACTTTTTCACAGCAGTATACATCGTTTTTTCACACTAAGAGTACTTGTGGGAAATACTGTTACTGTCTTCCCGCTGACATCTGTCTAAACAGCATGATTTACAGCTGCTGTAACAAGTGAATTCACACAAACTCTTCAGCTAATGAAATGCTCCAGCAACCAAATCTGAAATGGTGCCCCTGTTGGTGAACTGGTTCACTGAACAATCTGATGTTATGAGATCACATAGGTAACTGGCTGACAGTGAGTTTGTGGCGCAGTGATAAAACACGACTGCTGTGTGCGGGTCTGAATGCCTCAGCAGGGGAGGGCTCAGTCTCTTTGTTTACCATATGGAGAGGCTTTCATAAGGAACACATGCGGCAATTAGAGTAAAATGTGACACCGGGGTGTGCATTAGCCATGTTTCCAGTCTACTCTGTGTGATTTCTGCCTTCTGTCTTTCAGAATTGGTTGGACCCCTCCAAGGAGATCAAGAAGCAGATGCGCAGTAAGTGTCTTTTCCAAGTAGCTGTAGTGGATTAATATTTTAAAATTCAATTAGCAGAGACATAAAACTAGCTTTGTTGCTCATTGTACTTGGAGTTGTCAGCTAAATTGCTAAGAAGAGCTCCAAAACTGCCTTCTAATGAACACTTTTTCCCGTTATACTGGATGTGTTTAAGCTTCCTGCTCTCAATACAATCTCTCACCAGACTCTCCGTGGCACTTTGCCTTCGCTGTCAAGTTCTACCCTCCTGACCCCTCCCAGCTCATGGAAGATATTACCAGGTAGTGTGCTGACACACACCCCCAGTCATAATTCCTCTGGCTGTGCTGTCAGGTGCTCGTCAGAATTATTCAAAGGATAAATCGCTAACACATGTCAGCAGTACAGATAATTTCCTTTTTTATATATTCCCACTGATGGATGTTTACATAAACACATTGTAACAATTCTCATGGCATATTTGCCCCAGTGTCAGAGCAGCCCAAATCCCTCTCTTCTTTTGAAGGATTAGCCCTGGAATGCTACTAACTGCCATGGATTAACTAGGCTGAATACTTGTTGGAGCTTGCATTGGCTCGGGCTTGTTTGACTGCCAACACTCCTTCCTCTCCTCCCCTTTTTCGTCTCATCTGACAGATACTACCTGTGTCTGCAGCTGAGGGATGACATGCTGTCAGGTCGGCTGCCGTGCTCGTTCGTCACTCACGCCCTCCTGGGCTCCTACACCGTTCAGGCCGAGCTGGGAGACTACGACCAGGATGACCACGGCGCCGACTACGTCAGCGATTTCCGCTTTGCTCCCAATCAGACGCGCGAGCTGGAGGAGAGGGTGATGGAGCTCCATCGAAACTACAAGTACATGACACGCTGTTGTTTAAATCAGACCTTTGTGTATCCACAAGTGTCTTAGGGTCTGATGAGTTTTCAGTTGCATCAAAAATACTTCATCGTGATAGATGCTGATAGATGCCGTCTGTCACCGAAATGTACACAGTGTGAATCTTGCCAGTGTGACAATACCTCTCAATTCACATTGAGAGGTATTGTGTGGCATTGCTTTTTGGCATCCTCCCAAATGAAGTACTTGATGGGAGGAACTTAGAAGAGAATATATCGAGCATGTTCAAACACAGCTCCCCCTGTACACCATCCTGGATCTATTATTTAAGAAAGTCTGCAACAGTATTGTTATTATTCTGCTCTTATTCCAGGGGGATGACTCCAGCAGAGGCTGAAATGAACTTCTTGGAGAACGCAAAGAAATTGTCCATGTATGGAGTCGACCTCCATCATGCTAAGGTTGGCTATTCTGGCGTGTTTTGATTTTCAGGTGTCATGAATGCACTCCTGAATAATTTCTGTCTGTGTTTGCTGCAGGATTCTGAGGGGATTGAAATAATGCTGGGTGTCTGTGCCAATGGCCTGCTGATTTACCGTGACAGGCTGAGGATCAACCGCTTTGCCTGGCCAAAGATCCTTAAGATTTCATACAAGAGGAGCAACTTCTACATCAAGATAAGACCTGGAGAAGTACGCATTATGGTTAAGGACCAGGGGGTCAAACATAAAGCCCGGGGGCCAGAATTGGCCCGGTGAAAGACTCCAATCAGGCCCTTTCCAGGGCTTTGGAAAAACTTTTTCCAAAGTTTTGCAGCTTTTTCAAATGAAAAATGTCTTTAAACTAACAAAAAGGGAAATTCACTTCTTTGGCCCACTTAAGATCAAAGTAGGCTGTATGTGGCCCACAATCTAAAATAAGTATGACATGCCTGAACTAGTCTCTTTATATCACAATCAAAGGAAATGGGGCTCTTGTTCTTTAGGATCTTGGTGCACTCTTAGACCAATACATCTTCATACAAATGTGTGCATAACCAAAGGGAGACGTGAGCCTCAATTTTAAGAATTTCCTTGCTACAGCCACCATTGTGCTAGCTTTAAGTAACACAAGGACTGGAAGTATAGTTTTGTACATTTCCATAGTCTCTACTGGTTGCCTGACCCGCCCCATAAGGCCACTACAGGGCGGTTGTGCATGAAATAAAGCACTTAAATTCGAGAGCTTTTGAGGTGTTAGTAGATGGACGTGCCTGGCCACAATGGCAGCACACATTTGTCAGTAAAGTCCCATTGGGTGTCACTATCTTGGTGTTTTAATGAGCGAGGAGGTGATCTGGCTGACACGGCATGCTCAGATGGTAGCAGCTGCTACCCTAGTACTTCCATACAGCTTTAATGATGACCAGAATTATTCAAATCTACATGCTGACAACTACAGATCAAGCCCATAAACCCAAGCCCATAAACGTAGTTATGACCACGTTTATGGACTATGATCTTATATGACCTAAGTTATGCCCATATTTTATATACAGCATGTAAGATATTTAAAATCAGGCTATATATATATATATATATATATATATATATATGAAGGAGTCATAAAGGAAACAATAACCAGCCTGAACACACACACACTAAACACAGCCTTATGCCTCTATTATAAGGGTCTCTATTTTGGCCCTCGCCATTGTGCTGCAGCTTATCCTCCATGCTGAGCCTCAAAGTGTCAGGCTGTCTGGGCGAGACCCAGTCAAGTGACAGAGCTGCACAGTGAGCCTGTGATAGAGCCAAAGAAAGAAGTCTTTTAACAGAGCTGCTGCAGCTGCAGCCACAGTCAGAACAGAGGGATAAAGAGTGTAAATATAGAGCCATGAAGTTGTTTTCCTCTCATTTGCTCCCAGCCTCTGAACACTGCATGCTATCCTTCCTCACTCTGACCTGCTGCCTTCTGTCCAGTCTAGGGCTGCTCAATTAATCGAATTTTAATCGATCTGGGCTTTCAACGATCATTAAAAATGACTGAGCCGATTATTAGCCCCTCCCTCGTGCTTTACTCTCGCGCTGCTCTGTGTGGCAAATCAAGCGCACCTCTCTGCATTTCGAACATGCGTCACCACAAGAGGGAAGCTCGGAAAGCTAAGCGGAAGTTATTTGGAGAGGAGAGTGACTGCCGTTGGTTGAAAAGAGAGGTACAAAAACACCCCTTCAGTGGTGTGGAAACATTATGGGTTCGCGGAGTCAGACGTGGATCAAGTAGACATAGTGTGTAAACTTTGCTATGGTGTCGTAGCTGCACCACAGAGCAACACTGCAAAGTTCACTAAACATAGATGTTTACATTTTTCATTTATTTTTTATATTGCAAACATTTGCACTGTTATCAGTATTTGCACACTATTTTATATAATTTTTTGACAATCTTTAAAGCCATTATTCAACATTGTTATTGTTTAATAAATATCGTCTAATAATCGAGATCTCAATTTCAGTGAAAATAATCGTGATTATCATTTTTGCCATAATCGAGCAGCCCTAGTCCAGTCTGCAGAATATATGTAAATAATAAGGTAGCTTATATATTGACATACGTTTGGTGCCAGCAGTTTTTTGCAAGCACAAAGCAAAGACTGTTTTTATTGATGGCTCCAGTGATCATTCAGATATGAGATGTTGGACCTCTCTAAATGTTCGTCCAACAAATTGATGCGCCCTTCAGCAAAACAGAGTAAACATACCTGGCGGTGTTCTCAGCTCTCACCTTCTCTGTCTCTCCATATTTTCTCTCCCCTCTAGTATGAACAGTTTGAAAGTACAATTGGTTTTAAGCTCCCCAACCACAGAGCTGCCAAGAGGCTGTGGAAGGTCTGCATCGAGCATCACACCTTCTTCCGGTAAGAATCGATCCGCTCTCATGGTTGGAGGGTTTTTCATTCGATGGCCATCAAAACAAACCGAACACTTCCCCGTTTACAGCTTCATTAGGCACAGTCGCTCGGGCTACTGCCATGGTCACCGTCGCTTTGCTAGTAAACTTAATATACTGATTTAGCATTACAGAGGTCACACATGCATGAACTGCATGATACAGCTCTCTATGTGATAGCACGCAGTTACAATTACAGAGTTACAAAGTTCCAGACTTGCGTTCGGCACAATTTACAGTGCGCGCTACTCTGTTTTTTGTCAGACTTGAAATAGCCGAAATACCTTCACACTACAGAACTTCTGTGGCTCTTCCGTTCGACAATCTCTCTGGCATTGGAACCATCATCGGTTTTCTCTTCGGTAACCTTCGGTCTCGGTTGATTTTTCTCTAGTCGGCACACTCATTTCCTCCGTTACCCGGGCGGCACGGCGGCTGGCTGCTTCCCAAACAAATACACATGTGCAGCTTGGCACTTGTGCTGTACGTAACAAGTCACGTGACGCGACGCTGCGGCTGTGATTGGTTCGGCTCTGCGCTACTTAATTTGGATTGGCTGTTCTTCTTTTTTTTTTAAGAGGCCAAGAGAGATGAGGCTTATCGCAATAGTTTAACTTTTCTATCAAGAAAAAGTTATTTCGCAATACATATGGTTATCGTTCTATCGCCCAGCTCTACATGTACGTATTATAGAGTGATAAAGGAGAAGTCAGCTTTACCCTAAAGGTCAAGCTAGTTTACAGTAACAGTCACCACAAGACACTTTATATTGTAAGGTAAGGCCCTGAGATATTAAAGGGAAAACCTCCAAAATTCAACAGTTAAGCAAACACTTGGTGTCTGTGGGAAGAAAGAACTGCTTTTTAACAGGAGAACATCTCTGGCAGCCATCTGCTGTGGCCGGTTGGGAGGAGAGAGGAAAGAAAATAGTAGAACTCTGCCTGTTGTATTGTAATGGTTTCATTAGAACAGGTAAATATAGATCAACAAATATGGATCAACGATGGAGTTTATGAAAAGTGTGAATAAATCTTTCTGTGAACAAATAAATGGAACCATTTAAATCCATGGGAAGCTTGAATCTGTGAATTTGAAGCTGAAAACATGATGCACATTTATTTAAGTTGGACTTGAAATAATTTATTCAGCTATTAGTAATCCACATATCTCTGTATTTTGCCTTTGAGAGCTCCAGATTGCTTGCTAATCACAGTCTGTTTCACAGGCTGGTATCTCCTGAGCCTCCTCCTAAGGGATTCTTGGTGATGGGTTCAAAGTTTCGATACAGTGGAAGGACGCAGGCTCAAACCAGGCAGGCCAGTGCTCTCATAGACAGGCCTGCTCCTCACTTCGAGCGGTCGACCAGTAAGAGGTATCTGCTTTCCCGGAGCTTGGATGGAGGTGAGCGCTGCAGCATGAAGGCTTCTCAGGGAGAAACAGCTAGCTTCATTTTGCTCAAAGAGTAGTGTTGTAAATCACACTGTTTTTACCTTTGAACAGCATGTGAAGCTAAACTAAGTCAAGCCAAAGACAGCGTTTTCTCATCATCTGTGGAAGAAAGTAAATTAAGTGTTCTTCCCAGAATATCCAACGCTTCTCATCTGTCTGACCAACAGAGTTCTCACGGCCGGTATCAGCCATGTGCGAGAACCACGACGGCCTTTCTCACCGCAGCATCAGTGAACACCGACGTCTGCACAGCCCCTCCGGGGACGAGCAGGAAACAGAGCTGGAGCCAAGTTTGGAACAGGACGAAGAGGAGAAGGAGCACGAGCAGGGCCGGGAGGCGGAGCAGGACAAAGACCACGACGGCAACGTGACTCCGAGCAGAAAAAAAGAGATCATGGTAATAAAGACCTCCCGATGGAGCTTTAATGAGTTTCCAATGACAGAAGGGCTAAACGCACACTTTTAGTCACCTTGCCCACAACTCTGGCTTAAGTGCAGGGAGGCGATGATGTAAAGAGGTGCAGTGCAAGCGTCTGAGTCCAGCTGAGGTTTATCCAGCAGGGGCATAACGCTGTGGCAGCTTTGCTGGATTTAGCATTCACTAACTCTTCTCCTTTCACTCAGGCTTACATGCTTACTCTGCACCGCTCATAAATCCTGCTAACGGCTTTACAGTTTTTAACCCTTTCTCATTATGCTGACAAATGCAGACCCGAGCCGTGCCTCTGTTTACTAACATGCTTTTTCTATTTTTAAACTCCTGCTGGCGAGAAGGAGGAGGCCGGGTCACCAGTTGACAGTAAACAGGAGGTATTTGGTGTCTGGTGATTTGGTCTCTGTCTGTCTGTATGCTGTCTTTATTATAAATACTGTGTCTGTTTAATTGTTCCTCGCCCTCTCTGCATATCTCCCACCGGGTTTCGTCTCTGTACCTGTGGCTGTCATCACTGACAAACAAAAAAAAGCTATACTGCATTGCACCACATTAACAAGTGATCCAAAGGCTGTGGTGGCCTTTAAGGAACGGTTAGGCATCCCAGCAAACATTTGAAAGACACTGATTGTCAGAATTAGGTGTAAAGGTTCGCTTAAGATTTAGATATGGCTGTAATGCTTATAGTTTTATTAAATGTTCAAAATTTACTGGGATGGCTTTATTTTCTCATTTCAGAATCTGTCTCGGCATGACACGTGTATCTGATAGCTAAATCTTTGCTTTCTGTCTGCCTGCTTGTCCTCTCACCGACTTACCGCCTTGTGTCTGCATCTGACCTTGTTCCTGCACTCTCTTACCCCGCACTCTTCACCTTTGACCCCCCTCTCTCGCTCGCCCATTGTCCTGCAACCACCTCAGCTCTCTCAGTTGGACCAGGAGACTACTCCTCGGCACAAACAGGAGGTACAGGTTCTTGGATTTTGGCTCTTGTGCTTCTTGTCATGTGTGCCTTTAATAGACCGAGGTTTGCCCGCATCTTTTCAGTCAGTTTATATTTGATTTATTTATATATTTTAAAAGGTATTTGAAACATCCAGCAACAAATCTCTGGCGCTGCTTTCAGAGATAGACGTGAGCTTCTCCCCGTCCTTAAGTGCCTGTAATGCATCATCGGTGCATTCTTCTCTGGGAAAAGCACTCAGATGCTCGGCTGAGGTGAACGTGCTGGTACAAGTTCTCCATTTTTAGGTTGTATTCCAAGTCCTTCATTCAAAGCTCTACTTTAAGCGCAGTAACATCCACTGAAAACATCAACAACACATCATATTGTAAAATGCTGCTGTATTCTGACACCTATCAGAACCAGCATGGACGTTTTCAGCAGTATGAGCTATAGCAGCTCGTCTGTTGACAGCCTTTGACCCCACGTGCATCGATGAGCCTTAGCCGCCCATCGCCTTTGTTGTTTCGCCATCACTTTTGATAGATACTGAGCTCTGCAGGCCAGGAACAGCCTACTATAGCTGCTTTTGGACATCCTCTCACGCAGTGGTGTATCCATCACAGTTTAAACGTCATCAAACTCGCTCAGATCCTGACCCTTGCCTGTTTTTCTTGCTTCTAAAGCACCAACTTTAAGGATAAAATGCTAATTTGCTCCCTAAAATATCCCACCCATTAACAGGTGACAGGATTAAAAGATAATCAGTGTTATCCACTTCACCTGTCACAGTTTATAATGTTATGATTGGTGCAGTTATATCTGTAGGGGGCATTTCTCAGATAAATATTTACCTGTTATACTGTTAGTGGAACTAAAAAGCTGCACTAGAAACGGTATAAGTTGCTGCTCTGAACAGCCGTTTCTTCAGGTGAACTGCAGAATATTGTTTATGCGGGTGAAGGAATATGGGTTTTGTTTCCTGTAATAGCTGCTGTCCAATCTTCCAAAAAGAGAGCTTTCTGAGTTTTGATTAGCGAACGGCATTAATTGATTATTCATATTCATTTTGTCTTGCATCCTCTTTGCAGTGCGTGCCTTGATTGTTGTGCTCATTCGTGTTTTGAAAGCTAATTCTGTCGTAACTTATTGAAGCCTGTAGCTTCAATAAGCATCTTAAATGTCAGTGAACACCAGCACAAAGGACCAAAATGTTAGCGTGATCTCTAACTGGCATAAATGCGAGCAGTTCCCGTGGCCTCCTCTCCTGTGTACATGAAGCATTACCTCACAACGTTTTCATACATGCCATACAAGTCTCCGGTGTTCACGACAGACTGATGGACTGCTATCTTCTGCTCTTCTCTAGTTTCTGGATAAGTCGCAGGACGTCTTGCTGAAGCACCAGGCCAGCATCAATGAGCTAAAGAGAGCCTTGAGGGAGCCCAACAGCAAGCTGATGAACCGCGAGAAGCGTCTGTCAGCGACCTCCCCAACCGGCACACCAGAGAAGAAGGCTGTGAGTGGGGGATGAGGGTAGGGGAGCTGTGGAGGGCTTTCAGGTCCATTATGGTCAATATCTCAAATCTAGCGACCTCTAAAACTTGACATTCCATTAAAGGCCATCGATATTCCCGTGTGCCAGTGTCCTCTTTCCACTTCTTGCTCTCGTGCTTGTTATGCAGGTTTTTAACTGCTTCATTAGCCTAAAGAGATACTGCACGGTCATATGACTTAAAAAAACATAGTGATTGAGCGTGATTATTGAAGATAGATTTTGTTTTCCCTGCAGGCATTTCAAACAGGCCTCTCCAATATTATGGCGTATTAAACATACAAATCCCCTGTTTATTTTAGGACAGCCGTGTAATGAATTGCTTTCTACCTTTTCTCTGGAATACCAGGATAATTCTCTAAATATCTCAGAGGTGCTTGAAAATGACTGACAAGTAGCACACAAGGAAACATCTTGATGAGATTAGATCCGAGATGTTTTTGAGATTTTCTCAATGCGAGGCACTCGAGAACTAATCATCAGCCATTTTTTCCTCCCCTGATTGCCTAACAGTTAGATCGTTTTCTTTATGCTAGATCACAAAATCTCTCAAGCTTTGATGGTATTGTGGTAATAGGGCTTTTAAAGATGAGATTGGCCTCTTCAGATAGGATAGTGTTTGCTGGTGCCCAAGTTGCCTTCAGACAATCTCTCATCTGCTGTCTGCCACAATCAGATTATAGCCACAGAATGTCAAATGTTGTCTGTGGCAGAAAATGTAATCTGCTGTGTGCTTCATTCCAGAGGTCGGGGTTGTTTCTGTTTGAGTGACATTCGAAAGCTGGGAAAGTCTTGCTGCTCTTTACTGTTTCCAAGAGATTTAGTGAAACTCAGCTCTTTGATGTTGTTGCAGAATAAAAAAAAAACAACTTTTTGCATTGCAAATGCCACATTTGCTTATGTGGATTTGGTGGCTGTCAGGTACATGGAGCTGCATGATTTTAGTTTGAAGTTTATTAAAAAGTTTCTGCTAGAACAACTCACTTGTGTCCTGTTAACACTGATTCTTTCTGCCTTTTGCTTGAACTTGTGTCTCACAGAATTGCTCTAATGGCTGTTCTTCCTTCTCTCTTTTAAACCCTCCGTTCTGCCTCGTCTCGGTCAGTCGGTGGGCCGGGCAATGGGAAAGGAACCTGTTAACAGCCTGTCTGTTGAGGGTTTCGTCCAGAAGACTCTGGTGACTTCACCCGAGGTTGCACATCTCTCACTCTTTCTCTTTCGCTAAGCAGTTTACTGTTTGTAGCATTGGCATGGTGCAGTGCAATTCCTATTATGTACTGCTGTCTTTCCCCACCCAGCAAAAACTTGCTGAAAAGATGACTTTGCTATGATGTGTGACAAAAAAAGTAGTTTTCAATAATAATGTCTGTTACAATTGATATGCATAAAGCCAAAGCAGGAGCACCTTAAAGCTGGATTCTATCTGAAGGCTGCTGGATTATGATAGTTGTAGCTGCAGAAAGACTTGCGGTCCTTTAGAAATAAAAAAGTACCTGTAGTATGAGACTGCATGCTCATTGCATAACTAGCTGTCAAGCCCAAGTCAACAGGCAACGAGCGTGCGGTTTCGCAGTCAGCTCTGCCCCATTCTTCCTAACTGGACTTTGCCAACCGACATCACGGTTGCTACATCTGTCCTTTATATTGTCTGGACTGTAATAGCGCCTAAACATTGTGCCCTAAAACACAGAGCAGGACTGAGGAGCAGTCCACAAAGAAACATTAGACTGGTCTGTAGAGTTAGACGTGTCTTCATTTTACTCACAGTTAGTCTATTGTAAGTTTGACTGTTTCAGAAAAATAAAGGCCGAGTCATTTACAGCCACAAAAAACAACCCCGTCGGACTCGAGCCCCTTACTGATGTTGCCCTGGTAACAATCAGCAACACCTGCTCTGACTAGTGGCACTCAAAAAGGAAAGAAGGGCTTTTGTTTTGTGGAGTACCAATGCTATCATGGTGAGTTGTTAGAGTCTGTAATGACTCACTGGCCATATAAAGCAGTGAGGATACTTTGTTTGCCCTATTCAACTATCCTAGTCTGACTTAGACTTAGCAAAGGCTCTGAGCCTTTAGAAGCTATTGTACCCAAGCTATGGTGCGGGTGTTTTATGCTACACTCACTAGAGTTTTGTGTTTCATAAAGTTATTTTTTAAATTATTGCCACATTTCTAAAAACGACCTTGTTTATGTTAAATTCCTCCAAAGTCCTTCAGTCAGCCATTTTTTTACTCCTTTGAAAAAAAGTCTACATTTGCCCAGAATCTGTTGTTCAACATAAAAAAATCGACTAAACTCGTTTGTTCAGCTAATAAATGTGATGTTTTGTAGATTTAGTGGGAGTATATCAAAAGATGAGGCTTTTCAACAGCCTGAAAGACAATTTGTTGCAACATCTGATAAGTTTGTCTTTTTAAATGAACATTATTGTTATTACTTTACATCTTTCCAACAAGTTTTTGCAGTGTCTGATGTGAGTCTATCAGGGTTACATGTGATCCCAATGGGAGATCCATTTTGGACTAAATTTAGACTAAATCAAATTAAACTCAGCGCAATTTCAATGACTGTTTTTGGGTTAAATAAATGTCAAGACCGGCTGACCCGATTCAGCACAAAGGTCTGCCCATGGTGCTCGGGTGGTGATTTGTTTACCGTTTTAAAGAAATGCATATTGAATAGGTAATACCAATGTTCACCAGAACTTCAATATGTACATTTTGGGCCCTTTTGTTGGATTGAAGTCCTTGTCTAGATTTGATTGTTTGCAGTAGCTGTGCTTGTCTAACTGTGTTTAATCTATACCAACATGTAGGGCTCTGAGGAGTGGGTATTGATTGAAAAACAAGAACCTTATCAACAAGACCATGACTGGAAGGCAGAAGAAAAGAACAAATCTCTCACACCTGATTCCTCATGGGAGAAAAAGGGTCTGGAAAAAGAGATAGACGTTAGCAAGATGATGCATAAGGAGGTAGCAGGGTATGACAGAAAAGAAATGAAAAGCCATATTGATGAGTTTCCATCAACAAAATCGTCCAGAGAGGCAGATGTATGCTCTGAGCCTCGGCGTTTTGTGATCCAATTATCTGAGAATGCCGACTCGTTTCAAGACGAATCTCAAAGTAAACCAGCTCGAGCCTCAGACCCTGAGGCGAACAGCGATGCAGCCCCGGGCTCGCGGCACATGAAGGAGCGCACGGCTTCTAAACCGAGAAAAAAGAGGAGACCCCAGAGCTTAAACCTGGGAATGCCCACAGAGCTCGTCTACAGGAAAGGAGGAAGTGATTCCACCGAAGACGAAGACGAGGGCTCGGACTCAGACAACAACTCAGAAACAGCACCGAAGAGAGGAAATCATTGCGAGTCGCCCCCAGTGGCAACGATGAAAGATGATCAGGGTTTAGAAAAGGATCAGCTGATCAGGGTCTATAAAGACGGCAAACAAGAGGGTAAATTAGTTGGAGAAAGCAGGGAGGTCTCCACCCAAGGAGCAGAGCAGGTAAAGAAAAAGGTGAGCCTTGTTGGGACAGCAGATGTCGATTTAGGCTCAGTGAATGGACCTGGAAAAATAGAGCATGAGAGCTCATTCTCAGGGTCTAAAGGAGAGTGTGTGCTGAAGATGCGAGGGAAAGGCTTCATTGACAACAAAGAGTTAGCAGAGGTTAAACTACGACAGGTCAGGACACATGAACGGAAGGTCAGTAGCTCTGGAGGAGAGGATGTTGAGGGTTTCTTGGGCGACAGAGGTCAGAGGACGTCTCTCCACCGACTGTCAGGCAGCAGCTACCAGTCGGAAATAACCAGGATTGTTCCTCTCAAGCCGGAGCGTTCGAAGAGCGTCACGTCCAAGGACGAAAGGGACCGTACGGGACAGGACGATCCAAGACGGGGGATCAGAAGAGAATACCGGTGGTCGGTTGGCTCTCCGGAGGGATCCTCAGACCTCAGCTGGACTGACGGTCCCAACTTTCATCCAGCGTTCGCGTCAGATCTGGAGGGCGTTGCTAAAATCGAGCATCCAGACGACAGCTTTCAGTGTGGTAGAGTGTTCGCGGAGAGCCAGTCGTTCAGCTCAAAGGTTTCAGGGCTTCCCAAAATGGCCCCTCCAGCGCCGCCGGTGAAAACACAGAAGGCGAGAGAGTCCGTGCTAATACTCCGGAACAGCAGAAACGCCAGCAGGGAGCCGAGCCTGGACGCGGCCAAAAAGAGACACTCGGTAACTCCTCTTGGCATCTGCTATTCAGTCATTGGAAACAAAGCATGAGCTTCAGACAGACTTCAGCATGAGCACGCCATTATTCTTTTTTCTCCGTTTTCAATGACTTGAAACACTCATCCATCTTGCCTTGTTCGTGCCTGCATGAAGAGCAGGCGGAGCCGTACCTCTGCTCTGTCTTGTGGCAGTCAAAAAGTGTGGACATTTTCCCATAAGGCAGTCCAGTTTATCCCCCCCTCCCATTGCCTTTTGACATGCACCACACTGTCTGGCAAATCTGTACAGCTCAACACTGGCTGTGAAAGTTTAAACACACACACACGCAAAAAGAAAGTCATGTTTCGGTGTTTTGGTTCATCTTTTTCAGCTGCTGAACCTGAAATTTCCTCCCAGCTCACATTGTTCTCTGTCAGAGGGCGGCAGACTCACATATTACCGCCGCTCCGATGACTTATCCTCATCTCCATGTCATTTCCAAGCTGGAAATACAAAATAAGCGATTTATTGCATTGGAACGTTAGAAATTAAATCACTCATTTGTGAAAGGAGAGGGTGGGGGTGTACTGTCATCCATTACTTTGTTAGAGAGCTAATATCTTCCAAAATTAGAGATAAATGGAGTATAGAATTGGTTTGTGCGCAAAAGATTGAGGAAGCACATCAAACTGATAACCCTTAAAAAAAGAAAACTACTCAGAATTTACAAACTGTCGCTGGATCCGTCGCATGGGTGGTAATAAATCAGAAATCATGCGTTGCATTATTTCCATTTACCCTCACCTGGATTGAAAGCCCAGCGGTGTTCTAAACACACCAGTTCCTCCAACTGTGAAAGCCCAGCAGGCAGCAAGCAGACAGACACCACAGCTCAGTGCCTGACACAGTCAGATTTGCTGCTTTCATTTCACTGTTGGTATCATTGGGAGCTTGCACGTGTTTGGCACCGGAATGAAAGGAATTTGGAGTGAATAGACATGACAGCTTTCATCATTCCCCACCTTTTCATCTGAGTCAAGCTCTTGCATATATTGGATTAAACAGACATGAGGAGAGAGGTGTTGCGTAGCTCTCAGTGTGCGAACAGACCTCACTGGCGAGTGACAATCACATTAAGATCTGATTGAAGTGGGAGAGGGGGGGCCTGGGAAAATATTACGGTGCTCCTCCAAACACGTGGACCCACTCTCCCAGTCATTTTGACAGGTTTTGAAATGCATCACGGCACCTTTTTTCTTAAATTTTTTTAATCAGAAATGTAACAACATCATTTGACTGTATTTGTGTTCAAATTCACGGTGAACCATTGCAACACTTTCTCAGTTAGTGGATGAGTGGCTGCTCTTACTACCAGAAACCTGCTCGTTATACAAAGTGCATGATTTTCTTGCCCTGCCTCTGCTAACTACAACAAATGGCTGTAGATATCGTTGTTGCTTTTCTGTCCTCTAAACTTCTACTGCTGTTTGCTTTTGTCACCGTAGAGCAGTCCTTGAAATTTGTGCTGGTATCCATTCTGAACCTGACTGGATCTGACTGGTCAGAACCAGCGGGCTTGAATTGGGTCTGGCTGAATTTCTCACCTAAACTTGGGTTTGAGTTAATAGCACAAACTTACTAGTGTGTTTGTGTTTTGTATTTACATTTGGACCCTTCAGGATCCCAGTTTAGGTTTACGCTGCAATATTTTGTGCACAGAACCCCACTGGGCTCATATCTTCAGACCCCAGTCAATCACTGCTGTGTCAGTCAGTCCACACTCCACTCCAGCTTGTGCTAACCCTGAGATCCTCTCTCTGCTCTTTCCTCTGCTTCCCTCTGCAGGAGCCTGTCTCTACTCCTGCTATATATGAAGAGCCATTTGCTGACTTCAAGGTTATTCATTTGTATTTGAACCCACCCTTCATATGTCTCTGTCCATTTTTCTCTTTTCCTCCCTCGATGCATGTCTCATACCTGACTGCAGCTTTTACTACCTGTTATCAATGTATGTGACGTTCAAGTTGCTAGTTTTACCAAAACAAGAGTGAGTCTGTAAGTGGACTGTCAGAGCTTTGGATACAAGAAAAGTCGTGTGTTTATATTAGCAGAAGACTAGCTGTTGCATTGCTATTGTTAGTAAGCTAGCTGTTTATTGTAGCTAGTTTATTAGGTAGCTAGGTAGTTGTAGCTAGATGGAATATGCACACCACTATGTCTGAAGCCGGTTTGGTTTTTTTGGAGTTAGATCCAGCTCTCATCACATTCATTGTCAAAACGTCAAGGATGCAATGGCAAAAAAAACATTTCCTCTCAGGGTCTTCAACAGGACTTTGCAAACTAATGGATAATGGCTAGCTTGAGTAGCAAGTTGCTACTTTTACCAAAACGAGAGTGAGCCTGTAAGTGGACTGTCAGAGCTTTGGATACAAGAAAAGTTGCGTGTTTATATTAGCAGAAGACTAGCTGTTGCATTGCTATTGTTAGTAAGCTAGCTGTTTATTGTAGCTAGTTTATTAGGTAGCTTGGTAGTTGTAGCTAGATGGAATATGCACACCACTATGTCTGAAGCCGGTTTGGTTTTTTTGGAGTTAGATCCAGCTCTCATTACATTCATTGTCAAAACGTCAAGGATGCAATGGCAAAAAAAACATTTCCTCTCAGGGTCTTCAACAGGAATGCAAACTAATGGATAATGGCTAGCTTGAGTAGCAAGTTGCTTCCATAACATCGATGATTCCCATTTCTTGCCATCTCCATTCAAAACACTGTAGCTGTGCGATGCCAGAGTTTTGATCCTGTGTCTGTACCTGCACCAGAAGGAGTTTGGGGAGAGGAGGCCTCAGCCGAGCATAGCCTCGGAGGAGGAGCAGGAACGAGACACCGTGGCATGCATGAAGGAAACCCACCTGGGCATCGAACGCAAGTGTTCCAGCATGACGGTCAGCTCCACGTCCAGCCTGGAGGCCGAGGTCGACTTCACTGTCATCACTGACCTCCACTCGGGCCTCGAGGACTTTTCTAAGGGTGTGCCCGAACTGGGAGAGAGGGAGCGACAGCCAGAGGTGGGCCGGGAGGACTTTGAGGAGACCTCCAGGTTCTACTCTGCCCGTCTAATGGGCTCCCGGGACAAGTCTCCCATAGAGGAGAGGCTTCCTGAGGAGGGAATGCATCATGAGGTAGACAGATGAACGCATTTATACGTATTCATCGCCATCATCACCCACTGGCTTCACCCTGCCTGGCTGGACTTCAGTAGCCCCCTGCTGTATTTTTTATTCATTTTTGGACCATGATGTGTTCCTTCAATTTTGTTGATTCCTTATTGTGTTCAGTTTTGTTCTACTCATTTTTATGTATTAATTGTAATTCACCCATTTTATTTTTGTTGGTGTTTCTTTGAATTTATTGCACCTCTTGCAAGTTGTCATCCAGACTAATAAAAATACATTTCACAGTTTGTTCCTGTAAGTTAACATCGCTCGGTTGCTTTCTTTTGTTTAATATGCTGCTTACAAGAATGGGTCTGAAGTCTTCAGGCGACTTGCTGTGAGCAAATCACTTGCTGCTCTTTGACTGTATTGTCCTGTTTGTGTTTGATGCAGCCTCCCGTGGCAAGGAAAGACCCCAGCGCGGTGAGCGTGGCCCACAAGCTGAAAAGAGCCGACAGCAAGACGGAGACGCACACAAATGGATCAGAAGCCCACGCCAACGTCGTTAATGTCTCTCCACAGGTAAACCGAACGCAAAAGCAGTAGAAACAACTAGAGATGGCGCGATACCACTTTTTTATGTCTGCTACCGATATCATAAATTTGGATATCTGCCGATACCGATATGAATCTGATATAGTGTTTTTTAATCAATAAAACTGTTTTTTTAATATCTTGCTGCATTTTGTATAAGTTCATACTCAAGTTTAAATAAACAATAACACTAAAGCTATTCTGTTATACCTGTATGTAAAAAAATAAAAAAATAAAAAAAATACACTGCACCCAAAATATTTCATAGTTCATACTGATCAATCTAATAAACGTAAACCTGCTCCATCCTCCCTATTCTGGTATTTTAAAGAGTACTTAGCCGAAATATTAAGCAACCTAACTAATAGGGTTGCAAACTCCCAGCAAAAAATAAATAGGGAACCACCCCCCACCCTCCACCTCATGATGCTTAATCGACGTAATCAACTTTAATTTGATGCAGTGTGAAAAAAAATACACAGAAATAAATTATTTTTCAAGAATAATTAAATAGATTCAACATCTTCCTTCAACAGAATTGCAGACTGCACAGATGGTACCTTCCGAAAGGAAAACGTAGTATAGCTTACTAGGGTATATTAGACTTAACAGTTACTGTATACAGTAATATTCTATATATTTTACATAAGATTAAAACTTTGGGTGTAAGATTCAGATAATTATTTATTAAAAGCTAGACATTTTAAATGAGAATAAGAAAGAAAAGTATGTCTTTGTGCCCCCTTTTCCCTGTTCATGCCCTATCGGCCCCCCTGGCTAAACTTTGCTAGATCCGCCCCTGCACAGTTACCAGCCGTCAGCTACTTAGAAAAAGATCCTGGTGTAGAAAGTAATATTAAATAAATTCTAACAACAGCTTATCAAGGTTAAACGTGCTGCTGTTGTTCAGCCGCTGGTTTCCTCTTTCTGGTGTGAAGTGGGCCAAAAACAAACAAAAGAGACTGAGTCGACAGAAAAGCCGATCAGCTGATCATTAAGCAGTTTCACGATTGAAGTAGCAGCAAGAAGAGGCAGTCGCTCCAGATATCGGTTGTTAAGCTTAACGTGGGAATGCTTTACAAACATTCAGAGATGAACTTACACACTTGCTTTACTTCTCTCTGGGATAACTTCCTCAGAGATGAAATGCTGGATTGCTAGCGAGGCTACAAATACACACAGCCGCTCTATCACGTGAGTACACTGCTCCGAGTGCTACGGTTATGAGCCGAGTTACTCCGTGTCGCAAGTTTTGTGAGGTGCTTTTTTTATATTTAATGGATCGGATTACATTTTTTTTTATTTCTCTCTGATATCCGATCCAGTAATTTACGTCAGTATCGGACCAATACCGATACGTAATATCGGATCGGTCCATCTCTAGAAACAACAGCACTATAGTCTGTGTGAGGTGTCATGTATAATTCTAAAAAACTTAAACATGATCAAACAATTTGATCAAAATTTGTATTCTTGATTATTGTGCGCTCTTTGTGGACCAGATTATCTGTCAACACTGAAGTCTTTTTGAGTTCAGCAAACTGCACCCAATACCATTAAATTTCTTATACCTCTTAGTAAGAACTTGGACTGGTAATTTTCTATGGGTGTTAAAATGCTGTGTGTGTGTGTGTGTGTAAGTATACAGGAAAACCTACCTGTAAGTTTAATGTTTCAAGCCTTATTTAATACAACATGGTGTTCATTTTATAAAAGTTACTGGGGTTCAGTGAGAGCCACTAGGCGTATGTGACTGGGCTTCAGAAGTCGATTAAACAGTGAATTTCAGCAGCTGTTTACTTATTTCTAGCGCCCTGTGATTGATCGCCAGCCAGTCATTATGCCAGTGTGACTTTGGCCTAAAACAACACCAAAGCCACAGCCAATAGACTGTTAGCTCACGGTTAGTCCTGACTGTGTACAAAGCAGCATAATCCACCGACCTGCACCTCTAAAGTGTAAAAATCTTTGCTTCAAAATGTACAATTTTAGGGTTTTTTTTTTTTTGTTTTTTTTTACAAGAACCTCCATGCCAGTCAGCACGGAAGGTGCTGTTGGCTTTACACATATTTATTTGCACAGCTTTAACCTACAACATGTTAGATACTGGGCTTTGGATGTGCCTGAAAGCTCTAGACTGAGCTTGGCTTGCTATCTATTCCTCTAACTCATCAACAAGATGAAGATCTGTTTTCCCAAATTGACAAAGTATTTACTTTTTTTTAAACTTCTTTAGGAAATGTTGGGTTGAATATGATGAGCACTTTAAATACTTATAGGTGAGTGCTAAAGAATTAGGGCTACGGGACTGGCAGAAAGAGGAAATGAGGATCAGCTCCAACAGTCGCCATCAAAGTGACTCGCGATTAAGAATTTCTTATTTGTACAGAGCTTGATTAGAGGAAGAAGCGTCTTCTTTGAGCTGCAGTGACATGATGGCCATATTCCCCAGACACGGATGGAATAATAGCATCATTATGAAGTGATTAAAGTATTGACAGTGTATTAATGAGGATGATGAAAGCAGGTGCGAATCCCATTCATCTCCGGAGGCAGAGATTTGAGTGCCGGCTGGCTGTCCCACAGGAGCCTTATTAAAATGTAATCATCGCTGGGCTCTTTAGCCATTCAGCTAATAGTGTGGATGAACTCAGGCGATGATGTAGAGCGGGTGCCTTTGAAGTGCCACATCAGCGTTGAGTCACATTTTCAAAGATGCCAGAGAAAGCCACCGTACAGAGTGTGCATGTATGCGTCTCAGGCACACTGACGTCATTCTTGGGCAGACACAGATCCTCAGCAGTGACACTGCACAGCCAGCAGAGGGAGACGTGCTTTGTTTGTTGAGCTTGGGGTCTAAACAAAAGCACAAAGGCTCAGCAGCTGCTCCGTTCCAGCTCTCTGCAAAGCACCGACAGCACACTGTAGGACAATTTATCTTGCTTTCACAAACAATTAATCACATATAGTCATGAAAATACACCAGCAGCCTCTTTAACTAGAATTACTGAGCCTTTTTTTCCCTGCTGCAGTCCCTACTACTAGATTTACTAGCCTGCGCAGATTTGCGTAAATTCCCCCCCCGCCCCTAACACCTCTTGGCACCCCGCTGAGATTTTCACAGGTCTTCAGCTCCATTGTTCTCCTGCTTTTGTTGTGCAAAGACACCCTCCCCCAACCCCCAACCATGAGAGATTCAGGTCTTTCCTTCCCTGCAAGGCTACTTTCCTTCCTTACTTGCAGCGTACAATACACCATGGTAGTTCTTGTCAATCCTTGTCACTACATTGCATGCCTGCCCATAAACACATATACACAGAGTTGTACATATATTTATATAGCCACACCTTACATATTATGCATAAAGTCTAGTTATACACACACACACACACACATCTATATCTATATATATCTATATATATCTATATATCTATATATCTCTAATATATATATATATATGTATATATGTATATATATGTATATATATATATATATATATATATATAGATATATATATATGTATGTATGTATAAATGTATATATATATATATATATATATATATATATATATATATATATATATATATATATATATATATATATATATATATGTGTATATATATATATGTGTGTATATATATAGATATATATATGTGTATATATATAGATATATATATGTATATATATATATATATATGTGTATATATATAGATATATATATGTATATATATATATATATATGTGTATATATATAGATATATATATGTATATATATATATATATATGTGTATATATATAGATATATATATGTATATATATATGTATATATATACATATATATTAGAGATATAGATATACACGTATCCATATTTATGTTTCCAGATTGTTTGTATAGTGCACTTTCTATACCGTGCTCTTTGTACAGTTTTTATTTAGCTGCTTTTGTCTTGCACTGTCCACTTTTTTGCAATGACAATGCAGATTTTCCACTTGTGGGACAAATAAATGCAGATTTGCTGTGTGTGTGTGTGTGTGTGTGTGTGTGTGTGTGTGTGTGTGTGTTTGTGCAACATTGGCATTTGTTTACTCAGATCCAAGGCAGGCAAAACCTCTGTGTTACAACCTACATAGAAAAGACACACATTCACAATATATGGGTACACAAGTCTTTTTTATTTCAAAGTATTTCCGACTTTACAGCGTTTGCAGACCCAGTGTCCATCATCCCTGCATTTGGCACAAGTGAATTTCTGACATGTTGCACAGGTAAACCTGCTGCGATTCCTGTTGCAGCTCTCTTGCACCTGGCACTGCGTTGTCTTTACAGTCCCTGGCACAGCAGCTGCAGCAGCTTCAGCAGCCTGCCTCTGTGCTAATATTTCCTTGAGCTGCATGAATCAGCAACGAAGTTGCTGAGCTAGAAGACTCAGAAACAATCTTCTTTTGCCTGTCCACCCTGTACATGCCTTGTACAAAATGTAGGCATTCACCGCCGCCAGGTCCAGCATATTGTAGAAAGCCGCTACTGGCCACCTGCATGTTGCTGCTCTTACGGAATACATCCGTGCCATTTGGTCCAACACGTCTACACCACACTGTAAAAGCAGAGAGAGAGTCATGAGTATATGTTTTTTTCTATAGGCCTGTATAGCACACATCAGAAACACTGGTTTAAAATTGTACACACATTCACATACCTTCATGTGGTTATAGTCTGCTATCGTGTTGGATTTCCTCTTTCTGTCGTCACTGATCGTCACGTCTTGGTGCATGGAACTTAGAACACACACAGTCTTGTTTTTTTAGGTGCATAAATTGTCAAGGAGACACCGCCACTTCTAAGCACTGAAGTGGAGAATACCTCTCGCTTTGCAGTATCTTTTGCAAGTTGAGGAAGTTCACGCCGGACTTTATTCACCGTGCCCAGTAACGTTGTTTTGCGCTGCAGCAGTCTGTGCGACAGTGACAGTGAAGTAAAGAAATTGTCCGTTGTGACGTTTCTCCCATCATCCAAAAACGGCTCCATCAGTTTCATGACCACGTTCTCTGCCAGCCTCTCTCCCTTCTGATGACTGGGGTCCTTTCCCAAGTAAGGAGATGCACTGCAGACATATTTGGTGTCCAAATCCGTGGTCATCCAGAACTTGATCCCAAATTTGTCTGGCTTGGTTGCGATATACTGTGTGAATGGACAACAAACCTTGGTAGGGAACAGCTGTTCATCTATGGTCATGTGTTCTCCTGGAGTGAAACTCTTAGCACAGTTCTCGTTGAAGCGTGTCCAGATGTCTGAGATCGCCGCAAATTTGTCTGTTTTCACCCGTTCTGCCCGCGTGTCCCTGTCATCAAATCGAAGGTGCATAATTGAAATGAATCTATCTCGGGGCATTGTCTCTTTGATTACTGACACCAGAAATCCTCCTGACCAGCAATCCACAATGGCACCAACAGGACACATGATTGCTCTTACAAACAGGATTGAAATGAATGCCATCAGTTCATGAACTGACAAATTCCAGTCCGGCTCTGTTCTGCGGGCTTGATGTACCGTACAGTCTCTGATGGTCTGCAGCATTCCCACGTCTAACAGGCAAAGGAAGCTTTGGAGCACACTTGTAAATTTGCAAATTTGCGCAGGTTAGTAAACCTAGTGTTAAAGCAGAACAATAATGGAAATGAGTGACACACAAAAACAAACTTGTCATTTTTCACATTTTAAAGGAATAAAAACAAATCAGTCAAATGCAAAACGTTGGATATAAAGCTATAGTTAGGACACCATCAAAAGGTAAATCTCACATTCCAGTTTAGTACCAATTATTAAACCTTGATGTGACTAAGCTTATCTAATCTGACGTTCTCTCTGCTACTGAAGTGCCATAATGACAAAATCTAGAGAAATTGGTTAATTGTGGGTGCCCATGAGTCTCATTAGGGATATAAAAAGATTTAAAATATATATAAATGAATTATTTAAGCGTAAAAAAACCTCCTGCTGGTGGGTTATACTTCCATTCCAGTAAATTACACCAAAGAGGAGACTGTTTTCTGAGTAAACTCTTGGTTTATGAGTCTGCTGTTACAAACAGGGTGTATATACACTCACACTTTAATAGGTACACCTCTTCCACTGCTTGCTGATGCATAATAATAAAAATAATCAGCCAATCACGTAGCAGCAACTACAAATATGACAAGGTTAGCATCTTGACTGTCTAGTAATTTAAGTGACTCTGAATGTGGCATGGTTGTTGAGTATTTCAGAAACTATTGATCTGCTTAGATTTTCCTACACCACCATCCTTTGGGTTTACAGGGAAAGGTCCAAAACAGAGTAACTATCCAATAAACAGCAGTTCTCTACACAAAATCCTTCAAAGCAAGGTATGCAGGAGAGTGTCTCTGAATGCACAACACATCAAACCTTGAAGGAGATGGGCTACAGCAGCAGAAGATCACACCAAGCGCCACGCTAATCGGCTAAGAACAGGAAACTACATTTTCCAAAGGCTCACTAAAACTGGACACTAAAAGAGTGTTGCTGGTCTGCAGGTCTACAACATTTGCATGGCAGGGTCATAATTGAGTGTAAACCACACGAAAGCATGGATACAACCTGCCTGGTATGAATAGTTGCTGCTGGTGGTGTGATGGCTACCAGAGTATTTTTGCTGGCCACGTCCACATCTTCTGATGGCTGCTTCCAGCAGGATAGTGCACCATGCACACCAACATGACTTCATCATGAGTCTGTTGTACTCAAATGGCCTCCACAGTCACATGATCTCAATCCCGTGGAACACCTTTGCGATGTGGCGGAACAGGAAGTCAAGGACATGCAGCTACTGGATGATGCTGTCGTGTAAATCTCTGAGGAATGTTACTAGCACTTTCTGCGGCACAAAGAATTATTCGACGCGACTGGGAGGTTCCCGGGAAAAATGTGTTTGCTGTTCTTTTTGAACAATCTGCTAGATAAATGAATCAAATTTCGGTTTTTATTTAACCGCTTGCTTCTCATGCCATCCAAATATGGTGATGGAAAATATTGTCACTTTGGTGACATCAAGGACTGAGCAGCTAGCATTTAGCTGCTAGCTGATTCATGTCTGCTGGAAGACGTTGTAATTTACCTGAGCTGACCTTAAAAAGGAACGAGACCTTTCAGTGAGACAATAATCTTGAACACACTAGCAATTCTACCAAGAGATGCTCTCGAATGAAGAATTAACCCATATGGAAAAGATATATATAAATCTTATAAAGTTTTTATCTGTCTTGTATGAAACTTGTATGAAAAGCATACAAGAGTGAAAACACATATAACATCCCTTGAAAAATTATATAATGAAACTTGTATGTTTTGTATACTTACTAAAGAAATATATGAAAGTAATGAGAAAGTGGCCACTTTCATGAGTAAGTCATATATGTTTTTACTATTTCTTTTCCATATGGGAAAGCTCGTGAAAAGCTCACTTTGAAGTCCCAGTGAACTGTGTACATTTAATACATTTAATAAAATCCGTCAAATATCTGATTTTGCATAGAAAAGTGAAAAACTTCACCTTTTATACAAAAGTCCTGCACAAAATAGTTATTCTTGCTAAAATGCCAAAGCAATACTTGTTTCTGAGCACACTGCTGTACTTAAATCTATTTTTATATTACCTTTACTGTATCCATATGTGCTGTTTGAGTACAGGGGTTGGTGTTCTTATTTCTATATATATTACCTTATATATCCATGATGAAATGGATGCTGTCAGCACAAACACTGTTGGTTAAAGATAAAACATGTTGACTTGGATTTGATGGAGCAGTAAATCAGCCCTCATCACTTTCTTTAAAGTGAGACTTTTTAACGAGTCAGTGCGTCGCAGAGATAAACAGCAGAACTTCACCAGCAGACACGTGTGATGTGCTTTAGATCGCTTTCACTGTATCTAATGACTTAAATAAATAAAGACAGTAAGGCAGCATTAACAGCAGGTCTTTTTGACTCGACAGGAAAAACAGATGAAACTAATTAGAATAAATTGTCCAAACAGCAGTGACACCATGAAGCAGCTCAGTGACGGTGCTCATTATGTTGTTTATAGCCACTTGTCCTGTTTGACATGCCAACATGTCTGTTGTGGAGGTCCAGCCCTGGCATTGTCATTAACTGAGGAGCCTTAATTCAGGTTTTTGAATATGACCATTATGTTCCTGCTGTAGTGTGTCAGAATGTTCGCTGTGTGAACGGCCTCATTTCATCATATATATGTTGTCTCTATAACAGGGGTGGGCAACTCCAGGCCTCGAGGGCCAGTGTCCTGCAGGTTTTAGATGTGTCCTTGTACCAACACAGCTGATTTAAATGGCTAAATTAGCTCCTCAACATGTCCTGCAGTTCTCCAGAGGCCTCATAATGAACTAATCATTTGATTCAGGTGCGTTGACCCAGGGTGAGATCTAAAACCTGCAAGACACCGGCCCTCGAGGCCTGGAGTCGCCCACAACTGCTCTATTATATACTAAAAAGATTTGTTGTTCGACTGGCAGTAGGGTTTCAACACAACATCTTAATGAAGTATCCTGGATGCTTCATTAAGATGTTGTTGCAGCAAGAGTACTCCAGACCTTTGTACGAATGTGTTTTACATGAATTTTTTGAAAATTTTTTTGAAGACTCACGATGTGATTAAAAACAACCAAAATAAGTTGCACCCATGTGAGACATCAAACTGATAATCAGAAAAATCTGAATTTCATGTTCTAAATGTGAAAAATTGAAATGTAAACTCCATGAAAAAGGAAGTAAAATCAAACTCCTCAAAGTGCAATGTTAAATCCACTACAATTAGCAGAGAACAAAACCACACTATTCTATTTTAAATATGCACTAATTCTTCTTTGTGCGAGCACAGATTGTATTTAAAAAGCTCATTAAAGACTGTTAATAAGAGCCATTTCCTCTTTTTCAGAACTATGGAGTCGTCAGCCCACAGGAGGCTGCTGCTGCCGTCAAAGAAAATGGCTCTCCTGTAAGTATCTTTGATGAGGAGCAAAGGGACAGTGTGTGTGCGTGTGTGCATGTGTGTTCACAGTGAGAAACCCTAGCGATTTGTCCACTGATTTCCTCTCTTCTTGCGTTGAACTTTCATATCCTGCTGAACGACTGTAGAAATGAATAATGTTGCACGAGGCAGCTGTTTGCAGGACCACATTCAGATATCTTCACGTGTTTTTTTTGTAACATAGTCTGTTGATTCCAACATTTACGTTCTACCAGCAGTGACGGCTGTTTTTTCTTGATGCTCATTATATTTCTGTCCAAGTCAAAGTCCTGAAAATGCTGGACTTAGTGTCACGACTGGGGCAGCAGCCGTGTGATGTGTGGAAGGAGGACTCAAATGCAGCACTTATTCAGATGTGAGGGTGATTTATTAAGAATACCAAACATAAAGTGGGGATGGCAAAACAGAACTACGGATGAACTAAACTGGGAGAAACTAAACCAAAGAGTAGCAAACCTGAACATGAAGGGAGGACAGCAGGGAGAGCACGCAGGGGATTCACAGAGTAATGCGGAGTATGCAGGGTAACACAGAGAATGAACACAGGCGACGCAACGAGGAGCACGCAGTATAAATACACACACCAGGTAATTAGGAAATGGCAGACAGGCGGGGACACAGCTGGAACTAATGGACATAACGAGACACAAACCTACAAAGTAAAACAGGAAACTCACAGACTGTTTTACACAACCAACTGGGGACACGAACAGAACACAGAAGGGAGGCACAGGTAGGGATGATAGGAACACACAACTCAAACCCTAAGAACAAATACAAAATCAGAATAAACTAGAAAAATGATAATAAACTTAAAGCGCTGGGTCACCAACCCAGGACCATGACACTTAGAGTTTTGCTTGATGTTTTAAATATGTGACCAAGTACTAAAACAACTACTCAAGGCTGTATGACCAATCAGCATGAAACGAACGTTATGATTATTACGTTTAAGCTTCATGCTAAATTGTTTAAACAGACATTTCAAAGATGGCTAAGTTCTATAGTAGGTGTAAATGAAGAGAGACAGACAGTACGTGACACATACACAGATATATTTCAAATCGGGGTGCCCTCCACTCCCCTGGTTTGTTAACACCATCCTGGCTGTGTGTACTCTGTGTGGTCATCGTCCAGCTGAGACAGAAACTGACTGAAATACCACATGACACTGAAATACCCGTAGCTGGCTAAAAACATTAGAGTTCATTAGTAGAACTAATATTGTGTTCATCGTCCCCTTGTCTTTACAAGCCACGCAAGTATATTGTGCAATCTTTTTGTTCATTGGCGTGAAAAATGTGATCAGTGTACTAGTGACGAATTTTCTGGCTCTTATTTTGAAAGTTCAGTTGTTGCTAATCGGTTACCACTGACACATCCCATCTCGTGCTTTCTTACCGGTGTGGCTACAGCTAGCAACTTTAAGTTCTGCTCTGGAAATCTAATTGCTGGAGTACCTGCAGCAGGTGCAGCGGCGTTGCAGAGCAGAACAAGGACTGCTGTTGCCAACTGTCATTCAAGACAGTGGAGCTGATTTTTGTTGTTATGCACAGTCCACTATGATGAGACTCGCTGGTTTATTAGGCGCAAAGCTACAAAGAATGTACTTCTATGGGAAATCATTACAAGAACAGCTGTTAGTGAAGGTTTTTTTTTTTATAATGCAGAGAAAGCAAACTGTTGCTGCACACATCAGCATTTTCAGTGGCTTGTATTATTATCAACAGCTGATAAAGAGAGTTTTGTTGACCAGGGCATCTGGTGCACAGACACTCTGATAACGGTTAACAGATTTCAGATCTTTGATTTAGATCCCAGGAGGCCGAGATCCCCCAAGGCTGGCAGAGGGTACACGTTGTGTCCGAGGATGTTTTTGCCGTTGGCTCCGTCTATTTGTGTATAACTGCTCTCTAATGACTGTGCTGCAGGTAAAAGCCAGCACCCAGGGGAGAGAGTCTGTTGTGTCCCCGCTGACCATCACTGCTGAGAACGTTACCTCAGCAACCACGACACAAGTTACCAAGGTACCACTTCATGAGTTCCTATGGTTACAGTTTGATGGCCGAAGCATTAGATCAGCGCCATCACATCTTTGTCTGTGTTACCCGTCCTTATAGATGCATTGGAGTGGAAGATCAAATATTTTATTTTCTTAACTTCTTAATTAATAACAGGAAACTGTAATTAATATGTTAACAATATATTTTGATAAGGTGATCGACTCTGATAGGCTCTACATGAATACTAATAATACAAATCATTATTCCCTGCAGCTCTATTAGGACTGAATTACTGTTAGACAACATGATTCACGTTATCAAGACTTTTAGTGCATAAAGACACATTTATTTTAACAGGACGCCAGTTTCATATCACTTAACAGTTAAAAAAGTCTCACACTAAATAAACTGAATGGATCTGTGTAAATTGGAGAGAGATTTTTGGAAGGAGGACATGGATAAAATAGACTACAATAACAACACACTGCTGCTTTTTCTTGTGTGTCATTAAATTTCATTCTTTCTTTATTCAACAGACTGTGAAAGGAGGCTACTCGGAGACCAGGATCGAGAAGAGGATTATAATCACAGGAGATGATGATGTGGACCAACATCAGGTGAGAGACACTGTTCACAGAAACCCTCGCAAAGCAACGTTCGGACGAGAGGGTTACGACACGCGCGTTGATTGTTTTTATGTCCCCAGGCACTTGCCATGGCTATCCAAGAGGCAAAGCAGCAGCATCCTGACATGCTGGTGACAAAAGCAGTGGTTATCAGGGAAACAGAGTCGCCCACTGAGGAGCTACAACAGAAAGCAGAGGTAAATATCTGTTGTTACAAGAACTCTGTACTTTTTAAGGATTACTTCAAGCACTTGGCAGGCACAGAGCCTATGCTTAGACTCAAGGTTTTTTGTTGGAAAGATAACCAAATGATTACAAAACACAGAACAAGTACAGAGGGCCACTAAGGTGCAAAGCTAATCCAAAGAAATGCAAAACAATTATAAACAGTTGGGAAATGACTGCCGAGAGAAAATAAAGCAACTAGACATCAAAATGAGATACAAAATAACTACAAAGGAGATAACAGATGATTACAGAGGGATGCCAAATGACAATAACTATATATTAAAAAATTATTGTAAAGATGTAACGGGACTATAGGAGGATGAAAAATTACCTTAAAGAAATGCCAAGTACCTACATAATAATGCAACTACAGATTCAGACCAAATGAAGAAGATACAAAGTGGTTTAGACTTGCCAAAGATGCACACACATTACAAAGGAGAAATGAAAACAAAATGATGCAAAACTGTTCCAAATTACTATAGAGAATAAAATTCAAAGCACTGTTAAAATAACTAAAAAGAGACGCCAAAACACTACAAATGGAGGCAGGAAGTTAGAAATGTAAGATGCAAAGATGACAGAAAGACACATAAAGTGATATGAAGTGATTCAAAATGACAAAAAAGAGTGAAAATGGCTATAATGAGACAGGCCGACGACAAAGCTCGTCTACTGTTGCAGAAAAATCTACCAAAAAATGCAAAAGTACTACAAAGGGATGCAAAATATGCACAAAAAGATATACAAAGACATAAATTGACTGCTAAATGACGTGCATAATAACCATGAGTAACATAGGGATGCAAAATGTCAACCAACAGAAAGAAAGATGTTACATACAGATACAAAACATCTAACTATACAATAAATATTAATTGAGAAGAAAAGAGTAATAAACCCGATGCCTACAAAAGATGCAGAACATTATCAAACCAATGGAACTAGAATAGATATAAAAAGAAAGCAAAATAGCTAAAATGAGATGAAAATGTACCTCCTGCCTCTTCTAGGAATCACTGTTATCACCTCTGAGTATGTTAACCCTCAGATGATGGAATCTCAGCTTTTCTGGCTCAGCAAACAGGTCAGAGTACTGAGTCCTAAAACAGATAAGGATTAGAGATTCAAACCAGATCAGCTCCACATCCAGTTGGGCTGTTATTTGCCAGTTCATCCTGTCTGGGTCTGTTTGGATCTCTTCATAGTGGGTTATTCGGTTCCAGCATGATCTGTATTCCTTATGGAAAATGGCCCATCCTCCGAAAACTACTAAAATATTGCCTGTCCTGTTTTTTTTTTGTTTTTTTGTTTTGTTTTGTTAAATTTGATACTATTATTTAACTCATGGTATTTATGGCTGTGCTATACAGATGGGAGGCATCATCTATCAGTGAAGGCTGATATTAGATGAAGTTGTAAATAGTTATGCTGGGGAACATTAAAGTAGATTATTTTCTGTCAAACTCATAGATTATTTCTGCCATGACTGGATAAAAATACTTAATAAATGCTATGGTGAATCCTGGTATTGTAGCGCCATTGATAATGGTGTTCTTTCTCTACTCACATGAACTGAGGGTGATTGAACTCAGAGCTGATTGAAGTAACACTAATCGGCTGTTCTGGAACCAAAAAAGTCAGTTTGTAAAATGTTCTCTGTGGAAAAAGGGCTCAGCTCTCTGTGGGATGTAGTAAGATACAAAACCATTATAAAGACATCTTAAATGAACAAAAAGGAGAGACGAATCCTACAAAGATGCAAAATTAGTGTATTAATGTAGAGTGACTACATATGGCACAAAAAATGCAAAACAACTACAACAAGGTCCTAAATGACCACAAATGAGAAAAATGACTATAAATGTAAAATTAATATGTGTAGACATAAAACGAGGGATGCAAAATGAGTACAAAGAGAAATGGCCGCAAAGGTGCAGAATTACTTCAAAGCAATGCAACTCAGTGGCAGCCAGACCCCAAAATGACTAAAAAGACAAGAAAAATGAGCAGAAAGAGAAGAAAAACAGATTTATACATGCTCACGAGCACGAAACATCTTTTTATGTATGTGTTGTCATGTGGTTGCAGTCCTGATTGAACATGGTGGCTCCTGAGACGGGGGACAGGAGAGGATCCTCCAGCTGTGTGTCTCCGGCCCCGCCCTGCAGTATGCCACCAACCCGATAAGAGGACTTTCTACCCCACTGTGTACACACCAACACGACAACAGACTGCGTTCCACGAAGCAGTAGACCTCCACTCCTTTCCCTTTAGACGTACCAACTGTGACTGGCCTCTGATCTGACCCGGCCTCCCGTCCCGTCCCGGCCGATCCCAGCCTTCCACCCTCTAGTGGAAAGAGGATAAATCTTCGATTGGGAGATTTCACACGTTTCTTCCATATTATTTAATGTAACATGTTTTGGCTCGTTTGAACCAGTGAGGTGTCACCTCTCACAGTTTGTGTTTAAGGGTCACACGTCTACCCCGTGCTGCTGTTATTATTAGAGAAAAGGAGGGGTGGGAGAAAGTATGGGGACAAATGCTGGTAGCATGGGTAGGGATGGGGAGGTGCCAAGTGGCAAGAGCCAGCCTTTTTTGCTTGTTGGCCATCTCCTAGCCATGCCACCTTCAGTATAATCAACTGCTGTCTTATTAGCTTTTTACATTTTTATCTATAGAGGATCTAATTTATGTTCAGTGTTTGCTTGTTTATGAAATATGTATAATATCAGAAGATTATAATCTGCATGATTCAATTAAAATAGCAGGGGGAATGAAAACAAAACAAAAATACACACATGAATATGTCCGCCTTTGGAAGCCCGGAGAAGTGGGAACGAGGACCGTTGAGAAAGTGTAAAATACATGAGGCCAATGAATGGTGGACAGACTGTACTAACTGTTCAGAGGACAGCTGGAACTGGTCCCAGTCTTCAACACACAAGCATCACTGTCCTCGTCCAGCTTCACTGTTATTGTTTTGCTGTCGGCTCACCATCAACACAAAGAGATGCTGGTCACAGTTTTAGGGTTTTCAGAGGAAATTTTAAATATAAATAATATTCTATTTGTGATATATATTTACTTCTTTTTTCCTTACTTGCTTTACTGACTTCCATTGGGAAACAGAGTTTGTTTGACACTCTTGTGTTTTTGGACATTTCAGCCTTTATGTGTGAACATGCTGTAAATTCTCCCTGACAGAGCTGTAATCAACTGGCTCCAAACTAAGAGCTGGTTTTCCAGATTGTAAAGTTGGGCTGCAAAATGCCAATGTTGACATCACAGCCACCAGCTGTGATTTACTAATGTTGGCCACGTTTAAAGAGCATAACAAGGCCAAACTACAAAATCAACGTTAGCAGTATCGTAATAACTGTGCATAACCGGTAGCTGGGATATTTAAAAAATATTAATAGCGTTAGCGATGCACATATTATAACAGCATAAATATTCATGTAATTGCTCTTTTTTGTGTATTTGTACAGTCATAGTTAGACTTTTGTCATCTCCGTACTTTGTACTTTGACTTTCTTTTTTGCAAAAAAAAAGAAATCACTACTCTGACCTAACAGCTATGGTAAAATTTAAACACTAGCATTATTGCTATCATCATTAAATCGTCAAAAACTTTTTTTTTAACTTATTGAGATAATATTGCTATCAAGATTTTTTTTACCCTGATAATTATGATATGGCGACATGACGACAGTCTTATCTGTCTAGTTTCATGTTTAGACATCTGTGATAATGAACTTGTTAGCATTTAAGCAAACAGCCAGATTAGCACGAATTAGCATTTATTTGTAGCGCTTTTTCTACCAAGCTAATAATTCAATTCCATTATTTAATCGCTGTCGGCACTCTTATAGTGCTGGTATGATTTGTTTCTTTCTTTTTTTTCTTCAGGGATTTTGTTTTGCTGTAAAATTCGTCACTATGCTAACTTTGCTAGCCTACCTGCAGGCTCATGTTTAGACGGTAGCAGCAGGAGGTTTTATTAAAAGCGGCATAAACTATGCTGTAAAAAGGTGTAAGAGTGAACCAAAACAGTGAGCTGAAAGGGGCTAACATGCTAAGGAAACTACAGAGTCAGTTTTTTCTTTTGATTAGCTTGTTATGTAAAACCACTGATCATAGCAGCTCTTTAAATAGCGACTGGTTCTTGGATTGTGCGCATGTTTGCAGACACAGCCTGAAGAGTTCAAGACACAAGATTAACAAGGGTACTTTTTCTCTCTCATTTTTTTCTTTTGTTTTCAGGTTAACTTTTTGACGTTGTGGTTTATGAGTTTGTATTTATAGGAGTGGTCAAAGTGAGCTCCTCCCTGTTTCGCATCACAGACAAAGCGTATAGTATGTCATGCGTTAAGTGGCCTCCACCCACACAGCGTGCTGGTTGTCTCATATTGTATATCCGTCGATTCTGGGTGACCTTTAATACTATACTATGCATCAGCTATCAAACATACAAATCCCTCTAACGGAGCCCGACCCGTGTTAGCCTGTGTCCCCGCTGTCACTGTTAACTTTTTGTGCTACTGTTACCTGAAGCAGTGACGCGCACTGCTTGTGAGATTTGCAATAAGCAGACATTCTTCTTATTCTGTGTCCTCTAAAGGGAGAAAACTGTGAACTGTCGTGTGTATCAAAGCGTAACCAAAACCAACAACACGGAGTTGTAAAATGACATTCGAAGGAATCTTTCCAACATTTGTGACCATGGCTTTGTTGCCCTCTTCATCTAATCCTCCCTTTGCCCTGATTTGAACCTGTTGACCTGCTGTTGGTGGTGTCTGCGGAAAACAGGAGAAAACTGATGATTTGTATATTCTGTTTTGCTCTGTTTTATTTTACCTGGTCATATGACACTGGACTGTTGAGAAGGCACTTGCTTGCAATGATTTTCAGCACATGTACTGTAACCTGCTGGGGGGGAAAGCCTGTCTTTGCTGTAGGTTTGGACACACTACTGATGGAAATGAACAACTGTAGGCATCGGGAGAGAAGCTGTGTAATGAGGTGGCGAGTTGGAGGATGGAGGACCTGTATTTATATATAAATATCTGTACTTCTGTGTATTAGCCTGTACACTTTGTAGAAACTGACAGGAGCAGAGATGTGTTTTTAGGTGAGGGACGAGGCAGTAAGTAGAACCCGAAGGACAGCGGTGCAATAGAAATGTCACACGAATGGGTGCCTTATGTTAAGAGCCGCGGGAGCAATTATCAGTGCGCGCCTGAAAGTGCTCTTAATCACCACGAGGCAGATGGAGGAACGACCTCTCCTCTCCACCCAAGGTGAAGAGGAGCTGTCTCGAAAGCGAATTACTGTCTTGTAAAGAAGATGACTTTGAAGGCAGCGAGAAAAGGAGTCTCTCTGAATATGAAATGTTGGTCCTCAACGAGATGCCGAACGTTTTTGGCCCCATTAACTTTAGAAAACCAGCACAGTATGGATCACGGATGTGAGGTTTTTTCCCTCTGTGAAGACCATCAAACTGCTCTGCTGTAAAACCTCCACCTCCAAGTCTCCACTGCCTTTTGCTCTACATCCCCCTAGTGCTTGGTGGTGTGTATTTGCTGTATTTGCATTCAGTCTAAATGGAAAAAAAAAACATACATGCATAAATAAATGTCTCAGTATGATTCAAACACTGTCTCTGATTCTGTAATGAAGGGAGAGGGATTTCTTTTTGAACTTGAGGAAATGTTTGGTTTGTTTTTCCCCTTCTGTTACTTGAATATTTCCATACATTTACAATTCAGCTTGTGAAATAAAGGGCTTCTTTTGTAACACCAGAGTAGTGAAGGATTCTTGCTGGAGTGAATATGATGGAAACAGCCTTGGTCTGTATTGCCATCTTGTGACCACATTCGGTACATGCAGTAAAAGTGGGCTGCAGTGGGTTTCTGGGTGCTCTTAGTGCCACCTAGTGGATTTCTGAAACCAAAGAAGCATGCTCAACATTTTCACTGAACTTCAAAAATCACTTGGTACTTCACACAGAATACAATCACCTTATATTAGTCTGCAAAACACCTGCAGGATGTCTTCACATTGTTTACAAGTCACAATAGTTTCGCCTTTGCTGGTACGGAAAGCCAATTAAGTCAAAATTCTTCTTTTTTCTTTTCCCCACATACAGTCTCATTGCACAGATTGTTTTTTTCTAATTGCCCATGATGGGTAGATAACTATGGCTGTGTCCCAGTTTTATCATTTATTTATTTATTTCGCTCTGGCTTTTCCCATACCAGAGTCTGTCACTGCTGCTACAGAAATCCACTTATGTCTTAATTCACCCCCTTGATTTTTTTTTACCAGCTTTAATTTAGATTTATATCACCAGCTGGCATTTGCACATTTATAATAAGTTTCCATTGCAGGTCTTGATTAATCAGTACCGTATCACCCCAATAGAGCACGTTGCTGTCAGATTATTGTGGTTCCTATGGTATTTAAAAGTAGGATGGGAGGCGGACCCTCCACCTTTCAGTGGTTTTTATACACGACTCTGCATATTATTATTAGTTATTATCAGTCTCTGGCTCTTTTCTACAGCGTGTCTTTAGCTGGAAGTTTCCTGTTAAAAGGGAATTTTTCTTTCCCACTTTCATCAAGTGCTCACGCATTGCCGCTGTTTGATTGTTGGGGTTTTCACTGTATTATTGGAGGGTATTTACCTTCAATATTTAATATAAAGCAACTTGAGGAGACTTTTTTTGTTATTGAGGGCTAATATAATTAGAATTGGAATTGAAGCGACAGTAACATGTTGCATGATGGAAATTGAAGGATCTAGGTTTGCACAGTTTACTCAAAATAAATAACGAAGGAATAATGGATACCGCTTAGAGATATGTCAGCGCTGCTAGAAGGTGAAATCAATTTGTCCATGTAAAGCATGTCAAGAATAACTGTTATGCAGTCCTCTACAAAATACATATTTATTTGTCACTGTTATTTGATTGGTGCAGTGGTTAGCAGGAAGGCTCAACAGTCAAGGTCACCTGTTGCCTTTGGGGACTCTGGCTTCCTCCTACAGTCCAAAGTCAGGTTAAGTGGTGATTCTGTCCATATGTGTGGATATAAGAGTGTGTGATTGTGTGGTTCACACTCCATGTTTCTGAGCTGGCATCCTTAATATTGGATAAGCAGCTAGAGGTAATGGATTGATAGTGTTTGATAATGCCTGAAAGAATTTCACAAATAAAGTAATTACTATTCCTATTAGTGATATATATTATAAAGTGGGTAACACAAAACAGCAGAAGGCACAGCCTTGGCAGCTGTGCAACACTGATATAAAAATATTTGAACTAGGAGGAAAAAATAAAATATTTCCAGCATGATTCAGTACATTCATCTATCCAGCTATTTTCACAGCTGCTGGTCCTTCTAGGGTGGCCTGAAACTAACATAAGACAGAATGGGGGTCTTACTCACCCTCCATTACTGGAATAAAAGTCCTAAAATCTGGTATGATCTAAGGCAGTGATACCTTTGTATTCATCACAGATACAGGCAATATATGGAAGAATGCACACTGGACCTTTGATGGATCTGTTGTTGACACATCTCTGTAAACAAACAAGACTGGACGCTGAAAAATCCCAACTTTGGATTTCCATCCATGAAACATTTACACAATATTCTAATATTTAATCCACTGAAAGTCTTTTCCCCGATCTCTTTGCATATTAACTTTGTCTTTGATGTCTCCAGTTTTGAGATACTGTATATTAATGCACCAAAGCTAGATATCGGACATGTTTGAAATCCTTCACTATGCACAAACCAGATAGTTGATGAATATGAGTACTGGAGTACTTATTTATAAATCTCAAAAATTCATGGACAATATTGGACATTATCTGAAAAAATGTTGCTAATTTAGGTTTGCGTGCACTCACCTTCTCAGGAAGACCAGCAAAATCCTGTTTGGATAGGCTGACATCTAAATCACCCAGATTTAATGTGCTGCAATCGTTCAGTTGAACAATTTTGTATATTATACTATTTAAAGGGCCAGGACCCAATTCACACATACAGTCTACAGTTTGTGTTTCTGGTTATTTCTCCACATGAGATATGAGACATTTCATGTTTTCCCTTTCTGAGATATAAACAGAAGAGGGTTTGGATGGCAGAATTCCTTCATCATTCTTGTTTTTAGACTGTTTGTCCGAGGATATATATAAACACGCACGATCTCTGGACACTTTATTAGTTACACTTGCTAGTATCGAGTTAGACCCCCTTTTGCCTTTGGAACTGTCTTAATTCTTTGAACAACAAGTTGCTGGAAACATTCCTCAGAAATTTTGCTCCATCCTGACAGCATCACACAAGTGCTGCAGATTTGTCATTTGTGTAATTGTTTTTGTTATTTAGCAAAAACCTACATTTCTTTCTTTTTCCCCTCCTACCTAGACTGGTTAACAGCCCATTACAGGGCTATCACAGTTACACATTCATTCATGGCTACACATTCAGCCTTATCACAGTCACCAGTTAAGTTGCAGTCACACTAGGGAAAACAGTGGTTGGAGACCATGGCATGACTAAAATTACTGCTGTGCCATTGACACTTTCAGTCAGCTGCTGTCTTCAAAGCAGCTTTGCTACGTAACGACGGTGATGACAATAGGATGACTGACTGGTGTCAAGTTGTCAATAACGTGCATTTAGATCGATTTGTGATAATATGATGATTAACTGTGATTAAATCATCAAAAATTGCAGGTCTGGGTGCTCATATCTCAGTGGGTTGAGCGATTGACCCATTTGCCAAAAGATTACTGCAGATTTGAATGTGCACACACCTCCTCCCTCCTTTCCAGTCTCTTCTACTGTCTTGTAAAAATTTATTCTAAATTATTACTCTGCCCCCCAAAAGAGAAAAAGTCCATCCAGAACCTCATGGATTATAACAGAAATTCACTCACAAATGGCGATGTGATTGCTGCAGGACAAAGGTTTAACTGCAATTGAAATTACCCTGTTCAGATTAATGGAAAGACAAAGTCAATCGTTAATATTTCTGTTACAGTCCAGAGTTTTAAAAATTAGTCTGGGCAGGGATGAAGAGGCAGATAGAGATCCGAGAATATTCAGGCAGAACAGAAAAAAATCTGCTTAAAGATAAAAGTGCAGCTATTTGCATGGAAGAAGGCACTTCTCAAGAGAAAATCGACAGAGATAAAAACACATTCTGAGCTAAGGAATATCTGAAAAGAGAGACTGATTGCTAAATATGGAGATCTAAAATTCCTGTGCTTCTTCTCTAGACTATTAGTATTAATGATAAGTGCTATTGCCACATTCTGTCATAGTTGTAGTGTGAAGATGTCCCGAGTCTGACTGCACTACACTGAATGAAGTCCTTGTATTTTACCTGCCTTCAGGGCACGTTGTAATAAAACCTATGAAATGGTGCAGGTGTATCACAGAAAAGAGTTCAAGAGGGGCACTTTCTTGCAATATGTCATGCAGGCCGATATCATATTGATGCACCAGCAGCGCTCAGCATTGTTCTATAAATCGGTAATCTTTATTAACACAGTATAAACAACAAACAGCAACAGAAGAAACTCTCCTGTGGCGCGTATATGAGCAGAAGACCCAGCACATCTCAGAGGGGCTGACTGAGACAGAAGCATAGACATTGGGCTGATCGTGGTTCAGTTTTCATGGTACACGCACAGTATACACAAACTTATCAGATGCACGAACCTTAAGCCATTCAGTCAGTTTTGCAAATGGACGTAAGAGAGGACAAATTACAGTCATGCTGAGCAACAGTTAGCTACAGTATGAAACAGAGTTGATACATAAAAACCAAGTAAATCATCTCTTTAGAAAGGTTCTTTTATATAAATGATCTGAAGTGTACAAAACAGTATATTACACATTTCTCAATGCATGATTCTGAGCAAGACCCAGTAGCCTACAGTACACTTCCCTTCAACGTACTACAAACTACTTAACTGGATTACAAGCTACATACAGACTGCACTGTACTCTGCGTAGCACAGCAGCCCCACATGGCATCAGGAGACGATGGGAAAAAGGAAAAGATCAGCAGCATTGTCTTTTTTATTAAGAATACACACCTATAAAAATGCACCAGGCCTCATATATTGCCAATATCCCATGCGAAACAGCAGAATGCCATTCAAATTCACCTCTGTAACATCAGGAAAAGGATGCTGGCCCCCCTCACTACATACAGTTTTCTATCCACAAAGCTGCATGTAAACATCACCACAGTTGCTTCATAGTCCTATGTTTCTAATGTTTTTGATATACATATGATAAGTTAAGGCTCTTTAAGGACCTGAGGATTTTGAACATATGATGAGGCACACAGAAGGCAAAGAATAGCTCTAGACACAGGGCTAACTTAAAGAATGAGGAGCATGAGACAGCCACAAGGGCCCGGTTCCCATTGCTGTTAAACGGCCATGATAGAGGAACCCAAGGGAGAAGCTTTCAACGATAGCTCGATGTTACATCTGGTTACAAAGTCGGTAATTATCACGTGGATGCTTTAAGTACTTCATCGACATTTTGGGAGCTGTTGGGTAACCCGACCCCTCAAGGGACTGGCACCAAAAACGTGGCATGCTAATATGCTAATGCTTTAGCATCGAGGATGATGGGATTTAGACTCACGCTATACAAATAAACCAGTTATTGCTCCCTGTGATCATTCCTTCTGTCCGTACCGGCTGTTTAAAATCTCTTCCAAGTGCAATTGCAGCATGATCTGTGGTCTGAGACTGAATTCTAGAGTTCAGCAGAAACATATGTGACATTTTAGCATTCTACAGTTAGCAAAGTCCAGCTATTAGCGTGGAGGTTTGTTCTGTCTTCATAGCAGTAAAACTGCTGCAGCACAGCAAGGCGACACAAACAGGGGAACTGGCACATTAAAAAAACATTTAGTCAGTGCTAGGTTAAGACTATTGGATATTAGCGTGAAAGTACCATGGCCAGAAAGATGTAGCAAGCTTATGAGGCATGTTGAGTGAATGAGAGCTGACAAAAAACTATTGCTGCATATTGGATAGCTTACAACCAACATGCAAATCCTTCAATTGTCATTTGAGGCTGATTCCAAAAGACAGTACGTTCTAATATTGTGTTAAAATGCTCAACTAGAGTGATTCAATTAACTTCTTTACAGCTGCTATTTAAAAAGCTTGGTATATACAGTTTATAAAAATTGTATTTGGGGCAAACTATTTTCATAGCTTACATGTCTGGAGTTTGTTTCTGGATTAAAGTTAGGGATGTGGCCTGGCCAAGCAGCCAGTTAGCCTCTACCTTCGCTAATTCAGTCACTGAACTGGATTCCTCAACCATGTTTGAGGTGTTGGTGAGTTTTGAGAGAATTCTGAGCAGGATTATCATTAAAAAAAAGGATACAGTTGGGATACAAGCTATAACTTACTTGCTGTGAGGTACAGCTTGTCCAAGTAGTTATAGTTTAATTTTGGTCAGTTTTAGGGGTGTTATTCTTGTACACTTTAGGTTTGCTTGCTAATCAAGCTAGCTTTTGCTGATAATTTAGCCCTCCAAATATGTTCTGAACATATAAGCACATCTGATGTTGGAATCTTTTAACGTGACACACTGAGCATGTTTATTAAAATAATTGTGTGGTCTGAGCACGGCACAACCAAGACCAGAACCTCATGTTGGACTTTAGCACAAGTGTAGATTAAGCTAACATGAGGCTGCAGTGGAGCTATGCCATCTTTGGACAGGAGGAATGATTTCAACTCATAACGCTTTCAGTGTTCACATTTCATGTGACTGCTTTGACAAAACTTTCCAAGATTGGTGCCTATTAGGATTATCTGATATATCAAGATAACCCAAAGCCACTTTCCTAGAATGATAAAGCATTAACATGTAAAGTCTAATGCTAGTTGTCTCTTTACAAACTGGGATTAATAGCAGCATATGCCAAAGCTGTCGATGCAGTCCTTTGAGACAAGCTTTTTTTTTAATTTTTTTTTTTAAATAGTGCAGAAACAGAAATGAAGAAAAAAAAAAAAAAAGTCACAAGTAGTATCTTATTTTAGAAGACAAAGGGTGATCTGTCAAATCACATTCTTCACCTCCAGACTGGAAAATTTGATGATGGTGCTTGTCATGCAGATGTTCTGACCCAATACGCCCAGACAGACTTTAAATTTATTTAAGAAAAGAAAATCTATAAAAGCTCAACGTGTCATACAAAAAAATGCATATAAGACATTTTTTTCTGATTATTTTTTTCTTATGAAAGCTGCTTTGGTAACAACATAGTCACGACATCGGTCAATCTCCCTTACTTAGCCTGGGCGCTGAAGGGGACCCCTTCCCTGTTATCTCAATGGCGTTTTTTTTTTGTCTGTTTTTGTTGTTTTTTCCTTCGGCGTCTTCCTTTTGCTTCTAAAATCTAAATGAATGGATCTAGTTACACCGGAGTGGGCTTTGTTTGCGTTCTGCCGGAGCGCCGTCTTCACATCAGATGCAACGCCTGCTGCGAGACGTTTGTCATAAAGATGTCCGCGCTGTGAAAGACAGTGCTATTGTGCTGAGTGCTGATAGAGTGGAGACCTTGGATGCTGAGCCGACTGCGTTGGGGCCTGTAAAAGGTGTTGAAAAGAACAAGGCTGTTAGTCTATGAGAGAAATAAGTTTTTTTCCCACCTTTTTCTTATTAAAGAGACGTCTCTTCAACCTGCTTTAGCAATTAAGAGCTGATAAAAATATCTAAAACATGTTCTCATCTTACTCCTTGAGCAGCAGAGTGAGGCACAGAAAGGACTCTAAATAGAGTATTTTACTTTACATACTTTTTGGTGTCACGTAGAAACTGTAATTACACAAATGTCAAATGTAGAACATTATTTCCCCAGTCTCTGTCGCTTTGGAGCAGCTAATCTGTTCTGCCAAGACAGCAGCAGGGGACGGGATTATTCAGCTCAGCCACGAGGGAGACACTAACTAGCTCTCCACTGACCTGGTATCCTTGGGATGGTGATCTGCCTACTACTGCTGCCTTCCCCTCCCTCACCAAATGGCTTTATCTGGATAATATAATCCTCGTCAGTAGGAAGCGCCAGCTCTACAGAGGTGGTGTTTGTTTCCATGACGCTGGGGCGACTGTGTCGATTCTTCTTGTACAGCACCTGAAGAAGACGAGATCGAATTATGGCGGCGTGGCACGGGACAGAATTTTCTAACAAAACAAGGCGTCTGGGTGCTTACTTTGTAACCAGTGACCTCTGACTCGTTCTCCAGGGCTTTGACCTGCTCCCAGTTCAGTATAATCTTGGAGTTCGACGTGTTCCACACCACTTTACCCGGTGGCTGACTGGGTGCTGGGAGAGCAAAAACACATCATTTACCTTAAAATGATAGCTGAGCAGTGGCACACTGATCAGATGGGTGTACTGTGAAGCAACTGTAACATAGCCAGCCTTTGTTTGTGCTAGCTGCTTCTATAAAACCTAAAATCCCAGTAAAGAGTTAATGGGATTCGCACTCTGCACAGGAATGTACTGCAAGGTTGGAGATTGAGAAAAACTCTTCTGCAACTTCAAACCAGACAGACATAATGGGATTAGAACCCACGCTGTCTGCATCACGCTCTGTGCTTATGAAAAAGGTGACCCAGCCAGCAAAGTCTTTAAAAAGGTGTTGAAGATGACTTCAAAACAAAATGAAGATTTGGTTAACTCTCTGAGGTAAGCCCAGACCAACTAAGTCTATGTCTAATCCTAGGCAGTAAGAAAAGTCATATTGGTTTTTTGTTTTAATAAAATTGTCCTGTCAAGCTTTGGAAATAAGAGAACAAAGAAAATAATCATTCTATTTCACACTCATCGGAAACTGTTCACATTCAAAAAAAGTCAATTTGGCATGTCGGAGCCACAGGTTCTTTAGAAAGGATGAACTATTTCCATATTGTTTCTATCCATAGCACAAACCACTGCTGTGCAATATGCACAAAGATGTGCTTTAAATTTGTAATTCTCAAAGCTTGTAAAATTATGTTCAAACTGAGGGTTATCTTCCAATTTACACAGAGTATAAAACTTCTTCAAGAGTCTGAGCTGTCACTTGAGAAAGCATCATGGCAAAAACAAAAGAAATCCATTTAGACTTGTTGACGCTCGTAAAGCTAGAGGGAGAAATATCATCAAGAAATTCTAAAAGATTTAAAAGCTTCTAGAAAGGAAATTAGTGAGCGATGTGTCTAAAGACCATAGAATAACTGCCAAAACAGCAGTGAATGGCCAAGTAAGGAATTGTTCTCTCAAAGATGACAATAGAACTCAGCACAGGAATGTACTCGAGGTTGGAGATCGAGAAAAACTCTTCTGCAACTTTAAACCAGACAGAAGTATGATGAGGAAAACATGGAAAACGATGATGCATACTGGAAGCACATCTTTTTCTCAGATGAGAGGAAACAATAATAATAACAATAATAACTCTGCCGTCTTTTGTACATATGCATACACTCTATGACAGCTGGAACAAGCTCAAACCTTGAACTGCAGTAAGCAGTTGCAAAACTGATGCACGCATGGAATGAACAATTTTTTCAATAAAGAAAATACTGATTTCATATTGGCAATACTAAATCAGTGTCCTTTGTGTACCTGGGGTCTCTTCACGATCATTTTGTAAAACAATCAAATGTGGAATGCAAAAAAACCCACAAAAAAATGTGTTTGCTTGTTGAAATAATGTCGAGGGTGATATAGACGTCTACCAGACTTTCACGTCTGAGCCAACATGATCCCAATTTTATGGCTGTGTATCATTTTGATGCATATTTAGACCTCTAATCAGAAGAAAATTGCTCAGTGGTAACCAGTTGAAATAATCTGTATATCCCTAAAAGAGCCTAATGTGCTGATTCTAGCTGATATTTAACTGAAACTCTGAAGATAATCTACTGTGGACTGGCCTATATGATCAGTGAAAGTTACTATAGAGATCTATTCAGGTTAAAATAGGCCACCTTTTATCTGAGTTTAGTCCCAATATAACTCAGGCAGCCATTAATCTCTTGCAGGCTCTAATTTGATCCCATACTTACGTGGCTTTTTGGTGGTAACGTTGACGGTGGTGCTGGGAGGCCCCGTTCCTGCAGTGTTATACGCCCTCACTGAGATGTAATATGCGGTGCTGCCTTTCACCCCGCGAATAATAGTAGATGTTTGATTTCCTACAGTCCTTTGCACGCTGGCCGTGTCTTCCCTTTCACTTCTACTCCAGTACCTCAGCTGAAAAGCAACAAGGTAGAACCGCAGACGTGAATGCAGAAAACACGATGGACACCTTAAAAGCTTTCTGTTACACCCTGTCAGTGAGGTGCAAACTGGAAACAGGGAGATGTGAACTCAACTGGATGGAAGCTGTGAGCGGTCTGAAAACAAGCTTTAGCAGCATGCCACCTCGTGCGCCTTGTGAACTGTGTTCCTCCGTTGTGCCGGGCAGATGTGTGTTCTGTTTAAGTTTTGTTTGTACAGATTGAGGTCAAATATGCAAAAGTGGGGAAACAAAAATAAATAAATAAATAAAAAAAGTGAAAATCCCCTGCCATCAATGTCCACTGATAACAGATTTTCTTTGTCACCCTGCTTGTCAGGGCTGAAACAGCGGGCATGCTTGACAGCACAAATATAATTTGCCTTTCCTCACAGGAATGGTTTGCTGAGGGCCTGCTCCTCTGTTGCTTTTGAGTGGTCAACAATTTATAATTCTGGCATTTTACGCAGTTCGACGACGAAAGCGTCTTCGTCCGCATCTTGGATTTCAACAGTGAGCAGAATTAAAATGACGAGAACGGACAGAGAAAGTCTGCAGAGCCACTGCTTGCTATGTTGTGTGGATTAGAAGCTAAGCATTCTATCCCTTGGAGTATTGCATCAGCACGCTAATCAGGGTGGTTACAGTACTTAGGTAAGCAACAAGAGAAACACAACCAAACCCACAGGCCTGGGACTCGGCTGGACCATTATGCAGGCAGCGAGCTATTATCTCGCACGCCCAAGGTGCATAAGTCTCGAACACTCATCAATAATAGAAGACAACAAGATTGTACAGCATTAGCTGGCATGTGTGCGCACACACGCGTACAAACAGGAAATGCATCCAGGGGAAAACTCACACAAACAAGGTATTTCATCAGAGCTCACCTCGTAGCCCAGCACTCTCTTCTTGTTGGCGTTCCAGGGCAGAGCTTTCCACGAAACTTCAATCTCAGATGCAGAGAGGCTCTTGGCGCGGACCCTGGTGGGCGCTCGGCCAGGCTCTGGAGTTAATGTGTAAAGACTGGTTTTAGAAGTTGTACTGCGCTTTGATGACCCCTCAAAGAGAGAACATCAAAAAAGTTTCAAAGCGGCTTCTTTTTATTAGAACAACAGAGGGAGGAAAGTATGCTGAAGACGCCTGCGAGTGCTGATAGAAGAAGGCTGCTTGAGATCGCTGCTGCCATTTAAAGAAAGGAGGACTGACTCAGTCTTTTAGTGATGAATTACTGCTAGCTAGACATGCAGATCTACTCCAAATCATACACACCTTCCTCAGCAGAGTAGATAGTGGTAACAGGTCCAAATGGCCCTTCTCCCAGGTTGTTGTAAACCCCAACCTTGACTTGGAAAGGGGAGAAGGGCTGAATGCTCTCGTTTTTAAAGACGTATCTGGATGCTTCAGCGGAGGGTACGGCTGCCTGCATCCAGCCTGTGGCGCCGTGGGGTCGAAAAGCCACCACATAGCCAAAGCCCGGTCCGTTCTGCAGCTCTTCCGGAACAGGCTGCAGGAAAACAACACTGTGTGAGCACTTGCAAAAGAAAGGAAAATAAACACACTGCAACTCTATGTCTTTATATTTTACTTTTTAACTACAGTTGCCATGTGAGGATGCGATGTAATATAGTCAGACACGAGGCTTTCAGTTTTTTAGGCAATAAAACATGCTGAACACACAAAAACTATAAGTAGACACATCCATTACACAGTACAAAGCACTCAGCATGATAACACAGCCGTAGCCGTGGTCATGCTTCAGATATTTATAGCTCCATTATTCTAGTGAATAAACCAAACCTCTTCACTCTGGTCTACTAAAAGATACATAGAGCACATCTTTTTTTTTTTTTGTCTGGAGAGAAGTGGGGTCTACTGTTTTGATAAAACTTGTTAAAACTGCTAGAATAAGTGTTTATGGTCTCCAGACATTCAGAATGACCACCCAAAGCTTTTAAAGGTTCTTGAAAAAACAAAACAACAGTACTAATCAGACAGAAACAAACACACTTGACTACGTTGTGGTGTCCCTCAGGGATTATTCTTGAGCACTCTTTGTTTTCAACTTTTTGTTATTATTTTACTATTATCACAGCAAAACTACATCTTCTCTCATGTTTGCTGATCTTTCTCTGCAGTTATTAGGTAACCTCTAAATACAACAAATGGTTTTTATATTATGCAGTTTTTCTTACTTCTAAAAAATGTGAAAAACCTTTTAGAATTTAATTCAGTAAGTACGGGTTTAGTGAGTTTGGCATCGTAACTAATGGTGGGTTCGGGGTCACCTGTAGCAGATATGAAAAGAATTTAACTTTAAAGCCTATTCTGTACACAGTGTTTGCTACTGATATTGCCTAAGCATTTGTACATTTATGAGGTGAAAAGTATCAATCCTAGGGTAATGTTTTGTCTTTTAATTCAAAATAAATAGATGAGAGTTGAAAAAAACCCCTATTTATTTATATAATTATTTCACTGGTTTGGATGAAGACCCAACTGTGACCCTCAGATGAGAGGACGTTAGTTAAGATGTTCAGAAACAAGCCAGAAACGACCAAAGCTCAAGCCTCAAGCCATGAGCTAGAACCTGCTGAAAGTGTCACTGTCCATTGTGAACTAAGTTTTACATCGCTATGGACTGAGAGGTTGAAATAAGAAATAAGTCGAGCTCTAACTGAAATTAACTAAATTGGCTACCAAAAACATCTGGTCAAGGTCCAACTGAAACATTTAAGCAAATATATGTGGGGTCTATGTATATATCTGAAGCTGTATGTATATTTTTGACTAGTTTAGAGAAAATCCAAGAGAAATTCAAACGTGAGCATCCAATTCTTATTTTGTAAAAATCATTAGTAATACATGCTGCGTTCCACCCTGGAAAAAACAACAGTCCAAAGAAATCATTCAAAGTCTTCCGACCAAAACTGTTAAAGTAAACTAAACTCTTGGCTGGCTATGTTGGCTGACCAATATGTGTCATTGACGCAGACCTTCATTCATATCTTGAGCTGTATTCTAGGCCCCGGGTTGCAGCCATGCGAATAAAAATGTCAGCTGTTACCTTGGGGGAGAGACGCCTTCTCTTAATTTCTTAAAGGAATAGTTATGAACAACCTGCTGCCCCTGCTTTTGTGTGAAAACAGAACGGCATAAAGAACTTCAGGGGCTGAGGCAAAACAGGGGCTTCGCTTAGCGGAAGTTACCTTTTAACCACACTTGTGCATACTGAAACATCAACAGTGAAATGGTTCACAGCAGGAGCTGATGATTCTGAGCAGCAGCTTGAACAAATATACGTTTTTGGAGCCGGGCTGATATGTGGGGGGCTTTGTAGAAATAAGAAAGAGAACGAAAAAGGAAAAATAAAGAAAAGAGGACAAAAGTGAGAACTTCGAAGGAACAACGGAGTTTAATTATCTTATTGAAACCTCAAAAGCATTTTTCTCTCCCCCAGGGTGACAGCAGCAGTTATTGCCTTTCTGTTCTTAAAAATGAAATGCCATACATTAAACAGTTCAGCTGTTATTAATGAAACAGAGGTCTACATCCACAGAGAATAATGACGTCTGGCTGCCTCCTCCATGGGTGAAGGGGTCTTGAGCAAGCTTGCTTACCTCCCATGTGATGACTAATTCGGAGCGACTGCCACCGCCTCCGCTCACATTAGCTGGTGTGACCTTCGGAACTAAAGGAAGAAGACAGATCAGCTTAGCTGGGTTGACTTCACATGACACTGCAAAGGCACATGTAATAATGCTCCTTCCAGCAAATCCTAAATTGCTAAGAGAGGTAAGTGTGTGACAAGCCTGGACTTCAGCATTGAGATACATCAGCAAACTTCCCATCTCCGAGTCGAAAAGGGAACACGTAAAGAATCTAAACTTGTTAAACTGCTAAAAGAAGCTTTTAGAGATGTTTTGCAATTTGAATGAGACTTTCATTTTCTTTTGAGGCAGTAATGATATCCAGCACACTGACTGTATATTCAAGGTTTTTGTATTTTATTTTCCTAAGATATTTATCAGCATTTCTAAATTTATTGGACACGTGTGTAGAGAGAAGTGTGTAGGGGGAACGACATGGAGCAAATGTCTTGCCCATTGGGACTCAAACCAGGAGCTCCTGAGAGCATTTTTTGGTATGCGCTCCACCTATCAGGACAGCCTATTGGTTGACATTTTACAAAATATGCTTATACCCTTTACTTGTCAAAGGTTACTTGAAAAAAGTTATCCCAAAAACGGAAAAAAAACTGAACTAAAGACAGAAGTTGTGAAAAAACTCTGTCCAGATGTAAGAAGATCTAACAGAACTAGTCAAGCTGACTAATGAACATATGCTTGTCTGAAAACAAAAAGTCCATCTCGGGTGGGAATTACGTGGTGGAAATAAGCAGGAACCAAGGCTGAACATTGAAGCCAACATACTACAAGTAGCAAGAACTGCAGTTCCTCTCACGGCCACTTGAGCCTCCAAAAGCGTGCTCATCCCCATTGACTCCCACGTTGAAACGCCCAACTTAACAGTGTTAAAAAGCATCTTTACAGCCAACCACAAAAAAAGATTCTGACATCTATGGATAGTTTCATAACAAATCTATGGCGGCTGATCACCCATCTGGAAACTGGAGTTGGGGTGTGGCCACTTTGACAGGTGCTGTGACACCAACACATTCTCACTCTCGAGGCGTAATATTTTACGCTAGGTGACAAATCATCAACATATTACGCTTCCGGGCACCCAACACATCCCTAAATGACGAGATCGGAAAAATGAGGAAATATGAGAACGGTTTGGAATCAATCTACACATGTTCGTTCATTTTATTAAAATCGCTTTGGAAAACACTATTTAATGTCATTAAAGTGCTGGTTCAGGTTAGGGATAAGGTTCGGGCTGGAATACATGGCTGGAACGTGTATTACCGCGGGAGCATCATTCTACTAGATTTTATCCATAACCCGGCGCGTAGCATAAGAACACGGAAGGTCACCTTTTGCGTTCCTCAGGAATGCCGCGTGACGTGGAGTGATTCCCCCCTTGAGTTTCTCATGCAACCAAGCTTGCTAGTGTTAGCTGATAACTTCACTTATGTATGGACAGAGCAAGGCTAACGGTTTCCCTTCCTCCAGCATTAATAAACATTTTGGGAACAGTATTTCCCTAAACAATTCAGAAAGTTGGGTAAATGATATGTATACTGGTCAGTTTTTAAAACAGATTCAGTACGTACATGTTCCTTTTGTCCTTGCTTGTTTGGATGGCTTGCTGGGCTCGCCAGTCCCGATGGAGTTGCTTGCAAGGACTCGAAACTCATACTCTACCCAAGGGCTCAGGTCTATTACTGTAGCTGTCAGCCGGGTGCCCCGTACCACCTCAGGAACTGGCAGAAAACACACAGTGCCCTCTTCAGTTTCAACACATGAATGTGTGTGGCTGTGTGTTCTTGGAGTGTCTCAGCTAAGCATCAGTAGCATGCTATCCTCCAGGCTAACAGATATGGTAGTTACACAGCACACTTCCAATACCACACAAGGACGCATAAGGATTTAAAAAAAAATGCACATAAACACACATATTGACCATTACATTGCCAATTTGGTGATCTTTGTTGAATTCTTTAATAATGCATGCATGGCACTGTGTAGTTTTTAAGTCAGCTGAAACAAGCAAAACACCAGAATCGCTGTAAGGGACTGAATATTGAAAACCAAAATAATAAAAATGATCCCAGTTAAAAAAGCAAAAACTAATTTTCTTCCTCTGGGTTCTGAGCCCCTACAAGGTCACATTGTATTTCTGTTACAAATCTATGACCCTTGCTTGGCAAATCAATGAAGCTAGTAAAACCATCTTTGATAAAAGAGTCCTAATTCACAAAAATATCAATAGAACGAGATAAAAGCACATTACGCCAATCATGCGTAAATGTTAAGGGTGCCATAAAGGATGTGGGCAAAGATTACACCGATCCCATTACTTAACTGCACTATCAAATTACGGCCGTGGCAAACAAGCTTCATCATCGGGACGAGATCCATGTTTCAGGATTCCCAAGAGAGCGATAAAATGGGAGTCAATGGTCCCACTACAATTGATGCTGGGGTAAAAATTACATCTTCAATATTTTCACAGCCGAGGCATGATGAAGAGTGGCCCCCTCCGGGTGACTGGAGGAGGCCACAGCTGGTTGGAGAGAGCTTACCTGTGGTGACAGCTTGCCACCCGAGGGAAAATGGTGTCCTGGCTTGGATGGTGTATGCCGTAATTGGACTGTGATTATCAGGACCGGGCCTCCAGGACAGAGAGGCTGTGGTATCAGTGATTCCTTCTACATGGATGCTGGTGGGGGGCCCTGGGGGACCTGATAGATGGCATAGCCAAGGCAGGAAAGAGAACAGAAAGATAGAGAGACAGATGGAGGAAGAAGGTAGGGGAGGGAGGGAATGTAAATCAGGAAAAGATGGAAAGACGGTAGAGAGTGTGGCGGTGGTTTTAGCACCTGAGGCTACTGCAGCGACATCAGTTCAGTGTGAAACCTTTGGGAGCTATTGGGTCTAATTAGACAGTAAATTTCATTTAAACCTTCCAGAGAGAAATTTCCACTCGCCTCAATTTTCTCTCCCTTTATTCATTCGTCAGTGAAGTGCAACCAGTCACAGCAAACATGCATCACTGACAAAGCCCAGTCTTCTTCAGGTAGATTGTGAATTATTTAAATCACAGTTATTATGGTGACTCACCTCTGATGACCAAGTCAACAGCCACGGAAATGCTGTCCACCTTGGTTTGCACGGCGCACGTGTACTTCCCGGCATGCCTCAGCTGGACGTTCCGAATCATAATGTCTCCCGCCGAATGCTGCTGTCATTCAACGCATGCACAATCACCCGCAAACACACGAACAAGCAAAGGAGTTTCGTAAGCAACCTGCTATTGTGATTCCAATTCAACGCTCACTTTTTCTGTAGCCACGCGGGAACAAACGAAACCAAACAGAAAGCTTATTCTCATATCTTCAAAAAGGAATTCATATTTCCACACTCCCACTTTCCATCTATATTCTAAAGAGGCACAAAGAAATACCTCTCTATACCATGTGCGCACTGTGCATTTGTTTTATCCCTGTGATTACAGAAATGAACTTGCTCTAATGACTTGATTTGAATTGCGGTATGGAGCCGCTTCAGTTATACAGTGCAGCCTAATGGCTAGTCTAATAGTTAGTTCTTTAAGAGGGCCTTTCATTCCATCTCTAATTGCAATTCCCTCTCCTACATTATCATTTTACCCAGGCAGAGCTGAGCAGGTTCTGTGATAAATTGGACATGGCGGAAATATGTGGCACAGTGGCAGTAAAAATTCTATGGAGTGGCTGGTAGCTTAATCAATATAAGTGTAGACGAACAGCAATTTATTAAGGAGGGGAGACTGTAAATCACGATCTTAGAAACACCTAAATCATAAAGGAAACAGAAAGAAAAAAAAAACGCCTCTGCATTGGATTTTTTCCCCTCTGTATTGCCTGCAGTTTTTAAAGGAGCCTTGCATTTTTTAGCTAAAAGAGGAAAAAACCCTCCAACTCAAAACAGTGCATGGCATGCTGAGGTATAAGCTGCGGACTTTATAAAGTATACAGGAGCTCACTGAGACTGGTTGCATGTATGTAAATTTCTTTTTAAAATAAACCACAGGCAGCAAATTTTTTTCTGCCCATAAATTAAACACTTGATACAAACATTCCCTCTGCACTGCGGCTGAATTTATTATGACCCCGCTAAGAGAAGAAGTATAATATTGATGTACCAATTAATCTTCAGAGTCACATCTGGACCTTTTATACAATGAAATCTCTGAAGGGGGTTGGGCAATAAATCAATGTCTTTTATGTAGCAGTGGTGCTAATAAAATGAGGATTCCTCCACGAAGCTCAACAAGGTTTGAGTTTTAATTATACATTATGTGCCTCGGCTTATGTGGAATATATGTTATCAAAGCTGGAGTGTGACAATAAAACGAATTTGAAATGATGCTCTCTCGTGGGAGAAACCCTACAGCTAAGCTATGCCATTGGCCGTTAGCATGCTAGCACATTAGCAAATATTAGCATTCCTGAAATTACACACAACAGTGTTTTGGCGAGGTGGGCACAAACACAGCTGAACACTCCAGTTTGGATGTCATCCGGAACTATTTGTGGACAAGTTCTATTTCTGTTCTCACTTGTTGTTAGGTTAGTTTGTTGTCTCACCAAAAGGGCAATTTTTTTAGCAACTGTCCACACAGGAAGCTACTTGGCGACAAGATATAACAGAAAGCCGATGACATACAGAGTCTTAAAGCTACAGTGAGTGAAATAACTGCTGGGAACACAAAACTTTGTTCAACTCGACTACCAATGAAAGTGAAATGTGCTGTTTAATGACAATACATTCAACAGTTACAAAGATAAACCTGGGATGTCTGCTAGCAACTAACTATCAGCTACAGGGTGCTGCATGAATCACTTCCTGTGTGGATGAACCTTTAGTCTTCTGTGTTTATATTGCAGATAGATGTAATTAACTGACATCTATCTGGTACTCTATTTTCATTCAATTTTTTGTTGTATTAATACAAATATAAAACTAAAATTAGGGGGTCTGACTGCATGTGGAAACATCAGTATCTGGCCATATACGCTGCGGTTATTGCCATCATATCGTGATCGTTTTTTGGGGGGAAGACAATGGGGGATAACGTCAGCTTGTGCTCCAGGGATAAAGCCTACACCGTTGGTGTGTTTAGAGGCCGCTATTAGCTATTTGCCAATTTATTGGTATTTAAACAATATAATAACAGACATGGGAGAAACACCCTTCAACCATTTTAGGCACATTGATGCTGAATAGTTTGGCCAACACCAAGTTGAAATGCCACAAACATGTGACCACAAAACAAGATTATTTTTAAACTGCATTGTCGTATTATCTTAGCAAGGACTCATAAATAGCAACACATAAAAAATGAAAGAGAAATTTGTTCATGTTTAGTGTCTGAAAAAAACAACAATCCGATGATATGTTGGATTTTTCAGTCATTAAATATTGATAATTAGTTAGGTGTGAAAAAATCTGCAGTCCGGCTCTAGCAGTGTTTACTTTAATATGAGTCTCAGATGTTAAAAATGTAATATGTTAAAAAAAAAACCCAGGAAAATAACATAAATCTACACAAATGATCACTAATGGTCCCCGTGGTGGATAAGGAAATATTAAACTGTGTTTTGAATCAGGTGGTGAGTAAACTGTAATAATGTATTTTATATCTAGAATAAAATCTTTTGATGGAAAAACAGCAGGAGACACAACAAATTGTAACAAACAGCAGAAATGAGTATATATTTACACACATATATATATACATGTATATTGCTAGGTGATGCACTCTGAAAGCACCACGTTGCACCTTTTTAGTACGCTGTTTTGCTACCGACAATTTGGTACCATAATGAGGGAATCTGATATAACGTTATTATTAAATCATACACTTGTCAGTGGCATTGTATAGCACTTTTCTAGCCTCACAGCCACTCAAAGCTTTATCTGTCTCCCATCTGTAACAGATGAAGCAGAAAACCAAAGAAAAGTCATCAGCAAAGGGAGAACGAAACCAAGGGAAGGTTCAAACCACAGAGCCGGGAAGCCTTCTTTTCATGTTCTCCCTGTGTCTGTCCAAAGACATATATTTTAGGTTAATCTGTGAATCTAAATTGGGCGTAGGTATGGATGTGAGAGTGTTTGATTGTCTGTCTTTATGTGTTAGCCTGGTGATTTGTCCTTACTGCTCAAGCAGATAAGAAATTAGATAGAATTAGAGAGTAAAACTAAGATTTTACCTGATTTCTCTTTTCATTTGGCTGAAAAATATACTTTAAAAAGAAAATAAAGTGTGGCTAAAATCCTCAAACACATACACATAGTTACTGCCTTATTTAATTCTAGGGGGTAAATGTTTTTCGATAATAGCTACTGGGATAGAAATGCACCTGTAATGTACCCCCATTTCAAGTTTTGTTGTTTTTAGGCATATTTTGTTTTCTTGGGGATAAAATGTCCAAATACTATACAAGCGCTCATAGCAAAAAGGCTTCCCAGACTGATGCATGAAGGCATCCTGTCTGCGCACCTCTCACAACATGACAGCTTGTTTTAAAACCAGAGGCCTGTCAGAAACCATGAATGATGGAATATTGACTTACGCCTCCCACTTTTTCAAAGAATCCACCGTGGCTCCCGAAGTGGATGAGCTGCTCGTTGAAGAACCAGGTGAACTTGAGTTCCAGAGACGGGTCGTGGCTCACTTGGCAGGGCAGGACCACGCTCTCCCCGACGGTGACGTCCAGCGTGGAGGCCAGCGTGGTGATGATGGTAGGCTCTGAAAAAAAACACACATTCATATTCACGCACGTCTGATCAAGCACGCTTCGCGCCTCTACTCTTTCCAGGCATTATAATTCAGCACAGGAAATGGCTTTGCAAAAAGCCGAGCCCTTCCATCATCCTTATGGATATGTCAGACTCAGTTAATAGAAGGATATACGGGACGGAGCACATAGCAAACTAGGGTGCACAGCTACAATAACTGGTATTAGTTTCGGCCTGAGCTTGTCTCTGTGGGGACTTGGAGGAGACGTGTCTCTCCTGCAGCCCGCGAAGCCTCCATGTGTCACTGTCATCTCAGCCTGCAGACTGGAACTCCCCTCGATCCGGCTGCAATTCCCAAATCGAACTGCTAGGAAAACAGCAAACAGGACTTCTTCCAGTCGTCAGTGCTCTCTTTTCTGTCCTGCAGTGCATTACAGTGGCTGCACATGGGAATAAGACGAGCGTCCCTTATCTGCACTCGTATGTTAGCGATGGAGGGGGAAGGTGGAAGGACGTGAGGGAGGGAGAGGCTTTATACTCAGAGTGTGCAGCACCTGTCTCCCTCTTGGGGGTGCTGTGATTACTTGGTTGAAATAGCCACTCTGAGCACATGGACTAAATTAACCATGGCAAATGATCCCTGGACAGGCATAGATTCATGTAGAAAGTGCCGGCAGTGCAGTCTTCATCCACAGTGAATTCGATACCTTCATTGTATTGGCTCCCCCCCTCTCTCTCTCTCACACACACACACACACACACACACACACACACAGATGCTACCGCACGCTCCCAATGTGATTTATCTAGTCGTTTTCTGATTTCAGGCCAGAATGCTATCAGCTGCTGGGTTTTGTCATATACACAATGAAAGTGTGTCTGAGAAGCCCAGTGCTCTATTGCAGGGGCTAAATGGTGAACGATGGCGGTGCAGTAAAGAAAAAAAAACCCATAATAACACACAGGAGATATTCAAGTCTCTGTGTGTGCTCGGTCTGCTTCTGCAGGCTGGCTACACCTTGTAGAACAAGTGCAGGAAGGAACAGAAAAGCTAAAAAATATAAAGCTTAAGAAACACATTTCTCTGAAAAAAAAGTGTCAGGTGTATTCTGCAGTGGTGTTCTTGGAGAGATGGTTACTCCAAATGATGTGAGGAGAAAGAAGGAAATGTGTGGTGGGGGGGGAAAAAAGGCTTGGGAAGGATCTACAGAGGAAATACCCACAGAGATCCACAGTCAAGAGAACTGACTGTTCGTGTTACCTGTAACACGGAATAAACAATTTTTCTCTTCCTTATTTCTACAGCAGGACTGGTGTGTCCTATTATCATCTCCTCTCCTTGTGTCGTGTGGTTGTGTGCTGCCTGGTGTCTTACTGCCTCCGGGGGTTTCACAGTGACAATGATGGGGGGGTATGCTGCCTTATTACCCTCCTCTGTCATGATTTGTGACAGATTATATGGACAACCAAGGTTGGTTACACAACCACACACTGGACTCTTGAGCATAATTTGATTGATTTCTATCTTGTATAATGCCTTGTTACCTACTGCCACTGTAAACGGGGAGGACAGTAACGCTCACTTAGCAGGGTCAGTCCGAGACAAGACAGAGAGCGTGCCTGTGTGCTGAGACAGGCTGGGAGGGACCTGGGAACTTTTTCAGGCCCGAGGCCATCATTTGAAATATCCACCTTAAGTAACAGTCAGCATCAGTAAGAAGAAAAACCTCGGGCTCTGTGGACAAGAGACCACGCCTAACTCTGTCGCCCATCCTCGGCTGAAGAAACCCACGGCCTCAGTTTAATCAAAAATGTAAATCAAAGTGAGCTTATGAAAGCAAGCTATTAAATACTGACACTATGACGGTTTTCTAACAGTGATTGTGGGAGAAAAATCCGACAGGTGAAGGTCCTCCTTCACTTGTTTTGTATACTATGTATAAATAATCAGAGTCTGATAGGACTTGCTTACAGCAATGTTACTGTAGATCCCAAGTTAAGTTATGATTAAAAACAATCTGTTGTACAGGCAATGCAAACAGGACTCATACTTAACAACCAGTAAAATAACAAATTCAGTAAAAATGTAATCACATAAAACAGTAATAGACTGAATAAGACTGCTCGCATGATAAAAAGCCAGGATAACTTGCTGAGCTAGACCTGAAAGCCAGTGAGAAGAGTTGGTTTTTAACAGTGTTTTTAAATGACTGAGTGACTGGAAAGCTGTTATGTGAAAAGGCAGGTTGTCTCTGGAAAGGTTTCTTGTCTCTGTTTTTGAACGTCTCAGATGTCCAAGTGCCCTGGCAGCAGTGCGCGACTGTAAAAGTTCCATTAACTAATGAAATTTTAGTCACTGAAACTGAAATTGTTGCTTAAAATTGCTGATTGATTCTAGTTTTCATGATAATCTACTTGGTCAGATCTAAGACCCAAAATTTTAATTGAAGCCAGAAATCACTTAAATACATTTTAACCTATAACGTTTGGCAAAAATGGGCAGAATGGGGGGAACTATAGTAAATATTAGATGGTCACTATCTAAACTATTAATCTGCTTTTCATCAGGTCAGATTCATAGAAATGTGTCAAGTATGAAATGTCAAATTCCAAATCTTATCTCCGTGGTCGTGTCCCGCATCCATTGTACTCAGACGCTCGACATGACCTTTGTAGTAGCAGGAAATCTGTAATTCTTCTTCTTCTTTCACAATAAGCTGTTAAACAGTTTTTTGGGGTTTGAGGTGAAATAAATCTGCTATTAGTTGTAAAATTTTGTTTCACTCAAGTCTGGGCTATAAAGACCTTTTTTCTGATGTTTTTAATTCTTACATAATATTAAAGGTGAAATATTATAGTGTGAAGTGACCATAAAGTAAACTTACAATTTATGATTCAAACTCTTCAAAACAATGTACAATAGCAGTAAGATATAAACTAATGAACCATCTTGGAAATGTTACTCAGCTATTTTAATTGTCACATTTGGATTTCAAAATCAAACAGAAATAGCACATATTATGTGATGAAGCTGAGGATGTCTGAAACATTGGTAACCGGTGTAATCAAACAGGGTCAAATGATCAGTGCTCAGCTGACCTAGCTCATCCAAGGAGCAGCTAAGATACTGACGTATGATCACAGGTTTTCTAGCACAGCTCAACCATCTGTCTGTCAACGTCATCTCACCACTTAACCAAGCCTATTAAAACCACTGCGCTCTCTCCCCACCATGCTGCTCGCTTATCGCTCTGACAGAAGTGCAAAGTGCCACTTTGGCTCATTCAGTTATCGACATCATTGTTTAACTACATGTTACCATGCAAACCATGTCTTATATAATAAACATGTCATACCAACGTAAAACTTACATTCAAGCATCTGAACATATTTTACATGTGATACATGTAATATGAGCTGTTGCACAGTTAATAATTCAAATAATTCAAAGCATTTAGACATGAGCAACCCCGACTTTACTAAATGCAATCAAGTTTGACAAAGTCATACTTTTTAACTTGTACTACTATGTAAGTTCTTTTTTGTTGTTTTTACAAACACCTTGTTAAACTATTAAAATAGCACCACGGGTTTCTGAAACCTTCAAGTCAACACTATGATTCATGCTTTCCTCCAAAAATCTGTTTTAAAAATTAAACACATCTCTTGCTCACTGCTGAATTACCTGTGCAGGAGGTGAAGAGCCTTGAATATCCGTGTCCAAAAAAATAGCTGCTATCGTGAGTTGGATTTTTGGTAATTCTTCCCAGACAAATTTGTGTATTTAACACTATATTGTTACTTAGTATATAATTAGTATATTGAATCAACATGAAATGACTTGGGTGTCAAATCTGATACCATGTTTTTCTAAAAGAACATCCACCACAATGAGAAATTCAATGTTTTGGTCATAGAACGGAACTAATTAACGAGTAAAGCATGATCTAACTGTGTGCTTTTTTAATGGCTCACTTACACCAGACCTTTAAGACAAACAAATTAGTGGTTGTATTAAATGTTCTTGTTGTCAGAAACTAATTGCAAGTAGTTGTGGTGACCAGTTGGTTATGCAACACTCTAAACCTCTCCTCTTTCACCTAGCTGTAGCTCAGGTGAAAGGCTGGTGGTTCGTGGTAAACATCCTTGGGCGTGATACTAACCCCAAGTTCTCCGATGCATTCATCGGAGTGTGAACGTTAGATAGAAAGCGCTTACATAGAAAGTGCTTGTGGCATGAAGCAAGGGCAATGACGCAAGTTGTGTAAAGTGCTTTCAGTGCTCTGACAGAGTAGAAAAGTGCTTGATAAGAAAAACTATATTAACATTGCAAGGTGATTGGGGATAGACTGCACTCTCAGAGAGGTCTGCAAATAACTACTGTCTAATTTATAAACGCAGACAGATTGTTAACCCGTCTGAGTTAATCTGCCTCAATGAGTCAAACTGCTCTGCGACATGTCTCTCTGAATAGGAGACTCGAGTCAGCTGGTTGCCAACTGCTTGTATTCTGGTTTTCTTCCTCTATGAAAGCGAGGTTGCCAACCACCTACATCATTTTTTGATAATCACCACGTAGCAGCAACTACGTCTTTATTTCTAAATGTCTATGAGTTTCTGGCTGGAATCTGAATATAAGTAGTTCATGTGAATTTCTGTGTATATAAAGGGCACAAGATTCACAACAGATGGTAATGATGAAAGAAACAGAGAAGAAAATATCAGATGCAATTTTGGAGCTGATTTGCAAAATAAAAACACCAACAGCAATCAGCATGGCATTCTATTCTTAGGCAAAGCAGCTGAAGGAAGCCTAGGACGCACAGACAGCTAATGAAGCCAAACAAATGATATACAGACCACTGGCACACAGTGGGAACACTCAGAGAAGCTGTATAACAATAACATATGGTTGACCAGAAAACAGAGCTAGCTTAAAGTTACCAAATGACCCTGAGCTCCTTTCTGAGGCACACTGACATGCCTCACAAGGCCAGTTTCACCAGTCTTCCTTCCAACATTATGAATAATGCCCACACATTTCCCCTCCTGCTGTGGAGAATCCTCTGTCTTTAATGATCTAAAGCCATAATGCAAAGTGTGCAGTCTCCCTCAGTGCACATATATATATATATATATATATACTCAGTAAGTTTCCTCACAAGGTGAGCAATGTGAGCTTGAATAGTGGAGCACAGGGACGAGACACAGGCCGCATGATTTAGAGTATTTGGAAAACAAATTTATAATCATCTTTAAACTGAGACCCACGCAGAAGATCCGGACTCGTCAGGGTTCAAGACAAACACAAACCTGAAAAGGAAATGTTTCCTTTCACTGGCAGGTAAGAAAAGACGTCTTCACAAAGGATCTAAACTGTGACAACGCATGTCAGGCTAAGGTTTTTCAAAGTGAATCAGCGTAGCATCATTCACCTTGGCGAATCCTCAGAATTTCCAAGCAGGTTGTTTAAGAACAAAACAAATTTGGTTACCGTTTTAAAAAGCAATCATTTCACTCGTAATTTTACCTCCTCTTCCTTTTCAAATCAACAGAACACGAAGAATGCTTTCATCAACACATCAGAAAATCCTCCGATTTGCAGTGTTTTTGTGCTCCACTTATTTTCTGAAGGACCTATCAAAGGTTCCTCAAGGACAAACTTGAATGGCGAGGAAAACCTTGTCTACATTGCTCAACAGATAGATACAAGATCCTCTCGGTACTGTATGCTGTGTGGTGGCACATCTGTAGCAACCTGCTGGTGATTACTGACAGATGGCAGCTCATTATTTTTCTATATGGCTGTCAGGAATCATACATCGCATTTATTTCACATCGTTGCTGCCATCCAACTTGGATGACATGGCTCGCTTGGAAAAGCAACTGTAGGGATTCAGCAGAGAACTGGTAACCGCATTTAAGTCCGGGGTGTAAAGTGAAACAGATTATTTGTCTTCTGTCATGGAGTCTTCAGCAGCTAACAAAGTATGCTTAGATGTTCATCCAGACACTGTTAACATGATGACTGTGCTGGTAGTGCAAGCGCACTGAGAGCCCGATTAAGGTTGGTGATTGAAAAAAAATCAAAGTTTTTGCATGAAAGTGCTTGTACCAATCCATTTACTGCACCAATCCATTTACTGTACCAATCCATTTACTGCACCAATCCATTTACTGTACCAATCCATTTACTGCACCAATCCATTTACTGCACCAATCCATTTACTGCACCAATCCATTTACTGCACCAATCCATTTACTGCACCAATCCATTTACTGTACCAATCCATTTACTGCACCAATCCATTTACTGCACCAATCCATTTACTGCACCAATCCATTTACTGTACCAATCCATTTACTGTACCAATCCATTTACTGTACCAATCTAGCACTAGTTGGAAATTGTGCAAACATGCAATTTTACAAGCAAGGTTAAAGAGCTATAAAGTGTGACTGAGTTCTTGTTCCATTGAGGAGAATGGTCATTTGAGAGCTACTTGGATCGCTCATCCACATCATTCATCCACAGAACCAAATTGAGGTGGTTCAGATAGCTGCTCTGTGAGATATTTCAGGCATGTTCTACTGGGAGGAGGTCCTGAGGCCAGACCCAGGACTCAGCTGGCTTGGAAACAACTTGGTGTCCCCCGGGCCAGGGTAAGGGAAGTCTGGACTTCTTTGCTCAGACTGCTGCTGTGAACCAGATAAGTGGTGCAAAATGGATAGACGACGTAACATACTCGTAGTATAGTATGCTTATTTTCAATCATGTTTTTCTAGGTGACTCTTCATGTGTGAATACAGTGAGATTTTTGTCCTGGTTAAGGCGCTGACAAAATGTTACAGCAGGGGTAGGCAACTCCAAGCCTCGAGTGCCGGTGTCCTGCAGGTTTTAGATGTGTCCTCGATCCAACACAGCTGATTCAAATGGCTAAATTACCTCCGCAACATATCTTGAAGTTCTCCCGAACACTGGTAATGAACTAATCATTTGATTCAGGGGTGTTGACCCAGGGTAAGCTCTAAAACCTGCAGGACACTGGCCATTAAAGCCTGGAGTTGCCCACCCCTTTTCTAAATGAAGATTTGATGTTTAGTTAAGTTTAGCCTTAAAGAAAAAAGTCTCCAAAACCAACAGAAATAAGTTTTAGTAATGTTCACAATTCAGTTTAGCCCAATTTACATTAACCAAATCATCTAGTTTACTTATTTCATATGTATAGTGCTTATTCACAACAACAGTCAACTATTATATATATTATATATAACTAATGAACTAATCATTTGATTCAGGGGTGTTGACCCAGGGTAAGCTCTAAAACCTGCAGGACACCGGCCCTCAAGGCCTGGAGTTGCCCACCCCTGTGTTACAGGATCACCAAATTGATAATTCATCCCGCGGTGAACATCTTTAGTTTCATCTTTCTTTTAGTCTTTAAGATCCACGCATGTGCACCTTGTGGTGCAGACAGAGGGAAACTAAGATCATTCGGTGACCCGCGACTATCTACGAAAAAGATCTCTCTAGACGTCGCCCACAATGACAGAATATTCCTCGTCTACCTTTGAAACGTCTCCAAAACAAATGGCTGCTACAGTGGGTCACAGCGCCGAAAAGATGAATTGCCTCCAGGCTTGAGAGAGGCAAACCGACGTGAACACTGTAGGATCTCTGAAGTTTTGAGTTCACTGACCATCTGTAATGATCGGCGGCAACCCTAATTGCAACGGCTCATCTCCCGTGTAATCAAAATTCCGAGAGCACGTCTATAATCAAGTGCAATTAATCTGCTAATATCCCCCCAGTGTTGGAATAATGGGGACATTAACAGGGCTCATCTGTTGTGACTGCTCCTCTGCTGTGTGCTAGGTGGCTTATTCACAGCGGGAGATACAGAATGCTGTTTGACAGGTATTTTTCAGTATTCATATCACCAAAGTCAATTTGAATAAACTACTGTCATCTCCCATAAGGGCTGATCCCACAACACAAATTTCTCCCTGCTAAACAGGTTTCCAATCCTCAATGAAGTAGTGCATGTAAATTACCCCATCCCATTTTGCAAACAATATCACTTGTGACAGAAAGGCACACGTTCATATACAGGAACATTTGTACATCAGCCACAGAAAACAGCTTTAACATATTATGATGGAAAGGAAGCGAGTGTGTGAGGGTGTCAAATAAAACCCATATTCCTTTTCACAAGAATAATGAGTGGATAACAGCGGTGTCTGTTTATGCTGAGAAGACAGACATGGTTGTGTTTCTTTGCAGCCTGATTGGAAAACCGCATATAGGCCATCAACCTGAACCTACAGGGAGAGCAGCAGGTTCCACTGCCCCCCTTCTTACTCCCACTGATTGGCTGGGGGCAGGTGGGGGTGTTCTCTACCATTTTCATTTCACAGTGTCTGATAAATGGGAAAGAGAGAGTGGAACTGGTGCAGGATGGTACAGCAATGCTGTACTTTTTAATCAGGTTTTAAAGTTGCACTTAAAATATCCCAGAAATTAACATTTGCAAGAGACAAATACATTAATCATCATTAAATGTTCGAAAAACAACCCCCCCAAAAAACACTTTATGGAAATGTCTGAATAAATTTTAATGAAATAAATAAAATGACATGCCACAACTCTCTCATTGGCTCTCACAGCCTAAAGCATAACTTCTATGTGAGGACATATTTTCTGCAAAAATCCAAAGGATGTGATGGTTATGCTTGCTCCCGAGGGCATTGCCATAAGAGAGGCCTGTTTTCTGTTTGCTATATCAACAGTACTGTGCTTTAGCATTAGCAAACAAGTTAAGCAGGATTAAGTTAGCTAGCTAAATGCTATCATAGATACATAGTGTAAAAGATGGATATAGCGACACATTATCGTTCGGTTTCTGAAATCCCGCTTTGAAGCCAGATCTGGCATGACTAAATCTTTTAAAACATTCATTTAATATGACCTAAAAACTCAGCAGGAGAGTATTTGTACAGATACAGTCGGAAAGCTGTTGTTCCGTAGACCAGCGGTCCCCAACCGTTTTTGCGCCACGGACCGGTTTAATGTCAGACAATATTTTCACGGACCAGCGTTTAAGGTGTTGCGGATAAATACAACAAAATAAAATGATACGACCAAGACAAAAACTGTGGTATTCTGTAAATATAATAATAATTGCAAATCCACTGTGTAACTGTGTAACTTCAGCAGCGTCCTCCTGAAAAGCGCCAACAACACTGAGAGTAACATCCTCCTCTCTGCCCCTTAATGCTCTCTGGTTGCTATGGTAATGCGTAGACCATAGAGCTGGTGTCCTATACACAGAATCCAGATTTAAGGCACTGGTTTGCCATTGGTTTAATTTTCCCAACCTGGATGCTACACAACATGTTTTAAACCATCTGTTTTTAGATATTACGTAATTTGTCCATTTTCTGATATCTATGTTATCTATAGGTAACATTAACCAGTTTTAACTTAGAAGTCTGTTTGGCCATATTGGAATTTAACCATGAGTGAAAAACTGCAGTCAACGTGGGTGGAGTATTTGCTTAATCGAGGCATTGTTTGTTTTTTTTAGGATCAATTTTGATTGATCTCGGTTGGTCTTTTTAAATTGTACCTAGTGCTAGCGTGCCTGCTAGCGTGCCTGCTAGCGCAGACACAAGATATCTCATACAGCCAAATAAAGACCTGAGTAGGACAAGTCATGCAAAAGCCATTGCAAACCCCGAGAAACAGAATAATAACTGCAATTCACGTAACGGCTGCAGGTGTCACCAATGAATTTCTGAGGTTACGTGATCCTTTAATTTCTCTCACTTCTATTATGCAAGGCGTACTGCATTTGGTAGAGCGGCAGAGTCGTCAATGGGAGCCAGAGCGAGGCATCAGCATAAATCAGCGGCAAGGTGCACTCTAAGCTCTCCCCACATCCTTGACTGTTGCTGACTTTCAGGCATTCATAATATATGAAATCTGTCTTTTATAATTCAACAGAAAAAGGAAACACGCCTTGATAGTGATTTACAGAAGACAGAGCCGCAACAGAGTTATTTAAAATTCCATTATGTGACGTGTTTTTGGCTAAAAAGGAGAATGAACATATAGATACAATAACAGGATTTTCTTCTCGCTGTTATTCTCATTGACATTAATCAATGTTTTTTTTTTTTAAGTATTCAATCAAACACTAGCCTGCAGGGGCTGAGCAAGTCAATTAATCCATGTTTCTATGGCAACTACTTGGATAATTGGAGAAAAAAACCCTGATATGGTAGCAGACTGTTGACACTGCATTTCAAAGGATTTTACAGACTGCTAACTTGTAGAAGAAGGACAATTTAATGGATTGAACCTCTGAGCAAAAACTATAAACTACACACAAAAAAGAAGCAGCTCTGTCTTCGAGACTTTATGAAAAATGATTTTTAGCTGCAGTATTTCTCACACAGGGTATTGGAAGGATTTGGGCACGATTTTATTAGATTTTCTTTTTTTTTTTTTGACCTGTGTAGTTCTTTCCCCCCACGGGTATTTAATAACAGCGCAGACGAATGATCAATGTATTCTGCATGTTCATATGAGGTTACAGCGAATCATACTCTCTCTTAGGCGGTGAGTAAAAGGTGTGAGCGGATTTGCAGCATGCTCTGACCCACGGGGTTTACCTCGACGTCTCGGAATATTCTGCTTCTGGTGAAGCCGAAGAAATGCAGTCGTAGCTGCGAGAACTGTACTTGGATACGTCGTGCGAAAATTCCTGAACTACAGAGCACATGCAAATCTATATAGAAAACCTTTATATGAAAAACCTTTTGAAATATGAGGCGTGAACTTTTCTCCCTGAGGGCAATATACTGAAAATCAATAACTCTATAAATGTAAAAGAAGCCGCTCAACGAGGAAGGTCAAAACAGAACATGTAACGATAGCACAAATGAGCCAGGAACCCCTGTGAAAAGGAGGTCACAGTGAGGGTATAGTTCACCGAATATGTCAGCAAATCCTCCGGGAGCCTGACGAGGTGAGAACACTATCCCCTGTGGAAATGGGACTGAAAAGCTGCGGTGTGCACAGCATAAAGCCGCCGCAGAATGCACAGCACTTTATACCCAGCTCACATTTATTTTTAATGAAGTATAATAAGTCACAGCACCGGAGCAGAAATGCAATCCCCAACCCAGATGATCCAACAACACGAAGACTATTTTTTTTCACGCAGTATATCCTTCTGCTGGTACTGGGGGGCACAGCGAGGCAGTGAGCCGAATGATTTCAACATCTCTGCAAACAGACATAGCAGCTGAGGTGTCTCTGTCTAGTAATGACAGCACAGAGAGAGAGGGGGAAAAACCTGCTTTTTGTGGGACTTATCAGAAGATGGAGATTGGGGGATTCAATTCAATTCAATTTTATTTATATAGCGCCAAATCACAACAAATGTCGCCTCAAGGCGCTTCATAGATACAGAGAAAAGCCCAACAATCATATGACCCCCTATGAGCAAGCACTTTGGCGACAGTGGGAAGGAAAAACTCCCTTTTAACAGGAAGAAACCTCCGGCAGAACCAGGCTCAGGGAGGGGCGGCCATCTGCTGCGACCGGTTGGGGTGAGAGAAGGAAGACAGGATAAAGACATGCTGTGAAAGAGAGACAGAGGTTAATAACAGATACGATTCAATACAGAGAGGTCAGTTAATACATAGTGAGTGAGAAAGGTGACTGGAAAGGAAAAACTCAATGCATCATGGGAATCCCCCGGCAGCCTACATCTATTGCAGCATAACTAAGGGAGGATTCAGGGTCACCTGGTCCAGCCCTAACTATATGCTTTAGCAAAAAGGAAGGTTTTAAGCCTAATCTTAAAAGTAGAGATAGTGTCTGTCTCCTGAATCCAAACTGGAAGCTGGTTCCACAGAAGAGGGGCCTGAAAACTGAAGGCTCTCCCTCCCATTCTACTTTTAAATACTCTAGGAACAACAAGTAGGCCTGCAGAGCGAGAGCGAAGTGCTCTAATAGGGTGATATGGTACTACAAGGTCATTAAGATAAGATGGGGCCTGATTATTTAAGACCTTGTATGTGAGGAGCAGGATTTTGAATTCAATTCTGGATTTAACAGGAAGCCAATGAAGGGAAGCCAAAACAGGAGAAATATGCTCTCTCTTTCTAGTCCCTGTCAGTACTCTTGCTGCAGCATTTTGGATTAACTGAAGGCTTTTCAGTGAGTTTTTTGGACATCCTGATAATAATGAATTGCAGTAGTCCAGCCTGGAAGTAATAAATGCATGAACTAGTTTTTCAGCGTCACTCTGAGACAGGATATTTCTAATTTTAGAGATGTTGCGCAAATGGAAGAACGCAGTCTTACATATTCGTTTAATATGTGCGTTGAAGGACATATCCTGGTCAAAAATGACTCCAAGGTTCCTCACAGTGTTACTGGAGGCCAAGGTAATGCCATCCAGAGTAAGAATCTGGTTAGATACCATATTTCTAAGCTTTTCAGCGCCGAGTACAATGACCTCAGTTTTATCTGAGTTAAGAAGCAGAAAGTTAGTGGCCATCCAAGTCTTTATGTCTTTAAGACATTCCTGCAGTTTAACTAATTGGTGTGTGTTATCTGGCTTCATGGACAGATAGAGCTGGGTGTCATCTGCATAGCAGTGAAAATGTATGCTATGTCTTCTAATGATGCTGCCTAGGGGAAGCATGTATAATGTAAACAGAATTGGTCCTAGCACTGAACCCTGTGGAACTCCATAATTAACCTCAGTGTGTGAAGAGGACTCTCCATTTACATGCACAAATTGGAGTCTATTAGATAGATATGATACAAACCACTGCAGTGCAATACCTGTAATACCTACAGCATGTTCTAATCGCTCTAATAGAATATTATGGTCAACAGTATCGAACGCTGCACTAAGGTCAAGAAGGACAAGCACAGAGATGAGTCCACTGTCAGAGGCCATAAGAGGATCATTTGTAACCTTCACTAAAGCTGTTTCTGTGCTGTGATGAGCTCTGAAACCTGACTGAAACTCTTCAAATAAACCATTCCTCTGCAGATGATCTGTTAGCTGTTTGACAACTACTCTTTCAAGGATTTTTGATATGAAAGGAAGGTTGGAGATTGGCCTATAATTAGCTAAGACTGCTGGGTCTAGAGATGACTTTTTGAGTAAAGGTTTAACTGCAGCCACCTTGAAGGCCTGTGGTACATAGCCGATTATTAGAGATAGGTTGATCATATATAAGATCGAAGAATTAACCAATGGCAGGACTTCTTTGAGCAGTTTTGTAGGAATGGGGTCTAAAAGACACGTTGATGGTTTGGAGGAAGTAATTATTGAAGTTAACTCAGAAAGATCGATTGGAAAAAAAGAGTCTAACTTAACATCAATGGTACTAAGAGTAGCTGTAGATAATATTACATCTGTGGGATGATTATTGGTAATTTTTTCTCTAATGATAAAAATTTTATTTGTGAAGAAGTTCATGAAGTCATCACTAGTTAACGTTAAAGGGATGGTTGGCTCAAAAGAGCTCTGACTTTTTGTCAGCCTGGCTACAGTGCTGAAGAGAAACCTGGGGTTGTTCTTATTTTCTTCAATCAGTGATGAGTAGTAAGCTGTTCTGGCTTTGCGGAGGGCTTTCTTATAAAGCAACAAACTATTTCTCCAGGCTAAATGATGATCCTCTAAATTTGTGACACGCCATTTCCTCTCCAGATTACGAGTCATCTGCTTTAGGGTACGTGTTTGAGAATTATACCACAGGGTCAGGTACTTCTGATTAGAGACCTTAGTTTTCACTGGAGCTACAGTATCCAGAGTCGTACGTAGTGAGGAGGTGAAATTATTAACAAGATAATCGACCTCTGTTGGGGTAGCGTTCAGATAGCTGCTCTGCTCTGTGTTGGTACAGGGCATTGACGATGATAACAGTGGCTGGATTATATTCTTAAACTTAGTTACAGCGCTTTCAGAAAGACATCTACTTTGATAAAGTCCACTCTCCACTGCTGCGTAATCAATTATTGTAAATGTAAATGTTATCAAGAAATGATCAGACAGGAGAGGGTTTTCAGGAAACACTGTTAAATGTTCAGTTTCTATGCCATATGTTAAAACAAGATCTAGAGTGTGATTAAAGTGGTGGGTGGGTTCTTTTACATTTTGAGAGAAACCAATTGAGTCTAACAACAGATTAAATGCCATGTTGAGGCTGTCATTTTTAGCATCTACATGGATGTTAAAATCACCCACAATAATTATTTTATCTGAGCTCAGAACTAAATTAGATATAAAGTCTGAGAAATCAGACAGAAACTCTGTGTAAGGCCCAGGTGGACGATAGATGATAACAAGTAAGACTGGTTTCTGAGTTTCACAGCTGGGGTGGACGAGGCTAAGCATCAGGCTTTCAAATGAATTAAAAGTCTGTCTTGGTCTTTCATTAATTAATAGACTGGTGTGAAAAATTGCTGCCACACCGCCCCCTCGACCTGTGCTTCGAGATTTCTGGTAGTTAGAATGACTCGGGGGTGTTGATTCATTTAAACTAACATAATCATCCTGCTGCAACCAGGTTTCTGTAAGGCAGAGTAAATCAATTTGTTGATCAATTATTAAGTCATGTACTAACAGAGACTTGGAGGAGAGAGACCTAATATTTAATAATCCACATTTCACTGTTTTACTCTTTGGTTCAGATGTGGATACTGTATTGTTCTTTCTTTGTGATTGTTTAAGTTGTTTGTTGCTGGTTTTTAGTTTGTTTTTTGTCTTTTTGGAAGCTGACACAGTCTCTATGGAGATGGGTTTTTGGGGGGGTAGCAGGAGGAGAGAAGCTGCAGAGAGGCGTGTAAGACTGCAACTCTGCTTCCTGGGATGCTTGGATGCTTCATAAATCGTGCCCCCTTTTCTGTGTCGGTCATTTTTTATGAATGAAAATTAAACACTTGTACTCAGGAGTATGTGGAACAGTGTGGGCTTCTGTCCACTGCAGCTGCTGTATGCGTTTTTCATTCCAGAGCTTCGTCTCCCTGATGAAGCAGCCTGGTTTCTTTCCTGGGGCACTGATACATGCTGTTTAACCAAAGCCGCTGTCATGTCTTACTTTACAGACTGATATTAATTGTGTTTTAATTGTTGCACAGCGGTTTGTGACTTTTAAGCCTGTGAAAAGCACTTCTTATAGAAATTGATCCATCACTCCCAAGGTGTCACTGGTCAATGTTTAGAGGAGCAAATTTTTCCCTCTAACTGTCTTTATTGGGATTTTTAGGTACAGTAATGAAATAAAAAAACGGGATGTCATCAGCATTACTGCAAATAGTCTCTGGTGAGCTGAAATTAAATTACAGGCTGTCATATTGTATAAAATTAATTCCCATTTTCTCTCAGTGTGAATTTGATCTTTTTCTAATATAAATATTTCATCAACAAGGTGGTTTCTTTTGTTTCCAGTCAGCAAAATGAGTCTTTGTGTGAGCAATAACACAAAACAAACCAATGAGCGATTGATTGTTGGTTATCCGGTGATTCCAAGGTGGCTGCTTTCACCCCAAATAGAGCTATTCCAGAACTGAATCCAGAAACTGAATCTGTTCTACAGAAAGTCTGAAACATCTTACACAAAAAGTTTTTAATATTTGGGCAGTTGAAGAATATGTGAGGCAGACAGACTGATGTTTGTCCACAGAATGGGTCGACAGAAGGACTAAAGGCATCCCACGCCTTTACTCTTAGGTCGACTCTGGAGGACTCTTATTCAGTATGATTTAGGATATTGCAAATTTCTTAAAACACCAGGATATATAAGAAGTATATTAAAAGAGCAAGAAAATGTTAAGTAACTATTATTGTCACAACTTTAATATATCCAGTCAACAGTTCACCTGTCAAATTCCCGGGTGATCTCGATGCAAAAATCTGAAAAATGATGCTTAAATAAATTTAAGCATCAAATAAATTTTCCGTAATTTCATCTATTCAAGTAGCTTTTAGTGGCGAAACCTACTGTAACAAAGAACTGGCAAAAAATCATTAGTAAGCTTTTATAGGCAAAAATGTCTGCACAGAGGAGCAAAACATATTTGTACCTTATAATTAAGCCTATTAAGTATTAATTAGCTTATCAACATTTCCATTCAGTATATAATTAAAATCTTTGTGACTACTCTGCAATAATACTATGTTTTTATTTAATTGATGAAGCTATAAAACTAAAATTTATTGTTTGCCTGTTGTTTGTAGCTTACTTCATAAATAAGACATAAAGCAGATGAACAGTTTTAAAATTAGCAGAAGTAAAAAAACAAAGCAGTAGAGCGACAGATCAGGCATACTATGAAAACAGTATTTCTTTGGTGAAAGCAAACAAATCTGATCATGCACTAATACATTTTTCTTTTTTTGTATTAAATCTATACAAAAACGAGCCATTTATGTGTCTGCATCCACGCTAACCACCTCCACTACTGAGGTTCAGCAAGATTCAGGATGTGGAGCTCGATGCACATATTAAAGCCTTTTTCTTTGATTCAGTGTAAGCTACACATTTTTAGATTTGGTGGATATAACTTACAGCAATGATACATAAAAATGTCATTCCCATATTGATAGCTGCAGGGAGCCACTGGAGGCGGGTGAAAGAGCAGCATTCAGCTTCAGAGCCAAAGATTTGAGCAATACTCAGTCTAAACAAGGTAGACTTAGATTCCTCAGACAAAGTTAAATGCTTTGAGTCCTCCTTGAGACTCCACCGTCACCTGTAGTTTGCATGAAAGATGCAGACTTGTCTGCCAGCACTTGTCACTTGTCATCCTTCAAAGTAAAAGTTGTGACTTACTTCTGCAACTTTTACATTTTACAAGCTGCAACTTTTGAAGGCAAACAATCTGCATTTCCAGTTTATGTCAAATTTTTCAGTTTCCCTGCAGCTTAGGAAATAGTTGGTGTTTGCAGAAAAGTTGGACTTTGCAACCAACTCTACTAGGAGCAAGCGACCTCCAACAACCACGCTTTTCACTACCCACCGGTGAGTCGCTGACCATTCTCTACATGTGCATAACTGGGGTTTTAATGACTTATTTCAAATCAAGCCCCAGCAAAGTCCAGCAATCATTTTCCTCTCATGACCAAATGGTTGTCCACCATCTCTCGGCCTCAGTCTAACCAGGTAGTTTTGAGTGATTTAGAGGTTTAGACATGATCAACCAAAATGATAAAAGAACTGAAAAACTGCACAAAATACAAAGGTTCCAGGCTGACAAAATGACCTTGTATAATCCACAAAGATGAGTACAGGAACACTACTCATGTTCCCTTTTACTATTCAAGCAGTCAGCCAGCTATCTACATATCTCATTATTGGCATGGTGTTGTTGGAGAACAATCCCTTTCTCTCTATAACTACAGAGGTGACCAATATGGGATGGAAAAACCTGCAAAAGCAAAAGTGGTGAATCGTAAAGGCTGAACAGGAAATACCTTTAACTATGATGCTTCCCGTGCTGCTTGCCACACCAAACTGGTTTCTTGCCACACACGTGTAGAGGCCTGCATCAGATTTGGTCACATTCCATATCCGCAGACTACCGTTGTCCAGAATGGAGATTCTGTGGTTACAAAAAAAAAGAGGAAATAATTGATGTGACTGTCAAAGCAACAGATTTTTGTAAGAAGAACAAATGTCGCTGTGCATGCATCGTGAAATTTTAACTACGTGGCATGGCTGACATAGCACAAAAGATAAGTGACGAATACGCAGAACAGAAAATTTCTCACTGTCTCTAATTAGGTTCTGCATCTTTGCAGATGACAACAATGAGAAATAGGAGTGTATTTTCAGGGCTGATTAATTCAACACATGACTTGGAGATATCTAGGACAATAGTGGCCCTTTACACAACAGCCACAAGTGCTTCAAAAAAGGTCAAAAGGCCTTAACAAAAGTTGACATTTTGTAAATAACGAGGAAGAATGGAAATTGTGCCCTTGAAAGCAAAGTGTTGGGGGAAATCAAGGGTGGACCACCTCATCAAAGTGCACTGAATTTTAATTATCTGAAACGCTCTGCTGATTCGGCAAACTGTATAATGGCGTCAGCCTGATTGTGAGAGGGGAACATGATGTGTGGCAGCTAAATTGCCCCGTTCACCTGTGAAAACAGTCAAAGGAGTCAAAGCGAATAGAGGCCTGCAGTGAGGGTGAAGACCCTCTGCTAGTCCATATGAACACCCAAGTCTGCAATAATCACTTACTCTACATTAAAGAAACAAAACAAATGCTAGCTGCTATAACCGCTGTCCTTTTCAGTGGCAACTGAATCTGACAGACCCACAGGACGCCACTTTCTCAAAGGCAAGTCATCATGCAGGAATTAGCTGGTGAAGAGTGTGTAGCAATTAGGCGCTAAAAAGCAGGTTTTGTCAGGACGAAGAGTATAACAGAGATAAGAGGCAGGTAAATATCAGAGTTAGTCATTAACTTCCAAACAGGAAGTAACATATAAAACAGAAATGAAGAAGTGTGAGCGAGCCACCTCAGGGGAGGCTCATAAATCTGTGAATGCGACATTAGCATATTGTTCCCTGAAGATTTACATGGCATTTAATCAGAGTCATCTTTCAGGGTCATGAAATGCAAAACTGAGGAGTGGATGTCAGATTAGTAAACTTTAAAGCTTTTTTCAGTTTGTCCTTATGAACCGTCGTCACAATATCAGAATTACAGTAAGAGCGCTGCTTTCAAAAGATGTTTTTAAAACGTTCTTTCGAATAAGCAACATCTGGAGTTATATTTTTGGTCACTTGGTGAATATGTGTAAAAGTCTTGAGCCACATGTCATTTCTTTGTATTTTGCTGGGAAAACTTTATTGAAACATGCAAACAAAAATAGAAATACGGTGTAACGAGCAAAAACAGAGTTTTAATGAGGTTAAAAGTCGTTGTTTCGTATGGAACTCAAACAAGCTTTCTTGTAATAGGTTTAAGCAGACTCTTCGGGAATAGTTCTCCAGTCTTCTTGATGGACATTCAAAACTCTTCTTTGGATGCTCGCTGCCTTTTCGTCCCTTCTCTGTCAGGATAATCCCACGCTGTTAGTAATGTTGAGCTCAGTAGTGTTCCATTGAGTTCCACTGTAATCCTGATGAGTCATGAGTAGATAGTAAATGGATTAAATAAAGGTGCCTCACTTAGGTCCTGTGTCAGGTCTTTGCTGGATTTTCTTCTATTTATTAAGGACATTGGATATTTTTAGGTGGTCTGCCACTTCGTATTTTCTCCACTACTTGTCTAGTTTCCTCAGATTTTAACGGCACACAACATGCTGACATATCATTCCTCTGAAAATGATCAGGTACAAAGACTGAACTGAAAATAAGTGAAAAAGCAGCCAATGTCAGAAAGCCTGGAGAACTATTTCCCAATGACACTGAAATCTGACTTGTGGGAACCAAAAGTAATGAGGTGTGTGCACAAAACCTTTCTTTATTTGTGTTTCTCTATCTGACTCTTAGAAACTACAGCTGTTAAATCAAAGGCTCTGGGCACTTACTGTGCACAATTATTTAAATGAACTTTAATTTTAATGGTCACCAGGTTAAAAACGCTACATGTATAGAATCTCCTGTCAAATGCGACTGACTTTGACCCAACACAAGGTTTTAAAAAGCTTTTTTCCCTTTTATCCCCCACAGAGGGAATTCAGCTCAGGAGTCTTTGAGTGCTATCTCTCTCTCTCTGTAATATCTCTGGATAATGTGCCTCCGTGTTCACCAGCTCATTTTTTGCTCTATCTTGCTGCTGTTAGAGCCGGGCAGGTAGCGTACTGTACAAAAGCATGGACATATTTTCTTGAAAACAGACGCCAGTTGGCTGAAAAATGCACTGTGGATATGATGATATGATGAGAGACAATCTAAAAAGTGAGGCTCTGGGCCAGAAAAAAAACCCATACTGAGCTGAAAGAGAGTCCAATTAAAAGTATGGCGATTTTAAGATTTCCAGAAAATCCTGTTTAAAATTAGTTTTCTGTTTTTGTAATCACGCTAGAAAGTAAAAGTTATTGAAATGTAATATCTGAATCAGCCGGGCTATTCCTCTGACCCTTAATAGCTGCTGCTTTAAAAGCACCAATTAAAACTATCTGTCAGCACTGTGTCCAAATACCTACTACTGCAGTAATTAACAGTCCAACCAGGTTTAAAAACCTTTTCGAAACAGCTATTTGACTGTTACAAATATTTGCTGACGCAGTCCGAGTTCATCAGCTTTCATCACCGTTACGTGAGAACGGTTGTTTGCGTTTAACTGGGAGCATTTAGCTGAAATGTGGCTGATACAGCGTGGCACACTGTCTTTCCCCCTCCACCCCACCTCTTTGTTGGGTTTTTCTTTTCAAGTGGTGGATGTGATAAGAAAGTGCAGAGGTAGTTAGTGTAAGTGAATCTACTTCTAAAACCACATGGTGCTGCTGAGTGGATACTTCTGGGTTTATATCAGGCTGAGAGAAAAGTGCTGAATGCAGAGTAGCCAACAATGACCATCAGTTACACGGGGGCATATCGCAGTGTGGGCTGGCGCACAGTTAATGGCGTCAAACCTGCAGGCTGATATATATGAGGAAAGCGGCCCATTAAATGGCACTGCGGCCCTACAAGTGGCCATAACACGGAGCCAAGTAAGCACAATTAAAACAACTGCTGTACATTAATTGAATTGCATTGCATTGCTGCTCCCGTTTTTATAGCCGAGCTGCTGTGATGACTCGTGGTATTTAAAGGAAATTTAAGGGTGTGCATCAATTAAGCACGAGCGTAAACACACGCAAAGGCATGTTGCTTTAACTAGAACAAGCTCTGACCCAGATCAAGTCTACCTGCAGCACGATGCTCACAGCAATTCCTCAACATAACTAAATACCCACGTTTGTGCGCGGTGCTCTGTATATCCCCCATCCCATTACCCTCAGGGACGAAAAAGCCATCATGCGATGGCGCGTCTTGTAAGAGCGTGAACAAGTGGTGCAAGCCCAAAGGAGAGAGAGCCAAGACTATTCTCAGCCATTCACCGTATCGTGTACTTTTCTCTGTAGATTCATGTAAAGACCGGGGAGGAACTTTCCTTTCACTGACATCACAGAGAAAAGGAGCAGACTGGATGTCTGCGTAAGTGTTCGTCATTTCAGTCTGAAGCTAATGGAAGAAAAGATGAGGTCAAATACAGTAGAAGTCAGCCGAGGCGCAGGAGTGCTGAATAAGAGATGGAGGCACACTATTAACACATTTCTGTTTTGCTCCCTGTCTTCTCTCTCCTCCGCTGCAGCCCAGACAACATGTCTGCGCGATGTGCCCATTATGCAAGGAGACATTTTCCACCCTGGTCCCGGGAGAATCCAGAGGATGGGGGTGTGGGGGGGCAGGTATCAATAATTCACAGGTGAGATGAACACAAGTGCCACTCCTTTCATCCCTGCCTCACACGGTTTAATGGACATGGCTGTAATTCTCTCCAAGAGGAGGCGATTATTTTGAACACGGCGAGATGTCCGAATGCACTCGTGTAATCCCAAAAAACACAGGTGTGTATTTTTTGGGGGGGGGAGATCAAGCCTCAGAGGACAGGGGCTGTACAGCGTTGATCCTCCCTGCTCTCCACCAAGATGAAAGAGACAAATAACATCAGTCACAGAGCAGCTATCACGAGGCGCTGTGAAGTGGAAATCGCAGGAGAAGAGCCCGGTCCAAATTAAAAGCCTTATTTTTTGTGTTTTTTTTGTATTCGTGATTTCCTTACGTTCTCTCTGAGACGATGTTAACAGATGCACACTTTGCATTTTTGCAAGCTTCCTTACCATAAAAACAAACAAACACTTGAAAGCCTTGTTTTGATGTTTCATTCAGACATATTTTTGTCTTTGATCTGTTTGATAAATTCTAGATGTCGAGAGGAAACTGTCACAATCCAAATAATGAATCTGTAATAAAACAAAAAAGGGAAGGAAATTGCGCGTTGAGTGGAATAGCTTTGAATCAAGTGTGGGCCTGGAATGTAGAACGAGTTTGTAACGGTGGGCGCCTCAAACAGAGGAATCGTATTAAGTCGTCCTCCACATAAACACGCTAACTCGCTAAGTCGCCGTCGAAGAAGAGGAGCGCACTCATCAGAATTCGACATGCAAACAATATGCGTAATCACAGATCAGATCTGATTCGAGAGTTCCAAACAGGAACGTTCTTGAATGCTCGGTGATTCCGAGATGCTGCGGCTGATTGGCGGCGCGGCTGCAGGACGGAGGCGTGCCTCTCTGCTTAATTAACAGGGTAAATAAAGCCGGCTTGTGAAAATAGGGGTTAAGATTCTATCAGTGGAATTACTCAGCCGTGAGACCACAGGAAGAGAGAGATCGTCGCGAGCTTACGGTGATTTCACCAAATAATTAGTCTCAGCTAAAGCCTTTTGTACACAAAGATTACTGCCTGAGAGCACAAACAGCATGCTCAACTCACTACCTCGGCAGCCATTCACTTCCAAATACCAGTTAACTCAATGTGGAAAGTGTGGAGGGGTAAAAAAAAACAGTACTGCGGGGGATGTGCTTGATATTGTGTTTGCCTTCTGTGGTAAACTCACAGATAAAGTGAGGTGTTCTCGTGTTACTATTTCCAACCTGCGCCGGCCATCGTTGACCTACCTGCAGGAAGCGTTTCTAATCATAATTATATCAAAGCGTCAGCATCACTAACAGCGCTGGAGGCGAGAAGCTGTAATGTGGTGAGGGTGCCAAGAAGGAGGCGAGGTCACCGTATCCTCTGAGCTGGGATAAGGGGGTGGGACCTAACTTCAGGTGTTGATCTATGCTCTCGACTGCTTTAAAAACCCTGAAGTGCGGGCCGGGGGAGGGGCCGTCTGAGATAAATTGAAAGGCTGTCTCTCTTGAGCTTCCCCACAGTGTGCTGTGCTGGAGAGAAACGGCCTTGTCAGTGGCATAAATCAAGCCCAGCTGTGGAGCGCACACCCTGGATGCTAAAACTCACCGAATGCAGAAAAAAAACCTTCTCAGATGCTTCATGCAGCATCGTGACTAATCAAACTTGCCTTCTATTTTCTCGTGACGCTGCATGCATCAAGGTTAACGGTCAATTAGAGATAAAGCAGGTATGCGCTTTTTTTGATTTTTTTTTCAGTCAAAGCTATTGGCAGACACTGGTGAGACAGGGACACCTGGGCATTTAGTTTTGACAATTCTCCGATATAGGTGTAATTGATATTGATTTTTTCCCCTAGTCAGACCTGTACCACTGACTCTCACCTTGTCGCATGGATCATTAGCTGCAGCAAATGATCAAAGCATTAGCAGATGGACAGAAGATGATTAACTTTGTTGTGGGCACAGCTTCACATTTTAAAGCTGTGCCCACATAAATAGCGTCGACAAAAGTGCCAAACACGGTGTCCGACAAACTTTGACGAAATAGCAGCAGTTTGTCTATGACTACTCAACCTCGACATTTGTTTTTCTATCTTTTCTTTAGCTACATAAGCCATAGGCCCGTGGCAACTGACTGAGTAAGAGCCCATTAGAAGCTGTTGGATGAATATCAGTGAAATAGTTATATCCAGTAAATACACTGGTGTATTTACTGGTGGTGGTCAGAGGGCCCGGTGGCGCCAGTGTCCGGCAGCCTCGCCTCTGTCAGTGCGCCCCAGGGCAGCTGTGGCTACAATGTAGCTGCCATCACCAGTGTGTGAATGTGTGTGTGAATGACTGAATGTAGTGTAAAGCGCTTTGGGGTCCTTGGGGACTGAGTAAAAGCGCTATACAAATGCAGGCCATTTACCATTTACCATTTACACCACACCAGTACCAGTTGATGTTTAGGTTAAAAAAAGTCTATATCCAAAACAGGCTGGTGTAGAATAACCAAAAAGAAATCACTGCTTTAGTTTCAATGCAGCGACAACTGTCGATCAATCAAGATGATTGCTCAGGTCACCTGGTGGGATGCAACTTGTCTCCGAGCAGTTTCCGTGTGACTCAGACCGACTACAACCACTTACAGACAGATTGGTGAAGGTCTGAAAATAACTGCAGTCAAATTTCTAAATGCAGAACAATTACCAACATGTTCGAATCAGTGTGAGTGAAGTCTGCACTGATGAGTGAAGCTCATTTGCAATGCATGCCTTCGCAGCAGGGGGCCAGACGTAACTGTCTGTCAGCTGGTTGTATTCCAGTTACATTGGCATATAAAAGCAGGTTGCTGAGGACCCATTTCACTCCGCTGTTAAACTGCCTCATTGTTCCTGGAGGAATGATTTAAATTCTGTTCCAGATCTGTGCGGTTCTAGACATCTCTCTGAACTTGAAAGGAAGTAGTTAATATGAATGTCTATGTATGTACATGCAATATCTGCCGACTTACCACAATTAACTGCTATATTATCACAAACAGACTCCGTGTAATTTGCAGCTTGATCCTATTTGTTTGCAAAATGGAAACAGACTGATAGCAGTCCAAGCTGCCTTATTAACGTTTTAATGGTGTTTTATCATTGAAGCAATCCCTTTAAAGGTAACAACAAAATAATAGATGTGCTATAATTTCCAACCACAGGACTCCAAACACAATTTTGGGGACCGGTGATGGGTGAATACATTTTGGTGCAATATATTTGATGAGACAGTCTCGAAAGCGTCCCCCAGACCGACGGTGCAATCACCATTGACGGCGAGCCACTGATCAAAGTCACCCAATTCAAATATCTCGGGTCCCTCGTCACCTCGGACTGCAAAACCCTACCAGACGCCAGAGCCTGTGTGAACGCAGCGTGGATGAAGTGGCGTCAGGTCACTGGAGTCCTGTGCGACAAGAGGATGCCAATCTACCTCAAGGCGACAGTCTACAAGTCGATTGTGCTCCCAGTGGCATTCTACAGGTCAGAGTCCTAGCCAGCGACTACCATGCATGAGCAAGTTCTTCACACAATGGAGATGAAGATGCTGAGGTGGCTGCTGGGTCTCACACGACACAACCTGGGTGGCAACAGGACACGGCGAAAACCAAAACAGCACTGGATGAATCAAAAATGACACGAAGGCTGCAAACGTCACACTGGAAGATGCTCTGGAAGATGAAGTGAAGGAAGGAGTGCAAAACAGCGGACCCTGCATCGAGCGGGACATGAACCGCTAGGAAGGAGACATTTGATGAGACTGTGTAAGCTAAATATTTTTGTAGTTGCACTTCCTGTACACTCGTCTCACGGTTGACTTCTCAGAGTTTCCGTGATGACCCGGCTCCAGGTCGAATATGACACCTTCACTCTTGAGGTTTTTGTTCAGTATCCAGAAAGACAAATTTTAACACATCATAAAATTGTAAAATTGGGAAACTGAGGCTGTAAACATGCTTTTTAATGCATATAAAGTTAAGCATTTTGACATGGGAGGCAATCGGGATTGACTCATGTTTGAAACCAGTGGTCATTAGAAGAAGGGTACTTTTTGGCAATTACACGTGGCTTAATTTTTCAGTCCCAGAGGTCGTGCTTTGAATCTAACATGTGACTATTGTCAGAAGGTGGAAGCAACGGGCCTGTCAGCTACAATAAAATACAAAAATTATTGGAGCAGTGAAAAAGAAAAATATCCAAAACTTAAGACAGCTGCCAAATATACATGCAACATCTTCCAGAAATGAATGAAAAATGAACACATTTGTGCACAGTTACTGAGAGAGAAAGGTCCAATTCCTCTAAAAAAGCAGGAAAAATGTATCGTGATTATTTAAGTTTAGATTCAGCTCAATAATCCAGTGACCAAAGGCCTAACATAGAGTACTAAACGATTAACTGCAGTGCCACAAACATGACTTCTTACTACAGTGCTGCATAACGAGGAACCAATGTGTTAAATGTAACATGCTGTTCATGCTGTTCACCATTAAAGATGACACAAAGCTAGAGTGAAAGCAGAGAAATATACCTGTTAGCTGTGCCTTAAATGTGCTGCTGAGTCAGTGCTGAGCCTCATCGTAATAAAACGCTAGGTTGCCAAAAAGCACAAATCACTCTCCGTGTGTGTTAGACATTATTAAGCAGCTCATTTACCCAACCAGTTTACCCTACAAGTCTTTAAACTATACAAACAAACAAAAAAACACCAAAAACGGTACCTTCCACAAAATCACCATCAATCGTGTAGAAAACACCCGCCTGACAGGAGATCTTTTGAAGGTGTCGCTCAAAGCTCAGCAACAATAAAACAAGCGCCTTTGTGACCGCTCTTTGCAGGGAGCTCTTGCTTTAAGACAGAGCAAATGATTAAGAATGATGGACACAAAATAAGCACTCGCTCTCCAAGTCTCAGCAAAGACACTCTACGCAACCCGAGGCAGGGTTATGTGCTGATCGTATATATTTTTTCCTATTTAGCTCCATTACCGGTGGAGTAAGTAGCAGACAGTACTTGAAAGACTTTCCTTTTGGTTCACTGTGTATTGACACTTGTCTCCAGGGCACCGGTTAGAATTAAAGCTTCTTTGGCAATATTGTAGCTTTATAAAAACGTGGCCAGGGGACAAAGGGGTGCTGAGCTGCAGCGCAAGTATTAATCTCTTACTCTATGAAATGCACACTACTGCTACAGCTCCAATGTGAATTACCATAATGTAAGCAGGGAAATGCCAAGTTTTTTTCCACATAGCTTCAACAGCAAGGATGGATCCTTCTTTTATTTCCTCTTTATTTCTGTGTGTGTAGCTTTTTTTTGACAGGCACAGGAATTATACTTCTGTTTTCAACATTATAAAGTAGTTCTAGCTAAAGTTTGTTGAGCCATTTGAATACTGGATGTTTTGTTCCTGGGAAGTGCTTGTTGGGTCTATTTCCTAAGTAACGAGTAAAAATCAAATATGGATGCAGTTCAGCAGTAAAGAGAAAAGGTATACGTATAATCCCAAGCATCCCCAGCCATGAAAATGCTGTTAAACTATCAGTGCTAAAAAAACAACCTTAAAAGCCACTAAAGCCTCCCAGCTTAAACATACTTTATGCACACACACACACAACACTGTAGTGTCTGGGGACGTTGGTGCAAATGAATCCTCTCAGAATAAATGTTGTGTATAAGTGTGCATTTTTTATAGGAAGGTGTCTTAATGAAGCAACCTGATTGAGAACATCTTATTCCCGCCAGTGGAACATGATGTGATTGTGCTGGTAATTGCACTGCGAGGCGAGGGAGTTTATCTGCACGGGCCGCACGGTGGGCGTCGTGTACGCGCTTCCAGAGGATTCCTTTAATCGCAAAGTGCTCCGATGGTTTATTCCCCTTCCAGAGATATTCATCTCCACTCGTGTGCTGAGGGATCTCTTCAGGAATAAAGAGCACACACATGTTCCACAGGAAATTGTCAGAGGAACCAAGATGGATTACTCATGCTGCGCTGGCGGATTCTCACTTTGAAAAATGATATCAGCCACTGTCTTCCAGATAAAAATAATCCCGGCGAGCAGTACATGGGATGCAGACGGGTAAAAGGGGCTCTGACCTAATCTCGCCAAACATCTCGGAATTCACTTTATCGCACTTCAGAGTGTTATTTGAGTTCAGTGAAAAGCGGGATTCTTGTCAGGCACGGCTTTTATAACCCTGCCCCTCCTGCTCTGAAGAGCAAAAAGTGCTAATTAAGCAAATGTTGAGTCAGACTGATAGATGACTGACAATGTATGGCACTGCGTGATGGGAAATAGTGACAGCTTAAAGGATATATTCTGCCTGTGAGTGATGCTGTGGGCCCCGAGAGGTAGCGCCACAATAGCGGCAAGGCAAATTGATCTACAAATCATTTTGATGGTCTCCAAATACAACAGCAAAATCAATTAATGCCTGTGATCATGACTGACAAGCGAGGGCCGAAGAACATTAAGTCAGCGCCCTTCAACACCGATCACCTTTACAGGGAGTCAAAGAGGCATCAGAGGCATGTTAAATTCCTCTCCTTTGGCTTTTTATTGCTCTTCTTCCTCCCAAACTCCGTTCTTGTTCTCTGCACACAGTGTTGGGGAGTAACGGAATACATGTACCGCCGTTACGTATTTAAAATACAAAATATGAGTAACTGTATTCCGTTACAGTTACCGTTTAAAAAGGTGGTATTTAGAATACAGTTACTTTGTTGAAATAAATGGATTACACGGCGGTACTTTCCTGTTTCATATTGTGGCGGGTCAGGACTGTTTGGGTTTTGTTTGACAGCTACGTTCTGTAGTTCCAGGCAGCAGCGTTACGGTTGCCATGGTTACAGGGTGACGCTCTCTCTCTGCGTGTTTCCTGGGTGAGAGAGCGCCTGTTGTTGTTGTGCTAAGCTAATAGGCAGAATGCTACAGGTATAGCTCTAAAGAATGTAGCATCATAGGCAGTGTAGTCCGTGCTGCAGGGAGAATGGACTGCCATACAAGTTATGTGTCTGTGAGCGAGGAGGGAGAAAAAGGAAAAGTACGAGCTGTCATCGAGCAAAAACGGGAGCTGGAAGCATGTAAATATAATAATAACCACTGCAGCCAAGAAGAGTGCCTGACGAGCCCAGTTGTAAGTAAGCTATTAAAACTCGACTGTACACCGTGTTCGTGTTTTCCTCCGAAACAATAAGTTCTGTTGGAGCAGCCTTTCAACGCCTCTCTCTGTCTCTGCTAGCAAAGTTGACCCAGACAACAAAGTAAAGCTATTTTTCGGCTACGAGCCCGACACAGAACCCACCGTATTAGCCAGAGGTCCCTTTACTACGGTTCGGAGCCACGGACCTTCAGTAACAGTAATAAATCACAGCAATAGTACATTCATGTAGTTGTAAACAGCATGATAATATATTAAATAATCCAAAGTATTCAGAATACGTTACTCTCATTGAGTAACGTAACGGAATACGTTACAGAATACATTTTGGGGCATGTATTCTGTATTCTGTAATGGAATACAGTTTAAAAGTAACCTTCCCAACACTGTCTGCACACAATGACGGACATATGGTAATGCAGTCGTACACTATATCGTAATGCTCAGTAGTTCAGTAAAAGTTAAGTTGGCAAAATCCTTTTGAAGCATCATTCCTGGAAATTTAGACACACCAGCACGCGTAATGACATGCCGCTACACTTAGCAACTCTTAAGATTGCTATTGATGCTAAAAAAAAAAAAGATGAAGACATATTATTTTAAAGAAATGTCTCAGTGAATTATTTTAGGACAGGAAGCACAGACTGCTGTTTGTGCATCTTTGATACAAGAATAACAAAAATATATACAGATACCACACACTCACCCCTGTCCCCTGCCATCGTGCAGTTAACAATGACAGTGACATAGACATGGTTTTCACATCCTCCGTTTGTTGATGTTTGATGGATGCATACAAAAGATTGTGCGACTAAAGCCAACATGTCCCCAGGGAGAAAGAAGCGTTATCACAAATCCATGATCCATGAAATGCAGAGACTTGTTCTTATATTTGAGCGTAGGCCGACGGTGCTAGTGTTATATAAAATATAGGGAACGTACAAGAAAACTGACTGGTTTTATTTGATTATAAAACAACTTTACTTTGATAAAAGAAAGGCAGAGGATCCCTTTGTGCTTTTTTGCTGTTAAAGATTAAAAAAATGTCTTTTAGAATTAGAGTTAGGGTTAATACTGTTTGAAGTGTTTGGAAAACAACAGTGGAGAACGCGCATGGTTACCGGAAAATCTTTATTGTACTACAGGCCTGGCTGAGGAGCCAGTGATGGAAAGCTGTGACCGAATACCTCCAAGTCAGAATCCAGACGCAGTGATACTGTAGCGCTGTGGATATTTGGTCGGTCTGGTGCGACTGGTGAAAGAGTACAGTTTGTGACTGTACTGGGGGACAGATGAAAAACTGTCGGCCTTTGTCAGTCTCACACGTATGTTTGTGGAGAACCTGTAAATGACCTGATTCTTGGTCCGTTCTTATGCGTAGTAGAGCAGCTAATGCTGTAATCTCAGGCAGCATGGTGGTAGAGTGGTTAGTACGCGACCATCAGACCTCATTAACAAGATTTCATGTTCTCTGGTTACCTGAGGTCTTTTTATGTGGAGTACATGTTCTCCTTGAATCTGCGCAGGTTTCGTTTATAGTGCTTCAGCTTCCTCCACCAGTCCAAAGACATGCATGTTAGGTTAACAATTTTAAATTGGCTGTAGATATAAAGTAAATAAAGTGTTTATATAAACAGAATAAAGCACTGTATGAATGTATGGTTAAAATGTGACTTGTTGTCTAAAGCAAATATTTAATGAGACTAGAAAAAATCGATATAAAAGCGGGTACATTATTATTATTATTGTTACATAATTGCCACAATTTGAGGCTCATATAATATGCAAAAAGTGACACGCTGCACGGTTAAATTCTTCTTTTATTATTTAAAACAAATGTTTATTTGTAGAGTCACTGTGTTTGGGCTGCTGATGCAACCCAGTATCATAGAAAACGTATAATAGACACACTTGTCCACCGTGTCCATTTTACTCTTTGTCTTTCTAAAGCGTGAAACGTACACACATGCAAAAGTTGCAGTAAACTGCAGTAACAGCAGAGTGGGATATTTTATTTTATTTATGAACATTTTTTAAATAGTACAAAGAAGAATTTAACCATGTAGTGTGTCACTAATGCTTATATTCTTTGCTGTGTATATATTACTTCCTTGAATCATAAATGACTTTTTTGGATGATAGTCTTGGGCACATGTTAGCTAACACTAGTGCTAACTAGCTAACTTGGTTAGCACAATGGGTTTTGGCTAATTTTGTCTAGTGAGCAAATTTCTTATAAGAAAAACATCCTTCCTTCTTCCTTGGAGTTTAGTTAAATGCTGAACATGTAAATGACAACCATCTGCATAACTTATGCTAAACTCGGCTGACTTTAAGCTGCACACAAGCTATACACTAGCCACAAAGGCTAAAAGCAACCACATGGTTGAGAGGATCGATTCAGGGACGAGCAAACTGCTGGTTTTAAACAGCCTGTAAACTTGTTGATTTCTTCTCATTTTCACACAAGACTCTATAGTAGTTTTTTGAGCTAGGTTCAAGTGGGAAGTCTAGTTTATTTATTTATTTATGGCACTTTTGTGTTGGCTTCATTTCTCGTCATACAGTTTGTCACAACAAGAAATGTTTTTTGTGAGTTGTTGCATAATGAATATATTACACTAGTAATCTACTTTGGCCACACAGCCAAGCGCTGCTCCTGGGGGTGTGATACTATCACTGAAGTCCCATACACAACATAGCTCAACAAGCCCCCTGTCCCTACTTACACTCGCTGCACTATGGTTTTATTGGATAATTGTTTTAGATTTTTTGACCTAAAGCCCATTACACTTTCAATCAAATTAATGTAAAGTGTCTAAACAATTACATTGTATTATAAAAATGCCAACCTCATAAGAACATTTGCTAACATAGCAACATGCCTATAATCCACACGTGCTAAGAGCACAATAACCAATGCGCCAATCATGCTCATCTAGTTCAAATTCAGCACGTGATCACAGCATGTCCAACATGGTGCAGTCACCTCCTGCTTAGAGCCATAAATGTGTCAAACTAATGATTCACAGTCATCTGCAGTGAAGTGACTTCCTGGACAGTGAGCAGAAAAGGTTTACAGACATCATGCAGAAAGACAAGGCAGAAGAAACATTCACCAATTCTTGAAATGTTGTAACTAACGGTTAGAAAACTATTATTACGGCATAATATTATGATATTATAGTAGCCTCTTTATATATATTTTTTATTTTTAATAAGAAAAAGATGATATTCACCATTAAAACAGTTGAATTAGTAAATGTCTCTAACTACTGATTCAACATTTACCTGACACTGCCTCTAAAGGAAATGTAGGATTCTGCCCACTGAGGTTTAAAGCAACCAATGAGATTATTTCCACCTCCTGAGCAGCTCCAACTCTGAGACATGTTTGGATAAATAAAACATTTAATCTGCTATGCGGATGTGTGTGTGTGTCGCACGGCACACACACACACACCTCTGAACAGTGTTGGGTGTTGTCTGCAGCTGCCAGGATCAGCACAGCACTAATCCTTGGATTGCTCCCATTCTCATGTGAGTGGGACCACACTCTTTTTTGCGTGACTTTTATAAGCTGCAGACAAGGTGGAGAGGTGTAGGCAAAGGCAAAATGAAAAGCACCAGTCAGCTGTCTGCTGCAGCCGTGTCAGGTAGTAAACCTTTCCTGAAGCCAGAGTAATGAAACGAGTCCTTCTGGGTGCATAAACTCTCAGCATTCAGGTCTCGCTCACGCCGCTAACCACCACGGAGAGTCAGAACTCCACTTTACAAGCAGATGTTCCATTAGAGCCAAATGAGGAAATTACAGATCTAATGAGTAAAAATGTGAAGTGACATTTAAACATGATAAACAATGTTTTTAATAAGTATAACAGCACGCAGCGTGAGAAAGAGGAGACGGAAATAGAAGTAGAGGGCTGTCCGTTCACACAGATCATTTAATCAGCACTTTTATTAATACACCTGTTTTCCACGCGGCGCTTATTAATTCCAAGTCTTCATAAACGTAAGCCCTGAGACATTTGATGAGTGTCTTATTAAAACATCCTTGAAAAGATGAGGTGGGAAAAAACGCATTATGGAAAGATGTGTGATAAGCAAATTAATGTAAAGTTCACTTCTATGCCTCTTCCGCAGTTTTGGTGTTCTCCTGACACTGATTCTTTCTGGAGTGTGTCTGGCTGAACAGATGGGTCTATAAATGGAGATCACTCTGCGAGACATCTCTTCATTTACGTGACAGCCATGCTTATTCGCTGTGCCAACGTAGGAGGGATATATATAATATGCAGGATGGACAGAGTGGCAGCGGGTCATGACTACAGATAAAATCTGGCCAATCAAGCTAAAGCAAGTGCTTCTCTTCCTGCAGACTAATGGACCAATCAACATCCAGGCCATATGGAAAGTCTTCAACGTCGTCTCCCTTTTAACTCTCCAACGTGTCGCGCTGGGCCCCTCACCTACAAGCTCAGACACTCACAGATGCCACTTAAAGCTCTCTAAACACACCTAGCAGATGATTTCAATTCCGCTCCAGGCATGAAATGAATCACAGAACATCCTGCAATAGTAATTTCTCACTCTCGCTGATTCATGTTTCACGCTTGCTCTTCGATGCGTGTGTCAATACTTTGGCAAAAGTAGAAAGCAGAATTAAAGAGCGTCTGAAGTGTACATCTGAGCTCGGTTTGCGACCTGTTATAAAAAAAGAAATGTGAGAGGAAGCAGCAGCTGACATTTGAGCCAATTTCCCAACAGCATTTGATTTCTCAAAGTAAATTGCCCTGACTTTGAAACCGCTGGTGCATTAGTGTGTCAAGCTGCTCGGATGTGGCCACTTTGAGATTTGATAAGTATTTCCTTTATGACAAGGGTGAGTGTAATTTGGACGTGTTAAACACAAATTACTGTGCCATGAGACACACAACTCAAAGAATAATGGCTGTTTTTATTCAGACTCTTCACCGAACGTGGACAGAAGAGGTGTCTTTCAAGCCCAGCGATGCCCACGTCTCCCACATTTGGTTCTCCTACAGTACGCATTTAAAAACAAGCAAACATTCTGTTTTGACAGCTTTCATCGTCTTATTTGTCCCCAAATGTGTCGCGGATAAATACAACAAAATAAAACCAGTACTGGTCCAAAAAATAGAAGATTTATTCATAACACACAGGAACGACCCAGGGAAACCGAGTTAACGATAAAAATAATTTAAAAAATATAATAAAAACCAGAAAACCCTGAAAACTATAAATTTCACACCCGAGCCTCAACTCTCGATCAAACCACTTACGGACCGGCCCGGGGATTGGCGACTGCTGATCTAAATGAAGAATATATGTATATAGTCTATATAATTTTAATGCAAATTTCTGGTGTGATTTTGAATCCCACCCTCAAAACATTGATTTTTTCACTGACTGTTGTCATTACGTCATTTTGTTTTCAACAAATTACACATTTATACAATGTAAAGACAAATTTCTGACTTTTTCCCACAATTGTGACGCTTAAATGTTTCAGATCAAACTAATTTTACTATTAGACAAAATTAACCAAAGTAAATACAATAAAAATGAATGTGGTTAAGTTAACTGGTGATTCTAAATTGACTGTAGGTGTGCAGACTGATGGCCTGCTCCCCCACAACTCTGATTTCTGTTGAACTGGATATGCTGAAGAAAATCGATGGAGGCTTATGTCACATTTGGACAAAAACCTCTTGATAATTCCCAAAACTTTTAGGAAAAGTTGGAAGGTTTTTGGAAGGTTTTGGTCCTGTAAAACTACTTAACAGTAACAGTCAAACATGGTGGTAGCGTGACAGTCTGGGCTTGCTCAGGTGCTTCAGGTGTAATTTATAGAACCACGATCTCTGAAAGCCTGAAGGAGAACGTCTGGAAATCAGTTTGTGTCCTGATGTTTAAAGGATTTTGCAGTGGCCTAGTCAAAGTCCAGATTTAAATCTGTTTGCAATGTTCATTGATGATGCTTGAAAACCTCGACAACTCTGTAAAAAAAAATAGAAAGAAAGGCCACCAGAGTGATGTGAAACACTTCCTAGTTATTGCACTTCCTGCTGCCAAGGATGACACAACCAGTTATTATGTTTTTTCCATTTTTTCCACATAGGACCAGTTAGGTTTAGATAACTAGTTACCCTTAATAAATGAAATCCAAAGATCAAAAACTCAATTTTTCATTTACTTGGGTTATTACTGTCTAATATTAAAAATAGTTTGATGACCTGTACAGGAGCATCCACTCCCGCACTAGCAGATCCAGGCACAGTCTGTACCCACAAGCCATCAGGCTGCTGAAATATTAGACAGTTTGTATATATATATATATATATATATATATATATATATATCTATATATAATGGATTCTTGCCAAAAGGTTGAGATTCTGGTATATTTTTGGTATTTGTTCTGTGTTGTGTACTTATTGTGACAAAATCCTGTTATCCATTGCTTTAGCCAAAATCACACGGTGCACTCAAATTAATGAGCATCTTTAAGTTCTACCTGACAATGCGAGTGTATGAATACATGCTGTGGCCACAGGTGTATAAAATCAAGTAGTCAGGCATTCAGACTGCTTCTAAAAACATTTGTGAAAGAATAAATCGCTGTCAGGATTCCAGCGTGGAACCGCGATAGGATGCCACCTGTGCAACAAGTCTGGCCTTGAAATTTCCTCACTACTAAATATTCTACAGTCAACTGTTAGTGGTATCATAACAAAGTGGAAGTGAATGGGAGCAACAGTGGCACAGTAAAAAATCGCCGAGCGGATGCCGAGGTGTGTACTCCGCAGAAGTCCACAACTTTCTGCAGAGTCAATCGCTACAGACCTGCAAACTTTGCGTGGCTTTCGCATTAGCTCATTAGAGAGTTTCACAGAATGGGTTTTCATAGCCGAGCAGAAGAATCCAAGCCTTACATCACTAAGCACAACGCAAAGTGTCAGATGCAATGTTGTAAAGGATGCTACCACTGGATTCTAGAGCAGTGGAGATGTGTTCTTTGGAGTGATGGATTTTTCCACTCAGGGGGTGACTCCCGTGTTTAAAGTGTGTAAAAGTCTATGGGAAAATGGTGGTGTTCCTGCTTGCTCTTTGACTCCAGTAAACGCTTGTCAGATGAGTTTATGGTCTGAATTGCTAGTCACGATCAACATTTATTAATTACAACATGATGTTCACTTTGCAAATTATAGTCCTCATTAGAGTAAATAAGGACAGTTAAGCAGTTTATGCTTTTGGGCAGGTATGCTGAGTGATAAGCGAGCTGCTTCTCTGTAAGTGTGCAGTGTCCCTCAGTGTGTCTCAGATCTGTTCTCCACCCCCTCGCTCGTCATGTCCAGATTCAAGAGACCAAGGTGACCACAGCAAAAACAGACCGCTTGAGGCTTCACAGAACGCGATCAACTCGTAGGTGAAATCATTGTGGCTACATCCATCGTTTATCAGCACTAAGTTGTTCTGACTTTTCTTAATCAACCTGGTTCCACAGACAAGGTATCTAAGTAACTGTTAAGCTACAACCAGTATTGATGAAGACGCAGATACTGACACCAAGAGCACACTTACAGAATAAAGCAGTGTTGATTTAGGTGCCTTAAACCATTGAAGACAGAGGAGTTTCTAGCAAGATTAATGGTCTGTCTTAGCATTTCCCGTCTAGACCAATAAAGCTATTTTTTGATCAATGGCTAAGTGCAAAACTAAGACAATCTCTTGGCAGCAACATGTTTTTTCCCCCCAACTAAATTCATCACGACCTAACCTTATCTATTTAATAATAATAATGATAATAAACTATGATAGAAAGAATAAAAGCTCAGTTCTATAAAAACACACTGACACAGATAAGGTCAAAGTCTGAAATAAGACATTTTACACCATCTCCAACTTAGTCCGCAGTCGCATTCTTTGTTTTCTCCTGCATGTCATGCGACTTAACCCTTGAACAGTTTAAACCCACTAATGTGAGAAAAAGGGAGTTAACTTTTAGCAACACTGTAAGCAGATGTTCCCTTGGAAACAAGCCTTCTGTCTTTGTTTAAAGATGTCACTCGAATGGTTGCTTGCTACAGTTAACCATTAATTGCACATAAATGTTAGACACACCCGCTATCAGGTCCCACTTGGTTTGTGAAATCACAAGCTCTGTTAGCTCTAAGGCGTCATCGATGAGAAACTAAGCCACAAACCCAAAGTCTGTTTTTCACAGAAAAATGTTTGTTTGTCAGAATGAGGATTTTTATCCTTTAAGACAGGGCAGAGTAGGTATTATGTGTAGATCGTTAAACCTGGACTGGAGGACACTGACTATCACATATAATCCAATATTAATGTTGATCACGATTTTGGCTTCCCACAATTGAATTAAACTGATCAAATGATATTGAAAAATGCATGCTCCACCAGCAGAATACATGGCAAAAGCAAATTAAGCGCTCCCTAAATCAGCAACTGACCACATTTCTGAATGTGCCAATCACAGCTGTTCCTTGAACTGTGCAGCGTGTGGTTTCCAGGATTGGTTAAAAGCCAGATATACAACAAAATTCAAATATCTGTCACAGCAGAAGGCAAACAGCTTATTTCTTTGAAGCTGATCATAAACCACTGTTTAGAAATACTCTGGATTCAGCACAAGTGATGTTAACGAAGAAGAAGGCAAAGACAGCTATGTGTCTGTACTGCAAAGCAACACGACTGACTTATTTAACCACCTGAAAATCCTGAAACGATGCAGTGGTTACTAGTGTGAAACGCAGACAGCCATAAAAGCACAGCAGCACAGCAGCACAGCAGTGCATCTAACTCACAAAGTGCATTCCATTCGACCAAAGACATCTGTCCACTAAACACAGTGAGTAATGAAGACTTCAAGAAAATTGTCAATTTATTGGACAAAAGTGGGTTCTGGGTTCTGCAAAATGTCACATGAGGAAAAGAGATGGATCTCACTTGCTTCGAGCTTTATTCACATCCATCAATAAATGGAGTGAAAGAGCTTATATCTTGCTTTTAGAGATGCACTTCCAGCAGATAAATTCATATTTGCCTGCAAAGATGTTTTATTTAACCGGAATTTAGTATAAAGGCTTTAAATGTTGATTTAATTTTGTGTTCAAATTTGATGATTTTTCATTCAGATTTTTTTATAAAAGAGCTGCAGTGAATTAGATAAATAAAAAGGGCCAACTTTGTTTTGCTTCAAAGATGTGTATATTAATAGGTATATGGATGTAAAAGCAGGGTTATTATTTACATTTTGTCACTAAAATCAATGAATAATTATTGTAAATAATTGTGATGTTATTGATTAAAATAAATGAGAATCATTTTGGCCATAATTGTGCAGCCCTGCTGTCCCCAATTTGCTTTTTTTTTCTTTAGAGGTTGGGAGCATCAGTCCTAATCGTCTCCCTGACTTTCCGTTAACTCACCAGTTCCGTTAACTTGCTTTGTCAGGTAAATGTGACCGAGCTGGTGTTTTTTGAACAGTTATTTAAAAATAATTGTTGCCATTTTTTTTAGTCTATGTGGATGACTTCAGAAATCAAAAACAATTTGAATTCAAGTAGCAATTCTCAAAGATAAGCTAAGCTATGCTAAGCTATGCTAAGCTACGCTAAACTAATCTAAGATATACATTATTTTATTCATTCCAATGTTGCAGGGGCCAAAACATACAAAATAACTTGGCTAACTATAATAAATAAAATTCACAAAAAAGTAAAGCTCTCAATAAATAAAATTAAACTACTGTATAGATATTATTTGTTTTAATATAATAAAATCTAAATGATTTAAATTTGTTTTCATAATTTCATCTATTTAAAATCCCCAAATCAATGTCAATAAACCAGTATTTAACAGTTCTTTTAGTTTGGTTTCAATATGCAGGCTTTCTAATCAACAAACCAATACATATTTTTATACATATTGTATATTATCTGTGTTCTGCACATACAGACACAACAGGAGCCCAGCTGGCATTTTGACTTGGCAGCAGTTTGCCGGGTGCATTTGTTCATGGAGTGCCATCTCCCCTCACTGATTATAATACACACAAAGGACTGAATACTGCTTCCCCAGGAATCCAGCCACCAGCAGGTTCTGTATTGTTTCCCCCTGTTTGGATACCTTTTGTGAGGGGAAAAAACATATATTACAATAAAGGGAAATCTAATTTTAGCATAAAGCATTTGCATAACATTGCCTCATCTTAGACCTTTTTAAGGCATGTGACCTTTTGGACTGTGCTCAGTAAAAAAAAGAAGCTGAAATACTGACTGTCCATCAGTGTGTTACAGAAAGGTGGAAGGGCACTATAATGATTGTTAAAGAGTAAAAAATGCATATTGATTTGCATTTGCATGATTTGCTGGACTTCACATGCATGTGAAGTCCAGCATTATCTGTTCTTTTTTTGCAACAAAGCAGCGACAGCACCGAACCTGCCACACCCAAAGCTCTTTAATGCCTCCCTCGGGATTCAAACACCTCCTCAAACATTTGCATGGCTTCTAAAGCCGATAGAGATAAATACTCAAGGTCTTTAAAAGATGGCGCTTAATGCAAGAGGGAGCAGCGTCGGGACGTCGGGACGTCAGCACATCTTGCGACGCCTCGTGAGAGGACACTTGATTGAGCGCATCTGCCACGAGTGGCCTAACAAACTTGATTTCTTCCTGCTGGTGACATATTGAAATGGCGTGTTTTGCAGGCTGCTCTCCGCGCCTGACACGGCCCACTTACACACTCATCAGCAAGACCTGCCCCACTCTGCGCTCTCAGCTGCTTTGTTCCAGCTGATGTCATCTAAACCTCGTCCCTGCAGGGTTGTCTGGGGTAGATAAGACATTCCCTCCCTCTCCACTGGTCTCCCACACAAAAACACACACACACACACAAAAAAAAATGGGGCTGCTGCTATGAAGATGGATTGCCCAGCTGGTGACACTAGTTCCCTTTCTGCTGAAGCCACTGTGGAGCACTAACGCAATTAAAGCAATTAATCTTCAACAAAAGGGGTTCACGGCTACCTCTCATGATTTTGCATGTTTCTGTATAGGTGCGTAACATAACAAGGGGGGGTGGGGGTGTAAAAGGAAGCAGCATAGCAGTCGTGCTTATCACACAACTGATGTGTGATATCAGGATGCGATCGGCTTTCATCAAAGTCACATCATTTTCACAACAAGCAGCACGATAACAATAAATACTGTAGTCGACCTACAGGCGGAGAGGCTGTAAGCGCGCAGCCGCTTAAAAAGGCAACTTCTCCGACGATTGCCACAGCAGATGCTTAACATTTTATACTGTGCGCCCTGTAACGCAGAAGTGTGTGGAGTCTGTTGTGTGTTGTCATGCTCCACAAACAGTTACTCTACTTCCTAGTTGTCTTTAAAGTCTGCTATCGTGGCAAAAAAAATTAAAATCTAAAAAGATTCCTTTTAATGTAATACAGCTGGGACTGTCTCAATTTTAATTTCAAATCTGTGCTTCTTTTCCGTTTCATTCTGGAACAGCGGCACAGGTGGTCTCAGCCAAATATCATTTATTTAGTGCGAGTAAAAGCATTAAGACACATTAGCGAGCATCAGACAGACTTTCAAACTACCAGAACAAAGACAGCGTTAAAGAAATCCATCTACTAAATGTCCATTAGTCTAATACTCGCTGCTGCACTGAAGAACTAAAGTAAATCTATCTTTCTGCTGCAGCTTCGCCCACAACAAACTTCTAATTTCAATTATTCAGGAGTAGTTGTGTGATTATATTTGAATGATTCAAATCTCGAGTCATTTGTTATTTATCTCAGCAGTTGGTCACCGAGTGAGTGCAGTCGGCAGTAAGTGAGAAGAGTGAAGGGCAAGTGCGTGCAGTGATGGAACAAAGAATCGAGCTCTGCCGCTTTATTTGTCGCTTCATTCGCAGCAACGTCGTTTCATGTCAAACAATCCAAAGTATGATTTCCAAACAACAGGATCAAAGTGTGCTGTGAGGTTGAAGTTTGTTATGGAAGTGGCACAGGGCAAGTGAAGGGCACCAGCAGCGAAACCACTATGCAAATTCCCCGCCACTTTGTTTGACAAGCAACAACACTGCTTTGTATATATGCAAAGCCTGGCAAGACACTCTGCACACAGCCCTGCTGTCAGAGCCGGGTCATGCTAGAACGGCGACCCCTGTCTCCGAGCGAGGTTACTGGGCCAGACTTCACGCTGGACTCAGACAGACGCGCACAAGACCGACAGAGTTACCGCGTGTGTGCCACACGCGGTAACTCTGTCGGTCTTGTGCGCGTCTGTCTGAGTCCAGCGTGAAGTCTGGCCCAGCGTGACATTTCGGGGGTCAAACGTGGCTGGACGCTGAGATCAGAACAGACGGAACTCGAATGATTTCATTTCTGGAGCCGCTCTCGTCCCCCTGAGGTGAAAAGTACTTGATTAGCACGTTGAAATTTACTCAGCAGCCGCTCTGTTCGGCCGCCACTAAAAAGCTGGAGATAAAACACGGTAAACCCCATTAACCATTACTCAGCTCAGCTTCAAGCTGTTTTTATTCTTCGCCACATCTAAGGAGTGCATCAAAATCTCTCCGTGGAAGTACGACCACAAAATAAGCCTCAGAGATCGAAGCGTTGTGGTGCACGCTGACACTGTTCTTTTGAATTCCTAAAAAACCAAATAAATCAGTTTCTTTTGTGATTTCAGGCCTAGACAGACATACAAAACATGCGCTAATTTAAAACTCTGTTACAGTGTGCAAGCCAAACGGTATACTCATTCATCCTCATGACAGTTCTGATAAAGCACAGTATAGTGGTCACTTTAAGGTTGCCTGCGTCTTGAGTTGGTCAGTGCTGTGATTGATTTGTCAACATATCTTTGATGTTTTACATATATAAATGCAAGCACGAGAACAAGGTCATTGGTGATGATCTGACCTTTATCCCTAACTCTAACCCTTTGCTACCAGAATAAGTAATTTTCGGTTTTCTTTTAAGGTGTTCTCCAAGTCTTGGCAGTCATCAGTGCACATATAGGAAGTGACTATCAGTGACGAGACAATCAGAAATCATGGAATATCAACAGATTTCTGTGGCTAATCACAGAGACGGGAAAAACTATGTTATTGACACATAGTGAGCAGGTACTGTTAAAGTGATCTTACTGTTGAGTTAATTAGATTTGAAGTTTTGTCTGAATCAGGTGATGCTGCGTGTTTATCCTACAAATATATAAATAAAAAGTGCCCGAGGTGACTGTTGTGATTAGGCGGTGTATGAATAAAATTGAATTGAATCGAACTTTATGGTTATTGGTTAAATAGTACACAGGAAGTTGTCTTTGCCAAAGGATTTAAGTCAAACAGGCATTTAAAATGTGCTAATGCGCCAGTGATTTACATTTTCTGTTATTAAAATGTGTGCATCTCGTCATTCACGGCATCCAGCTGCACAACACACTGCTGTTGGAGGCTTTTACAGCGATGTGCTAAAAAGAGAACCAGATGAGAGGTGTGGAAGGGGGGCGAGTGTTGTTTAGACGTGTCTGTCTTTGTGTGTCAGAGCAATAAGAGCACATGCAAAAAGCACAGCGGTTCTCATGTTGTGGTAAAAGCAAACATTGCGCTACCTGTCGGTCTCTCGCAGTGGTTCGCTGCCCTTCCGCCAAGAGATCACACCCCAAGGAGACATCTTGGGCTTGCACTCGACGAGCGCGTCTCCTCCTACCTTCACCAGCGTCTGGCTCCTCAGTTGATTGTGAGAAAAATCTGGGGCAACAGCTGAGACAAGAGCAGCATGTTAAAGCCAGTATTTGTAAAAGCCTCACACTTTCTTCTCCTTCCTACAATTCATTTCTGATCGTTTATCTCATTTTAAATGTGGCGCTCAACAGTTTTTCACCATTACATTACAAATACATTGAGTTATTGCTGCGGGTAAATCAATGACAGTGGATTAAAGATCTTTATAATGCAAATAATTAGTAATCAGAACGCTGAACAGTAACAGCTGATGGGTTGAAGAGATTGATAACAGGCTTGCATGTGAAACTCTTCGCAAAATCGTGCGCTGTCCGATAACCTCCCCGACATCCTCTTTTTTTCTTCCCATTGACCAGTAAAATCAGGCGTATTGAGCCCGAGCCCAATCGGCTACACGATCAGGATGAGACGCGCCGGAGGTTGAATGGTGAATGAGGGCGGCTGCCGACAAAGAGCGAAGAGTGACGAGCTTGACAGCGCGGATGGGCGAGGCTGGTGAACAAAGCAGCTCCGAGCATACATCACTGTCAGCAGGACGCATTCATCTTATAGTTAATGCTTTTCAATTAGTGGCCAATAAGAGGGAGGCCAGAGGTCATCTGAAGTGGGAGCAAACTTGAAAACAAACACTCTTGCGCACACATCTCAAGCAGGGATGCGCACATGCCAGAGTGGGTGTGCGCATCCCTGCACACTCTGTAAACCGGGGCGGGGTCTTACCTATAACTCGCAGCTCTGCGTTGGAGTAGACCTCCCCGTGCTTATTGCCGGCCACACACTGATACATGCCGGTGTCAGTCAGGGTCAGGCGACTGATTGACAACACCCCGCTGGCGACCTGTATGCGTTCCTACGGACAAACAGACATGTGCCTTTAATATGCTTTACTCCCATGGCTCATCTACATAAAAACAGGCAGCCAGCGGCCCAGTGAATTATGGTCTGGAAGTGACAGACGTGGCAATAAATCTAGGTTTTCATCACTAATGGAGGCAAAGGCTTGGGTGGATGGAGGCAGGCTAGTGGAAAATGACCCTAATCAATCTACATGTTTATGAGAGTGAAATAAAACCATGCTCTATTTATATCTCTGGCTGCACCACAGGGCCCGTTTCCCCTTCAGCAGAAAGAGGGGATAAGAGGGGAAGGAGTATCGAGACATCAGAGGTATACAGCGCTGTGAAAATTGCTTTCTAGATAGGTATGCCCTGTACATACTAAGTGCTGTGTACATGGTCACGCTGTACCACCGCTTCATCTGTTTGGACTATTTGCCCGCCTACGGGGGGAAAATCTTGCTCGTCACTGAGCCATCAAATTAAAATCTATTTAAGGACGGTTAGGCCCGATGAACTAAAAACTCGGCTGGATCAGTGAATCAGTCGGACATTTAATCCCCAGTATACATTTATCTCCCTGAACTCAAGTTTTCGCAGCGCTCCTTCACTACAGTATTAAATCCTTGAGCAGTTTTCATGCATCTCTATGCAGCTGTGTCAGGTTTTTCGCCTCCCCCGTGTCCCTACGTCTGCTGCGTTCTCCTCCGGCTTCACCCATAATGTCATCAGAGCCTATTTCCATAGTTTTTTTTATTTCTTGGAGCGGCCTGTGCTCCAGTTGCCGGGGATTAAGGTACTGTGACATGAAAAGAGAGACCGTCCTCGTCGAAAGATCACAAACTAATCCTGTGTTTGAGCAGGTTGCGCCTGAATTTCCATACCGCTCAGGCACCTCCGGATGTGCAGGGGCGAACATCCCTGCTGGCGAAGGAGGCGAATGCTGGCGTGTATCAGTCTGTGCATGGAAAGCATTCCCATTTATGGCAGCTATTAATTAACCATGACATTCCTCTCAAATCAGCAGTTTTTCATGCAGGGACCTGGGGGGGGACCATCTGTACGCCTTATGCTGAATGAAAATGATTGGCAATGCCATTTGCCAACAACTCTGGTGTGATTTACGTGATAAAACAAACAAAACAAACAAAACAAAAACTCAAAAAATATGAATAAATAGAAAAAGTGAGTTTTTCTGGGTTTTTTTTTTAGGATTACTAATAATAGTCTTTGTAAGAATGACGCAAAACGCCTGTAAAACTTGCACAAGCTACATTTCATATGATATTATCACAACTTCAGTCTACTCATTTGCATTCAAGAACAAAAGGGTGGGGGGTCTTTCATTCTCCTATACTCTGATCTTTCAAGTTTGATCTTTGTTGACCAGAGATGAGCAGTAACGCGTTACTTGTTCAACTGACCGCTGCGCACACCTGCACCAGGGTAAACCTCCGCCTACCCCACTCCTGCTTTACAGGTGAAAATAGAGCAACAGGACCACTAGTCTTTGATTTTATTTCTTTTCTGCTGTTTTACTTGCATTTATTTGAAAGACTGAGTGTAAACACAAATTTTTTTTTTTTTATGTGCTGGAATGTGCAGAAAATAGGTTTAAATGTTAAACAAATTTCTTCCAGTCAGAGAATGTTGCATATAATTAAAATTTTGCTTGATGCATAAAGTTAAAAGATTAAAACTAATAAAACAAATTTTAAAAAGAGACTTTTCCATTTGATTACATTTTGTATGATGATCACAGATTATGCAGAAAAAGTAGAATTGGGCTGAAAGATCTATCGCTTTATCACCTATTCAGGTTGTAAATCGTGTTTTTAAAAAGTAACTAAGTAATTAATTAATTTTGAAAATAAGTAATCAGTAAAGTAACGGGATTACTTTTTTGGGAAGTAATCAGTAATTAGTTACTTTTTTCAAGTAACTTGACCAACACTGTTGTTGACTAAGAAAAAGGGTTCAAACAAAAATAAATTATTAGTGCTCACTGGAGGAGAAATGTTAAAGAAATCTGCTCATTCTCCTCATAGATGTTTGATTAATTTAATGTGCCTGAGCAGGACAGAAGTAGCAGACGTGAACTAAGCTCAACAGTGGCTTTATAATAACAAGAACAAAACTTGAGGCGAAGCCTGTTTGCTCCACTTGAGCTTGAATGAACATGGAAAACAAGGAATTTCAACCATCTCTCTGATCCTTTTTAAGTATTAAACCACACTTAAAGCAACATTATTTGAAGCCTTTTGGATAAGAGTCCTAAGAGAGCAGGGAAACCTAAATTCAAGTGCGGAGCAGTAAGCTATGAGTACGGTGGTCTTTTAAATGGACTAAATCCTGTTTCACGGTGGAGTTTCCTTTTAATTGCAGCGCTACTTAATCCTGCAGCCATTGTCAATAAAGCAGCAGAGAGTGAGGTCCTTCAGATGAAAATGCCACAAGAAAAGAAACATAGCTGTTCTGACACAGGTAATAAAAGCAATCCTGAGAAAAACTGAACACAACAGCTTGTTCGCTGTGGGTCCATAACAAAAAAATCTCAAAAACATGTAAAAACCTATTAAAGCGTCGCTATAGAGCTCAGCAATGACGTCCTCTTTTTTAACGGCTCTGGTTCCAGGAATGAATTTTGCACTTATTTGTCTACGGATGTTTCAGAAAATTATACACAAATATATATAAAAAGTTTTAAGCTAAGAACCAAGCCAATCCACGGCGAGGTGAATCATGATGACAAAAAGATTTGACTTGGATAACAAAAAAAAAACAAACAAAAAGAAAATTTTAAAAAAGGTAAAGGTACAGACTCCCCCCACGACCCATTTGCAAAGCCCAGATTCAGACCAGCTTCCAACTTTCTCAAATTTTCTTTTTTGCTGTTATTTTCTAGTTTGTGTTTCGTATGCTTGTGTGTAATAAAGTATAGTTTAGCCAAGGTTGTCATGGTAAAACTGATCTCCACCAATCAGATTCACAGTTGTTTCAATTCAGAGATTGTGGATAAATTGTGTTTTTGTCAAAATGTTTCCACAGGGACAGATTTGAAGTGAGTCTACCTTTATTGTTTACAACATTATGGCGTGTAGTCAAAATCCATGTCTAGAATACAAATGGGATTTTTATTTCCAGAACTTCACTATATTATTAAAAGAAATACAAATGTCTGGGGTCTTCAAACATTTACCATCTCATTGAGTGCACTCTAGGTCTTATCAGCATTTCAGGGTCCAAAGGTTTTTTCAGACCCTTTCAGGGTCCAAAGGTTTTTTCAGTTGTGAAAAACATGCAAACATAGAGGCATAATTGAGAGGAAAAATTAGTTTTATAATGCAAATTTACAGTACTGTGCAAACGTTTTAGGCAGGTGTGGAAAAATGCTGTCAGCAAAGAATGCTTTCACAAATATAAATGATTGTTTTTTGGCCCCAAATGTATTCTGCAGCAGGACAACGACCCCAAACACACAGCCAAAGCGCAAAGAAGAACTGGAAGTACTGGAAGTGATGGTACGGCCCCCACGCAGCCCTAATGTCAACATCATCGAGTGGTCTGGGATTACATGAAGAGACAGAAGGCTGTGAGGAAGCTTAGTTCTTCAAGATGTTTGGAACAACCAACGAGGTCCTTCAAAAACTGTGTGCAAGTGCACCGAGAAGAAGGCAAAGGGTGGTCACACCAAATACTGTTTTTATTTTTTATCTTTTGTTCATTTTGCATTTTGTTGATGATGAAAATCAATTATTAACACTTCCATTTGTGAAAGCATTATTTGTTTACAGCATTTTTTCTCACCTGCCTAGAACCTTTGCACAGTACTATACGCTGTTGTCCAAGGAGGTATAATTAAGTCCAGTGTCCAACATTCATGGAGAAAAGGAATTCATGAGAAGAGTAACAATTTAACTATAAACCTGCTGAAATCCAAAGAAATAATACAGAATGTTCTGGATAAAGTTTTTTTTTAAACAAAAACACATAAAGTACAGTCCTGCTATGACTCTGATGATAAATGAAGGTAAAAAAAACCCCAATACTAGTTGCTTTTGGAAGGTTAATGTAGGGCTGGGCGATATGGCCTAAAATTCATATCGCGATATAATTTGAAGCATGTGCGGTAACGATATATATCACGATATATTCTTTTCTTCTGCATAACGTATTTTCCACACTATAAGGCACACTTAAAATCCTTTAATTTTCTCAAAAATCGAGAGTGTGCCTTATGTATGAATTCTGGTTGTGCTTACTGACCTCGAACCAATTTGGGCGTGCAGAAATGTTGCTGCTTTATCGGGTGTAACAATTAAGTTTTACATCAATGCATGATGTACTAAAAAAGCAAGTTGCACTAAAACATTTTTTAACAGATTTCTGCGTGCAGAAATCTGTTAAAAAATGTTTTAGTACAACTTTGGTAAGCCGCACTGCTTGATGGATTGTCAGAGCATTACAGCTGCTGTAGTGAGGAGCTTCGCGGGTCCATCTGGGTCCAATAATCTGGGTCCAAAACTCCGTCTGCTTCAGGTCCCAAAGTCAAACGAACACTGAGAGTTAAAAACGGTCTAAATTCTTTCATCTTTAATTAAATCATCAGCGTTGCTGCTTTATCAGGTGTAACAATTAAGTTTTAGAAGTTAACAGGAAGTTAGCTCGCTAGTTTCCACCTAAACATTTCATACCATGTTCTGACAGAGATTTTTGAAACTAATTCAAACGTACAGCTCTGCTACCACTTCCAACATAAATGAAGACAGAAAACTTCTGTCAGTGGCGTTTGCAGCAGTGGCGTTTGCAGGGTTACTGAAGTTGGACTACCTGGTATATAATGTAGTGCTACGTGATTGCTAGCGACACAGCTATGTTAGCATAACTTTAGCACAGTGAAGCTGGAGGATGAACGCCAACTTTTTTTTCCACTCGATAAAAGTTAACGTGAGGGATTCTGGTGGTCAGGGACAAATGCAATCGCATAGCAGGATGCTATACACGGAGCAAACTTCTGTCAGGACAACAACTGAGATTATTCATCCACAATACGAGGTTAGTTATTAATATACTGCAACAACATGGGAATAGAGCAGCTGCGAGAGAATTCAACATGTTACGGAAGTGGAGGAAGCGCAGTTTTTGGCTTTCCCCATATTTCAAAAGTGCTTCATCTCTTTGCTATGACTGTTGCCCGCCATAATTTGCAGATGATAATGGTTGTAGCCTCTGCGATGCTTTCGACCAAAACAGGCGCAGCTTGATGACATCATCAACATGCGCTATCGCGATAGAGCAAAAGTATGATTATGCTAGTCTTTAGTTTTTAGAAGAGGGTAAGTTTGCTTTTTAAAATAAAAGTCAAGTTCTGAGTTGAGAAAAGGACCACCCTGAGGTATGAAGAAGACTCCAGAAACTGTTTCTACTTCATCCAAGAACGTGCTAATGCTAAAGCTGGAGAGGGCTAGAATGGCAGCTGAACGATTGTTCATGTGTATTAAAGCAGGGGCACAGCACTGCAGTACACTGAAAGCATGTGAGTTTAGTGGACGGTCCATATGTCATCATTTAACAAGTAAATGTAGCGCACATATAATTGACTATTTGACCCCTCCAGGAACCGTCAAAAAATGACTTTTACGTTGCTCTTTTTTATGCTCAAAGTTCATCAGAAGTTACTTTCAGTGAACTGCTAAGTCAGAAGAGCCGCAATTGATTCATCGTTAATAAATAACAACAAACAGCGGCTCCTCTCCCCGCCGCTTCTTACATCACTGACCTTTCCCTCTTCCACTCATTAAGCCACTGTGGTTAATGGTGGCATTTCAAACAATGTAACACCTTTGCTGATTAATCCATTCGCCCATGCGTTTGGAATGTATCCATTAATTATGTGTATGTTAAGAAGGATTGTGCAGCACAAACATCAGTGCCATCACTCTAACCTTTAATCATGCACTTACTGCCCCGCATCCAGAGGGTGATGAACTGTGCGTGTAGTTTTTCTCTGTTTTTGAAGCGATCTTTTGAAATTCAATCTATAATCTAAATTCTTAAAAAGTAAGCACACTGTGTAAAATGTGCAAATCTCACAAATCTGTTTTATTGACAGCAGAATATAAAATATAAATCAAATGTTTAGCATTTTAATAAAAAAATAAGGTCATATTAGTGACATCGTGTTTATCACTGTAGCTTCCCCTCTTCCTGTAGCAACAGTTCGCACACATCTAACAACAGAGGAGACCAGTTGCTGGACTTTTGAGGCAGAAATGTTTTCCTGCACTTGTCTTTTATAGGAGTCTAGCTGCTCGGCAGCCTCGTGTCGTCTGTGTTTCTTTAGTTTTTTCATGTTTTCAGTTATTGAAAGGTCTGGACGGCAGGCCACTTCAGCACACAGACTCTTCTACTTTGCTTTCTGAATAGATGGCGTATGTAGTTTAGCATCGTCTTGCCAAAATATGCAAGGCCTCTGCTGAAAAACACATCATGTGGATTTGAGCATATGTTGCCTTTTCAGTTGTGCAAGTTGCCAATTCCAAAAACACCGATGCACCCATACCATCAGAGATGCTTTTGAACTCTTCTTTAGTCCAGAGGATGTGACGTCCACGTTTCCAGAAATGTTCTCTTTGATTTGTCTGACCACGGACAGTTTTTCCACTTTTCTTGTGTTCAAACCGTGTTTCCTAGCTTCATTCCTGGATTCAGTAAGTTTAGAGAAAGAGAAGACTGCAACATTCCTGATTTTGTAGCGTCTTTTTTGCTTGATAGAGCAGATTAACCTGCATTCGAGTACGGCACTGAAAACTGTGGTCACAGACAGTGGTTTCTGGAAGTGTTTCGGAGTCTGTGCGGTGATCTCCATGCCAGGATCGGGCATGTTTTTGATGCATCGCCATGGGAGAAGATTATGGGCCTTGAATATTGAGTTTCTGCTTTGTACCTCGTTCTCCAGACTCTCACAATCTTTTGATGATATTATGTATTGTAAATAATAAGATATTCAAACTGTTTTACAATTTTGCAGATTGCTGAACCTCTGCTCATCTCTACTTGAGCAAAAAACTCTGTCTGTGCCCAATAATATTATCAACCCTTAGTTGCTCATTGTGAACAAAATATGGGTTTATTTACATTTGTTGGAATTGTCATTGCACCTCCAGTAAACAGAGAAAGAAGCAGTAAGGTCACCGGGAGTCAAACGGGATCAATCAAATGCTTTGTTGTTTACTATTTTTAAGAAACTGCCAAATAAGAAAAACAATAACATGATTACTCTCACACACCGAAAACACAAGAGCCTTACCTCATAAGAGGTGCTGATAAAAGCGTTTGCCATTGGCTAAACAGGTTGTTGATTACTCTCCCCTGATGGCAAGCCAAATCAGTTTTTTTTATATGAAAAAGCCTGTGCTGTGTGGAGTACTGCCTCCGGTAATAACAACACACAGAGTTCATTTCAACCACATGTATAACATTCAAGTACTGATCGATATCCTCCGGTGTGTTTGTCGCCTTTCTTGCATAATGAAGCAAATTAACATAATGCCTGTTTATTTATCAGGTGCACGCTGTGCCTGAATGTCCAATCGTTATTTTCCAAACAACCTGACTAAAAGATCTGATATCATAATAAATACAGGGGATCATATCTTTGCAAATGCCAACAGCAAAGTTCAGTTAAAGTTAGGTGTGGAAGTAGGCTGGTCCTAATAGACTCATCTCTCATCGCCGGACTCATAATGGGGACTCGGAGGGGGGCGGCGAGCTAAAATGAAAGTAGGATATACAATGTTTGTATAGAGAATCTTGTATTTTTCTTCTTTGGTGGCACAGGATTAATAACCGCGCTCGGCGTGGAGAGATTTAGCAGAAGATTAGGGTGGCTCTTACATCACTGTACTTGGCCTGCTTACAGTTTCGTCTCTCAGCACAGCAGACACAGTTTAATTCCTTTGAAATGAAAGCTGTTTTGCAGAAGTGAGTAACATAAACTGAACAGGAGGCACTGTGTTGTAATGAAGAAGAATATAATGCAAGGTAATTAGTCAGTAAAGCTTGAACAAGCAGCGCAATAAAGCTCTGGAAGTACAGTATATGGCTGCTCCAATCTTTCATTCGACAGCACGGAGTGTCTGAGAAACATCTGTCGCGAAGCTGCCGAAGAAGGTCTAGCCCTTTTCTTCAGTTCTAAAAACAGGCGGGTGCCCGGGAGCTCTCACCTCGGTAGACTCCAGGTTTTCCCCGTTCTTCATCCACCTGTATGAAGGCTTGGGCTTCCCGGTGGCTTTGCACTCCCACGCCAGCGAGTCGTCGATGAGCTTCTGGACATCTTCGGGTGTCTCGATGAGATGAGGAGGAGCTGAAAAGAGCGGAAATACGAGGCAATTAGAGTGAACACTGTTCTCAAAACACCTCATACATGCAGCAAAACACTACGGTCAACCCACAAAAGTACCATGCACAAAAGATGTCATATCAGTGCTTAAGTTGGTGCTACCGAAATAAAACGTTTCTTTCAGACAGCGTGATCCAAAGCCATCAACATGTTTGGATGTTTTGTGGATTCCTGAAGTGTTACACTTATCTTGTCATTTCCTTGTCATTGACAGTGAATGCCTGCTGATGAGGAAATTTACACAGTACCTGAAATAAACATGCATGTGTAGTACTACACTTTCACTGGACTGGTCTTCTATAGGACTTTCCCACTCAAGTACTCAAAGCACTGTACACAACATGTCTCATTCACACAAGCACCTATTTTTCTGCATCTATGTGCATGCTATTGCACCTAACATTCACACACATTCATGCTCCAAAGAATCAGGGGCAACTCAGCGTTCAGTATCTTGTCCAAGGATGCTTTGGCATACAGACTCGAGAAGACAGGGATTGAACCACCAACCTTCTGATTAGTCTGACATTTAGTCAAATACACTCATCAGCCTCACACGTCACACCCTTCTTCCAATGCAACAGGGGAAGAACTACAGTAGACAACCATCATACCATCAGTGTTGGGGAGTAACGGAATACATGTACCGCCGTTACGTATTTAAAATACAAAATATGAGTAACTGTATTCCGTTACAGTTACCGTTTAAAAAGGTGGTGTTTAGAATACAGTTACTTTGTTGAAATAAATGGATTACACGGCGGTACTTCCCTGTTTCATATTGTGGTGGGTCAGGACTGTTTGGGTTTTGTTTGACAGCTACGTTCTGTTGTTCCAGGCGGCAGCGTTACGGTTGCCATGGTTACAGGGTGACGCTCTCTCTCTGCGTGTTTCCTGGGTGAGAGAGCGCAGTTGTTGTTGTGCTAAGCTAATAGGCAGAATGCTACAGGTATAGCTCTAAAGAATGTAGCATCATAGGCAGTGTAGTCCGTGCTGCAGGGAGAATGGACTGCCATACCCGTTATGTGTCTGTGAGCGAGGGAGGGAGAAAAAGGAAAAGTACAAGTTGTCATCGAGCAAAAACGGGAGCTGGAAGCATGTAAATATAATAATAACCACTGCAGCCAAGAAGAGTGCCTGACGAGCCCAGTTGTAAGTAAGCTATTAAGACTCGACTGTACACCGTGTTCGTGTTTTCCTCCAAAAACAATAAGTTCCATTGGAGCAGCCTTTCAACGCCTCTCTCTGTCTCTCGCTAGCAAAGTTGACCCAGACAACAAAGTAAAGCTAGTTTTCGGCTACGAGCCGACACAGAACCCACCGTATTAGCCAGAGGTCCCTTTACTACGGTTCGGAGCCGCGGACCTTCAGTAACAGTAATAAATCACAGCAATAGTACATTCATGTAGTTGTAAACAGCATGATAATATATTAAGTAATCCAAAGTATTCAGAATACGTTACTCTCATTGAGTAACGTAACGGAATACGTTACAGAATACATTTTGGGACATGTATTCTGTATTCTGTAATGGAACACATTTTAAAAGTAACCTTCCCAACACTGCATACCATCCATCCTCTTTTCTCCTCTGCATCTTCTATATCCATGACCCACACATAAGGGCATTTTTTCACAATTAGAAGCACTATTACGAGTGCAGTGATTTACACAATGAAATAATGCAAGCATAATGAGCAGAACTCTTTAAGTTTATCTGTTTTGATCGCGCAGACACATACGACCAATCTTTGTCCAAAGTGCAGACAGCCGCACTTTGTTATTTGCCCTAATTTTCTAACACATTTGTAAACGCTAAGAACGAATGAGAAATGATCTTTCTAATGTGCAGAAGTAAACGCTTGAAGGATGTCATATTCTAACGACTGAAAATTGAACTGTAATATATGGAGGCAAGAAAAGGTTGCACTCTCTCTCTGCTGGGGGCTTTGGGGGCATAACGCAGCTTTCGAGGAAGACTGCAGACCCTTTAACCCAGTTGTTATTTGCATTATTTATACTGGAACTGTGTAATAGACTGCAGAACATCAATCACAAAGTGCAGTGAACGACAGTGCTCATCATTTTAAAACTGAATAATGAATCAGTTCAGTCATTTATTATAAAAACAAATAGAACATGCATTTATGTCAGAAACCAAAGGTTGTTAATAAGCTGTTAAATCGAGTAAAAGGAGTGGTTTAGTAGTGTGGTTGTTGTGTGCTTTTATTCAATTCTAGTTACACATTTTCTTCCCACTTGTAGCAACACTTGTATTTTGAATTTCACACGATCCTGTGAGTAAGGAAGATTTCACAGGACTCTAAGCAGTCCTGTGAAAAACTAACATCCCCGTCATTCGGCAGCGTGCAGAAGCACATTTATCAGCACTAACATGAAGTAATCCTTTACTTTATCAGTCTCTCACATATTTGCACTTTTGGCTCGTCTTTACAAAGTTGCTTCAGCTCATCGAGGTTTGTGGGCATTCGCATATGCACGGCTCTCTTAAGGTCCAACCGCAAAGTTTCAATCAGGCTTTTCACAGAACTGCACAGGGTCTTATGAAAACTTTCTGCCCAGTAGACCAGCAGATATAGTCAGACCAACCTGCCTGGCACCAACAAGCACACCATGTACACTCAAAAAAATCTCCTTTCTTCCATCTCTACATACCATAATGCAGTGAGCTGCTGCCATGTGACCGACTCATCAATGAGTCCTTGAACAGCTGTATCTGATGAAGTCGCCAGTGAGCATGTGCATTATATGTGTGTGTGTATATATATATATATATATATATATATATATATATATATATATATATATTTGTATATGTGCATACATTTGAGGTACAAATGTATACACATACAATTGTCATGGTCCTGGGTCAGTGACTCGGTGTTTTGAGTTTCTTGTGCCTCTGAGTGTTTTGTATTATGTTCTTAGTTCTCTTTGTTGTCCCAGCTTATTCTTTAGTGTCTTAGTTTGGTTTTCTTGTATTCTGTTTAGTTCTCTGAGTATTTAGTAGCTGCCCTCTGTGTCTCTTTGTTGTTGGTGTTGTCTGTGTTTCTTAGTTGCTCTGTCTCCCCTAGTCTAGTTTGCATCTTCCTGTTTTACTTTGAAGGTCTGTGCCTCATGTGAGTGTATCCTACTTTGCTTCCTTGTCTCGTCAGTTCTGATTTCTCCCAGCTGTGCTCTCCTTCTGTGTCTCATTCCCCTCGTTACTTCCCAGTGTATTTAAACCCTGTGTTTCTCTGAGTCAGAGTCGCGTCGTCCCTCTTGCTGTGTGGATCTCTCTGTGAGTTTTAGTTTGTTGTTTCCCAGTTTAGTTTATGTTTTTTCCTGCCAGCCAATAAAGCTGTGACTTTGAGTTAACACCTTGAGTCTGAGCGCCTGCATTTTGGGTCCTACTCCTGCCTGCCACACTGCACTCCTTGACAAATAGTCTTTCATCTCGTTGTTATTTAGTTTCTAGTCTCTTGATCTCTGTCTCTGTACTTCCTCTTTGTTCCTTGTGTCACATCTAGTCAAGTTATGGTTTCATGTCTGTGCTTTTCACTGTCTCCTGTTTTACTTTGACAGTCTCCTGCACTATGTTAGGCTTTTCTAGTTTTGCTTCTCCCGGTCTCGTTGCGTGTGATTTCTCCCAGTCGTGTGTGTCTCATTCCCTCGTTAACCCTCTGTATATTTAAGCTTTTGTCTTCCTCTGTTTGTCGCCGGATAAACTGTGTATCACCCGCTGCATTTCTCCATGTTCCAGGTTCATCGTTCCTTGTCTCAGGTTTTCGTATTCGGTCTTTAATTTCCTTATATTTGTTTTAAGGTTTTTCCCAGTTTTGTCATTCTCTCCTTTGCCTCGCTGTAATAAAGGCTCGCTTTCACTTTAAGTCTCTCACCGTCTGTGTCTGCACTTGGGTCCACGCTCTCTCTCCACATGTCTGCATTAATTAACCAACAAGTCAGCTAATGAAAGATAACATCTGTCTTCATTGAAGTGCAGTAACAAACCTTGACTTACACATCTACTGCCTTTGAATGGAGCTAAAAAAAATGTAAAAAGATCACTGAACTCCTTTTATGCTTTCTTTTACTTTCCAAGTGTTCTTATATCTGAACAAAAAGGATGAAAACCAGATCCATATTCATTAGAGTGGGCACCGGCACCATAAAAACGCTCCATTCAATACAGTCTCGGTAAATAATGGTATAATTATACGGAGGGAGAATTGATTCTTGCTGTGTCATGCAAGTAACTCAGGGCTGGTTAATGACTAAGCTGGAAAAGAGGTACATAAAACTAGATCTTTAAAGCTCTCCCTGTGTGTAATGTTCTGTACGTTCCTCTTGATATGTAGGTCCAGCCACTATCATCCTATATCACACAAGGCCAGTAGCAGGACAAGAGGAATAGCTGACCACACTTTTCCATTCCACAGATCTCACCTAATGTCACCGTCAAGGACTGACCTTTTCACTTACAGTACAAATCCTGCTCTAATTGGCTTCGCTATACAGTATTTTTCCTTCAAGCAAAGCGTGATACACAGGAGAACACGGAGAAATTCAGTGGCTGCAAATCCCACTATCTCTGTGCATTACACATTCAGCACGTAGTCAAAGTGTGCGCGCGTTTGCCCGTGTGTGTGTTGGGAAAGAGAGAGACAAAAAAGGCTGATAAAAAGAGGTAGATGAGGCAACCAGAGGGGGTATTTGTGTAGTTTTGTTTAGCTATGGTTGAGATCATTAACATCTGACTCGTATGGAGCCAGTGTTGTTGTTGTCAGTGCAGCTGAGGGGGGAAAAAGTGATGCATTTCTTTTAAACTAAAAGCTGCTGGAAGATGAATCTTCAGTTATTTATCCTGCCACAGAGAAGACACGTTATTCTCAAATAGGTCCGGGGCAAAATATCGATTCGCTAACGTTTTGATTCGTCTTGTGATACATTATCACAACAGTGAGGCCAAATGTCAGTGATTTAAAGAAAAAATGTGTAGTTGCTTTAAATTTAAGCTTGGACAACAGGGCTAATTATGTGAAGGAACACACAAACATACACACTCTGAGCTGTCCGTTGTTCAAACTCTATATTTAATTGTAAAGCAGTAAAACAATTCAAATATTAAAATGCCAAAAAACCCACTGCTTTCTGAATTTATATGTTCACTCTTATTTTGAAGCCACTAACACATTTCAAAGAAACTTGGCAGATTTACAGCTGAGCTCTGCTAACTCAACAGATTCCAACGTTCCTTTGTGCACTGTATCATAGTCTAAGGAGCTTGGAAAGAAAAGCGTCTGGACTTCTGTAAGTTGCTTGAAGACGTTTCACCTCTCATCCGAGAAGCGTCTTCAGGTCTAAGGTCAAATGGTGGAGAGTCCCAGATTTAAGCCCTATGGGAGTGTCCCCCAAGAAGGACATGGACCCCCTGTTGTTCCTCTACCTAATCACACGAGCCAGGGTATGAAAATGGGTGTAGGTCACAATCAGGCCATGTCCACACTAATATGTTTTTGTTTGAAAATGCATCTTTTTCTCTCCGTTTTGGCCTTCTGTCCACACTGAGACGGCGTTTTTGGTCAAAGAACACAGAGCTTTTTGAAAATGTTCTCCAAAGGGGATGAAAAACGTCTTTCGAAAACGATGACGCTAGGGATGCACCGATACCACTTTTTTGGAAATGAGTACGAGTACTTGCATTTCAGTACTCGCCGATACCGAGTACTTAATAAAAACATGATTTAAATTTACAGGTAACAGCTTTAGTCCTATAATTTAACAAAAAAACCCCCCCAAAAAACACAAGGGACTAGTTTGGAATTAAGAACATTTATTTAAAATGAAAAGCATGTTGTATGCAACATATTACAGAATAAATAATTATGAAAGAAAAATTTAAACAGTGACAGTGCAACTTTTGGTGCTTGATTAAATTACTTGTGTTAAATGTGCTACCTTTAGAGCCTCCTCTGGACAATTTCGCTGAGCACAATTTGCAGTCCGCCTTCGTTTTTGCGTCTTCATTCACTTTGAAATAGTTCCACACGGCTGACTTGTCTCGCCTGCCCTTCTCTCAGCTCTGAGCTGCAGCCGGGGCCTGGGGGCGGGCACTCGGGGCCTGGGGGCGGGCACTCGGGGCCTGGGGGCGGGCACTCGGGGCCTGGGGGCGGGCACTCGGCCCCTGTGATTAACCCCTTACACGCCGCTCAAACATAGACAGGTCTCAGACCGTGGTATCGGTCCCCGGTATCGGGGGACTTTTAACGAGTACGAGTACTTTAGAAAACGTGGTATCGAGGCCGATACCCGATACCGGTATCGGTGCATCCCTAGATGACGCATTTTACTTATATGCTGCAGTCATGTGACCAATTCAACTAAGATGGCGGATGGCATTGTAGTCTTTATTCTTGCTCGCTTTTGCAACGTTGTACTCTTGTGTTACTCACAGCAACAACTCCATCTCATTGTCAGTCCATTTAAAAAATCTCGGTGCTTTTCCTCGACAGTTTGCTGCGACATTTCAAAGAGCCGGAAACTAAATAAACAGAAGACGGAAATGACGTAGGTCGTCTTACGTTTCAGGCATTCGCTGTACAGAACATAAGTGTTTTCAGTCGTTTCTTTTCTAAAACGATTAAAAACGAGTGTGGATGCGGAGCGTTTGTAGACGAAAACGGATTTATCTGAATTAGTGTAGACGTAGCCTCAGCCAAGGTTTCGGGTGAACCCGCTGTGAAACCTAGCCCCACCCTATCATGTGATTTCCTGAGGTCAAAAGGCCCACGTTGTGTGTTGGCGTTAAGGTGTCTGGGAAGGGATCTCTCCACCATTTGACCCTAGAACTGAAGAATCTTCTCGGTTGAGAGACGTCTTCAAGCAACCTAAAGAAGTCCAGACGCTTTTCTTTCCAAGCTCCTTAGACTACAATGGCCTGGATGACTGAGAACAAAGACATACACTGTATCATCTACCTTCCAAACTCTGAAAGCTTAAATGGAAAGGGCTTTCCTTGTATAAAATGTTTTTTCATGCAGTATGAGTATATATTATATTGGAATGTTATTTTCAACAGCAGCACGGTGGTGCAGTGGTTTGCACTGTCACCTCACAGCAAAAAGGTCCTGGGCTCGTGTCAGATGTATGTATGAGCTTGCATGTTCCATCGAGGTACTCCAGCTTCTTCCTGCCTCTCGTCATATTAAAGCTAGGATAGGCTCCAGCCCGTAAGACTCACAGAAGATGGATGGATGGATCTAACTGTTTTTCCTGTTTTGTTTCATTTTAATGTTGCATTTACATGCCCACTGCTGTAACACCAAATGCTTTCAACCAGCCTCTGTAAGCATTTGGGAAAAGAGGAGACATAGTGATTTAATTTTGAAAGTGAAATGTTTTCATATTCTTGCTAAATAAGAATGTTTGTGCTCAACAGTTTGGGCCTCGGCGGATATCTTCATCGCTTCATAATGCTCCAAACGTTTTCAGTGGGTGACAGGTTTAAACTCAAGGCGTGCCAGTTTAGCTCCTGCTGCTGGAATGTGTGGAGAACATAGTTGGGAATTGTTGCTGAAATGACAGAGACCTGGAAAAAGACATCGACTACATTATGTTGCTCCTGCATGCATTACAACCTGTTCCAGCTGAGATTGGGTGAGAGGTGGGGTACACCCCGCACAGGTCACCGGTGTGCTGCAGAGCTAACACACACAGACACACAGACAATAATTCATGCTCATGTGCACCTACAGTCAATCTAGAATCACCAGTTTACTTAACAAGCCTGTCTCTGCACAGTGCAATCAAACCCACTCACACACAGGGGGGACGTGAAAACTTGTGAGCAAACAAAGACTTGTTCCTGAGTCCATGGAGTGATTTCCACCACAGAATTGTGCCTGATTTTCAGGGCCTGGAGATTAAACCCATCGCCCCTGGTTTCCTCTCAGTGTTATCACTATATGTCAATAAAATTGACCTTTTTTTTATTCTTTGCTTGAGGTGTTTTCTATATGCAGTAAACACAAAATCACTAAATTCATATTGATGCTGTACATGAGTGCAAGCTTTGCAGGCACTCAGTCAGCTGCACCACATGTGCCCGTATACATTTGCTGCAACAAATAGGAAAGATGGGAAACTAGACTCTCTATAAACGTTACCATCACCACTTATTTAGCCTAACATCCATTCATGCTACACCAGCTCTCCATCAGAGTCCGACTGGGCTGCCCCCACCCGCCACATTTTTCGGAGCCGCATTGTCATCGTTGTCCCCCCCTCGCTGTCAGCATCCTTCGCTCTATCCCTCACCTGCTGCGCGCGCATCGACCCTCAGAAAATGCTCGCCAAATGAAAGGCGGCAGCCCGTCCCAGCCTGCGCCGGGGCTAAGCACACAAACAATCAGGTGCGACGTCAAGAGGCTAAAGCAGAGGAAAGATGGGAATTTGCCTTATCGGTGGAATCACTACGAGATAATGCACCGGTAAGCCAGCAAAAACACAAATGGGAACACAACAGGGAAACTAACCTGTCACAGTTCTGCATTTACTTTCCCTCTGAGTAATATCGACATCAGCAAGTGAGCAAAAGCCCATTTCTTTTCAAAGCGTTTTCTTCACAGGGGAAATTTAACAAACCTTTTTGTCTATGGCTTGGATTTGTGGTTAGGAACTTCATCCAGTACAGAATTATGACTAATAAGGAGAAAAAACAATATGATCACAAGGTGCAGCTGATTTTGCAAATCTGCTTTGGCCTCAAGCTAAATCGTTTATTTATTAAGATACATGAAGACAGGAAAGAAGAGATGGAAACCTCCTGTAAAAATGCTGTTGTAATACAAACATAGCTCCTTCACATTTATTGTGTATTAGAGAGAAAAACAAAGCAGTGCTTCTGTCTCTTAGTACATCAAGAGTGGTATTAAAAGTGTGACCGATGTGCCTCCATAAAGTAACACCTTCATTCCTTCCTGTCTCACACAAAAGCCATGCTCGCCTTTCACTGTAGCTTGCTTAGATGTACAAGAGATACCCTTATCGATCCCCCCATTGGCTTACACTGCTGACGAATGTCTCAAAGGCTTAATTCAAAGGGAGTTCAAAATAAGATTACTGATTTTTATCACCTGGCTGCAGACAGCAGGGGTGAGAGAGAGGGAGAGACTGACAAAAGCCATCAAAACTGAGAGAGGAGAGGTGGCTCAGAGGGACGAATCAAGCATTGGCGGATCACAGCATGCTCCTGGCCCGTTAGAGTGAGCGAGGCTAAGTGCTTGCAGGGCTGTTATAAATAACGGCAAATTGTTTAATGCCTCAAATGAGTTATTTGTGACGGCTGACACAGCAGGACTGGGAGGGGAGAAAATAAGAAGGAAGAAAACAGAGAGACGTCGAGGTGGGAGGAAACGCCACAGAATGTGAAAAGCACAAGTAAACAGTCTCAAAGACCTTGGTGGAAATGAAATATCCTGGTTGAAATGTTGCTGCAAACATGAATGTAACAGCACAGTTTGATCTGGTTATTCAAAACTGCATTAGCAACAGTTACCAAGATCATTTACACATACAATTTGAAGATAAAGTCATTCGAAAAACTAAGTACACCCCTAATGCTTTCATAGGAATTCACCACAAAGTCAGGCCACGCAACGTTCAGAGAAACAGGAAAAAACACTCGAGCGTTTTCGAGCTACAGGCCTCAGTTAGCATGTTAAAGTTCATGACAGTACAATTAGAAAACACATGGCTTGTTTGGAAACGTTGCCAGGGCAAAATCTCTTTTTCTTGGCCAATGTTACTAAAGATAACATAGCAGGGATGGTGGTGGAGGGGTGATGATTTGGGCTTGTTTTGCAGCTGCAGCACCCAGGCGTCTCACAGTCTTTGAGTTGACCATAAACTCGATCTAGTCAAATGTGAGACTATCTGTTCAACACAAGTGTGGTTAAAACTGGGTCATGCAGCAATGGTCCCAAGGACAGAAGCAAACAGCAGAATGAATGAAAAAGAAAATCAAGGTGTTGGAATGAGCCAGTCAAAGACTCTTTGAAGGAGGAAGTCTTGGCGTTGTTCTAAATGAACTCCACAGTGTTTTCTTTATGGTGTAAATGTAAATCCGACCTCGATCTGAACCAACTACCAGATGTGCATTGCAGGTTTGAGCTAAAAAACTTCCCATAGCCATGTAGGCTTTGTATGCTAGGATGTGCCAATGTACTATATCTCACCCCAACCGGTCACGGCAGATGGCCCCGCCCCTCCCTGAGCCTGGTTCTGGCGGAGGTCTCTTCCTGTTAAAAGGGAGTTTTTCCTTCCCACTGTCACCAAAGTGCTTGCTCATAGGGGGTCATATGATTGTTGGGTTTTTCTCTGTATGTATTATTGTAGGGTCTACCTTACAACATAAAGTGCCTTGAGGCGACTGTTGTTGTGATTTGGCGCTGTATAAATAAAATTGAATTGAATTGAATTGAATTACTATAGCTGTCCAGAGGTCTCTCTTGGTCAGCAACTAGCCATGAAATGAATGTAAATTCTCCAAGTTCTCCTAATTGCTTTTGTTGCTCCAGCCCAGGACACATCTGCCCAGTAAGCTGACTGAACATTCTCACGTGGCTTGTAATGATGCATTTTTGCTCACTTGGATTCTCATCTGTGTGAAAAGTAGACCAGCAAAAGGTGTGAAAATGCTCTCAGAGAGCTATGTTTAAACAAATACCTGCAAAGGTCTATGAACTGATGCGATTTTGTAAAGAAGAGTGGACCAAAATTCCTCTAAACGATGTGAGAGCCTGACAAAGTCATGCTGCTACAAATTATTGGAGCACTGGGATACTTATTTTTCATAGAATTGCAGGAGACCAATGTTTAACTTCTGGTAACAATTTATGTAACGGTATAAAACCAAAACTTTAAAAAAAAAAAAGTCAGAAATTGGGTACAGGGTTCCCCTTCATTTAAAATTTAGATCTTTTATATTTATTTATTCATGCACTTCTAACACACGTCTTCAGACTGCGGGAATAATGCGGCGCACAAGGAGAAAAACCACCGCGCAGCTGATACACAAGATGGATACAGAATGAAACTTGTCAGAATGGATTACATGCTTTTCATCTGACTTAAATATTCAGTATAGCCTTAAAACCTAAGAGTAAAATTATTTTTAACCTCATTTCTTTTTGTATTTGGCAGAACATGGACTGTCTTTGGATACTGTACCATAAAATCTAGGAGAAACAGTGCAAATATCTACCCTTTACTCTTTCAGAAAATGTATTTACCTTTTTGACCTCTCAAAAGGTACACATAGGCACCTGGACACAGATTCTTCCTGTAGGAACATAAATTGACTTTTACTAGAATTCTTTCATCTGACAGTGTGGCTACACAAATAATACTCTAAATTCATTCTTTCTTTCTTTCTTTCTTTCTTTCTTTCTTTCTTTCTTTCTTCTCTCCCTAAGCTTCAGTCCGGCTTTTATAACTTCAGAGATGTTTGAGGGGAAAAAGGACACAAGCATGATTAAGCATACAGAAGGATGGATATATATTCTTTGCAAATATATAAATCCTTTGGGGTTATGTGCTGTGAAGGTTTTCCCCTTTCCATACTTTTTTTCTTCTTTTTTGGGGGGGGTTTTCAAATGATGTTTTCATTCATTAAGGGAAAAAAGCTGCCCAAACGTACCTGGTCCTCTGTGAAAAATTTATTACCCTCTAAATCCAATAACTGATTGTGCAACTTTTGTGATGACTCACAATAAGTCTTTTGGCCCCGTCTTCTTTGTAAAACCGCTTTAATTCAGCCACCAAAGAAAGGTTTTTGAGCAGAAATTGACTGTTTAAGTTAATCCCAAAAGATCTCAATCAGATTTAAGTCTGGACTTTGACTAGGCCACTCTAGTCTTCATTTAGGTTGTTTTTTTAAGGCGTTCAGAGGTTCAGCTTGCATTCAACTTGCTGGTGTGTTTCAGGTCATTGTCCTGCTAAATAACCCAAGTGCTTTTGAGCTTCAGGAAATGAATTGATTCTCTGGTAGAGAGCAGAATTCATGGTTCCATTAATTACAGCTAGTCTTCCAGAAGCACCAAAGACTCTACCACCACCATATTTGACTTTTGGTATGATGTTCTTTTTATGAAACGCTGTGGTTGTTTTACACCAGGTGTAATTTGTGAAAACCTTTCAGGATCATTGGGATGTTTTTGGCAAATCTGAGGCAAGACTTTGTGCTCTTTTGGGTCAGCGGTGGTTTCGCCTTGACACCTCCTGGATGAGTCGTCAATGAGCTCTTGGGGTAATTTTGGTTGGTCGGCCAATCCTGTTGAAGATTTTCTCAATTTGTGGATAATGGCTCTCGCTGTGGTTCACTGATGTTCCAAAGCCTTAAAAATGGCTTTGGAAACCTTTCCAGACTGAAACAACAGACTTTGTTTCTCATCTGTTTATTTACTCAGTGATCTGAAACATGTAAGAGTGACAAATATGCACCAAAATAATAAATCAAGATCTCCACATTTATCATTTTGCCAAAAAAAAAAAAAAAGCAGCAAAAAACCTTTAAAATGTTGAGAAGTGTGTGTTACTTGCAGATAATGTTTCTCACAGTGGGTGTTTAATTTTGGAATTAAATAGTCTTTGGTAATCTCTACTTCTGCTATCTGAACTCAGTGGGTGTGGCATCAACTGTGACACTGTCAGCAACAATGACTGAAATCTCCTAACCCCCTTCCCGTTGATCCAGATGCTGCTGTGCAGATTAAGGCCCTGACATATGTGCCACTGGTCTATGTATAGTACATTTAACAGCTTTGATCTCCCGTCAAGTTGGACGTGAATCACGATGCCATCTGGTGGAAACCCAATACGAGGCTCACCAACAAGGTCGTATCCAAGGGCTCAGCCTCATCCACATCACCCTTTAATCTGGATCAAAATATTAGAGGCATCATGGCTGATGGCCTTTAATCATTTTGATGTGCCGTTAAAACAAACCTCTTTCCTTGCGCATGCCACGCCGAGCCTCTGCTGATCGCCGCAGCCGGCTTTGCGAGAAAAAGTTGTGTCTGCTTTTGCTGCCTTTCAGTCTGAGCAGGTCTGACAGATGTGGTGCACGGTGGTCAAATATTCATGCACGACTGGATCACCTACCGTAGAAAGAGAGCTTTCCTTTCACTGTGTTCATTCCCCTGGAGTTTTCAGCCACACACTCGTACGTGCCGGCATCCTCCTGCTGGAAATATGGGATTTCCAGCACGCCGCTGGCTTTTCTCATGTCCACTTTCCTAGGGAATGGCACATTGTCGACTCTCCTCCAGCTTATAGAAGGTGCTGGGCTGTGAAGAGAGGTAAACGTGTTTTTGAAGCTGATAGGGTGACACAAGAGACAAAAATGTTTCTATGCATTTACCTTTATTGGAAACGATAAAGCAGAATTAGAGTATGAGCTGCCACAATGTAGAAAGCGTGTATACCAATTATCTGCAAGCAAAATTTTAAAAAGTATTCTTTTTATTAGTAAAACCATCACTGAGTCATACTTCACTCTTTCAGTAATTGTCAAGACTGGTGGATGTTGTGCTCGAATTAACCTTGAATTGAAATCTATAAGATCCAAGCTTCAAGAGGAGACTCTGCGCACTGTGGATCAAATTCAGATGACTTACCCTGTAAATGTCCTGCACCATAATATTCATAAAGAACATGATGGTGTTCAAATCATCTAGCTAAGCAGATTGCATATATTAGTATCTGTTATGTGGAAAGGTATCTTATATACATGAAGCATTAGGTTTGCACTGATCTGATATTTGGATTGTAAATCGATGTGATACTGGATACTGACAAACGTAAATTTTCACTTGTGTGTTGTTCTGTGAATACACCAGGCATCAGCAGTAGTGCGCTGATTGCGCTGTTTGAAGGTGCCGCACCAAAGCTACGTTTGTTTGCAAAAGATGGCCTCTCCCTCTCCTTTCTCTCACTCTTTATGAGTTAACAGTTGCTGAGAAACCTATATTGCAGACGCGCTCCTCTGGTCCACTCCATGTATGTGAGGAGATGCACACAATAAAGCCGAGAGCAGGGAAGCTTTGCTGATGATAAATGGCAAAGACTCCTACACTGAGATAAAATAAGTGCATTAGATGAATGAACTAAATAAAATGTAACCTTGATGCCTTTGTTATATTCTATGGTACAAAAAATATCAATTTGAATATAGAAACTGCATCTGCTCTACTCTACTGTTTCTTGCAGAAATGTCTTCATAGTTAGAAAAGCAATGTTTAAGGCAGGTCTGATTCTCAGTCTCTTCAGAGTGAGGAGTGCAGCTTATTAGTCGGAGACTGGTTTCAGTATTTGGTAATTGAAGACCCCCAAAGCCAGGTGTTAATATATTTGTCTCTACCGGAATTCACTTTTTTTTCTGAAGTATTTTCGCTAAGGATAGTGAGCTGCTATAAACTCACATTTCTAGCATGCAGAAAGACACTATTTTGCCAAAAGTATTTGCTCATTTGCCTTCACATGCATATGAACTTGGTGACATCCTATTCCTAATCCATAGGGTTTAATACAATATCAACCCACCCTCTGCAGCTATAACCGCTTCAACCCTTCTGGGAAGGCTTTCCACGAGGTTTACGAGTGTGTTTATGGGAATATTTGAACATTATTCAGAAGCACATTCGTGAGGTAGGACAGTAATGTTGGACAAGAAGGCCTGGCTTGCAGTCTCCCCTCTAATACATGCCAAAGGTATTCTATTGGGTTGAGGTCAGGACTCTGTGCAGGCCAGTCAAGATCTTTCACACCAAATTCACTAATCCATCTCTTTATGGACCTTGCTTTGTGCACTGGTGCAAAGTCATGTTGGAACAGGAAGGGACCATCCCCAAACTATGCCCACTAAGTTGGGAGAATGAAATTGCCCAAAATGTCTTGGTATGATGAGTTCCTTTCACTGGAACTAAGGTGCCGACCCCAACTCATGAAAAACAACCCCACACCATAATCCCCTCTGCACCAAACTTTACATTTGGCACAGTGCAGTCAGACAAGTACCATTCTCCTGGAAAACACCAGTCCATGACTGCCAGACAGAGGGGCGAGAGAACATGTCTCCACTGCTTTAGAGTCGAGTGGTAGCGTGCTTTATACTACTGTGCATGTGCTTGGATGCACCTACTCTGCTGTGAAAACCTATGAAGCTCTCTGCGCACTGTTCTTGAGCTAATCTGAAGGCCACATGAAGTTTGGAGGTTTGTAGCGACAGACTGCTGAAAATTGGCATCCTCTGCACACTATGGGCCAGCATCTGGTGACCCCACTCTGATTTTACATGGCCTACAACTTTGGATAAATTGTTGTCATTCCCAATCACTTTTATCCATTTGCACTGTCATGTCTGATGTGATGTCAGATCCATTTTACAGCATTTGGCTGAGCAGAGTATAGCCTTGTACACTTCATAATTCATCCAGCTACTTTGTTTGTTACACCAATCCAAACTAAAGACCCAGTTCTACTGGCAGCCACACATGCTAATACTATAACACTGCTTCTACTTTGTTACTCTTCAAAAGTTGATTCTGTTCATCTGGACGTAGCGTTTTCTGGGAGAAACGTTTCTCCCAGAAAACGCTACGTCCAGATGAACAGAATCAACTTTTGGAGATTTATTTTCCTGGATGATTGAGAATGCATCAAGACGTTCTACTTTGTTAATTTGGCTACTTCTAAAATTTCGAAAACCTGTCTGATCGGTTGATTTGATTTGATTTGATTTTTTTCAGCCTAATAATGGCGTCCCTCAACATCAGTCACTATCAGTCAACTGTGTAAATACTGAACTGAAAGTGGGGGACTGTGAATAAGAAACGCTGTAATTCATAAGCAGTGAATGCAAATAATTAGAATTTAAAGTTAAAAAGTTAATCAACATCTTGACTGTTTGAACTGAAATCTACTGTGATGGTGTAAAGAGGCAAAACTGGAGACAAAAAAGCAACAACAAATATGGCAATTAATGGTGATTCTGAATGAAAGTTTAATGTGGGGATTTCATTCTCTGTGGATGTGAAGCTGCAAAAATAACCTAGCACCACAGAGTTTAGTGTAACTGTTCAGCACTTTTTTACTTTAGCCGTGTGTTTTGTGCTTCAGTACACTGTGTTACAAAGCTGTATATTTTAGCTGAAGATCCTCACACCACAACACTCTCTAATTTGTCAGATGTGCAGCCAGGCGTGAAACATACCAGGGTTGTAGCGAAATGGCAAAGCACACGTTACGATACAAAAACGTAACATTTTCTCACATCATATTTCTTTTAAATGGTCGTGAGCATGCTGAGCCTGTACTAAAAGTGAGCTTACTTTCCCAGGGCGAAGCATTCAAGTTTTACAGTGGATCCTTTGGCAACATGAACAAGCTCTGGAAACTGAACTTCAATCTTTGGCTCGTATTCACCCATAACACCTGAAAGAGAAATGCAAATGAGTGTTAGTGCAAAGAAAGATTTTTTTTTATTCAAGTTTAACAAGTCAGGCAAAAGAAGTTAAAAAATACAGTGTTGTGGTTTCTTCTGTTGCTACCCAACAGCTGAAAACATTTCTGTGTGCAGCAGTATTTTTTTTTACTTTCATGCTGAGCAGCAGACACCAGCACTGCTCTCAGCATTGTCACAGGATGCCCTCCTGTTGAAAGTAATGAAAAGAAAAAGCAAAAAACACATCTCTCCATGTGGACATGCAACACGCTGATGTTCAACTGACAAAACCTAAAAAATAAAAAAACCAAAACAGTCTGAGAATTCATAGATGGTTTGAGCTTTTACATCCAGATGAGTTTCATCTTGTTGTAGCGCTAACAGCTATGAACCAGAAAATGGGCCCATAAAATCCCCCTGGGTGCTGCCACTGTGTCTACAAAGCTTCCTGTTGGTGAAGCAGCTCTGGTGGATTATAATATTGCTGCTGTGCATGCTAAAAAATCTCTGGATAGACAGAGAAGAAGACAGAATGTGGATTTTCTGCTGTTCTAGCTTTGGTATAGATGCATTTGAGACTCGCGTCTTACTTCCATAGGAAAGAAAAGCACCTGTGAATTTTATTCGTTTCCCTTAAAATGACACTGAGGTAAATTACATCAATGAATCTGCTACTTGGCGTGCTGTCATTTCTCCCAGCTCTGCCAGCGCTCAGCCCGGGTGCACGAAATGCCGTTTTAAGGTACTGTCATCCACCAATGTAACAACAGGTTTTTCCCCCCTTTGCTGCAATTCAGGGCTGTGTTGCACAAATAGCTCTAGAGATGGAGGAAACAGGCCAATTTCATCTCGTTGATTTGGTGAGGCATGTGTTATCAGGATGGCTCCCTGAGTGACTGTGAAAGCTCATTCAGATCCTTATCACAACTGTCACTGAAACTTAACCACAGCACTATCACCCATATTAAAGCAGACAGGAGGAAGTGGACGGGTAATTGTCTCATACCATAACCTTTTGTAGGGGACACATATTTAATGTGCCAACCTGAACACCCCCCCCACACACACACACACACACACACCCCACCCGCACCCGCATCCCCTACCTGAGCTCCACTTCATGACCATGAGGTAGAGCTGACTCCTGATATGTTGGTGTTGCTGCTGTGCTGAACTAATGTTGTAATGAAAAAAGTGCAGAAGCAGAGAATGAAAGTGCTTTGAAATCTCTGCTGGACTCACCGCTGACCAACTAGCTTAGCCGTCTTCTTGATATTAGATTTAGTTTCTAGGGGTGCAACGATACTCGTATCGATATTGAATCGTTCGATACAGTGCTTTCGGTTCGGTACGCATATGTATCGAGCAATACAAATTTTTTAATTTATTTTATCAACTTTCCTTCTGAGGATGCTGTCTGTGTTGAGCGCTCAGTGGACCTGCGCTCGACAGTGCAGCCTAGGCGGAGTAGTCGAACGCAGATTCACTGAGCACAGAGCAAGCTAGCGAGACAGAAGTTAAGCTCTCGTTGCAACATGGCAAATTGAACCTCCCCCACGCTAATTCAGATGTGGCGTTTGGAACTATTTTGGTTTTCATGTGACGTATGACCCTGAAGGTAAGCGCGTCATGGACAAAAGTAAAACAGTATGTTGGATGTGCCACGCAATACTCAATTACATGGGTGGGAACTAGTGCGTTAGCGCAGTTAGCTCGTTAACGTGTTGGCCGTCCAGCCCCACGCACGGGGCGATCCGCGGTAGCTCGTTAACAGAGATTTGCCGTGTTGTGGCGTTAACGTTATTTCAACGAGATTAACGCTGACAGCACTAGTGGGAACGCAACGAATATGACTGCACATTTACGCTGACATCATCCTAGTGCAAAGACAAGTGGAAGCAGACAAAAACAACAAGCACGCATGCTACAAACTTTACCCGAGTCATTTAGACAGCCGTTAGCACATGATTCTCCTTATGGGGACCTGATATGTTTAATATGCTGCTGAGAATATAGCCCAGAAGAAGCGTATAGTATAGCTTTTATTTTGGAAAGAGCCATTTCTCTGTAATAAACTCTCTTTTCCAAAGATGAGTGATTTCTTGATCAAATAGATTTATTATTTTATCCTTTTGTTGTTTCAGCAACATTAAATTTAAAAACTGTACATTTGAGTTAAAATATATATTTATAATTTTGATAAATGACAAATTAAAAAGGCATGAACATTTTTTTTGTATCGAAAAAATATCGAACCGTGACACCAAATAATCGAACCGAACTGTGAATTTTGTGTGTCGTTGCACCCCTATTAGTTTCATCAACTTCTTTTAGTCCGACAGACGACTGTAAGCAAGATAATATGTAAAAAAACATTTTGTGTTTATTTGCGACTTCTATTAAATTAGTGTGTATACTCACAAACACTGGATAAAATAGCAAAATTGCAGGTAAAAGTAAATATATATTTATGAATGTAAAAAGTGCATCTTTGGGGAAGTGTCTTTATTAAATCATTCAAAATGTTTAACTTTTGAGTTTGTTAATTAATCTCTTTAAATGTTTTCAAACTCAATACATTGATAAACTGTTCATAGAAAATTAAGTCTACTTAAAACCATCAAGGTTATAACAGTTAATTAAAAACTGAAAAACTCAAACTAGGTGAGGAAAACATTTTAGTTAAAAAAAAAGATGAAAACTGAAAGACAATGTCCTTCAATGAAACAAAAATAAAGCGAGTATGTCTTTGGTTTCAGTCTTTGTTAGTTTGGTTGAACTTGTTAGTTCTGGTTTGGAAAGGCTGTTTCTGTTCCTGGTGACTGGGACGTCTGCACGGCATGAAGCCTTGTGTCTACATTGTAAACTTACATCTTAATGCAATAAATACTTCATGTTATATAAAAAGGTTATGGTCCTGTCGTTTTGAACCCTATGTTTTAGACTTTGAATTCAGGGTTATTATTAAATTCTCTGTTTGATGATGTTTTCTAGCGTTTGCTGTTTAGAGTTTTTTTACTTCTGTAACTGTCAGTTTCATATTTAGCTTTGCGTTTTTCTTTGTCTTGGCTTCTATTTATTATTTCATTTTATATCCAGTTCATCGTCTCATTAAGTGTTTAGTTTTTAGTTGTTGTTACATTGTTGTTATATTCGATCCTGTTTTTTTTCCCCCAGTTTAGAGTTCAGACCAGCTGCATCATTCATTTAGTTTAGCCTAGCCTCCCAAATGTCTCGTAATTTTTTGTGAAGCTTCATCTCTGTCTCATGTTACTTCCTGTTTAATGTTGATGGTCATTTCAGTTTTACTTCCTCATTAATTATTATCTAATTTAGCTCAGCGGTGTCTAGTTTCCCAGGTGTCTCCGCTCCGCCACAGTCATATATATAGTTGCTGTCTTCCTTTGTCGTTGTCAAGTTCTCTGTGTACTAAACCTGTGCTGTTTTCTCTGTTAGCATGCACAGCAGCCTTAAACTAAGCATTTTGATTTTGATTAAAACAAAATCGAAATATTGAAAATCCACGTTAGAAACAATCTGAAACTAAGTTTCAAACATAAACTTAAAACAATATTAATATTAACACATATTAATATTCATGACCAGTGGTCATTAACGTAAATCAAAGCAAGCCTTTATTTCTAATCATAGGTTATTATAACTGAGCTAGTATAGCATGTAAGTCATGTAAAAAAAACCTTAAAGTGTGCGTTGTGAGTAGAAGTGATTCAGCCTACTTAAATGTCATTTTTTTTATTACATCAAATCATATATCATTATTGGGAAGATTATATTAAATGTCCTTTATGACATTCTCATATTTTTCAGCATTACTTAAGAATATCGAACATGCTTCTGGGATAGAAGCCTACAATTAGATTACTTGCTGAGAATAACCTTTCATCTGAAGTGGCTTGATAAGGCCAGCCTTAAGCATTAGGTCCACATGTAAAAGGACAGGCTGAAATTAGCAGAGGAGGAGATAATTAACCTTTGAATTTCATTCGTGTTCTTTGAAAGAAAGTTTTTTGGGGAGGTACCAACAGTAGCCATGTTGGCTTGCTGCTATGGGTCTGACCTGTACAAATTCTAAAGAGCGCTGCACTAAATCAGCCAAGTGATTCTGGCTTTCCTGTTATATCAAAGAAGCTGCAGTTTTGTTTTGTTTTTTATAACAAAGGACCACAGAAATAGAAATCTGTTATCAAACCAAACATTGAAGAAAAACACTAATGGTTTGTCTTTGTAGAACACGAGATGTTTCATGATGATATTTCCTATTGCATTTACAATGTGCACTTAATATGCATATGCATGCAAAACTGCAAAATCACAGTTTTGGGGGGATGTAGTGTTAAACTGCAATAATTTGTCAGCATTGAAATAAACCCTGCTTTGCTCCAAAGGTTGGAGTAATAGACTGAGACCCAGCAGAATGATGAAGAAACAAAGTACAAGTACAAGCACATACTTTAGGAAATGAAGTAAATCAGTGACTACATACTGCCCAATATTACCTTTAACTAATTAAATTATATGAAATTTTTCCAAAACATTTCATGCATAAATAAACCTTTAATTTTATATATATTTTAGTTACATTTTACTCAAATGACTGTTCTGATGTTTGAGGGTGAAGAATCATGTTTGAGTGCACCCCAACAGTCTATAAATTCTATCATAAAACAGTAAAACCTTTTTGTCTCACTAACCAGTGTTCTTATATGCTGTTAACTGGCATAAGTGTGAGCTCACCATCACTGCGGAGCACAAGTGGAGTGGGTGGGCCCTGGACACGGGTCTTGGTGACGGTGTTGGTCACCACACAAGTGTAGTTGCCAACATCTGAGGGCTCCACTTTAGCAATGTACAGATTCCCTGTCTCCTGGGAGATGAAGCGACGCGTATCCTGCTTCACAAATGTCGGGTACTCATTGAAGATCCAGGAAAATACCAGATCTGTGGATAAGGATATAAAAAAATATATTTAAATGCAGGAAGGGCTCATGAAGAGGGTAAAGGGAACTGAGATTTTTATGGGTGATGTGGCTGTGGTGTGAAATAAGCTTGAGACCACCTCTGGGGAGTGAAAACGGTGACTAAGTTGTATCATGCTAAGGTGAAAATTGATATCAGGATCCGTGGGAGGTTGAAAACAAATGTAATTATACGTATTCACTTTAATGACCATTTTTCATGTTGATTAGGTCTGAATATGCAAATAGGGATTTGGGAGATGGGGTTTGTGTTGTCATGAATAATTACTGCTCCCTAGGCACCCTACTAGAATTCACAAAGGAGTTTCCAACTAGATAGGGGACAATAATAAGCAGAAAATGAAAAGAAATTATAAAAAACAAAAAACAAAATAAAAACCCAAACAAACAAAAAAAGGGAAAAAAACTTTTTAGTCCAGATAAGCCAGGCAACTGCCTTCAAGAAACTTCAGTCCAACTGGAAGGATTGTACCAAGAAGAAATACTCTGAAAGCCAGGAAACTTTGCATTTAGCATTCAACAATTCAAGTTTAGAAATTCCAGTTATTATCACTTCCAGGAAGTGTGTCCATAAATGACAATGCCTGTGATTGAACAGTGAGAAACCATTTTGACCAGTTTGTGTTATATGTGTCAAGTTTTCCTTTAGTAAAGGAAGTGCAAGCTAAAAATAGTTAAACTACTACTTTAATCACATTTAGTGTTAGCAGCAGTGCTAACTGCTAAACACAAGATCAAAATTAATCGATTATAGGCTTTTGTCTCCTTCAAAAAACCCTTAAAGCAACACGCTTCTCTATCTATTTATATATACACACACATTCTCATTTTGCTATCTTAGTGAGGACATCTAATTGGCATAACGCTTTCTCTAGCTGCTTACCCTAACCATTATAACCCTGACATTAAAACCACATTTTGAGCCTCAAAAATGCCTTTAAACTCGTGATGTGTGTCCCCACAAGTACAGTAGAATGCCAATTTCTGGTCCTCACAAGGATGCCTAAACAGGTATGCACACACACACACACACACACACACACACACACACACACAATGCATACATGTGGGAGCCAGTCAAGTGCAGCAGTGCCTCATGGTAAGAGCTTACAACCAGGTCACAAAATCACAAAGCTAACCAAGAATCAAAACACTGCAATCATCTTAAACCCAAACTCAAACCATATTGATTCAGTCAGCAACATTTCACTTCTCTTTGTTCCAAGCAAACAAAGACTTTGACAGCACAGACACTGTGTCACAAACACAACTATGATGCAAAAGGTTTTAAATTGATGCAGCAGTCATCGTTGCTATGTCATCCTGGGAAAGCACCTGGCAGGCTGCTGTAATATACACCTATAAGCATGTAGGTGTCAGCTGCTCCCTGCAATGCCATGCTGGAGGTTTTGAAGATAAGTGAGGCACACATTTCCAGGTCATGAGATCCAAGAGTTTGCCAGCAAATAATTGCTTATAACAATACCAAGGATTACTTTGAGTAGTAGCTTTGAGTCCATTCATACGAGCCAGCCTTAAATTCACAGACATCAAAGCTGCTTGTTTCTACACAACCTTTTGAGCAGCCTCTGAGAAAGGGGTGAAACTGAAGCTCACTTTAATGAGACTTATCTTACCGTTAAAAAGCCAGATCAAGACAAAGGACTTTACTTCAGGCACTTATCTGCTTCATTAGGCCTCTGATTTGACATTATGGGAAGTTTTAAAGAAAGAGAAATATTAGAAAAAGCAATGATCTAGACAAGTGTTGAGGAGTTATTAAAATGATAATAATTACTCCTAATAATAATTAATGGCTGGATGTCACAGTAGATTCAATTAAGTAATTGTGAGACTCCAGCAACCTGGTCAATAATCTAATTTAGTGCAAAACAGTGCTTAAATTGAGACAAATGCTCAGCAGAAAACATGTAAACAACAAGCATCTTGAGGAACAAAACCCAGCATATACACTGTGGTCACTCCTACTGGGACCGTAATTCATCCAATGACATCATCTCTACTGCTGGTTTCACAGAGAAACCAGACACGCAATTAGAAATGAAAGCGGAGTGTTGCTATGGCATCTAATATGAGACCGAGCATTATGCGCACCCCATACGCGAGCAGTTTGTCACAAACAGCGTTTTATCTTTCAGCAGCCGATTTGAATGAATATAGAATCTATCGGTATCAGTGGGTGAGGTGATCATTTTACGACTTTAGTCACTTTATTGATGTCAGCTCATCAAATCTGAATGTTGTGACATAATCTGCTGTTGTGGAGTTCCGCACTCAGCATTACTGACAGCCATGAACTATTCTCCTGCTGCGCTTAATCAAACTCCACCACTTGTTAACGGACTGGCAATTAAGCAAAACACCCTTAGAGGAACCCTTCCCTTCACCTCCTCTAGCTGCTTGGCAATTTATCACAGCAGGCCTGCATACTCCTGCTGGCTATAAGGAGCAGGTACTGTACCGATCAGTGCCATTTGAGGCTTGGGTTTAGGCTCGCAAGCAGAGCCGAGCACAGACCGATGGCACAGCCGAGATCCGTGGGGACGAGGGACACTTCAAGGCAGGATAAGGCATGTTGTTTGTGTTTGTTTCCTCTCCAGTGCTTTTGGACTATGGCTGCACCTGCTCTCGCTCTATGTTTAAAACCCATATGACTACATGGCACAACATGAGCCGGAAAATACCGCAGAGAGCACAGACATAATGAGATGTCTCACACAGCTGGCCGAACGGTCCTCACACAATCATCCAGGGCATTGATTTTATGGGTTACACAACACTCTGATATAAAAACAGGACATCTTCAAGACAAATTGTTGAAGAAATCCAGCTGCTCTGCAGAATTGCTATTACTGCCATGCTAAAAATATTCAGACTGCAGCCTTTACACAAGAACTGAGTTGTTTTAGATTTCGATTTGAAAAGTGATGTTGAAAACACTATTTCAAAGCTGAATGCATTAAGAAAGTTTAATGTTGAAAAAAACGATTTCTACACAAGCTCAGTTTGGTATGTCAAAGAAAAAAAAAAACTAATTTTGACTTCCAAAACATGATCCACCGGAGAGGGGATTGCAGAAGTCCCAAAAGAGTTTTTTGTGGTTCCCCTCTGGGTTAAAGATCACTTTGCATGAGTCACAATGAATAAAGCTGCTTCGCTCACACAAAGAGATCCAGGAGCAGCTTCAAAGGACAGGCCTCACTGAATATTCAAAGAGCGAACAAGACGAGGACGTCAAACATGCCCGTCTCTTTGCACAGATTTGCCATTATGGAAAGACGGAGCACGAAGACAAAGGCGGTGGGCAGTAATCACCCAGCAGGTCTATCATTCTTTATGATGAGCTGAAAGAAAACTACTTCATCAAGTTGTGGCATTATGGATGGACAGTTAGACTGTGCTGTGTGAGTATCTCAGCAGATATGCTTCAGAGAAGGTGGTTTCATAAAGATAAGCACATAAAATGCATATGCTCTAAAAATTCTGCATCAGAATACAGCATAATACAGCATAAATATAACAACAATACTAAAAGTGCATTTTCTATTCAATTGTGATTAAGAGATTTAATAAAGTAGTAGCTGTGTCATCTACACTGACTGATTCTGCCGGAGGTTTCTTCCTGTTAAAAGGTGTTTTTCCTTCCTACTATCGCCAAGTACGTGCTCATAGGGGGTGCGTGAATTGTTGGGGACTTCTCTGTATTACTGTAGGTCTTTATCTTTCCCATGTACTGCAGGATGCCTTGATGCAACTGTTATTGTGATTTGGTACCATATAAATTGACTTGAGGGATTTTAGGGAGTCACTGTGGTCTTGTGTCAGTCAAAAAATGTTGAGTGTAATTAAGCAGCCAAGCTCAGTTCTTAGTAGGAAATGTGTGTCAAGCACCATATAGCTTCAGGATCACTGCTTCATTTAGCACTGACAGAGTAACTGAACAGGAACACTGTCCAGATGTCTCTCGTGCCACAGCAGCCTCAGTCATGGTGGCTGGTTGCTAGCTAAACTTACTGCTCAGCTATAAAAACACATTGCACATGCATAACAGGCAGCACCACTAACTTAACATCGTGAAGGAGAATCCCACAAGTCTTTGCTTTCTGTCACAAATCATAGTCCAGGAGTCCATGACACTTGGAACACTACAGTCCTTTTGTTCAGCATCTTTATTTTGAGAAATGATACAGATTTAATTTAATTTAATTTGCATTAAATCAACAGCAACTGTTTCTGTAACATGAAAGGGCTTCATGTGTCATATAAACTCATTTGACTGGGTAAATACCTTGATGATGACAGCACTTTTTTTCATTTGGCCTAAATAAAAGAAAAGAAGAAAAACCCTTAAAAAGAATATGGTTAATAGTTTACATAATGTCGTTCTGTATCGAGTGAAACACAAAGCATCTGCAGTACAACAACTATGCAAAGATGTACTTTTACTGCTTGGAAACATACACATATTTGCCCTCTAAGATACGCAGCTACCTTGAAAATCTTAGCTTCTTTCTCCTGTTTTGTTTTCCATGTTTTATTCTCAACTTCATTTTTGCGTCTCCTTTTGTAACTTGTAATAATAATTAGACTTAATTTCACAAGTTTCAGTTTTCCTGCTCTCGTCTGTTCACTGTGTTGTTAAGCCTACACCTCCATGTTCCCTCATTTTGTTACTTCCTGTCTTATTTTGGTAGCTCCTTTTCTCTTGTTCCTGTGTCTTGTCATCTTGTGTCTCATAGTTGGTGTTCTATTGTAGCTCTCCACTACATTATGTATTCCATATGTATGTAGTGGTGAGATAGTCTCTCAATCAGAGAACCAAGGTTACAATGTAACACACATTTGCCATCTTCCTAATTATTATGTGTGCATTTGTTTGTCACACTGTACGGCTGTCTTCCCTCACGTGTCTTCTGGTTTGGTTTGGATTTTTGAATTTTCTACTTGCCTGAATAAAGTTTTTTTTCCCCAGTTGTTTTAATTATATCTACCAAGGTTAGGTTTTGGTAGCGTGTATGCACAAGCATGTCATTCAAACATGATAGCTCAAAAACTAGTTTATGAATTCTGTTAAAACTGTGTAGGGATGTAGCGTGGGGTCACGTTAGTAATCAAATAAAATTTCACTAAAATTTGTCAGGTTTCCTTGTTACTTAGAAACTATGATTCCTATATAGTGTGTATTGTCATATACAACACGCAGAAAGTATAAGGATTTAAAATATCATGTTACATTTGACCTTTGACCTGTGCTTCAAGGTCACGAGCTTGATTTGAAGGTCAAAGTGACAGTAATACTATCTAGAGCTATTTAAACCTGTGATTGCCACTGCCATTGTTTGTATTGATGACATATAAGCATTTGAGAATTCTAAATAACACCTTATTAACTGTATTATTAATAATATTTATTGACTATATGTACATTACAGTAATTGTAAAATTGTTATGTATATAAAAGGCTATAGCCATCTGAATACATAATAATTTGGATACATGTACAATGTTCCTAAAAAGGTATAATATCCTTTTAGGCAAACAAAATAAACTTATGATAAAAAATAAAATATAGAAAATGCAATACTACTCCTTTAAAAGTAAATACTGCCCAGAGATTGAGTTCAAGTGCTTCTTATTCAACGAGTCTGCGTCTGGGTCTTTATTGCTGCAGCCCTTTAGTTTCCATATACAATGGAAAAAAACACAGCCATCAAAAGACGTATGCATAATGAATTCTGCCACTCAAAGCTACGCTTCAAACCAAGTCATTAGAAATGCATTCAATTTTCTATTAAGGCTTTGTCCAGTGAAACGCCAGTGAAATGAAAGGCATGTGCACTTGTGCTAACAGCTGATTTGAGGTAGAAAAAGGACATGCAGAGGAGTAAATAAATTTATAAATTTATAAAAATAAATAAATGCAACGGCTGTTAAATTCAGTGACGTCAGCCAGTCGCTAAAAAAAAAGGTAGCCATGTTTTTGGTTTCGTGTAATGTGATTAATTTCTCCACAACACAGGCCCCGGCCTGCTTCTCATCCTCCTGCTGTTGCCCCAAGCCTGCACTGACACTGTCCCTGGGGGTGGGGGTGGAGGCGGGAGTATTGTGTGCTTATCCGCTAAAAGCAATTCATATTAATTTGAACACAGACGACAATATTTTCAACAAGCACGAACGACCAAAGATCTCGCTCTTTTTTTTTTTTTTTTGCCAGAAAACAAAGCCCCCATCTGTCAATAAAGAAAGACTTAAAGAGTTTTACTGTTACATCAGTATGGTTTGGCATCATAATGTATGATCAGCACCAGTAGCCTCATCACTTCATATCAATAATAGATGTAAGGGCACGCTGTGACAACAAGATGCATTTTTAATTGCCCAATTACAAAGCTGTGGGATGTGAGCATACTGCAAAAAAAAAAAGAAGGCAAAAATTTACAACACAACAGCACGCAGTTGTCCTTTTCCAGGATGAATAATTCTCTGATTACAAGCGTCACGCACACGGTATTACATACTGAGTAGGAGGGGTTCCTGGGTATGTGTCAAACTGAGTAAAAAAAAACAAAAAACCCACACTGAGCTAGTACAACATGATCTAATTTTTTTCTAAAGTACTTCATGAGCTGATGAGAGGAGGGCGCATGCAGCCAAACAACACGGCTGCACAATCCACACGAGGAAAGCCCCCGAAAACAAACGTACAATTTATTCCTGTTAGAATCTACGCGCTCGGTGATTTAGGAGAGCATCTTCAGCACACAGACGAGCAAAAATAAAAGAAACTCGAGAGACGCCTTCCACTGTTAGACTACTGTCATCCCACGTTGTGTAACTGAGTGCAGTACTCCCATATCTGCTCCAGGCTCCGAGAATCCTCTGATCCACTGTTTCCTTTACAGGACTGGACAGGATGCACATGCTCAGCGCTCTCGAAGCCTCGGGTGGGAGGAAAAACAGGACAAAAGACACACACACACACAGACACAACTACTCTTGGAATAGACACAAGTGATTTCAGTCTTGAGTGCCCCTTAAAGGTCTCCCCCCATTAGAAAATAGAGGTCAGCAGCATTAGGTCCACGACTAAACACAGTAGTCGTGCAGTGCAAAGAGCGCGGTTGGGTCACACTGGCAGCCCATTAATGCGGTCTGCTTTGAAAAAGACAGACAGCCTCTCAGCCCTTTTTGTTTCCTCTGATCCACACTGACAGACCGAAGGGGAACCGGACTGCACATTTGGGAGAAACAAACAACGCAGCGGCGGCTCGGTCTAAAAAGAAGCCGGCGCTGTAACCAGGTTGTGTTAATCCATTCTCCTTCCTTGAACTCTGCAGAAAGCAATTACCATAGATTCCTGCCACGCTCTGACACTGGCCTGTCAGCTGGGGAGCAAACGTGTGGGTGCAGTGTGGAGGCAGCACCTCACTCTGCCTTTGTGCTGCAGTCTGGTCTGGCTGGGTGTGTCGTGCCTGATTCTGCACTCAGCCCCCATTTCCCTGTCTTCCTACGGCTGATTGTAAGTGCAGGTAGCATGTTTGATGACAGCGGTCACGTTGGAAGACACGCAGCGGAAAACAATCGCTGCTCCTGCTCAAGTCCTTGTTGTTTGATGTGGGTTTGGAAGCCAGGTCTTCTCGTATTACAGATTCAAGACACTCATAGTTCATATATCACGAATCCAAGATCCACTAAACCTTTAATAGTTTATTCAATGTGCATCTATTCATTTAACATATAATGAGTAGGGATGGGTATCGTTTAGGTTTTATCCGATACCGGTGCCAGACTGGTACTTTTGAAACGGTGCCGGTGCTTAAACGCTGCTCAAACCGGTGCTTAAAGAATGGAGAACACAAAATTGGTCCAAAAACCTCATGTTCAGCTGTTTTTTTGTAAAAAGATAACAATGTTAGCCTTTTCTGCAGCTATGGGGCATATATGGTATCACTCTTGGCTGGAAGCAGTGCTTAAACAATGGAAAAAACACAAACTTTGTCCAAAAAGCTCTCATGTTTAACTGTTTTCCACTTTTTCTTTGGTCATTTTAGCCTTTTTGGCCAGGGTGAAGGGAGTATCTGCCATCAAACAAGAAGACAGCCGCATGTAGCTATGATGGTGTTTGCTAGTTCACCTTACATGCATTAATGTAATAACGTGGTTAAACTACTCAACCTAAATTACACACGAACAACATTAAGCTACTCACGCAGAGAAGAACGGCTGCTGCTGCATCATCATCCGTCATCATTTCTGCTACACTGGCAGGGCTAGGGGCCAGGACTCTCCTCTTCGGGTTTTTGGGTTATGTTGCTAACTCCGGGACCGATAACAGGCAACCCACAAGCAGTAGATGTGCACGGTGTGAGGGCTCGCAGCAAGCTATCAAATACGGCGCATTTTTCTGCTTTTAAAAAAAAAACGCTATGCGTCGCCAGGTGTTTCATCAGATTTGAGGTGTTACCTCCTTTGACAGTATCACAGTATCAGCTTAAAGCACTTGTTGCAGGCTGCTGAGTTTGCATCTTTTGCTGTGAAGTACAGCCAGACTTTTGACCGCTTCGTCTTGGGCATTTTTAATCTGTAGCTCTGCTCTAAAAAACGTACGTACCTGGACCCGCCTACTATCCTCGGAAACGTAAAATGATTGGCTAGAATTCAAAGTGTATCACAGCTCAGGAAAAAAAAGCACCGAAATAAAGCACCGAAATGTGCGCTGCTTTTCAGTCGGTATCCGGTGCCACCGGTACCCATCCCTAATAATGAGATTTGCTTGTTGCATCACTTTGTAGCTGATGGCTGGCTGCTATAACATGCTCCGGTTACATAAAGTATCTTGAATGTTCACTCACTGGCCACTTTGTTAGGTACACAGGTTTGACTGCTGGTAAATGCAAATCACATGTTGGCAGAAGAGTCAAGACAACCAGCTGAAGTTTGCACCAATGGTCACATTACACAGACAGAAACAGAAATTTATACTGTGGAAACTGAAATCCTACAGCTCTGCACTCATTTCTTTATATTTTGATTCCAAGAAGCCAGAATTTCTGCTTCTTCTTTAAAGTGATCTTTAGTTATGAACACAGAAAAACTGTAAACAGATTTTGGCCCATCATGCCGTACCATCTGGAAAGTGTCTGTTTGGCAACGGCTTCATTTTTAAGCGCGACAATGATCCCAAACAGCCTGCTAATGCAGTAAAAGCATACCTGGATAGGAAAACACTCAACAGAACACTTTCAGTCATTGATCGGCATCCTGAGAGCCCAGACCTCAACGTTATTGAAGCATTATTGTGTGGGATCATCTTGAGAGAGAACGCAACAAAAAGCACCCAACATCCAAAGAAGAGCTTTGAGTGTCCTTGAAGAAGGATCCTTAAAAAAACACACACACATCAAAGCTTGTCTAAGAGAGCTCAGGCTGTGCTGAAGAATAAAGGTGGTCATACCAAATATGCACTTTCAAACTAATTTGAATGTTTTTGTCTTCTATCATGTTCAGGTTTCCTCACTCCACCCATATCCCATGATCCTCGCAAAATATAAAGAAATAAGAGGTGGCTTGATAATTTACACCTGGACCTTAGCCCTGCTGTCTGCACAGTACTGTATGTGTACTACGGCAACCGAGCGTTGCAGGGAATCACTGGACATTCTGCTGCCACAGACTCTCATTAGCTTCACACCTGATGCTCTCTCTTACAAGCTGAGAACAGAAGAACAGGCGTGCACGCCGCATCCTCCATGTTCATGTTTCTTTTCTTTATTCTCTTTGCTTCACTGCCATACATTCTCACTCCCCTTCCTCTTTCATGGGGGGGTTGCCGCACCCGTAAAATGTTTATTTGAGCAGGTTCCTCCATGCTCGCAAATTGCTGCAACGCTGCTGTGCTCAAGATCTATAAATATGTTTTACAATACTCAAACTCAGGACTTACAGCTGTGGACTTTTGCCTGCTTGCTGTTTTGCAACAAGGCAGACTACTCTGCATGTGATAACTTGCGAATTGTAAACGGTTGTAGTCATTTGCCCAGATTTCCTAAAACATCTGAACATGCTAACAAAGAACGAGAAATGCTCTTTCTGATGTGCACAAGTAGCACAGTGTTTGGAAGGATTTTACACAGGGGTCAAATTCCCATCAACGCCTGCTGTGTATACGTTGCATGAAACAAACGGATAATTAGATGGATTCTATGTATGTGTTGCTCTAATGTGTTGGATATGCATTTCCTTTTTCCTCTGTTTTGCTTTTCTCACCTACTGTTGACTAAATAAAGGACGATTACAAGTGTAGTGATTACGCAGCATGTGCACATGTGCAGAAAACAATTGTTTTATTGGGAATCATAACATGTGACCTACCTGCTTTATTTACTCTTGCATTTCTATTCTCAGACACTCACAGTGGAGTTTGTCATCCTGGCATTAATATTTCTCTCTAATCTGTGAAATGTCACATTGCTCATGAATTGTGAGACACTTCGCGATGCCTGCAGTGCCGTGTTTGTGATGTAACATGAATATAAGAACAGGAATAAATTAAGCAAACACAATGATGTGAGGAAACATTGAAATCTTGCATGAATATAATTAAAATCTACACAGCGTGATGCAGTCTAAACTGAATGTCTTTTCTAATTACATCACCTTGAACATGTAAACATGTAAAAGTGCAGCAGCGGCGAGCTGGAGCAAAGATCATCGATGTGTCTAAGAACAACATCACCGGCAGTTTAACCTTTGATACCCAGCTCCACCTGTAACTGACTTTGAAATGCACGAAAACAAAAGGAGACATGTGTCTCTGAGAAATCTGTTTTGACTATAACCTCTGTTCCCTGAAGGAGATGAACAAGATTGCAACATCCACGCAACATCTACCCGATGCTGCGTTAGCACAGGCGTCAGCTTGCATCATTCTTTCAACAGGTAAAAAGAGATCACAGCGGGACGTACGGGACACAATAAATCCCCAGGAGTCCTGCACTCGTGAGACGCTCTCTGTTCCCGCAGATGAAGCTGGCGCTTTACCGTGAGGAAAATAATGTGTCCAAGAGCCACAGCAAACCTCCCCCTGAGTGTTCACCACTGACGCAGCTTTGCATTCTTTTAGCATTGTGTCACGATGTAAAGTCTAAAAAAAAATGCAGCAAATATACTTGTTCCATTCATTCTTCTTTTATGCAAAAATATAATGCCTACATTTCCCACAATACAACTCAACCCCTGACAGGCCAGTTTCAGATGCAGGTTTGTTATACTGAAAGTTGCCAAAGCAGCAAGCCTCAAAGAGAGGGCTGCGGAGGTCTGGTTTGCTCTCGCTGTTCTTTCATTTTCAGTCTTGTGGTCTTCTTCTGGGTTGGCCAGCATCATTTGAGGCAATATTTCAGGCTTTGCGCGGCTCCCTCTGGAGTCACAAAATGCTTCGCAAATGCAGTACGACTCCCCCACATCGGTCAGCAGGCAAACTTTACAGAGCTGAAGTCTGTATTTTAGTTTTGTTTCCACTTTGATGCTGTTACTAAAGGGCCGTTTCTGTACTATTTGTCATGCCAGTGAACCACTGAGAAAATATTTTTTCATTTCTCTAATGTGAATCGTCAGGTAAGTTATATCACTGTGAATCAAAAATCTTTATTAATGTATGGTTTGGTAAAAGTTGATAATCAGAAAATAATGAATTAGTCTTATCTTTGAACTAAAGATGGTAACCAGGTCTTCTATAACTTGAACTCTTTGTACACATGAGAGGATTTTCTAGGGTCTGACTTAACTGAGTGTGCACAGATCTGTGCACAATCCCACTAAGTGAGCTGAATTCTATGCAGCACCAGAAGCAGTTATAGGCCTGTGATGGCAAGCCAGCTATAAAAGTGCTATGAATTCAACTTACAACTGCTGTCCAATGCTCTGCTAGGCAAGCTAGGTGTGTGGACGGAGCTGTCATGTTTTCGACAATTGTTATTTTCCCCTTGCACAGCAGGTGACAGCGCATTTCTTCTGGGATGAAATCCCCACAGGCACTGAGGGATTTGTGTTTATGTGGCAGCACAGTGGAGCCCAAGGACATGCCATGTGACTGCAGCCTGGCAGAGGGGACGCAGTCGCTTACACGCCATTAAAAAAAACCCATAAAGAAAAGGAAAAAGGAAACGGTCTTTATACATGGAATGACATGAACGTATATTTGTGTGAGGTCGTGAATTCCCCTCTTTTTAATGCTTTCATACCGCACACACAGGCGTGCATGCACTCCAAACACAACAATAACAACAACTAGTGTAAACTTTAAGAAGCTTAAAGGAGATTGAGGAAGCATGTCACTCACACACGTCTTTTGGGAAATGTGTGCGTTCTCTGTTCAGACTCCTCTGTGACCTTTTCATACGTGATTTGAAACTCCAATCAACTCCCGAGTGTCACTCTCAGAAAAATATCCCATTTCATGCCGCTGTCATGTTGTCGGTTGCTTGTCTGCAAAGTTTCTTCTTCGGCATGAGGTAACTGCTAGATTATATCAAAAGCAGAAGGGTTTGCAGAAGAGGCTCTGTTGGCTCAGCCATGGACGGTGTGACAGTGACATGTGATATTATTTCAGAGAGCTGAAGTTTCCAGACAGATGAAGAGGGAGAAATATGATTGAATACGGGATTGTGAAAGGAGATTACCCATGGAGATTGTGAAATGTGTCGGCTGCTAATCAGATTAAGAGCAGAATAATCCCTGATGGAAAAAAAAGAGAAACTACTAAATATGAGTCAACAAATACCACGGAATAAACATGTCGCTCCTCATGCTGCATGAAGAGATTAAAACTTCATATAGCCTTTATCAAAGTGCGCCTTCTGAAGGAATTTAAATATCTTATTTTTGACAAGCAGAAGGATAGTTGAGCTGCTATTTGAATACTGTTGCCAGGCGACTGATCAATATACCAACAGAGAACCTAAAACAGGTTGACAACTTCAGGCAGCTATCATTGAACATGCTATGTTCATTTCATGTGACGTACTTTAATCTTATTTAAGTTTATAAATCTTTATGATGTTTTGGCTGAGCAGTTTAATATCTCTGATGTTTTAATGTCAGTAATAATAATATTTTCTGTAAAATAGGTTAAAAGAAAGTAGAATAGTAAGAAAAAAACTAAATGCTCACTCAATCAGTACTTTCATGCATTTCCAGCTCTCCTCACCTGAATGACCAGACAATAACTCCTTACAGGTGTGTCCAAATTCATGGCTGCATCCTCCTGAGGACCCGGCCTTCGCGGTCTAAGTGGGCCGGGCCCTCCGAAGGCCAGATGTACCGGGATATGATGTGAAAACGATGTACGGGGAGTTCGCTGTTATCGCCCCGGCTAGCTATCGAGCTGGTGAGTAACAGACGTCTCCAAAAACGTTGGAGCACTTTTCCAGACATGCGATGTCTTGATAAACCGAGCAGATATTTGACGTTTACACAGCTACATTCTCGCCTGAAAATATCTTAAAAGTTTACTTTGTGACCCAGAAAGAGTAATAAAAGTAATATTAAAACTTAGTAGCGGCCGCCATTGTTGGAAATTGGAATTGGCTGGGCCGCGCCATAAATTCTGGGATATGGTGGGGAACAAAGGACACACCTGACCCATCCTTCAAATTTGGGGAAAAGGAGGACGCATTTGTCGGAGTCTACGAATTTGGACAGCCTTCGTTGCGTTGCAACCAGTTAAAATTAGTCCTTTTACATGCACAGCACCAAGAAACCAGCACTATGACAGTGAATTGGTTCATATAAAATGCAGTTACACCTTTAATATCAGTTTGTTTAGGAGCTGCCTACGCTGTGACGTAATCAGTCTACAAATGCGGCCTCAGGAGGATGCAGCCCATGAATCTGGACGCCCCCGACATCACGACTAGCATAAACTAGGATAACACGATAAGGGAAGACAAAATCACCATATGATAATATGCACAACTGTATCATCACCTGAGCAAGGTTGCAGAATAGTTACACCCTTATCTAAAGTCCTAATATTACCTTGTCATCTGTATTATAGTTAGTGACGCAATCCCTGTGTATCTGTCATTACTGTGTCATTAATCATAGTTTGTACTGTCACCAGTAATTAATCTAGGCAGCTGCTGTGCATGCTGCTTATGATATTTGCTTCCATAATATGCAGGTTACACGTCACGCTTATCACAAGCACACATGTTGCTGTTATCACCACACAGTTATGTGTCTGTTTACTGTAGATATAGCACAAAGAGATGTGCTGACCAAACCCCCCTAAAGACACACATGCACACATCCTATCTAATCCTGGCTTACATACAGCAGATATGTGCTTCCCTTCCAGCACATTCCCTTAATTTTCTGTTCCTTTGAAATCATTCTCTCTATCACCATCCCCATCTACTCTGTGTCTGAACGCATCTTTCTGCATGGGTGACTCCATGCTGCTTACAGCGGGCAGGACAGCTGTCTGCCACACATAATGTGCCCTCTGAGAACCCCCTCTGGCAGGTGGAAACCCACCAGAGCCTTGGGCTTACGCAGAGGGTCCTAACTCCATGGGAAGATCTGCAAACATATGGCACTGAATAGGGATGTGCAGAGGTTTTCCTTGCAAGTACCACCCACATGCAGAATTTGATTAAAATGCAATGAGGTCCTTGTCAGGGAAGGAAGGTGGCTTAGGTGGCTCGACAGTCATTATTGTCCTGTTATTGGCTGTCACTGTACCGATGCCACATTGTGATTCATCCTCTCTGTGCCAAAGGAACATCATAAAACTTGACTGCACACGACTGAAAATAATCCCCCCCCCCCCAGTCTACCAATGCACCACAACAAGCAGAGAATGTGTGTCATTATCAACTTTTCATATAACTCTTCGGGGTTTGGGACAGGGTTAGCTCGTTGCTGAAAGCAACTGGATGAAACTGTCTAATATTCTTTCTATTCAGAAGGATTGCTTTCAAACAAACCTTGAAATGCTGTCAAGCTTACAAGATGTCAGCATGGTGTCGCATTCAGAAACAAACACAACACAGATTTCAAACATGTATTTTGACCGATTGAAAACTGCCAGGTTAGCGGCCTCTCTTACACCCTCAGAAAAGAGAAAAATACTGTTTCCTGAATATAAACCTGTGTTCTGTTGTTATCATTCCGAGTCTCCTTTCAGGCTGCCTGCGGATTAAAAAGAAATGTCTTCACATTCTGGATGCATGGCCTTTTCCACATTAGTCATCTTGTTTCTGTGAATTTATGAGAAAACACACACCATTGCGTATCTTTTGACACGCCAAACAGATTTGCAATAAAACAAGGACACAACTGAGATTGATGACTGAGCTGCTTCCTGAATTCATGTCTCTAGCAGAGCATGTAAAAGCTTTTCAACCGAGGCTCTGCAGCTTTTTACTGTTGTCCAGCATAGTGTTTCTAATCACACGAGCAGTGATATTCATCAAAACATTCCCTCACATGAACTGGAGGATTGTATTTAGGTAACATAGTGCATGGTTTGTTTAATGACTTCTGAATACTTGCTATGTTTTAACAGCTTGGCAACATTTCACACATCTTTTGAAATTAATTGTTTATTTAATTATACTTATTACGCTCTGTGTACCCTCAGAGAACCCATTTTTGTTAGTGACACCTTTGCAAATGAAGCAAACTTAAGCTAACGTTAGCTACTGTTCCTCTCTGTTGAAGCTCAGAGCCGACCACAGACACTCAGATTTCTTATTCATATAGATGACAAGCCACAGGCTTTTAGTTGTTGTTTGTCTCATTTTTCAAGTTAAATGATATGGAAACAAGCTGCCTTCACCTATGGGAGTACCACCCATGCCTTGAAGCTCCCAGCACACAGATTTTGTGCTGATGTTAATGCCAGAGGAGGTCTGGAACTCTTTAACTTTATGTGATCTGTTACTTGGTGGCTGAGTTGTTGGGATTTCGATTTTGCAATAACACTTAAAATACTCTCGGGGGAATAAAATTCACACACTCACTTGTTACAACAGTGGCATCCTCTTACACTACCACACTCAGATTCAGTCAGTTCTTTAGAACAGCGGCCTCCAGCCCCGGTACCAGTCCGTGAGTCGTTTGGTACCGGGCTGCGAGAGTTGAGGCTCAGGTGTGAAATTTATGGTATTCAGGGTTTTTAATCATTTTTTTTTATTAATTTTTTTTATCATTTTTATCGTTAACTCGGTTTCCCTGGGTCTTTTCCCTTGTGTTATGAATAAATCTTCTTTTTTTTGTTACCAGTACTGGTTTTATTTTGTTGTATTTATTCGCGACACCTTACAGGCCGGTCCGTGGCGCAGAAAAGGTTGGAGACCGCTGCTTTTGAACAACCCCTTCTTTCACAAATGTTTGTAAAGTCAGACTGCATGGGTGGCTCCTTGATTTTACACACCTGTGACACTGCATGTGAAAACACCGGAATTAAAAAATAAAGACTTTTGTCCAAATAGTTCATGTCTCCATTCGCTATTGTGAATAAAGTTGCATACTGTATGTTTAAACCAGCTAAAAGTGGAAAAAATGGCAAAACTATTTCATGTAGAATTTGTAAAATACACAAATGTGTGCATATCTGTGCGTGTGAAAAGTATATGGCCCCTGTGATTTGTCTTCTCCGTCCTCTGGCTTGGTTACTAGTGAAAAAACTAAAAACCAGTCTTAAATTCATAGTTTCACTGTTCCAGAAGCTTTGTGGAAAAGTAAAGCGACTTGCAGTTTTAAGGAATAAACAAAGTGCCTGGTATTTATTGGGTCCTATTTTCAGAAGTGTATTAATACACATCATGTGCTCTGCTGTGGAAATAAATCATCAGGCTGGTGTATGTGGTTTGTGACTCAGTAAACTAACAGATAGCGAGAAACGAATAAGCGATAGAAACAAAGTTCACAGATCTTAGGATGAATAAATTGTTAGCTTTAGATTCTGATGACAAGAGGAGAGACGAAAGAACAGCACCAGGAGCTAAAGCGTATTTGTACGCTCCTTTTTATAATGGTGTAAAAATAACTGGAACTACTAAAGTGAAGCAAAGAAAGGGAAACAGGGCAATAAACAAACAAATAAATAAATAATAAAATTGTCAAATTACAAACAAGCAAGCAAAGCATTACAATCACGCAAGCATTAAACAAAGCACAGATTTAGTCATTTCTCAGGGTGAGCGCTCACTAATTTTAATTCAGCATGTTTTATGCCACTCACTTCCTTTCAGGCAAATTAAATTTGAATTCATTCAGAGGATGCATTTTGCTGCCTAATTGCGAGGCTTTATGTCAAAGGATGCCCTATCGTACATGTTCACTCTGACCCTAGCATGACGCCGAAGCGTGGTGCGCCCTGTCACCCGCCGTGCAGCGTGCCATTTCAGATGCAACAAAGCAGCGTATCGGGTCAACAAAGAAAAGCACCACTGGCAAAACACTTAGCTCTTTGCCTGCTGATTGATTGCTTTTCATTGTTGCCAGTTTGAATATGCTGTTCCTCTGATGGGCAGCTTGGCAGAACATGTAATCGTGTGTGTGTGTTTAGAGCCAATAGCCTGGCCAGGATTTGTGGGGAAGCCTGTTGAATCCTGATTTAGTGTCTGCTGTCTGATATTTTTGTCTGAGTGAGGGATTTGAAAAATGCCTTGAAAATAATTTTGAGAGCTAACACTCAGTACGGACTGGCAGGTGAAGATAATCGCAGTGAATTTCTCATTAAAGGTCATGCAAACCAACACGCTCTTGCAGGTTTCAAACGTGCGAGGTCTCTGGGGCAAGATGAGAGGGTATAAACCGAAGACGTTTTGTCCTCGTAAATGTTTAATGTTAGAAGAACCACAGCAACAACAAATGATTAAGGCTGTTTATCCAACTGAATGACAGAGCGGCGGTAGCTTCTATTACAACAGAGAGATGTAATTTACTAAAATGGACTTCTAACTGACACTTTGTATTGGCTCTGTTTATTAGTGAGGAGACAAGTGTCTTGAGGGGGCTTTTCATGTGCCTGTTGGTCTTAAAAAACACAACCTAATTGGATTACTTCGGCACAAATCGGCAGATATGAAGAGAATCAGCAAAGCAACTATTCACAGTATAGAGAACAATCAAACGCGGGCGTGTCAGCTCGGCTATTTGAAAGTAAATCTAAAATTCAGAATTACTCCATAGCTTGCCAAGCTTTCACCGGTTAAAACCCCAAAAGGATACAAGCTGCAAACAATTACAATCAATTCAATGTGAGCAGCATTTTTACCAAGCAGACCAGTGTATGAATCAGTGATATTTGTTAGGTAGCTGTCAGCTGGGAGAATGTAATCCAAGCAGCTGTTGCATTTAGCACTTCCAATAAGCGAATTGAAGAAGCTGCAAAAGGACACATCTGCTGCAATTACACGAATGGAATGAAGAGCTTGGCTTAAAACTCGATTTTTAACTGAGGAGTTTACCTCAATTGTCTTTTGGTGTTTTAATAAGATTGTCCAAATACAAATTATATAAATAACCGAGGCTTATTATTATTTTTATTTTTATTATTATTATTGTTGTTGTTGTAGCCGCAGTGAGAAATTTCTCAAACTCAGATTGGCCTCATAAAAATACAGTGAAGTTGACCTTTAACTTTTGGACATATATTTAAAAAAAAAAGTTATTTTTTGTGAAATATTTCCACATTTTGTAGTTGAATTGTTTGCATCAGCCAAATTCTAAGAAATTACCGAGTTATCTAGGCTAATGGCCAATAATGTGATTTGTGAGGTCACAATTTCCCTCACTTTTGACCCCCGGATTGTAATCAGTTCCTCTGGTCACAGCCTGCTCTGTGATGAAAAAGGACAGCTTTTCAAATGTCTGAATAGTGCATGTAATTCATGACACTCTTCTCTCAGTTTGAACGAACCATATGAATGATCTTGTCGCTGCTTGAGCAAGATTGGTGCATCTAAATGAACCCACCTGAACTCAGAAGGCAGCCTAAGCTTACCTATTGCACGGTCTGGCACGGTCTCCTCATCTGGCTTTCAGCAAGAAAGCAAAATCATTTGTATGCTACCTTCTCACACCTTATAAAATTCAGAGTATCGTTGCCTTGAGCTTGAGAGCAAACGTCGCTGAATAAATAGAGCTGCGCAATAGTTTCTTTTAACTGCCATGGAAATGAAGTCAAAAAATAACCCTCTCATCAAAGCGCATTCAGCTTTAGGCTCCTAACAGAGAGGCTGTCCCACTTCCCATGACCCAGCTGAGTGTGATCGCACCTACACGAGGCACAAATCGCTTGGAAATTTTTCCATCCCCACAGCGTCAGGTTTAAGGTGTTGATTACCTAGCGAAAGCCGCTGTTAAACAGGTACATCTCAAAGAGCTCCGTCTGAAAGCGCTTCAGTCATCGTTACTTTGCACAGTGAGATAACATCCAATTTTCAGTGTGAAACAGACACATGCTCGCTAGTCAACTGAAAGAAAAAGAAAAAGCCAGAGAACTTATTATTTTTACCTCCAGAATGAGGAGGAGGGCCGCAGAGCAGAACCACTCCTTGACCTTCACGCACTGAAACAGAGCTTCTTCTCTGAGTCTTGAAGTTTTCCAAGTCTGCAAAATAGAAAAAAACAAAACAAGAAAACAGCAGTAAGTAAAATATTCCACAAGCTGGAGGCTGTAACATTTTATTAGCATACACATGAAGGTGCTGTCATGAACAAATTACTGTTTTTCTTACTTCTTCTCAAGGTCACATTGTGCGCAACCTAAAGCAGCAGGTGGGGAAAACGCTCACAACAGGTTGCCTGTTTATTACAGAGCTCGCAGACATAAACACAGCACATACTCACATAGCGCCAGAAAGTTCATGGCCTATATTTCTTCAGACTGTGGGAAGAAACTGATGCTTTATCCTGTCAAATACAGTACTTGTAAACTCTGAGGGCCAGAGTTCAAACTCACAGCGTGTCAGACTCTGGTGCAAAAAACCTGAAGCCATGTGCCAAGCAAATGATATACAAAAACGTGACGTACGGAACATTTTGAGTAAGTCAGAAAAAACCTTTAAAGACTGTCTGAACCTTCAGCAGCAACAAACTGAACATTTTTGGCAGTAAACAGCCTTTGGCTTTGCCTCAAGCCCCCCACGTGCGCCTGTGCTGCCGATATCCAAATTCACGGAGATGGTGCCACAAGTACGGGGGTTTTGGTGGAGGAAGACAGCAATGAGTGATTTAAAAAAAGCACAGGTAGCGTAAATCAGTGCAGGAGAGATAAGTTGTACCTGACTATTATACATCAATCAACGTCATCATAGGAAGTGTAAATGCTTTGATATGACTAAAAGGACAAATGAATTAAATTTCTCATTTATTATTGTTAAAAACCTGACAAACTCCCTCAGTGATTAATTAGAAATAAAAATTAAAAAGTAGAATCTAGATGAAAACTTGTGATGAATTTTAGAAGAAAGCATTAGCATTACTTTCCAACGCCTGCCCTTCCACTGGGTAAAAGCATTGTCCTGTGAGTACAGCGGACAAAGTTTGCAGCACTGAACACGTTTTGGATGCAAACTCAAAAATCTTTTTTAAAAAACTAACAAGGACAGGAAGTATCGGAAAGGCAGAATAGTTTTAAATATATGTTTGCTTTGAACGTTCAGAAGAGATTGTGCCTTTGCTCAAAGGAAGGGAGCTGCATTCAGTTATTTGGCTGCTCTTGTGAGTGTGTGTGTGGATGGGGGTGATGGTGGGTAAGGGGGGTGAGGGCCACCTTGTGTCACTTCTTTTGACACACCCCTGTTAATCACACACAGATAGGTCGATGGAAGGAAGCACTCACTCGTGTGTGTGTTGCTTAATTTCTTTTTGCTGGATTTATTTCTTTTGCGTACTTGAGGGGACACACTTAAGATAAGGGGGAAATGAAAAGAATGAGGCCCATTATTGCTCCCTGTAACCTGCACTGGTAATTGTATGTTGCGAATAATGAATCTAAGTTAAGCTTGAGCTGAATACATGATGAAAAAAAAGAACTATAACTAAGCACTGAAATCAATAACGACACACACCCACACTAATATGAGCCAGACAGCAATCTGAAGCCTCGCTGCTAAGCGGAGAGGGTTGCCGTGGCAGGTCGCACATGAGGGATTTTAATAGCTCTGGTGGTAATCAGGTTACCTTTCATTCGTCAAACCTACCACCACCGAACCACACAAAGCTATTCCTAGTAGGCCTTTGACACCACAAGTACTGTTAAACTGAAGTATTTTCCTTTGACGGCTGATGGAAACAATAGCAGGTCAGAACCACATCTGACATTTGCTGATGATTTATGCAGAGCAAATTATCTGCTAATCGGAAGATTGGTGGTTCAGTCCCTCCAGTCTGGGCAGGATACGAACCCCAAGCTGCTCCATCGGAGTATGACTGTTAGATAATGGTGCCTGCATGAATGAGCGCTCAGACAGAGTAGAAAAGCGCTATAGAAGAACCAGTTCATTTCAAATTGGCTCCATTAATGATGTACAGAGCTCAGTAAATGTAATTCACACGTTGCATAAAGACTAAGTGTCTGCACTGGCAACTCAGTTTGAAGAGTGCTACATATATTCCTAAGGGAATTTAAATACAGATACTTGTAATAAGTACAAAGAAAACACGGATCTACTCGTATATTTAGAGGTTAATTGGCAGCATAATTAAATTAAACAGCTTCTTCTTCTTCCTTTATTCCACTTCTTGTTTTTTTTTTTTTAATATTCAGTTTGAGGTCAGAGATCATTCATAAATGTGATTTTAGCTACCGAACCGAATAAAAGACAGACAGCGAATTAATACATTAAGAGGCTTGATATACTGTCTCAGATTTATCCATACATATTCTCCAAATTGGATTAATTAACCTTAATTAACCTTGTAATATGCAGTATATTGTCAAGTCAGTTCGAGCGGTGGCGCGGACACGAGCGCCGTTTTTGCAGACCTGCTCGTCTCAAAACTGCAAACAATCCACTCAAATGAGATTACTGATTAGTTCAGCTCCAAGTGATCTAAATGTAAAATTATCGGGCTCAGTGATTTATGAAGGACTATAAGGTCAGGTAATATATGTCATATTGGCCACAGAACAAGTCAATTAAGAGGCTGCCTTTAATTATTTCTTTAAACATAAATCTCTTCTTAACCCAAGAGTACGCTTTAACTAATAGCGATCTGAGAGTCTTAAGCCCTATTAAAAGAGCAATTCCTAATATTTTTATAAAGATTAATGCCAGATTGGACCTTTAAGAGTCGGATGTGTCTCCCTGAAGGATGTAAAACCAAAGTCAGCATTCTTGCCTAAAACTAGAGAGACAGAAAACACCTGAATCAATACATGTGGTAAAGTCATTCAGAATAAATTGGCAGAGTGCTACAATTTTAAAGAACAGCACCAGTTTCTGCCTGAATAATACACATGCAACATCTAAAATCGTGTCCTCTCATTGTTCTTGGCTACAACTGCTAAAGCAAAGTTGCACCGTGGTGTTGGTGGAGAGCAAAAAACAAACACCAGAGCAGGACTTTGTTTTTGTTTTCCTGTCTGTGCCTCTGGGGCACTTGTACCTGAGCTCAGTGAGGTCGAGGAGCTGAGAAAAAGCATCTTGGGCTTCCTGGTGTACGCATGCGGAGGACACTATGGATTACTTCACATTTAAAAACATGCTGTCCAGTAGACTTGGACGGCTGCTGAGAAAGCATAACAAAGAGAGGCTGACGTTGACGCTGCCTCTGCCATGGCCCGGGTGCCGGCACAACTAGCTGTGTTGAGCCCGCAGGACTCACTCGTAGCGCTTGCTGCCCACCGGCTGCAGCAGGAACTGAGTCATGGTGCTGCAGTTTGTTTTATCAGGGACTGTTTGTGATTGTGTAGAGGGGAGCACAAGTGTGTGACTGTGAAGGACACTGAACTTTAGGAGATAAACTCACTGATGGAGTAAGAGACGCCGGCTACTTGTGAAGGGTAGCAGTGCATGATTTGTCTCTGTCGTACCCCCTCTCCTTCTATACTCCACCCAGATTTTTCTCCACCTCTAATATTCACAGTAACAATATGAAGTATTTTTTTTTCCAAACGTTCTTAGTTCCTGTTACAACAACACCCAAAACGTGAAAAACAATTCAGCTCAATACATAAATATAATATAGGGCTGTCACGATTACGTCGACTATCAAAATCGTCGACGACTGATTTAATAGTCGACACGTCGTTTGAAGCTTTGTAAGATCCCAAAAGACGCAGGAATAAGTAGCAGGATTTACGAGTGTAATAACGGACTGAAACAGAAGATGGCAGCACTACATGTACAAGGATGCCAGCTGCCGTTAAACCCCGTAGAAGAAGAAGAAGCTCTGTCCCAGAATTCATAGCGCAGCCCAGCTCAGTTTACAACAATGGCGGCAGCTAGTTAGTTTTAATGTTACTCTTATTATTCTTTCTGGGTCACAAAATAAACGTTTAACATATTTTCAGGCGACAATGTAGCTGTGTAAACCTCAAATATCTGCTCAGTTTATCAAGACACCACATATTTTCAAAAGCGCTCCAACGTTTTCGGAGACGTCTGTTACCCACTAGCTCGATAGCTAGCCGGGGGCTAGGCTCACTAGTGAGAACACCGGACTCTCGGCAAATCGTTTTCAAACCCACCGCCGTCTTTCGCTACTCAGGTTAAACATATATAAGTCACTTAGATAACTTAAAAATGTTACTGTTTGGCTTTTTTAGTATTTTATTTGTTCCTGAGTAAATCGGTTTGGCTGAAATTAAAGTTATAGTTTTTACACAACTGAATAAATGTCAAGCAGACAGCTGATTATCAGAAGTGTGAGATGCTCAAGAATATACTCTGGTGTCCTGTTATATTTTAGATAGCAAGGAGTTTATTAAACTTCACAGAAACAATCTGCAAATTTCATAAAAATTTAATAAACTATCATCTTGTCTTTATTTTTAGTTAGCACATACCTTAAACACTTAAAGCTGTAAGCTAATGATAGTTATATAAGAGCAGATGCTTCTGGTGCAATAAGCTGTACGTTTTATGTCCAGTGGATGATGATCTGATTAGTCGACTAATCGCAAAAATAATCGGTGACTAGTCGACTATCAAAATAATCGTTTGTGGCAGCCCTAAAATAATATCATAAAAGCTTAAACTAAAGAAAGAGCTCGGTTAAACCAAAAAACAAACAATCTGACAGGACAGCAGGTGGTATGAAGACTTTCTGCTTTTGTCCTTGCAGCAGCAAAGTTAGCAAGAGCAGTAAGTGGTTCACAGGGTTGTTGGGATCCATTAATTAGCCATATCCTCTGTGTCAGCTGATCCTCCGGGCTTTGTTTTTTCTTATTCATGCCACACAAATGTTCCTTCACAGTAACGTGTGGGATTACACCACTTTTTAATGACGGATAGTGCATCCCATGCACATTTCTTCTTGCTCAGATTAACGTCTCTACCCTCCTGAAAATTCCGGCCATCTAGTACAGTCAGACTGAGGAACACCGGGAGTTTGGCAACGTCTCTCTGCAACGCTCCATGAGACAGACACATAAGTCACACTGAGCAAGAAAAACAAACTTTATCAGACGATAAAGTCACAAAAAAAGAAACAACAACAACAGACTGCTACGCATTATGGCGCCATGAAAAAAAAAGCAACATTTACCACTCATTGGAAAATGTTATTTTAATGAAATAACATTATGACGAAGTTTAAAACATAAAAAAATGACTTATTGTTTACTGAACTTGAGATAGAGATATCCATCATACTTCCTTGCCTTCTATTTTGATCGATGTGGTGGTTATATGGATCGTCTGTTATTTCCCTTTCTTACCTGTCAGAAAACTCTCCACTGTCTTTTGTAATTTTGCACCCTGAAGCTCGACAGCGCTGCAAGTTTTCAAGCACTCCTGTTAGTTTATTGTTCCCACATGAAACAGTTTTATTCAACTTCTCCACTCCACATTTTTTCATCCTGGTCATGCGCTCCTCCGTGAAATAGCTCCATACCCCCCGAGTAGAGCGAGCCCCGCAGTTTTAGAACCACCACACTCAGCTGCACTTTTATAATGCAGGCAGGGCTTAAACTACCACAGAGTAGTGCAGGAAAGTAATCATTTTGAGGTACTAACTCCAATATAGTCTTACTGAATCTCAAATTGACAACATTTCAGAGTGCAACATTGTTATTATTATTATTATGCTTCATTTTGTTCTGGCTACAGATATTAAGAAGGTAGATGCTACACAAAACATAAGCTTGCAACATATCTCAATAAATTAAACTAGTTAAAAATAAAAATTTGAGATTTTACATCATAAAATCACATATTTTACACATACACATTCTTAATAATTAAATTTAGAATTTTATATTTTAAAGTGTGATTATAATATAGCCTCAGAGATAATCTGCTACCACCATTCCTTTATACTTTGCACTGTATGAAACCATTCATATTGTTGGAGGTTGGGTTTCTGTGCCCAGCATCTCAATTATTTTAGAAATCTTATAATAAAATATTTTATCATTCTCGTGGCTGTACATTAGTTTAATCCTAAAGAACTTGCACAGAAATCCACCTATTTTTTTATTTTTTTAAAACACGTCTGCCACACAAATGGATAACTGAACATCAGTGCGACCATCCACAAATGGGATGATAAAGTCGCTGTCTACAATCATTTTTACACAGCAAATCACTGTCCTCCTAAATTCCCGTAGTTTTTCTACACTGTGAAAAGCCGGCACCCGGTTTTGGCTGGTTGGTGACCAAAAGTGCTTAAAAAGGCACACAGGGAAAATATGTCTGCAGATGTCCATATAAGACGCTTTCTTGGAGGTTTATGATGTGTGTAGAATTCAATCAGGACTCAAAGCTTAAATTAGGTGATTTATTTTTATTGCTTTTTTTCAGTTTTTTTTAAGGAACACTGACTGCCTAGTTATCTCTTAACTGTCACTCAAAGGTGATTAATGTTGTAGCAAGGCTAATCGACTTCCTTCTTCCCAATGGGCTTTATCTCAGACTGGTGTGGCTCATCAGAGATCACTGATGAAAGCTGCAATATCTGCACTGCTTTTTTTCTCCCCTTTGCCCTTTTCAGTGAAATTAATTATTTTGCTTCTACAGTCATCTTTTTTATTCATGGTGTTACAATAAAAAGCTGCAAATAGACGCGCGGTTTTCTCCTAAACACTGCTTGCGTTATTGGGCAAACAAAATTATACAAAATTTCACGGTTGCTCAAAAATGGTGAAAGCTGAATCTTTTTTCTTCTTTTTTTTGGATTAACCCCCCATTTACTTTCATCTAAAAACATGATAGAAGGTTAGATAAAAGCATCTGAGCCTTCCCAAAATACGATCCTATAGAACAAAGTCAACAAAAGCCAGAGACATCTAAGGTACTGAATTTGTTCCCCCCAAAAAAGTCTTTGGCATTATTTTTGGCTGAGATGAAAGCTGTTGGGATTTATGAAGTGGTGATGTCTACTTCACTAAAGGTACTGATTGTGCCTGTTCACAGCGACAGGCATGGCCTCGCCCATGCTGAAAGCATGCAGCAATAGTGGCAAAATCCACCCCCCCACCGCCCACCCTCCCCAAAAACCAACCTCCACCTTCAGTCATCCACTCTCAGCAGCCAAAAAAGACCAAAAGAAGCATTGTTGTGAAAGGTACTTTGGGAAAGTCGTAAAAAGCATAATTTACAATATGGTACGGCCGATGCCTTCAGATGCGGGTGTGTGTGTGTGTGTGTGTGTGGGGGGGGGGGGGGGTGCATTGTGGTGGGAGGGCTTGACCAAAAGCCTGTTTTTTGTTTTTTTTAAAGCACACGCAGCTGTGCACATGTTCAAAAGGAAGCATGAAAGCACAGACTTTGCCTGCAAGGGATATCTCAAATAACATATCCATTAAATTTGTCACTGAAAGGAACAGTGGCGAGCGCAAGTCCCTTCGAAATTTCATTAAAATATTATAGAACTGAGCTAATGTTTTCCGCACAAAAGCTTCAGAGTAATGTTCAAAACGGGAAGTGGCTAACAAAGATTAATAGCCTCAGAATAAGTAAACCTGATGTCCCATCTAGATCCATTAGCATCAATTATTGCAAACCTGGGCTGGCATTACAAACAATGATCCAGATTAAGCTGATGATCACATACCAGACATATGAGCTTTCCAAATGCCAGCACAACTTATCATACTTCAACAAGCCCGTCCAACCGTGAACATTAGATCCATCACAACCTGCTACCCCCTTGAGGATGCTCTTTGTCTTCAAGTGGAAGGTGGATATAATGTGTTTGTGTGTGTATGAGGACATCACATCTATGTTTGTACTGTCTGTGCCTGCGCAAAGGTGGGAGCCAGCACAGAGGTGTGTATTCAGTGATTTTTATCAGCCTGTCTGTCACTAGACAAGACGAGATTAATGCGTGGAATGAAAAAAGAAAAGATCTTTAAAAGTATCTTTAATCCTCCTGCCTTGACTCTGGTCCTCAGCTGGTCCACCTTGAGTCTAAAAGCACTGTGGTTTGCAGTTAAAAGAACATTATGAAAAGACAAGCCAATGTCTTAAACTTGCTTCTTGCTAATGCCAGCAGGGGGCGACTTCTACAACTGCAAAAAGTTGTTCAGTTGTACCAAAGTCGATAGCAACATGACATTGAGCTCTTTTTTGTTAAAAACACCACTATTTGGGTGACTCTATGAGCTCAGACACTTGTTTCAAGTTTTACAGAAGATTCGAGCCAAGAAGGAGGATAAATTGGGGTTTTATTTTCCTTTACCATGTGACTGACACAACGCTAGCCTTGGTCTCTGAGATCATAGAGTGGTTAGAGTCCCTATCCCCCAAAACACCAAGGCAGTGATAGTAAAAACAGCCAGTCTGCTGTAAGGCTCTGCTACGTCTGCCTTCATTTATATACAGTCTCTGGGTAGACCTTCGGATAAGTATAGAGTTGCACGGAGGCCGACAGTAGTATTTTTAGAACTGAGTTTAAAGTGCATATATTTTGATGCTGCACTTCCATGAAATTTGCAACATTCTAACATATGCAGATAAAATAAAGTCAGCTTGCAAACAGCAAGATTACCCAGTCCTCTGTTCAAAAAACACTGAATCCTACTTTTTAAGCGAAGTAGCTGGAAGCCATTTTTCCACATTCACCCTGCTTATTTGACTTGGGAAAGTTCACACATTATTCCATTCCCTGCTAGCCTTGCACTTAAACGGCCCACATTAGACATTAGCTGCATCAGTTCATTAACAATTGATACCAAACACAAACCAACACTGTGCATCTCGTTGTACATTTATTGCATTTAAGTTTAAACTGACTGCTGATTGGTTAGTGTTAATATTAGCTTTTATTAGGCAGTGACTCCCTGTACATTAGTACATTAGGGCAACGAAATACCAGCTCAACTCAAACTCACACACTTTCAGAGGCCGTCATGAATGCTGGATCCCAACAAAACCACAATGACTATGCCTTCAAGTACATCAGTATCATCAATGTATTCATATCATATTCTTTCAAGGAGTTTTTCTCAAGCCACAGGGTAACTACACGTTTTTTCCCCTAAGTAGTGCTGTTTATTACTAATGCACATATTTGGATGTGTACTGGGACTGTCACTATATTACCTGACAGTTATTTTTCAGACACTTCATCATGACAATACTGTTGTTGTTGTTTTTTTATTTCTGTGGGCAAAGTGGAAAACTGTTCTGGGGTCTGTTGAACTGTAATGAACTGAAATTCTTTTTAAAACATGAAACCTCTGGACTAAAGAGGAGAGGGGGGTATCTGGCTTTGTATCATCACTCAGTTCAAAAGCCTGCATCCCTGGTGGAGGTTGCATATCTGGAAAGGCACCATCAATGCTGAAAGGTTTTAGAGCAGCAGATGCTCCCGTCTACATGACGTATTTTTGAGGGAGGGCCTTGAATATTTCAGCAAAAACAATGCTAAACTGCATAATTCATCTATTATACAAGCACCATCGTAAAAGAGCCAAGGTGCTTAAATGGCCTGCAATAGAGACGATTCTCCAACTGAAAACATTTGGAGCATCATTAAATGAAAAAAAAGAACAGAGCAGATTGAGGACTGTATCAGACAACAATAGGACAACATTCCTCTCCAAAAACTCCAACAAATGTTCTCTGCAGCTCCCAAATATTTACAGACTGTTACAAAAAGAAGCAAAGCTGCTACACAGAGGCAAATGTTCCAGCTTTTTTTTCTTACATTTTCTCAATTTAAACATTAGTTTAATGCATCCTATTGCGATTAAGATCTCTTACACAGCATTACATTGTTGGGATATATCACGACTGGGGCAGCAGTCGTGTGGAGGTGAGAAGGAGGATCAAAATAGCAGACAGTGGCGGAGGTGCAAGTGAGATTTATATACGGTGAACAATAACAGAGGTGAGGGCAGAACTGAACATAAACCTAAACTGGGAAAACGAACACAAAAGGAGGAGAGAGACACGGTGAAACACGCAATAATGCAGAGTACACAGAAGATTCACAGAGAAACACAGACGACGCGACGAGGAGCACAGGCAGACACGCAGTATAAATACACACACCAGGTAATCAGGAATTGGCAGACAGGAGGGGAAACAGCTGGAACTAATAGGCATAACGAGACACAAACCTACAAAGTAAAACAGGAAACTCACAGACTGTTTCACAATACCAACTCGGGGACACGAACAGGACACAGAGGAAAGACACAGGTGATAGAAAACACCCAACTCAAAACCCTAAGAACAAATGGGTTCGTTCGATGGTCGATCGTGGCTCAAGAGTTGGGAGTTCGCCTTGTAATCGGAAGGTTGCCGGTTCAAGCCCCGGCTTGGACAGTCTCGGTCGTTGTGTCCTTGGGCAAGACACTTCACCCGTTGCCTACTGGTGGTGGACAGAGGGGCCGGTGGCGCCAGTGTCCGGCAGCCTCGCCTCTGTCAGCCAGGGTGGCTGTGGCGACAATGTAGCTGCCATCACCAGTGTGTGAATGTGTGAAGCGCTTTGGGGTCCTTAGGGACTAGTAAAGGCGCTATATAAATACAGGCCATTTACCAAATACAAAACAGCAGAAACTGGAAAATAATAACAATAAACCGAAAACACTGGGTCAAAGACCCAGGACCATGACAGGATATAGGATAGTACACAATTATGATATTAAACATGTACATTGTTTATATCATATGTACATTTTGAAACCCGTGATGTATGTACTGGTGTACTTTCACTTTAACAATTATTTAGGAATGTAAAAATGCAAAAATGTAATGTGCTCTAAAACTGTTGGGGGCGTCACTGACTTTGCTGAGCACCCTCCCCCCGCCGATTCCCTGCACGTATCATCAAAAAAGTTTTCCCCATTTCAAAGGCTGGACAACTAAAGAGGTAAACATTAAATGCTGAGTGAGTTATTCCCCTTTATAGCAGGTTCCCAAGTGTGATATGTTGATAGTGTACTGCGGATAAAAAAAAATAAAAGCTAGATCATACCCATTAGCTATTTACACCTCATTAACTAAGTCAATATACTCACACCACATTATCACTCAGCTGAGAGGAGTCTAAAGGATTTATTTGCATTTAAATTAGGTATTCATATTTCCCCTTAAGGATTTAAAGCCTACTCCGGTGACATCAGGAATTTCCCACCCCTCCTATGTCCTTGGCAAAATATGAGCTTTTCTGACTCTGATGAGATACTTTATAAGTAAGTGAATATTCACTCCTACTCAAAATGGGATATATAGCGTTTCAAGGTTTCAAGTTCAGTATACAACACTTTATTTTCTTCTTGAAAGCTCAACCTTCTTGACATCTCTGGTCGCGGAAACTTCAGCAGTGAATGAGCTCGTCACTGCATTCAACGCACAGCCCTCGGAGGGCCACCCATATAAGAAGCCCACACTATCATTCTGTTATTGAATATGCGGCCTGTTCATCAGTGTGAATTATGTGTGTACATCTTTTACATAATCAGCAATACAGAATCAATAGACATACTAATCAAGGGCAGCAAGTATTGAGTGGGAGCGCCCACTAGCCATCAGTTATCCTTGCCTCGGGAGGTAGACAGCCACAACCCTTGCGAGGGTTACCGTCATCCATCAAAAGTTTGTGACACGGACACGAATCCTGAAGTATCTGGAGCTCCGCCAATTCCAAAGAACAACCTTGAAGGCGTCACGGAGCGTGCAGACGAACAAATGTTAACTGATTAATACCATTCAACTGAGCAAGTCTCACTGTACAGTTTACTCTTGTTCTACACAATATAAGCTATGCTCAACCTCCGGAAGGAGATAACACTTTAGCAAATACAAATCCCGACTTTTGAATTACAATTTAAATGGAAATGTATGATTTAAGTTCAGACCTATAAACAGGTCTTAAGTGTCAATGCAATCTAAATTCAATAAGACCAATAATGGATTTTTAGAAAGATTACTCACCTGGAACAAGATTAAGACACCACTAATACCTATTTAATTAAAGAAAAGGCAAAAATCCCTCACACCCGGAGATAAATGACTGAATTAGAAGGCAGAGCATGTTCACCGAACAACAACGCTTTCCTGTGCTCACAACGACTCACTATCAGGATTTCATTATTAAGTCTAAGACCCGGCTCAAAATTAAATATCTTTTGACCTTCACGCTGAGTCAAAACAATTAACTATGGCACTGATTTATTTGATTTTGTGAGAAACTAGCAGCTTATTGAGGCTCCCATCACCAAATATCTGTACCGGCAGACCCGCGCTTTTGTCAGTCTTCAACAAATGTCCTAATTAACTGGTCTAGTCTGAAAAGTAAAATGGAAATGGAAAAGTTCCCATTCCATCACCGTTTGCATGTAATTAAAAAAAATCACTGTAGTCCACAAAGATATGCAGCAGTTGATGAGTAATTGATGAATAACGCAAAAAGTGTTTGACGTGTTTGCAACTGTGAGTGTGACTTCGGTTTACATTTGTTTGGTCGACTGACATTTACAAGACAAGACAGCAGAAGGAGAACTACCATCGACTGATAAAACAAGATGCTGAGGTAAACACAATCGTCCAAACGGAGGGAGCAAAATACTCCTTTCATAAGCGCAAAGCAGAAAAGCACACAAAAACGAGCTTCTTTTGTGATGTGTGGTTGAAAAGCACTGGGCAGGCAAAAGACATGGCTGCCGGTGAAAGCGCTATGGTTACCGGTAGCACCGAACAAAACCCTGACACCCTGTTCCATCCTGCGTTTCACTCCCTGCTGTTGGTCATGAATGCTGAAATGTAAAATGCGTTTTATGCACAGTGCTGAACATCTATCCTCTGTGAGAGGCCGTGATGTATAAATGCTCCACAAAAAAGAAGAAAAAAAAAGCACACGCTTCAAGTAGACCTGGGGGTAGAAGCACTGCTCAGAAACATTAAGGGAATACATCAAGATCACACATCAGATCTTGATGGGTGAAATATTCAAGTTGAAAATCTTTCCTGGCGTGCACTGTCATTTTTACTTTTTTAGATCAAAATGATGGGACAGCGATCAGTGGAAACCAAACTCCCTTTGAAGCCTGGATTCAAACCCACACCAAAAATAAATTAAATGTTCTCTTAATTTGTTTTTTGAGAAGCAGATTTTGCTTTTGATAAAACGTTTGTGTAGTATTTAGAATATGACAAAATATGCTGAATGGTCTTTCCCCCCATACAACCCTCCCATTCACCTGGGCTTGGGGACCCACACTAGGGGTCCACTAACCCTAAGAATGAGTTTGCGCCTCCTTCTGATCCCAAACAGGAGGCCTTCTGTGCATAAGTCAAATGTGTTAGCCACTACAGCATGGAGCCACATGAGTAAACTATTGATGTTTCTCACATGACGTCAAGCGCACATTGCCTGAGATTTGTCTCCCGCACTGGGAGTAACACAGTCACCTGTTGCTAGGGTGACAAGTGTATTCCCCAACTGGTTGACAGCGGTTCCTCAGGGTTGCTGGTGCAATGCAACCTGCAAATGGAGACTGGAGAATGGTTTCCCTTCAAAGTAAAAGTTGTGCCAGTCATGTGGTTGGGTTCGGTCACAGAAAAAACTACGTGCTACAGACACTCACACGTTACCTGAATTATTTTTTTATTTAGATTTCCCATTTCTGCAGTAGTTCACAAAAATTAGGTTACAATGAAATACATTTTTGTTTCACATTATCATGTACTTTAAGTAAACATTTGCTACTATTTTAGATTTCACTTCTCTGTAACTCCCATGAAAACACAAAACACCAGCAAAGTGTTTGTCCATCATCTCTGTGGTTCTTACTTTTAATCGCACTGATTTCTACAGAAAATGCACAAATTCCACATGCGTGATATTTTTGGTACATCTGTGATTTCTCTAACAGGCTGGTCAGTGCAGAGTTAAACTTCACTCAAACAAACGTCCCGGGTGGTTGTTGTGGAATATTTCCAGGTTTGAATTGATGTGCATTCTGTGCGCTAATGAGTATTTACTGTGTCTGTGGTATCGACTGTACAGCGTGTATGTGTGTGGTAATGACAAAAGTGTCACCATGTGCAATTGTGTGACTCAGTGATGTATTTTTAATAGTCTGTGCAAAATAATGAATGTTCTGTGGCAAAAACAAAAGGTCTCTTAGCATTTAAGATAGCATTTCCTTTTGTGGGATCAGTTGTTTGGTCTTTTTGTGAGGTTTGTTAACATGAAAAATGCAGCATATAATCCAATCAGATGACATATTTTGTTGAGTTACCTCTACAGTTATGCATGTAATGGAAGTTCCTCCAGTTATGAACAGGATGACTAGCTGTTCGCAATTATCCGTAGTTTCTGTTCCAATCCTAACTTTTTTCTCATGCTGTTTTTGAAAGTTGTTTCATTTTCTTTGTGCCTTGCGTTGCCCCGGTCTGTCTCTCACTGCTCTGTGTCAAATCTAGTTCTTTCTTTCAGTGTAGTCTTTCATTTCATTTGATTCCTGCTTTATTTTGAAGGTTAGTTCCTCTTGTGGCTTTCTCTTTCTTTTTTACATCCTTTCTTTGTTCAACCTTGTTATTGTCACGATTGACTTCACCTGTACCTTGATACATGCATGGTTTCTTTCAGTCTTTGTGTGCCTGCCTAGTGTTCCTGGATTTTATTGCTTTTAGATGTGGTTTAAAAATTGGACAAACTTGTGTTATAGTACATTGTTTTTATTATTGTTTCTGTAAGTAACAATAGGACTCCTCCCCTTTACCTTCATGTCCCCAGCGCTGAAGTTTCCTTGACAGGTTCGTCCTCTTTCTACGGTATACACTCTAGTTATGCTCCATCTTTTTCCACAGGAAATCAATTATAGTAAGGACATGTCTTCATGACAGTGCACGATTACACTAAAGATGGGGCAGGCTTTAAATCTCTTGACTTTTGACCTTTTTGATTGTAGCAGATGTGCATTTATATGGCTCCAAATGATTACGCTCATTTTGCTCTGACGGGTGCGATTAGCACTGGGCTTATTAGAGGAGCGAGTCAGTTCAGACCCTGTCTTGTGTCAAAATCACAGTCAAATTATGCGTAAAACTAATTACCATCAAAAGGTAATGACCTTTACTGGAGGAAAAAATATTGCTGTTAGGTGCTGAAACACAACTTATACCTGCACTGTGTGCATCTGACTAGGAGTCGATGTTGCTTGAGCAGGATATCTCCGACTACCTTCCTGCAGGAGGACCTCACTCATATCCTTTACTTCCCTTGAATTTCTATAAAGAATTGCATGACACTCTAAAGTAATACCAGTTGCCCTTTAAATTATTTGCTTGAACCTTTACCATTCAATCATGCAGTGGAGTTAATTAAGCTATACCAAGAGTAATAAAGAAGATAGATGACATTCGGTCATACACGCACACGCCGACTCTGTGACAACAACTGCAAGTTGGTAAGGTCAGAGTCCGACAATTGATGGAACTGTCATCCTATCATAGTGGAAATTCACCAGGAGAATCAGATCACGGATTGACTTCCTGCTGGTCCAAGGAACTAAACAAATGGCCTGAGGCACATTGGTGGCCTTGTCCCCAAACACCAAACTTCAAAATCTAATCTGAGCTAGTGATCACTCTTTTGCCTTTAATGTCAGGATTTACTCCTGTCAAATAACTGGCACATGAAGTAGGCACTTATTGACTCAGTCCTGCTAGAAATATGAGGTCCAGAGGCTTGTCAGTTAGACTCATCAAGATCCATCAAACAATCTGTCGTCCTCCTGGTCGGAAATCAGTATGATAGGGCCATTAAAAAAACATTAATCTGCAAAAGTGATGGTGCTGACTTTGCATTTCTTCAAGAGTGGGTGTGCCGTTTTTGTTCTCTGAAGTAACGGAAAGTAAAGTTTCATCAGCTAACCCTTGGTGCTCCTTAATGGCTACTTTCAGCTGCTCTGCGTTTCCGAAGAGGCTATAAAACTTTGTGACAGGCCTGGGATACAGTTGAGTATCACTCGATGAAGTTCACATCTAACCAATGACAGTGATACTGAGGTGAGTGAGTGAGGATATCCTGAACTTCTCTGTCGCTAAGGTGTTTTTGCCACTGTTTTCCTTAGCTCATGTTAGCTAGAAGTTTACTGGAAATTTACTTTACTTTGATGTGGAAGAAACCTAACCTTTTCAGATTAAGGAAATTTGTAAATAATCTCATATGAAGTTTAACGAACTGTTTACCAGAGGGTAAATATGACTTCTAGGACACTCAAGTGTAGCATTAGCTGCCATAATTTTAGCTAACAACTATCTACTGTTATCTAGGTTTGTATGAGATGGTCTGTTGTCTAATGTCTGATCCGCATTACTAACTCTGACAATATTACAAATAAATAAGCACATTTATGCTAATGCTGTTGGGCTATAGAGGGTTAAAAGAGATTGAATGGTCACTTAGCTAATAAGCCATTAGCATAAAACCAATGTTAATGCTCAAACTTGGCTAAGAAGTTTAGTTGAGTCTGCAGAACGTACAACCAAGACCCGAACCTTCCACTTCATCACAGTGCCTGTACTCCAAGGCACCTCAGAGGAAAACCTTGATCTTTTTCCTCCACTGCAGTGAGTTTAGCGCTTTCTGTTTGTCTACTGTGCAGCCATTTATAGAGTAAATGCCAGTCAACACACAAATAGCAAATAGCACCTCAGAGATACCTTTCTCCATGTTAAACATGTCATGAAGAGCAGCCCACTATGTTATCCTTGTTTGTGACTGACATGTTTTTCTCTTTCTCCCTCTATTTGTACTTTTTTTTCTCCAATAGAGGCCAAGAAGGCTCAAATGCGTGCCTAAAGAAAATAGAAAAAAATAAACTCACATGCGAAGGTTAGACTGGCCTCTCGGCTAACAATGGTCCCGAAAGAGTTGGAGGCGAGGCACTGATACGTTCCAGCATCTTGGTCTTTGTTCAGATGGCTGATTCTGAGGTTGCCCCCAGAAAGGCTGTAGTGAGATCCAGTTTTGGGATTTACTTCCGTGCCGTTCAGTCTCCATCTAAAAAAGAGAGAGAGAAAAATGAACATGTAAATTTAACAAATTAAACACTGTTCAGTGTAGACTGGGGCAATGGAAGTACGCCAGAGCACAAGAAGAAGAAGAAGAACGTGACTTGTATATTTGATTGTTTTTCAACAAGAGAGAAATGAAAGGTGGAGAGGACCCAGAAATCATGCCCTCCAGCTTAGTGTTAATCTAAGCAGCAGTGAACCACTATGGTGCCAAGGACTTGACTCCCCGAGAATAGATAGCATTTCAGGCCATCCATCTTGCCAGACCCCAGTCAGACAGCATAAAAATCCTGCTTAATCATTATGGTACAACAATTAAAACGATGCCTGCAAGCTCGCCTTCACACTCGTACATTCTAGACCCTTCCACTTGATTATCATTGGTGTTAGGAGTGGGTGACTGGGCGGGACCAACGAAGGGTATAATTCACTTAAAATGGCAACAGACTCTCCAATCTCTCCACACAGATGCACCTTATTAAAGAAACACAGGTGGGAGAAAAATCAGTAATTTCAGAAAAATGGCTTCAAGCCATAACTCACTTCAACCAAGGCAACAAAACCTAAAAAAGACAGAGAAACGAGCTCATACATTGCCATTTGTTATTGATGATGTATAACTATCTCAGCTGTAAAAAGGTCCAGCACAGATAAACAAGCGTAAAAAGAAGATTTAATATGGCATTGGATAATGGACTACCCGAATCTGATTTGGGCTTTGAGGGGTTTTGTAGCTGATTATCTCTTTGAGAAGGAGTTTTAAAATTTCTTTTGCTTTGATTTGAAAAAAGGTTTCTCTGAACGATTTCCCATTCAGCTGGAAAAGCAGAGCATTGTTTTCCGTTGAAAAAAAAGAAAGCAGCTTTGATGTGAAAAAAGGGGCTTTGCTAAAGCCCCTTTTGTACAAGAGACAGAAGTTGCACAAAGCTGTTTGGGGGTACTGTCTTAACTTTCCTTGTTATGCCAATTTGGAGCCTTTGAGGCATAATAACCTTTCTAAGAAAGCACTGATAGTGGCGTTGTGGAATTTTCTTGCTGTATTATGTCTTTTGTAGCATAATGTGGCTTATAGAATACACTCGTTTGCCTTCAGTGGCGTGGAAATCCAACTTATGTGGTCCCCTGGACAAAGACACCTGTAGGTACAGAGCTTCCATATGAAACAAGTAGGAGCTGTTTAAATGAGTGTCGGGTTGTGCTCCTTAGCCGCCTACCCACACACACACACACACACATACACACACACACAGCCGAATAGTTGTTGGCTGGTGCATTGCTGCACTCACAAAGAGCGTCTGCAGACTTTTATTCTTTTAATAGACCAAATGTGTAGCACAATGGTCTTTCATGGCACTCCTCCAGTTCACTCATAAGTAAGTGCACACTCTCAAGAGCCTTGTTACTACACACAATAGAGAAGAGCCTGAGGAGGGGCGGCTGCGGTCTCACAGGACTACAGCAGAGATTCATTTGCAGCTGAAGCGGAACAAACTAAAATCAACATAAATATGTCCCGGCTAAGTCCCACCTTCGAGTGGAACAGGAGCTGAACGGATGGGCAGGGTGAGGCGACGCGGCAAAAACCTCAATATCGCCCTCTGATAGCGGCTTCCTGCGAGGCTGAAAAGGCATCCCATCAAATATGAAAGCGGCCTTTTCACAGTCGTAATTGCTCGGAGAGGCTCGGCATTGTATTTGCAGTCAAACGGCTTAATCGGTGACAGCTTGAAAAACCAAACGCTGCAAAAGATTTTCCCTGCCAGCCGTCGATTCGCCGCTTTATCCGGGCCTTTCGAAAACATTAGCCTGGATAGCTAATTGAGCCTGGAAAATGTTTTGATGTATCTGAGTGAGTAATCATGTCTCTTGTTGAAAATGAAGAATTTACCCAGTCAGAGGAAGACATTGTGTATTCCTAAATGCGCCACGTTGTGTGGTCGTTAAACATAGTAGTAGTTAAGGATAATTGCCCGCCCAAAGCCGCTGTTGTTCTTTTGTGAGAAATTATACGGCCTGTGACAGCTCTTGTCACTTTAAGCCAATTAGAACTTTAAACTTTAAAGCGGTTAAGTGGCAGATATTCAAATATTTCTGTATAACACCAGATAAAGCCGGCGCGGGGCCATGATAGAAGGTAGCGTGGCGGGAGAGACGACGCTCGTCATGGTGCCACTGAGCATCCTCCACGGCAAGCAGAGCAACAGATTACATCAAACACATGTAAACTCAATTAATAATTCTATTTACAGTGATTTATGATGGCAAGCAGGCCACAACAGCAGTTCCATTTGTTAGGCACATGCTTTATCCAATCATGTAACAACAGGCCGTGCACACAGTGGCATAATACCACACCATCTGGCTTATGAGGCTGTTAATGTTAGGCGGTCTGTTCTTTTTCTTAAGCCTGGTGCTTAAAAGTGCTTAAAAATTACTACTTTGTGTTACGGCCATGCAAACATCACACCACCGTGGGACGCTATAAAGTTTTAAAATACACACTCCTGGATTAGAAATGAAAAGATTATCTCCTCATCATGTGAGGTGTGGCGTAAACTATAAATAATTTACAGGTGTTTAAAAAAATGACAGGAAAACATGCCTGCGTGTGATTCAGAGCTTTAAATACCTCCTGACTAGATTATGTGCTTTTTCAAAAGGTGTTGTGAGTCTGTTCTTTATCGGACGGTGCTCTCTGTTTTGTTCAGTGAACTGTAACAGCCCACGCAGTCTCCAGATTTGATTCCCCTGTGGCTGTTTATGCAAAGGTCAAACTGCAGAATGACTAGGAGAGTGTGTAGCTGAACACCACTTTGGTATTGACACTGGGAACTTCGCTTATCTGCTGGCCTGCAATTAAGTGGCCGCCCAGCAGTGATATACTTGAAGGCATTGAGGCCAAAGTTTGAATAATAGAGGTGGAAGCTACAGCACCTGGATGTTCTGTGAGGATTCTCAGTCATGGTTGTCTCGAGAGCTTAAAAAACAACCGGTTCCCAACCGGAGCCTCCCTGAGCCTGGTTCTGTCGGAGGTTTCTTCCTGTTAAAAGGGAGTTTTTCCTTCCCACTGTCGCCAAAGTGCTTGCTCATAGGGGGTCATATGATTGTTGGGTTTTTCTCTGTATGTATTATTGTAGGCTCTACCTTACAATATAAATCCCCTTGAGGCGACTGTTGTTGTGATTTGGTGCTTTATAAATAAAATCGAATTGTTCTAGAACTGAAGAAGCTTCCTGGAGGAGTGGCAAAAAAATCTTCAAAGATCTAAGGAAGTCCAGTTTTCCTCTTTTTAGGCTCTAAAGAATAGCACCTGAATACTCAAGTGTCTTTTTCCCTCAGTCCATAACAGGTATTCTGAGTATTTAGGCCATACCCCTGAGCCACGGTCGCCCCATGCCATGGGGTTGGGAAGCGTATCTGTAACCGGAAGGTCGCCGGTTCGATCGCCGGGCTCTCTGTCCTGGTCGTTGTGTCCTTGGGCAACACACTTCACCTACCACCTACTGGTGTTGGCCAGAGGGGCCGATGGCGCGATATGGCAGCCTCGCTTCTGTCAGTCTGACCCAGGGCAGCTGTGGCTACAACTGTAGCTGCCTCCACCAGTGTGTGAATGCGAGAGTGAATGAATAGTGGCATTGTAAAGCGCTTTGGGTGCCTTGAAAAGCGCTATATAAATCCAATCCATTATTATTATTATTATACCAATATAACATTTAGAAAAAAAGCCATTAGATAGCTTAGCAGTGTTTTGAAGCTAGGCAGCAACCCAGAGTCTCTGCAGGCAGTGAGAAGGAGGATGGCTGTGTCATATAAATGGCTCCAATGAGAGGTGTAGTGTCTTGTATACCAAGGCATATGGCGTCTACTTACGTCTGGGTAGGGGGGATTTATTGTAAGACTATAAAAATAGCCTGCACTGTATCGACGCACAGTCAGTCTAGTCAGTCATATTAAGGCCAATCAATGTGTTCGATAAAAGGAAGACAAAGAGCTGATTGATTTTCTAGTTTTATTTTATTTAACCTGTGATGTATACTGCCACCCTGACATTTCTTTCCTCACTTTAGTCTTAAAACCGTCATGTGGCCTGATAAAAGTGCCCAAAATCTGGAGTAACGTCGTCTTAATGACACTCGTAGCTCATTCATAGCTCACACAGACGCGAGCAAGAAAAGCCAACACGTCTGCGGACTTTGAAACTTTGTCAGTGGTTGTCTGACTTGATTACAGGCGTGACTGCTGTGAGCTAAAGGGAGATGAGTATCCAGAAAGACATGAGACATGCCTTTAAAATAGCATGTGACTGTGCTGAAGTGATGGGGAAAGTGTTCAGATTAGCAACATAGTCTATGAATCTAGAAAGAATAAAAAAAAACTCCATCAGAAGTAAAAATTGTGAGTTATAATATTTAAGGAAACAACAAATATAATTAGGGCATAACTGCTCGTGATTTGATGTTATGGCATCATTACTGCTGTGGCTGTGAGATGGCCAAGAAGTTAACCTTGACTAGGATGGATTTCCATTACAAACCCTTTTGCATCGGCATCGACTATTTCTACTCTTGTTACCAAAACTGAACCAGTCAGTGTTTTCTTTTGGAGCAATATTCAATCAGAAAGTTCTTCAAAGAAAAAAGAAAAACACAAAAAAATGCCACAACTGATTTATATGTGGCTGATCTGGTCAAGTTAGTTTTTGTGCCGTTCTGCACCATTTCATGCACTCTTCATGTTTTTAAAATGCTTCAGGCTTGGCCAGTGTTGGTTCCTCGACTTAAAACCCATGTTCCTGGTTGTAACCAGCCGTAATCGCCAGTGATGATTCTTGACATCTAAGTCAGATCAGTTTGGCACAGACGTTAACGCCTGCTCTATGTACGAGATCAGGTCCCTTTTTAAATCACGGGAGAGCTGGACCTAAGTGGAGTGATTGAAAAGGGGTCCAGCTGTGCACAAGGTTACAGCCTTGAAGGGAGATTAGCTAAATCAAGTATGGTGGTTTTTATTTATTTTTACGGGCAGACTCACCTTGCAAATGTAATATGGTACATACAAAAGCACCAGTCTGTCAGCGCGAGTAAGTGCAGTTAGTGCAATAGACTCAGCTGATGATGGGTGTATTTCATTCGAGTCAGACAGAGCAGGTTAGCTGTATTGTCGGTGTTTATGCACCAAGTTAAGGAGCTGCTGTATTTATTTGCAGTGTTTAAGTTTCTGGATCACTGATAAAGATTTAGGTCTTTTTGTCGAGTATGCTGTGTAATAGTAATTTCAATCAGCTGGGGTTCCAGTTATTCTTTCATAAATATCACTTTTAGAACCCAGAGTGCAGAGTGACGTGTCAATTTTCTCATCTAACTCTTACAAGGAAGAAATTTTCCAGAAGTGTCTAATCGTTAATGCTGTGTTGCTGTATTATTATTATCGGCATGTTTAACCACACGCTTGAGTGCCCGAAATTCAATTTATTAGCTACAATCTTCCTCTGCTCTTCATCTGGATTTGGTGCAGACAACACTGTGCACATGTCTCTGCTCCATGTAAACACTGCGGCACGAGCTGTCAGAGTTTACAGCTGTGTGACACGCAATTAATGAACTTTGAGTATGATTTAGTTCCTGTCTGTGCGTGCGTTGCAACACGTCTCTAAGAGGCAGCGGCAGCTCTGACAGGACCACACAGCGACCTTGACAGGAAACAGCTGATTAGGTCATTCTCTAAGCTGGCTAAGTCCCAAGTATTAAATGTACTACTGCTTCCAAATGGCTCTACAGTAATTTCAGTCAGCAAATACAATAGATTTCAACTTTTACTTACAACTAAAAACAGGGATCTCTTTGAACTCTGCAGCAGAGAAAAGACGTCTGAGAGGAGAGCAAGCGGAGATTAGCATGCATTCACACGCTACAGATTGGCAACACATGTTTCCGGCAGGGGGTAGAAGGAAAAATCCACTGTAAAACAGAATTCATGTAATATTTGCCTATGATCCTGATCAGCTTAGACTTGATTTTTCAAGGATGAACAAGTAGAAATAACAGAACCAAGACTATGTTGTTGATGCATCAGGAGAGTAATCCTAAGAGCGGTTACATTCACAGTGGGCAGCAGCTGGAGTTCCACATCTGTACACCTGTACAAGGTATTTACACCTCTTTTAACTATCAGGAATATGCTCAACATGTTAGGCACATTTTAAACATGTTCTGAACCCACGATGGCCAAATCGAATTCACTGTCAATGGAACAACTTCGGGCTTTGCTGATCAGAAACTTGCTGCTTTCTGGTTCACAGACGACATGTATGTGAGGATAAAACTGTCAGAGATGTCACTATGAGCCTGAAACACACGCGAAAGCAGCAAAACTCCAAATCCATAATGTTGTAATTGCATTGCAAGCATACCATACTATAAAGAATTACACTGATTAAATAGTTTTTCAGTCATGTTACTTTAAATTGATATAAAAAAGTAAAAATCTAAATTTTACCAGAACAAATCATCATAAAAAGCACAAAGCTTAAGAATCTTTATTTATGAATAACACATTCCATTTATATTATAATAGATATGAGAAATCCACAGCGTGTGTGCTAATTACAATATTAATATATATATTTGGATTGCGCTCTATAATATTAGTAAAATTCCCTTAAAGAATAATTCCTACGGTTAATGCTCTGTTTGTTGGGGGCAGCTTCAAATTCTGCCTTCTGAATATTTCCAGCAGCAGTGTGTGTGTGAGATGACGGTACTACAATGCTCGTGTTCATCACACTAAGAAAAACTGATCAGAAACCAGTTTGAGGGTCATTAAGGTCACACCTCCATGCATATGAGCCGCTCACTGACTTGCACTTGTGGCCTTAGTAGAGCACCCAACTGAAGCCCCATACACAAAAGAAATAAACCGATGAGAATTTTTTCATCGCCTCCAGTAATAAATAATTATACGTCTTATAGACCTTATTGGTTGTATTGTTTATAAGTCTCAGGTAATGATTTACAGATTTACATTCGATCCCTATACAACCGTTGCAAGAGCTTGGTTCGCATTGCCGGCAATAAGTCGGACTCGTTCCCGGTGGGTGATGGGCTCCGCCAGGGCTGCCCTTTGTCACCGGTTCTGTTCATAATTTTTATGGACAGGATTTCTAGGCGCAGCCAAGTGGCGGAGGGCTTTCGCTTTGGTGGCCTCAGAATCTCATCTCTGATTTTTGCGGATGATGTGGTTCTGTTGGCTTCATCGGGTGAGGGCCTCCAGCTCGCATTGGAGCGGTTCGCAGCCGAGTGTGAAGCAGCGGGAATGAGGATCAGCACCTCCAAATCTGAGGCCATGGTTCTCAGCTGGAAAAGGGTGGAGTGCCCACTCCGGGTCGGGGATGAGGTCTTGCCCCAAGTGGAGGAGTTCAAGTATCTCGGGGTCTTGTTCGCGAGTGATGGGAGAAGGGAGCCGGAGATCGACAGACGGATTGGGGCTGCAGCTGCAGTAATGCAGATGCTGCACCGGTCCGTCGTGGTGAAGAGGGAGCTGAGTGTAAAAGCGAAGCTCTCAATTTACCGGTCGATCTACGTCCCTACCCTCACTTATGGCCACGAGCTGTGGGTAGTGACCAAAAGAACGAGATCATGGATACAAACGGCGGAAATGAGCTTCCTCCGAAGGGTGGCTGGCCTCTCCCTTAGAGATCGGGTGAGAAGTTCGGCCATCCGGGAGGGGCTCAGAGTAGAGCCGCTGCTGCTCCACATCGAAAGGAGCCAGCTGAGGTGGTTCGGGCATCTGACAAGGATGCCTCCTGGGCGCCTCCTGGGTGAGGCGTTCCGGGCATGTCCCACCGGGAGGAGGCCCCGGGGCAGACCCAGGACATGCTGGAGAGATTATATCTCTCGGCTGGCCTGGGAACGCCTTGGTGTTCCCCCGGATAAGCTGGAGGAGGTGGCTGGGGAGAGGGAGGTCTGGGCCTCTTTGCTTAGGCTGCTGCCCCCGCGACCTCGGATAAAGCGGAAGAAGATGGATGGATGGTAATGATTTACTCATCAGTTGAGCCTTTCACGTGTGATATTTGATTTGTACTTTTAAAAGGCGTCACTATCACTGCCAAATTGACAAAATTTTATGAGATTAGACCTTTTTATTTATGGGTTCCTACCCTCATATCCACATCTTTGTACCCCAGAAACAAACAGCTTTGATTCAAAGCAGTAAGAAGAAGGATATATTGCGCTTTCTGTAAAAAATATATCATTATCAGGAAAAAGATCAAATGTCCACAGACTAAATAACGGTTCTACGAAGAGGGGAGGCATGGAGATAACAGGTGTTAACAAAAAGCAAACTGCCTTTTAGCGCGAAGAATCAGGTGACTGTTCTGTACAGAAATGCAAGTGTGCTGCAGGATTTGTGGGCATTCGAGTTTTGCCACAGTCTTCTCTCAGTGGCATTTTCAGCTGCCGAAATGCGACGGGGGACTGCTGAAGACAAAATGGAGACATTCGTCCGCGACATGATGTTGTTGATGATCAAAAAATTGAAAGATGTTGAGACTGTCACTTGTATAAAAGCATGCAGCATCAACAGAGAGAGGAGGAAGAGAGAGATAAAGGACTGCAGTCCCGCACTCACCGGTACATGGGAGGTGGGCTTCCCTCGGCCTCGCAGCTGAACACCACCTCTCGGTTTTTCTCCACATTCTCCACAGGATACACGATGCTGCCAGGCTGCTTGGTAAAGACGGGGCTCTGCAGGACGCTGCTCTCTGTGGGACAACAAGGAAAGACAAAACTTATCCACCAGCCTGTTTGCCAAGCAGTCAATTAGTCAGCGGCAGAAACAGGTTATTGCTGCTTTAAGTCTTTGCGAAGGCAAAACCACAAAGCAGGCAAAACATATCAATTTGAACTGCCTGTCACGACACCGAGGCACAAGGAAGAATGATTTGAAGTGAGACGTGTCTTCAGCTTCTATTTAGGTGGTAATAGGGTATAGGGATAGATTTATGTTGGACTATTATCGAGAAAAATGTTTGCATTTGCTTCAGACAACTCATTTTTATTTGTTAATTTATTTATTTGCCCAGTGATGTTAGGATCATTTACCCCTGCAGAGGTGCAATCAGTCAGCTTCTCTTTGTTGTAAATGGCACAAAAGAAGTCTTAGTTACTCCGTTAAAGCAGCCGTTAAGGCCGCTTGAGGAAAGCAATTCGTATTTCTTTGTTGCAAATCGCAACCAAAGTCAGTCGAAATCAGTCGGTTCCATCTGATATCAGTTAGCTCAGGTTTTTACGGAGAGGTGCTATTTTATATTGAACGTTTTGCCAAATTGCAAAGAATAATGGCTCTGTAAAAAAGTAAAAAAAAAAACCCAAAACAAAACAAAAAAAACGTCTAAAAGCAAAGAAAAACATTTTTAATTCATAAGCCTGTCTCTCTTTACACGTCTGAGCTCATAGCCGCTAAAAAAATTTAACCTGAACACCGCTGTTGCTGCTAGAATAGCTGAAGGAATTTATTTTCTTTTCTTTGTATATTGTAACCAAACAAAAGACAGACTGCAGACTGTGACATCAAACATTTACAATGAAGGTACACAAGGCTAAAATTGTGAGATAAATTATGGAGGTGTATTTCACCTTCACCTCCATATATATATGTGTATACTCCACTGTTGGGAGTGTACATATATATGTGTGTGTGTGTGTGTGTGTAAAGGCATGCATGATTAATAGGTTAAGACAAATAAGAAACAGATAGATAGTGCTGCACATAAATGAGAAGGGAACATAAGCTCACACTGGTAAAGAGCTGGAAGCGAGGCGAGTCTTGAGGTTGCAGTTTTTAAAGCGACCCCCTGACCAGCATCCTGCTAAGACCCTCAGTCCAGCCCAGAAGCTTCATTATAATACACATACAGTGTTTGATGTTATGCTGCATGGTGAGCTGTGCTTGCTACTTTTATATTTTAGGCAGGTATCCTGTATCTGCTCTTGTGTTTAATCCTTCCAACTCAAAAGAGATTTTAATTCAGTTCAGTTTTACTTATATAGCACCAAAGCACAGTAACTGACACCTCAACCTTTATATTGTGAGGTTAAGACCCTCCAATAATACAGAGAAAACCCCCCCAAAATTAGGCACGAGCAAGCGATTTGGTGAACGTGGGAACGAAAAATCGAGGTTAACAGGGAGAAACATCGAGCAGAACCAGGCTCGGAGGGGCAAGAGCCGTCTGCCACAACTGGTTGGGGCTATGGGGAAGGACAGAGGACAAAATGTCACTGTGGGATAAGCATGTAGAAAAAAACAAACAAAACCAAACCTTCCTAAACAGATGAAGAAACTGAGATCACGAGCTTCTGCTAATGCTCAATGTTCTGTCACACAGATTGGTTCTTCCTAAGCTCCGCCTCTTTACCTGGTTTTGTCATGTAGTTTGGTAGTTCAGGCATAAAAGCGGTTTGACAAACAAACAGCGGTTATGTTTACAGAAACAAACAGCTACAAATATCAGAGACTACAGAGTTTTAAAAAAGAAAGAAAGAAAAACAGAAGAACACAGCAGGTGCACTTTTGTAGCTCAGTCCTCGGTGTTGTTGAGAATTGGGCTATATTTAAGTCTTCTTATTACTACTTTTGATGCATGATTCACACTTCACTGCAGATATCTACATAACCTAGCATTTTCTTAATATTTGAAAAATGGAAGGAAATACAAACCATTAAGTGTGAAACATGTTAGCTGCCGCCTTGAACCTTGCTTTCTTTTTCTTTTACTTTCAGAAACCACAAGAGAAACTAAGCACAGGTCAACATAAAGTGGAAATTACTTATACTCTGCTTATGTTTTTAATGCTTTTAATGTCCATGAAGGTTCTTAGTTTAAGTTTAATGTTTAAGCTATCATTATCCAGGCAATCTAACTAAAGTCTTGATATCTGCAAAGAAATATGAATCATGGTAAGAGCAAACATGTTGCATTTTGGGGCAGATTTAGAGCTGTTAGAGTGTTGTGTAGTGTATGTGTGCTGTGATTCAGACACTCTTGAGTTTCACAGTCTATAACAGCCAGTGTTGGGAAGGTTACTTTTAAAATGTATTCCATTACAGAATACAGAATACATGCCCCAAAATGTATTCTGTAACATATTCCGTTACGTTACTCAATGAGAGTAACGTATTCTGAATACTTTGGATTACTTATCATGCTGTTTACAACTACATGAATGTACTATTGCTGTGATTTATTACTGTTACTGAAGGTCCGCGGCTCCGAACCGTAGTAAAGGGACCTCTGGCTAATACGGTGGGGAAAACTAGCTTTACTTTGTTGTCTGGGTCAACTTTGCTAGCGAGAGACAGAGAGAGGCGTTGAAAGGCTGCTCCAACAGAACTTATTGTTTTTGGAGGAAAACACGAACACGGTGTACAGTCGAGTCTTAATAGCTTACTTACAACTGGGCTCGTCAGGCACTCTTCTTGGCTGCAGTGGTTATTATTATATTTACATGCTTCCAGCTCCCGTTTTTGCTCGATGACAGCTCGTACTTTTCCTTTTTCTCCCTCCCTCGCTCACAGACACATAACGGGTATGGCAGTCCATTCTCCCTGCAGCACGGACTACACTGCCTATGATGCTACATTCTTTAGAGCTATACCTGTAGCATTCTGCCTATTAGCTTAGCACAACAACAACAAAAAGGCCTCTCTCACCCAGGAAACACGCAGAGAGAGCGGCACCCTGTAACCATGGCAACCGTAACGCTGCCACCTGGAACAACAGAACGTAGCTGTCAAACAAAACCCAAACAGGCCTGACCCGCCACAATATGAAACAGGGAAGTACCTCCTTGTAATTCATTTATTTCAACAAAGTAACTGTATTCTAAATACCACCTTTTTAAACGGTAACTGTAACGGAATACAGTTACTCATATTTTGTATTTTAAATATGTAACGGAGGGACATGTATTCCGTTACTCCCCAACACTGATAACAGCTAACGTTTTTCTATTATTCTTTTATCTGTTTTGTTGATAGAGAAGATGACTCGATCTCCACAGCAACTCTTAGCCGGGGAAGAATGTAAAAGTGGTGGTGACAGGTGCTATACGTATGATTGAATGGGACCAACAACAGTTTATGTCACAGTATTTGTGTTTCAGGTTCTGAATTAATATTCTTTGATTATTGTTATTCATGGTTTTTGTTATCTTTATTTCTTACGTTCTCAGTGATCTCAGTTCTCCCTCCCTCAGTGTTGATCTTAGTCTGTGTTTAGTCTCTGTTCCCGTGACCCTGTGTTAAGCTTGCATGTCTTGAGTCTGGTTTTCGGTCTGTGTGTCTTCCTGTTTTATTTTGATACTTCCTTTTCCTATGTATTCAGTTTTGCTTCCTCCCGGTCTCGTTACGTTAGATTAGTCCCAGCTATGTTTCCCTGCTGTTTCTAATTCCCTCGTTACTCCCTTGTGTATTTAAGCCCTGTGTTTTCCTCGGTCCGTTGTTGCATCATTAACCATCATTTACCCTGTCAGTACTGCGCGTGTCCTCTGTGCTCCTGACTAATTCCTAGTTCTCTGTTAGTTTTCTAGTTTTGTTTTCTTGTATTCGGTGTTAGAGATTTTCCCAGCAATATAAAGCTGCTGCTTTGAGTTTACCTTTCTGTGTACAAGTCCTGCATTTGGGTCCTTCATCCTGCCTGCTACAGCACAAACCATGACAGTTTATGAGACAGGCAGAGTGAAGATTCAAAGAGTTGAACAGTAATGTATCTGACATTACTTCTAGTACTCTGCAAAAGTACTTTGCTGTAATTTGTGGTCTTCAGCAACACGTCTCCAGGCTAAAAGTTTCCAGAGGAGTGTTGTTTTGTTTGGTTCTTAAGCCAACACTGACCTGCAAGTTATTCAATCATGATAAAGGAATGAACCAGAGGTGTGTCTACACATTTTTTACACTATCTCCAAAAGTTGATTCTGTTCATCTGGACGTAGCGTTTTGTGGGAGAAACGTTTCGTCACTCATCCAAGTGACTTCTTCAGTCTCAGCTGACTGCAGGTTTCCCCATATCTTATAAACAGTACATTTGCATAATGACTGAAACCAGCCCACTGAAGGAACAATGGGCTGTGAGGTCAGTTCCTTAATCTTAATTATGCAAATTCTCATGACCATTGATCAACAACCACTGACCAAAACCCACTGATCAAAACCCACTGATCAAAGACCACTGATCAATGGCCATGAGTACCATTCACAGACAGTTGGGGAATGGCTGCAATCACAGCATTGTAAGATGGTGACAGATGTACCCTTAGGCCCCCTCCTTGATTCAGAGATGGTCTTTCCCTTTTCACGTAATGAGAGAGTGAGTGAGAATTTGCATAATTATGATTAAGGAACTGACCTCACAGCCCATTGTTCCTTCAGTGGGCTGGTTTCAGTCATTATGCAAATGTACTGTTTATAAGATTGGGGAAACCTGCAGTCAGCTGAGACTGAAGAAGTCACTTGGATGAGTGACGAAACGTTTCTCCCACAAAACGCTACGTCCAGATGAACAGAATCAACCTTTTGGAGATTTATTTTCCTGGATGATTGAGAATGCATCAAGAAGATTTTTTACACTAATTTTAATTGGTAGCCCTGGGCACGTTCTTGCTATTTCTTTATCTGAATTTGTTCCCATCTATTCAGCTGAATGCATATAAAGCCAGCGTTAAATGTGAAAATTGACAGGCAGGAAAGCTTTTTACAAGAAAACTTGACTTTACAATTTTGTTGAAGAATAAAGGTGGTCATACCAAATCCTGACTTTATTCAAATAAAATATAAAAAAAACAACAACAAATATAAATATAAAGAAATGGTCAGTGACAACATTTCAAACTTGCACTGCAGGAATCTACCGTACATCCTCCTTCATTAAATACAAAGTAAATGTGTCTCTGGTTCGACCCCTGGCTGGTGTGTGAATGAGGCATGTTGTATAAAGTGAGTGTAGAGTACAACAGTGTTCTATAAGAACCCGCCCATATTTTAGGCCTCCTGTGTGCTTAAAGCAGCACACATACTGATGGCAAGATTTAGTTTCCCTGACATAAAGAAAAACGTTATAACATGACCTTAAATCTGAATATAAGTAGTGATTATGTTACGTGCCTCAACTCCGGCAGACAGATACTCCTGTAGCCCATTACATGACAAATTTAGAAAAGATGTTCCGACTTACAGAGTAATTCTATGTCACAGGTTGTAAGAGGAGACTCAATATATGTCTAAGCAGTTACAGTGAAATCACATGAAATCGAGCATTATTTAATGACATGGGGTAGAGATTAGGTCTCAGCACAGTGAGGACAGCAGACACTTCTCATCTTCTGCTCTAAGTTGTGGATAATGAGCTCTACAGCATTCACACACACTGCAGCATACAGCTGAATCATCATCTAAAAGTATGGGACTTGGAGCTAGATGATGACATTAATATATGATCAGGAAGTCAAGTACATTTTTTTTCCCTTCACACTTCCTTATTGAGTTTCCATGCCTGTCCGAGAGAAGCAGAATCATTGGAGCCTTCCCCGACCAGGAAGTTATCGCACTAATGAACTTAAGCTGTGGGAGATGTGGGAGAGTGAACTAAGGTAACACTGGACCACTGCTAACATTTCATTTAAACTGGACATATACATGTATTAGGCACAGTTACACAGTTATTTACAACACTAGCTTATCTTCAAATGTATGTCAATATTTCATTTTTAAAAGCTGGAATATTGTGATACTCATGGCTGTAATGAAACAAGCTTTTTTGAGTACAGCCCAGAAAAGAAAGGCCAAGAGGTTTCTCTCCTGCGGAGGAGAAGTTCATTAGAATTACAGCCTCAGAAACTGCAACAACAGCTTGGATTAGAGCTCACATCACCACTTTTCAACTGTTCAAAGGAGAATGCGTGAATCATGTATTCACAGATTAATTGGTGCAGCAAAACGACCGCTCAGGGAGATGTATAGAAGGAAGATAACTGATTGGGCCAAGAAGAAGAGGGAATCGAAATTAGATTAGTCCAAAGACTTTGGCGTGATGGTTTGATATGTGACAAGAATGAAAGCTTTTTGGTTCCATTTTTAAGCGATGCAGAAAAGGAGTACGGATATTGGAAGTGTTATACGTTATAATGATGTGGGGGAATATTTACAAAAGTCACTTTTGTCATTTTCTTCACAATACAAGGCGACAGGTAACCAGCATGACAATGAGCCAACAGGACAATGAGCCAAAACACTGCTGAAGTGAAGTTTACCAGGAATCAGAGGTATTATTAAAGCAAAATTACAAACACTAAGCCAGGACCCCCTAGTGGGGTGTGAAGGTACTGCAGGTGGGCTGCAATAATAACTGTTTGCTCACAAGTATGTACAACTACCGATTTACAGTATATAAATGTATTTATATAAACAGTGAATTAATACTGGTAATAGGAGTTGGTTAGTTTGGGATATTATGTTGCTCTTGTATTGAAGTTTGTGTCCCAGTGGCAGGTCGGTCACACATTGGCCTTAACACTTTTCATATGACTGGGTAGAATTAGCAATTTAGAGCCAATAGCTTGTGCTGTTTATGTTATTTGAAACCAACTTTTAAGGAAATACATGACTTTCTTTTGCAATTTGGGCAAAGGAAAGACTGGGTGGGCACCGTGGGAAGTGGATCGCAGCACTATTGACTTTGGGAATGGCTGCATTAGACATTAGTGGTGGGTGTGATACAGATACAGCATTCATAATTTTATAAATCATTAGAATTTTTAAATACTGCTGAAGAGTTTTTCAAGTGGCTTGTTATGTTATGTTATTGGCTACTAGTAGGATTGGCAAGTGTATGCGGGGTAGTGTGTCCTTTCCAGTCATAGTTCTAATCATATGACTCATATGCATTGATATGAAATTTTTAATCCAGAACTATCTCTCTTCAACAGGCGGTACATGGCAGAATAATAATAACAATTTACATAATGATTTGTGCAATATAAAATATGTCCAGCACCAGTAACTGCACATTTATAAAACTTCACAGCTGAACATCAGGTTAGACTATGTTAGCTAGGTAGATGGTAACAGCTAGGACGGGCTCCATCGCCACATTCAACAACTGTACAGACTGACGGAGGATGAAGAAGAGAGTGTACACCAAAATAACTCGTGATCAAACGACTAGCGTTGGACTTTCACTGCAGGTGTGTCTCAGGCAGCTCTTCCACGCACAGCAGTAGAGATCCAGGTGAAGTGGAGACGATGTGTTATTCAAGGCTAACAGATGTTTTTTCCCATCCACAGAACACTGCGTGCCACCTAAGAGTCCAAATATTGTTTGAAAGTCGAATTTTACAGCTGTTAACGCTATGATGACTTTGCTTTGAAACGTAGCAGAACAATAGATCCCAACGATCATTTTCAGCCTTTGACCTTTCTAAAAGCGCTGCTGTCAGATTGCCCGTAGATCAGTCATCCATAACGATTTAGTTTGTACTATGACTGAACACCAGCTTAGCCAAGCCTTTGGACCACATAATGCCACTGGTGTTACAACTTGATGACAGAGGATTTGTTACAGGGGGTGCCTCCGTGGATCCAAACAGTCCAGACTGTTTTTCCTCATTGTTCACTTACTGAAGGCAGAATCGGTGGTTGACTTGTTTATCATAGCTCTGATCTTTTACAGCTCCATTTTCTGCCTTGCTTTTTGGTTTAAGGCTGTAATGCCGATCACCTCAGCACATAAAAAATATCACAAACAAGGGTTTGAAAATTAGTTTGACTGTAGAAGAAATGTCATATTCCACAAATACTGATGGAAACCCTCCAAAAAAACTAAAATCGAGTAGAAAAAATACTTTTGTATGTGCAACTGTCACGATGCAGATCAAACTTATTTAATTTGTGGCAAACTTTTAAGCAACAGGAATCTTCAGCATTGTGCTGTAGAAATAATGACAGAGCTGTATGGGACTTCATGCACAGGCGATGCATAATTCAAAGAACTGCTCGATAGGCAATCTAATTCATGACAATGTTTCTCTGCATACCTCACCTTTTCACAGCATCAAAGTCTGCTTCCAATTCCCCAGAAGCATTCAAACATAATGCTAATTTTAGTGTGGGCCGGACTATTCTTTCTTTATGCAAAACTGAATGCAACATTTAAAGGTGTCACCCCCTGTCAGAGTCTGGAAAGTGAGGTATTACAGAGAAAGCTTCTAGTAAAATCTCCAAGAAATGAAGCCTGCAGTAGTTGATACTGCTACCGACGCTGTCGGAGCCATTGTCACAGGGCTTGGACATATATAGGCCTTGAATTCCTATTTAAAAACTGTAATCATGACTGCTCTGTGAAGAGAGAGCAGAGAGCTGCTCAGAAATGCCTCCCAACTGTTAACCAGCATCTCACCAAAACAGGGTTAAAACAACAATACAGCCACATGCATGCTCATGTTTCGCTTCTAATTATTTCTAGCACGAGTTAGTTGTTTCCTGATCATTCTTTCGTAATTACTCAGGTCATTCAAAGACATAACAATTCCTATCTGGCAATTTTTTTTACATTTTGGTTACAAACAGCCTAGTTTGTCCACTGTCACCTCATAAATTCTTGAACAAAATGAAATAGCAATGTGCTTATTTGAAAACAGGCAGCTGCATACCATTTGCAGAAAAAGATAATACAGACAATACCACAAAAGCTTTAACGGTTGCATTCGAAAGCCAATTTTTGACTGCAATTTTAGTGAGTTAAGGGCTTTCCAATTGGAACGCACTTAACAGAGCTTGTGTTGTTTCCATTATCAGCAACAGTTACAATAATAATTTCAAGTTTTTGCAAAGATAGAAAATAAAAGTGCCACACTCAGAATGTCGCTCTGTTTTATCCGAACTAGCTCACTAAAACACAAAAATGAATAAATAAATGTGTGAGCTGTGAAAATGATTTAGTGTCCTCGAGTGACTGCAGAGATTCTGTAAATCCCAAAAAACCCCAACACAGCACTTTTGTCATCACTTTCTTCTTCCCTGAGAAGATTTATATCTCTATTACTCATAAATTAGTGGAACTGTCGCGTATAAGACTGCTGCAAAAATATCACCGAAACCATCTGCACAGACATTTCCACCTGTTTTTTCTGTTTATTTTGCAGATCAAATATATGATGTGTAAACATTAGCAAATATGGAATCTTTTCTTTTTGCACTTTTTGTTATGAGAGGCATTTATCTTAATCCAGCCGTCACTCCGCCAATATGCTCGGTTTTGTTCCTGCTGCTGCGTAACTGCTTGGATGCTGATGCTGTGATGCACACAAGTATATTTGTACATAAAACTGTTGTCCAAGTTACCTGTGCAGTTCACAAAAACATCTGGATAATACAAAATTGAAATAGTAAGGACAATATATTACCTTTTTGTCCTTACTGACCTTTATGACCAGATTTTTTTGCATCCAAGTCTGTGATTGGCTGGTTTTGTGGCACAAATATAACAGTTGAGCGCGCACGGGCAGAAATGTTGAGAGCGCGAGCAACACATTGCGAGGGAGCGCAAATGCAAAAACTGAGCGAGAGGGGCTGCTATTGTGTGTGTGTGTGTGTGTGTGGATAATAGCAAACACTGAAATACATTTTTTGCACACAGCAATGAATTTTGTTCACTCAAATTTAGCTTTTCTTCGCTCAAAATACATTTCTCCTCAAAATGCAACACTCGCACCTGCAATTCTTTTAACGTGCAATCAATTGTTTTTTTTACGTGCGATCAGAATAGTGGCACAAAAATAACGCCATATTCCACAAATTAACCTATGTAATTCATTAGTGTGAATATTTAGTGCGGATAATTCAAAGAGCAGTGAGGACTACTGGAACATGACTTAATTTTGATGCCATCGGTGACAAAACTAAAAGGAAAGAAAAATCCTTTTAACAGGTGATGAGATGAACAGGCACCGAGTAACATCTGTGTTGTAAAGAAGTCAAACTGCCTACAATGTACGTGACTTTTACTTGTGCTTGTGTTTTGCTGTTTGCATTGCTAATACGAAGAGTAGTACTGTGTGTACAGTAGAGGCTAACGCCAACATTATTCACTCTGCATGAACAGAGGGTGTTGTAAAATGAAGTGCCTTGAATTGTCCATGCATTAATCAAACTGTCTTATCTGGTGTAGATGATGCTGTTTAGCATCTGTGTATCAAATCGTCACTGAAAAAGAAGTAGGTCAAGCTGAAAGTCCTAAAACTCTGTGTTTCTCTAACACTCTGCTAACTTGTATCCCAGTAGCCCTGTTACACCTGCGACAGGCTGTTCTTCTTCTCGGTATTACAACATGATTCATGCAACTTCCAGCCCAAAGCACCAGGTTACTGCCACAGGGACTACCTACAGCACTATGGAAATTGGCTGCTGCCTGCATTACGCTGACATTCAAAGATTTTCGCATCTAACTGGAGCGAAAAATATGTACAGATGTAGAAAAAGTCTTTGATCTTTGCTGTTTCCACGTTTTTCTCTGTCAGTTTGCAGATTATTTCGGCCGTTTGCACGGATTACAGTTAACTTCTGTATGTATTTATGTAGTTGTATTTTCACTGCTGTCATTCATGCTTAGTAGATCGCAGGATATTTTGAAAATCCACTACTGTCTACACTCTATCCTTCTGCTGACATGTTTGTTTCCATAACAATTTCAAATCAAATATGTCCTCATTAAAACTCTGAAAGGCTCCAAAATGCTGTTCAATGCCACAGTGCAGGATAATAGCAGAGAATAGCAGACGCATTTGGGATGAAACAAAGCTCTTTTTTTCTGGCTGTGTTGTTACCCATGAAGTGACGTTAGGTCATCCCTGCATTTTTATGATCACAAATAAATTCTTTACATAAACAAACAAACAGTCACAGAATCTTTACAATGTTTAATTAAGAACTGAAATCTCTGTGGTGTTTCAGCTGATTGGTTCTGACCTCACAAAGAATCCAATCTGATTGCTTCTTTATCTGCAAAAACAAAGGCAATGACAATCCAAAACAATTGAAATTACATCGCACTAGATGTGCATGCTTCAACATTTATCAGCTATGAACATGTTTCACATAAAACATGTAAGATTTGAAGAATAAAAAAAACGAATAAGTAAACTAAATAAACTATAAACAAATAAACTTGGGTGGGAAATACTTGATCAGATCAGTAATGTGAAACAGCACATGCCATCAGTATGAAGGGTTAGGGTTATTTTTGTTTTAATTGCCTAAAAAATAACCGATAACCTTGACCCTATTTTGAAAATGGCAAGCTGACAGGCAATGATAATGAGATATGTTCTTCTGAAGTTAACTGTTAATTCTGGTATTTCTGTACAACTATTTCTACTTCATTTTAGATTTACAGTAATGTGAAAAAGCCTGATTTCATTATATTTTGCTTCCAAGAAACCAGAGTTGTCATTTAAAGTGGCCTTCTCCACTTTCTTTGGTTTTCTGAGGGTCTTCAGAGTTTTTCTTTGACTGTTTTTTAACTCATTTTTAGTACAGAAACTCATACGTGTCCATTTTCAAGCAATATTTTTGGGTGTTCTTTTGTTAAGCCATTTCGCACTAACCTAAGAATCCTTCAAACCTAAAAAGGCACCAAACTCAAAGGCTGAAGCAGTGTTGGGTCTACACATATCAGACAAATGAGCAAAGAACAAAATTTTAAACAATATCTTCAGGTACTTTTGGTTACTGTATAAGCAGTCTATTGCAAAAACACATTGTTTGTTCTTACTAGCTTAGTTGAATCTATAAAAATGCCAAAGATAACACAATTTCACAGGCATAAAATTGTAGTAGGCCTACAAATCTACAGCAGATGAATAGTATCTGAAAGTCATGTCCCAAAGAAAGTGGAAAAACTGGAGCAAAGACCTGACACAAGAACCTGATACTACTATTTGCCAAAGCTTCATTAGAAGTGGTCTCAGGTGGAAGGATGGCTGTCAGCGGCAACAGGTCATAAGAAGCGATTAATCTAAATTTTTCGTTTTTGCTTCAAATCATCATTGTGTAAGGAGGAGGTCAGGAGAGAGGTTCAACAGTGAGAGTCTACAGCCATCTGTTGAACACGGTGGAAGCTCTGTCATTGTGAAGTGTTGGGGGTTTTGCTAGAACTGATGAAAGATTGACATACTGACAGATTCTGGTCCATCCTGTGATGGAGTCTGATTGGCATCATCATTTTTCAGCATGAATTTTCAACACGGTGTATATTTTTACTCCATACCTGAATAGAAAAAACACACAATGGAGATCTATTAGGTGGCGTGACCATCCCAGAGCCTGGACCTCGACTTTATCGGTGTGAGTTCATCTTTGCTGAAAGACAGCCAAAGACGAGCTTTGAATGTCCTTCAAGAAACTTGGAGAACTATTCCTGAAGACTAGTTAAAGCAATTACACAAAATTCTACAGACTCTATGTTTGCACTTTTCAATAAACAAACGCATTTCCCATTTTTCCCAGCAAAGTATATAGAAATGAGGTGTGGCTAAAAACCTTTTGTACTATTTTTTTGTGTGGCTTTTTAAAAATACCAATTATTTCAATAAAGCAAGTGACTGACGTGCACGTAACTTTTGCTTCACTTTATGCGCCTTTAAATACCAAACTTTTAATGTTATGTGCTTACTTGCATATTGCATGAATTACTTCTGGTTGCATTAGTAAAAATGGAACATGATAATATGCTCACTTATCCGAAAAAAGAAAATATAAAAATAAAAAATATTATTCAGCATTGTTAATTACACACTAAGAGCACTGATTATATTTTCCTATCCTCAAGTGAACACGTAGATCTTTTTTACAGCACTATCTTTTTTTTTTAAACACAGAACATGTTCTTCATGCAAAGCAATCAATACCGAAATAAATCTGAATGTCAAAACACAGAAAAGAAGTTTAACCTTTATTGGAAGATGTTTTTCTGTGGGTATATCCATCAATACTGAAAAATACTTCCCTGCACAATAATCGCCACTCTGTATCAGCAAGCAATTGAGTGGGGGCTTTTTGAACAGCATTGTTTGTACTGGTCCTTTGAAACTAATCCAGTGAGGGCTCGCAGGTTTTAATGTCATCCAACAAAGCCACAATCAAACGGCTATTCACGTGGTATCAATGGCAATCTTCTAAGAGCTGGAAGGGAGATATATCTGAGCAGACTCTGCTGTCTCTCCCCTAAGCTGTCCATAAACGAGAAGATTAATGGCCTGGCGACAGTTCTGATTCTTTTGTCCTGAACTGTCTTTATGTTCTGATTCTGACCTTGTTCGGAAAGCGTTTGCCACCATTTTAGCCACAACAGACTCCTTACAGGAATGAGCTCGTCGTGTGTGAAATGTGAAATAGTCAGCATTTATGTTCTTCACTATTGTGCTGTTTGCAGCAACAGAAACATCCGCTCCCAAAACATCTGGGCAACGGCTTTGAGTAGCTTGAGGTTTTGGCAAAAGAGAGAACACAGTGAATTTCTTTGTATACTTTGATTGGCCCGATTTATCTTCAGAAATATGTATTTAGCATTACAGAAAAAAGATGAATGCTCCACGTTATTTGTGCTGAACATAGACGACTATAATCAGAAGACAGTCCTGACTCATGGATTCCTACATAATCCGTGTAAGTACTGTTTCTGCTTTGAAGCACAGTACACTATGAAATGACTGCTTCTAAAAAGACTTTTTGTTTGTGTTGCCCACAATAACTGTGCGTCTGCCAACACTATTAGGCATGCTGTAAATTTATTGTGCATGGTTAGTGAACAGCATAGCACTCTAATGTGGCCGTTTTAAAGCTTACTGCACCGTCTGCAGAGCAAACACATGAGAATCAAGATGAGGAGGTAAGTGAAACAAAATTAATCATATTTTTTATTCTATCACTCTCCGACTCTATCACTCCGGAGCTGAACAGTGGACTCTGTCATCCTTTCTGTCTTAGACAGACATACGGACAGGTAGACTCAGTTCCCCAGTGAAGTGACAAATGGTTACACAACCCTTAGTCTGATATAACACCTTTCTGGGCAGCAAAGCCTAACAAGAAACACGAAAGAAATACTCCCAGGGCAAGTGTCCTACAGAGTGTGAGTCCTGTAATATGGGCAGTAAACAAAATACCGTAATTGTCGGGCTATAAGCCGCTACTTTTTGCTTTTGCTTTTAGTCAGGTGCGGCTTTTCTATGATTTTTGTCATATTGTAAGACGATTTGTTTTGTTTGTTCCGCTGTTGTACGGCACTACGTTGCCTGGCGGAAGGGCATGTGATCAGACACACAGTATCGGGGTTCAAGAGTGGTATGTTGGTCACATGTCCATCCGCCAGGCAACATAGTGCCGTACAAGTAGCGCGAAAAACAAACTTCAAAGTAGCGCTACGCGTTCAGCGGGAGGCGTGGATGACGAGCGGCGATAAACTTGCGAAAAGCAAGTTATGCTCAACTCTACCGGTGGAATCTGACAGCGTGGAAAAGTGTGAAAACATCCATGATCACCAACGGATTTCGAAGGGCTGGACTGCTGCATGATGGAGACGCCGCCACGGCCCTTCAGAAGGTGTTCGACTCTGACACTGACAACTAGTGATGGGTCGTTCGCGAACGAAATGGCTCTTAGAGCCGGGTCTTTGAAGTGAACGACGCGAGCCGGCTCCTTATTGGGAGCCGTGAGGTTTTTTCTTTCTTTGTCTCACCCTCTCTGTCGCCCTTTTTTTCGCTAAACTCCGCACGCGCGGCCTGTACTTTGCGCTGGGCAGAGGGGGGAGGGGCGTTAGTTACACTTGCAGCAGCACAGGAACAGAGCCAGAGAGAAAGAGAGCGAGGGACAACAACGTCACATTAGAAAGGTATAGTAATCATCCACTATTTTCAGTTGCAGATGATAAAGGATTCAGAAATCATGCAGGCCCATATGACAGAGAATGTGCATCTTCTTTTTGTTTTAATATTTTCATTTATATTTAATTGTGTTGTGGTTTGCAGTGTTTTGTGTTGTTTCACGTTAAATTTGTTTAAAAGGAAAAAGCTGAAAATTTAAATAGTTAAAAGTTTAAAATGTAAATAGTTGTTTTTTGTATTATATGATTTATTTATTACATTTTATGTGGAGTGAATAAATAAAGTATATTTAACTCCAAACTCCAAAACATGTACAAACTCTAAAACTCGTAAAAACTCCAAAACACGTAAAAACTCAGAAGCACGTACAAACTCCAAAACACGTAAAAACTCAGAAGCACGTACAAACTCAGAATCACGTACAAAAGACAACAGAAGTGCTCCAGGATGCTAGGGCGCAGTGTTGAGCTTTTGTTACCTCGTGGCTACACAAGCCAGGAAGTATCAACAACCGGATTTGGGGTGTGGTAGTAACAGGTAAATGAACTTTTTTTTTTAATTATTTGAATAAATATGAGTGCTTGTCTATAAATACACAAACAATACACACATGCTTTCAATTGTGTAATTTAAGTGATCTGGGTAGCTCTGTTTTGGAAGTTCAGTAAACGCTAGAAATGTGTTTTGGAGTTTGTACGTGCTTTTTGGAGTTTGTATATGCTTTAGAGTTTGTACGTGCTTTGTCTCTAGGGGCCATATATAAACATATATAATAAAACCACTTTTTTTACATTAGTAATTCCTTTTCTGCATAATTTTATATTATTGTTAATGATTGAATAATTAAAGCAACAAAACAACCTGAAGAGCCGGTTCGGAGCCGAAGGAACCGGCTCTTTTTAGTGAACCGAGCCGAAAGAGCCGGATCTCTAAAAAGAACCGGAAATCCCATCACTACTGACAACGAGGATTTGTTTGGTTTTGAAAGTGACAACGAAGGAAAGAAGCTGAGAGTGGATGAAGAAGCCATCCTGAGCCTGTTCGTATCCGACACTGGAGAAGAGGACTTTGGTGGTTTTAGTGCGCAGGAAGATGGTGGTGAATGACTGACTTTTCTTCTTGTTAAAGAAATATACCTAAAAAGTTATGCAAATATGTACCCATAACTTGTTTTTCAAAATATTAATAAAAGGGGTGTGTCTCCAAACAACCATCTCTTTCCTGACAATTCCCTTTGTGCATATTCTCTTACATATGATAAGTCAACATTGAAACACCTGCGGCTTTTAGTCAGGTGCAGCTAATGTATGTACAAAACAGGATTTTCCCCTGATTTTAGCTTGTGCGGCTAATATTCAGGTGCGCTTTGTAGTCTGGGAAATACGGTAGTTGGACTTCAGATAGTGTCTCTATTCATCAGTTGTGGGAAACATGTTCCAAAGTAACACATACTGTAATTACATCACATTTTTTAAATAACACAGAAGTGTAACACATTACTGTACTAAATTCAGTAATCACATGGCTCTTCTTTGTGTGCACTGGTGCTACAATTAGCGGTTGTTAGCTTGTGTGCAAAAAAGAGGTCGTGGAGCGGTCTACAACTTTTGAGAAGTGGAGATGTGAAGATTATTTTTCGTTTTACTTTATTGTTAAAGTGGAAGCTGAATCCAGAAAACACAGAACTGGGTCTTTGCAAACATCTGCACAGATAGCATGCTAACACAAAGCTAGCGAAGAACCCAGAGTGATGCTAAAGCTGAGTGTATGCTAACCCTGAACTTTAACAGGTGAAAAAGCAATGACGCGCAGTCAGGCTTGAAGTATTGTAGCAGTAGAATTGCAGTGACAATCTTGAGTTTCCTCATTAGGATACAGGTTTTTGTTAACATGTGGAACAGTAAGGTTTATATTACCTGGTAATTAACACGTTCAGGTAGGGTTGCCAACTCCCTGAGAAATAAATAAGGGACACCTCGTGGCCAAGGCCGGGCGACCCAGTTGTCTTCACCCTTCCCAGTGTGGTGAATTTTTTAGCTCTTTTTTTGTGTGTGAAATTATTTTTTTAACCATTTGACTTGAATTTGATTTAAGTAGATGCATATTCTTTGTGATATCAACACATGGGAAACTAAAATCATTTAGCCATTTATTTTTAGCTCAAAATGACAACATTAACACAATAAAACAGGTCTCTTTCTTAAACAGAAGCCTGTCATGCTTAACTTTTGAGAATAAAAGTAAATCTTTCTTTAAAAGAACTCTGTCCTGCTTAACTTAAAATTATATAAATTAATAGAAAACAATAGAAAGAAAAAATATTCTTGTAACAGTGCACATTTAGTGCATTTAGTGCAATTGGCTTCAGCAGAGGCATTATTTCAGCTTTTGCTCCCGTTTGTAAACCCACTTGTTCCCATGATTACGCATCATAACTCATCATCATTATTCATCTATGTATTACTTTTATGTATTACTCATCTATTTGTTGTAATCATCTATCCTTGCAGTTGTTTATTACACAAAATAAATTATATTATCACACTTCTGGCCACATAGCGCTGATATTCACTGCACATGCCCATTTTAACCTTAACCAGAGGGTTTAAAAACAAACAAACCAGTGTTTACATACCACATCTGCTTCTGCCGTGGCCTGGTGGACAAAAATTGGTTAAGGGTTCCCGAGCTTTCACGCCCCTCATGTTCTTCATGTGCCCACCATTAGAAGCATGCCTATGGAAAAAGTGCGCCGGCACACAGTGCAGTGCGCTTTATAGGTGTTATCGTGCACTTTTCCAGCCAGGTGTTTTCCTTTTCCCATTCTTCCCTGTACTTTTGTAGCCTTTTTTTCTTTCTCTGAGAGGAACAAACATTGCTGGTCTAATGCCTGGCTCACACTGTATGATTTTTGGCCCATTTTGAGCCGATTTTTGAGTCGTGCGACCAATTTGGTGATCGGCCCGATTTTGGCCTTCATCGTGCATCGTGTAGTATATGTGGGGTAACGAGAAGCGATTAACACCTCACGACCAGCTCCCGATCATCAATCGCTCGTGAGGGTGTCACCGCAGCCGCTCACACTGCTCACGCGCAAACACGTAAACGTCGGTGAAAAAGACGGAGCAGCACGGCTGTGCAGCGTGTGATCTGGACACAAGCGATGGAGGCACAACTTGTAGAACTTTGGAAAGCTCATCCGAGCCTTTTCGATGTGGCATCACCAAATTATCACGACCACAACAACCGTGAAAATAGTTGGATTTACATTGCTGCTCAATCACAGCTGCCTGATCAGTGTTTTTCATTAGCAATTTAGCAAAGTTGATGGTGGTGTGTGTCTGTGTGAGTGAAAGACAGAGAGGGAGAGCGAGCGACAGATTTTCTGTTATAACCTTCATTTTATGGAGGCACAGTGTGAGCACTCAGGTCGCATCAGAGCATCGGGCGGTATAGTGTGAGACCCTGCATCGTGACCTACGAACTTATAACCCATGCGAGCCAATCGTGCAGTTTGAAAATCGCAGTGTTTGCCCAGCTTCAGGTGTACTGTCGTCTGAGACCGCAGTGTCGGCGTTTGTTTCCCTGTTGGCCATGCTTTTTGTTGTGGTCATCTGTTGTCTTCCGGTATTTTCTCTGCAAGCGACCTTTCCTCAACCAATGAGATGAGCGGTAATCTGAATTGTCATACTCGAATTGTCATAAGTGTGCTGTCAGCTCATTGGTCACAAAGCAGGAGCGGGGCTGGGAATTGTGTTTTCAAACAAAGCGTTAATTACATTAAAACTTACAGACTACTTTTGATTCTCACTGTATTACGGGACAAAGTGCGTCCCTTTTCAGCTCAATACGGGACGTGTACTTTTGTTTCTAAATACGGGACGATTCCGTTTTTTAAGGGACGGTTGGCAACCCTACGTTCAGGGCATATTATAGAGAATGTTACAGAATGCAACGGGCAGTGTATTAGCCATCTTTGCTATTACTATTGATTGAAGCAGTAGAAATGTTTAATGAATCTAGCATATATTCTTCCAAGCTAGCAGTCACTCAAGAATGCACCAGAATCCCTTTGTACAAGTCGGAATTTCAGAGTTCCCAGTGGGAATTTGAATCAGGAAACCTCTACCCCTTCTAGTTGGAGTTCCCACTTGGAAAGTTGGAACAGTCTCAGCAACCCCGAGTTAACAACCCAAGATGGTTCGATTAAATGTAAACAGTAGTAAAATCGTAAACCTTTAATCTGTACTGCTGCTATTGTGTATTTGTGACTCACTAAAATAAGCAACATGCAGTGCCCCGATCAGACTCTATCCACGAATGTGTTTATTAAGTGCAAAAAAACACGCATTGCTAGTGATAGATGAATAGCTCTACCTAGCTTGAGAACAACTCCTATATTTCCTGGCTTTTTTGGAACACACGTGTTGTCACTCCTAAGTTCCAACATTCAACTTTTGAAGTAGCTGAACTGCAGTATTGAATGCAGCAAGACATTTGTACTGTAAAATACAGATGTTTCAACTTACATTTGTGTATTGTTTTTTTGTAGGCTTGTATATGTGAATTGCACTTCAAAGATTCTATATTAAAATTTGAGAAGTAATACGGAAACCACCAACTATTAGATGTGTAAAGATAACCGTGGTGTATTGGTGATAGGAGAGAGATAAGTCAAGAGGATGTTTTTCTAATTGACAAGTTATTAGCTTAAAGTTTGGAGACCTTTGCCATCACGGTTAATATACATATGAACTAACAAAGACTGTAAGGAGGAAAATGGAAATAAACAGCAGTCTCCTAAAGCAAGGGTAAAATTCAGGGCTTTGTAGATCCATCCAATATCCAAGATGTTCTCCCTCTTCTGCTCCTTTGCAACATTTTGTTAATATTTGCTAGCCAGCACTTTAAAGCAAAATTTCAAGTTTCTGCCAGGCATCAGTGGTGTTCATACAATAAGTGACCGTGTCCTTTGGTGTATTCACGGTACCCTGTAACTGTAGCTTTACGGATGCAGGCGAACTTCTTAATGAGGCTCCCTTCCTTTTGAGTCTCTGCTTAGACTGCCTGGAACAGACGAATGTGTTCAGTCTGATAGCAGCTTGTGGTGCTATCTGATAATCAGATTATCAGGCAAACTTTGAATTGCTTTGCATAATGCACAGTAATAGTCACACACATGCACTCATTTCACAGATATGGCATCCAGAGGGATCCGGAGATTTAATAACTGCAGACATTATTGTAATGAAATAAATTTTTAATTAAAGTTCATATTTTTAGTAAGTTGCAGGTACTTCATATGAGTCCTGTGGGATGTGGGCAGTAAAGCCTTCCAGCTCAGCCCCCCTGTCTTGCCTCTGCCAGGAACATCATATCAGTGCTCATTTTGAGCCAGTCCATCAGCAAAGCCGTCTTGTGTCTTTACAACAAACCCTACAAGCAGCTGAAAGACTGAATGAACAATGCGGGATGTACAGTTTTGGTTGTTTTGCAACCTCTGAGTGACAATCACATAAATCATTCATTTCTTTGCGTTGCCTGAGTGTGAGGTGGTGCTGCAAAATTAGCCTTGAAATGGCAACTCAGAGCACATGTACACAGGGCGAGTAGTTCTTGTGCCTATAGACAACGGCAAGGTGATCTTGACTGATTTCCCTCCAAAAGGCCATGAATAAAACATGTATTGATATGCATATCAAACGGCGGGAGTTGACAAAGCAAAACAAAACAAAACAAAGATGTTGGGGCAGTAGAGAGAGGAGAAGAAAGTGCTTCCCCTCGAATTTGCTCTGAATGCCGAACATCATCAATTAGCAAGGGTTTGGCTCAGAGGCCATCTGGGGACTCCCGCCCTTCCCGGCTGCCTTCTTCTCAATATAATTGCTCCTCCTGAGGACGAGCAGGTGAGCGTACCTAGAAACGCCTGCTCCAGGTTAGTTAGACAAGTGCTTCAGTTTTGTGGGTTACAGCTGAGCTCTCTCTAATACTGTCATCAAGCAGATCTCAGCCCTAATGAAAGCTTTAATAGGTTAGAGAACAGTGTTTAAAACGATGAGAACCTAAGTGAGTGAAATCATTTAAATGGTGGAGTTCTGAGGTCATGTTAGGAGGCTGGCTACAAATTTGCTTAAAACGTGACAAGTTTCGATGAGGTGCACTTCCCTTCTTTGGCGGTGCTGCAAATTAGCTGATCATACCCACCTCACAGAGTAATCTACTCCTAATCAGCACATAATGAAGTGGGGACAGCTGGGCTGGTTTGGAGGTGAGCATGGATGTAGACCCAGGAGCATGGAGGGCCATGGAGTAGTCTGCCTAGCAGCATGGCTCAGCTGGCCTGACACCAGCAGGCTCACCGCAGGCTGCTCACCCAGTGGAATGACAGAGGTCAGTGCTCATCCTGTCACTGTAAAATGGCCTGAAGAGATCAGGGCAGCACTACCAGAAGAGACCTTGACTTAAAAGGCCATCTGACATGTACGTCAACCTAAGAAATGCCCTTCATGGGTAATGACCATGATTACGGAGACATACCACAAATGCATCATCCAGGGTGGCACTTATTGTACCATTCAGGAGCACTGCTGCTTAGACAGATACTGCATGTCTTTGAATTAGTCAACAATATTAGACCTTATCAGAATGAAAAGCTTGCTGTAAAATATTATTTAATTCATGGGAAAATTCTATTAAGTTTAATTTTGGCGGATTAAAAAAAAAACACTCCTACTTTCCATGAAGTATTTTTTATTTATTTCACTACTTTGTTAAACTGAATTTGTGAAATTGAAACTTTCTTACGATACACTATGCCATCCATCACAGCAGACATCTTATCAGTTTCTGCTGCTGCCACAGTTACATTATGACCGTGTGGTAGAGAGGCTGTAAATGCCAAATAATTTGGAAATTCTTCACAGCATTAAAGGCGCAACAATAATCAGGAGGGGATATAAGCTGACACTGTCACTGTGATGGATCACCTGTCTGAAGTCCTTTTTAAAGTTTTACCATATTTATATCAAATAACCGAAACTATAGGCAGCATAAAAAGATGGGGAAATGTAAAAACCAAGTAGCATTTGTTGTGAAATCTTTGCCCAAGACTCTGGAGAATATAGTGAATGTCACATTGTTTCTGGCTGCCAGCACTGAGCTAAGGGTGAGTCAGCTTCATTTAGTCAGCTAGCACTAAAACTCATGGGACACCACAGTGTTCTCACGGAAAGACGAAGCCACATTTTCCTCACCTTAAGGAAGAGTTCATTGGATTCACTTTCATCCTAATTGAGTACTTAGCAGCTGATTGGTTTTAGCCATTTTTAGGCTGAAAACTTTCAGTTTTTATTAAGATAGTTAGGTGACCTTAAACCCTCCTTCAGTTGTATGCTGCAATAAATCTAGGCTGCCGAGGGCTTCCCATGATGCCCTGAGCACTTCTTCTTCACTCACGTTGTGTTTGTACACCTCTCTGCATTTAATCATTAGTTCTTATCAATCTTTGGCTTTCTTCCACTGTGTGTCTTTTGTCCCGTCTACCTCCCACCACTCCCAACCAATCCCAGCAGATGCCTGCCCCTCCCTGAGTCTGGTTCTGCTTGAGGTTTCTTCCTGTTAAAAGGGAGTTGTAACGTTGGACCCAAGAAACATATGCTGGAGCGAATATGTTGACAGCAGAACTTTTATTTGATACTGTGGTTTTATTGACTGGGACACAGACACTCCCGCTCTCTCTCTGCTGTCACCTCCTCCTCCGACTGTCACTGCCAACATATAAAGAGACACAATCACTGTCAGATCCCAGCACACCTGTTCACCCCGCCCCTGCGCCGCCCCGGGAGCTCACTGCGTCCTCTGCAGCTGGCCAGAGACCACACCCACGCCACAGGAGTTTTTCCTTGCCACTGTCAGCAAGTGCTTGCTGATTGTTGGGTTTTCTCTCTAGTCTTGTAGGGTCTTTACTTTACAACATGAAGAGCGCATGGAGGTGACTGTTGTTGTAATTTGGTGCTATATAAATAAAATTGAATTGAATTGATACATTTCTATATACTTTATTATTTGCTTTAATGTTGTACATATTTTAGACAAGAAGACATAATCATAAAATATATTTGCTCTACTGTGGGTCCACTTTATTAGGCACAGAATAAGAATATAGTTGGGTTGTTTTTTCACCCCCCCCTACACGATACCTGATAATTTGACATATGAAGCAAACCTGAACTTTACAAGCTTTGCCATAGTTAAATTTATTGGCAACTATATGATATTTTTGCTATGATGCAAAATCTTTTGCTCCTGCCAACACTTTCTGTTGCAACACGACAAACAAATGCATATCCTCATTGGGGGCCAGAGCTGGTAGGAAGAACACTGTTGCTAACTTTTTCATCAAAGGGGGATTATAGTGCTAGATCACTGGCTGAGGAAACAAGGCACAGTGCCACATGGCTATTTGGCTAAGGGAAGCTGATTCGTTATTGGCCAACTGAGAAGAGGCGGCAGCACTCCAGTCAAGTCCCCTAAATACTGCATGTGTGTGTCAAATAGCTCGAATGCAATTAAAAATGTAATCCTATTCAGTTCCAAGGCACTGCACGCAATGTCAATCAGGGTTTCCTACGTTAATACATTTTAAATATTTGTGTGCACAGTTTACTTCACAAGAAGATATCTCTGCCCCGTTGGCCCTTTTTAGACGGCCACCTAATAATAACTATAATATCCTTGCTACCGTGTCATTGCTGCAGCATGCTCACTGCAGTCATTATTAATGGTATCGACTGCACTCGTGCTCCTCCTGCTGTGGCAGGCTGGATTGTCTGTCGTTACGTTTTTGAATTATTAAGGTTTACTGATTCTGATTCCCATTAAAACAACCCACTCTGCTTTCTTTTTCATCAACATCAGGCAGAGCTTTCCATTAATTAAAGAAGCACTGATGAAATGTAAATTCTACACAGATGACATTAGTGCTGAATGAAAATCTCACGGCCAATACAAACACAAATAATAACTCTGCAAACTGGTGGAGGAGGGACTCTTTGATATGCTAAAAAGCGCCATCTGTTACCATCAGTACCTTAATATACTGAGGAGATAGTGCCATCTGACTTCATTACTTTCAAAGTATGTTTTTGAAGTACAGGTAATGATCCCCCTCTTGCTCATAACCCTTCGCCAACACAAACAGGAAGCGGCCGCCTGTTGCTGATCCTCTACTTTCACGTTTTTGATATCGCATCAGATCGCTATCGCTTCTGCAGCTACATGGCAAAAGTGGAATCACAGTGCCGTGCAACAACTCAGCCCTGGAGTTTATCTTATTGGATGTGCAGATGCTTCATAATTTACTTCCACGATAAATGAAGCAGCGTTCCCACTGCGTGCTTGAGCAAAAATTGCCATAACACCTCCACTGGGATCTCTTTAATGAAATGTCATAATTAGGCCTACAAATCATCTATCGGTCTGTCCTGGTAACTCACTATATCAATTTTTCCCATTAGCATCAATAGCAATCTTCTGGAGCAACTGCATGGAGTCAGTTTGGGAAAATGCGCAAGTATACTCGTGACCTGACAGTCTTCAGCCTTTTCACCAGTTTCACCAACAGAGAAACAGCCCTGATTTAGTTCTTTAATTGTGGAGGTTCACTCGCGTTTCTGAGAGTAACGTGTGAACGGACTGCAAATGTTTATTATTATGACAGCTCTGATAAACAAGGCTGTTTAAACAGACTTATGGGCAAAGATTCGTATACGTGACATCAACTTGCTGTGTTGTAGCAGTTTGTGGTTTCTGCTTGGAGCCCTGCAAACTAAATATAGCTCTGTAATTAATGTGTGTTCGCATGCAAGACCACACCATGTATGAATATAGGCAGTCATAGGTTATGTGGAACAGTTGTACTTTTTATGCTGAACTGCATGTGTGTGCAAAAATAAAATAAAATCACAGTACAGTCTATAAAGCGGTACAATTGCATCATATATATATATGCACAGTACATTTGCTCTGTGGAGTATGTTTTCTGTTATATTGTACCGATTCTTCATTATGCAATTGTTAAGTGGCTCTCGGGGACAAATACATTTTATCTGAAAAGAATTAAATCCATAAATCTAAACCTATGGGGCTCCCTAAATAATTTTCACGATAAAAGCATTAACGGTCTTCAGGTAACAGAATTGCACGAGCAGGATTCTTGTTTATTTTCAGCATAACAAGGGTAATAAAATACTGTGTCAGCCTTGTTTTTCAGCATCAGCATTCACAGCCCTTTGTCATGACTTCAGCAACTTGTCCTATTTTCCCCCCGTTTGTGATGACAGTAGACTCACAGTGGTCAAGAACATACAGTGTCCTGCTCGGGGCGGGCTATGACTCACTCGGTGAATCTAGTCTTGAGGTGACACATGGCTAAATGGCTGCACAGTTCCCCCAGCTATGTGTCTGTCTCAGCATTAGCACTCTCCCAGTCTGTGACCGTGCTCGCTGAGCGTTTCTGATGAAGACTTGCATTGGTTGCACTTCTGACACAAAATGCTGTGAAATGCTGAAACACGGCTGACGAGCTGACAGGGACGAGAACGATGCGAAGAATCAGGTGGAGCTGGTGCAGAACGGATGTTTGTGATGTCTTAAAACCGACCAGTCAATATTGACTGGAACACTAAAGTAAGGGGGGTGGGGGTGCACAGAATTGGAGGGTTAAAGAACTACTAACATTAAGCCAATTAAGAAGCTGCGCTTCTATATTGTACTTTTTACACTATCCGGATAATATATTCACAGAACTTCATCAAACCACTCTGACTGTTTGGTGCTATCACATCTACTTCACTTTAATCATCTCCTTGATGATGATCTGCTAATGACAACAATAACCAAATTCATCTTGATCATAATCATAATGATCACAGAGCTGATAGCAGCAAAGCTATTTATGTTTTCTTGTCTCGGGACAGAGTTTCAGTCGGTGCCTTTGTTGAAGCTGCGCATTTTCCGAAGCTTTCCAAAGTTCGACATACTGGTCACTCTGCGACTGATAAACAGTTTATAAGCGACTTGATCTCAGTTTAGCTCTTAATTTTAGATCTGTCTGCTTTGTATGTGGGGAGATGACAGTAATTAAACTGTCACTCTTTGAGCTGCAGTTTCTTCTCTATGTTCATGTCTGGAGAAAAAATAGAAAAGCCCAAAAAACCCTACTGTTTAAAAACCGTACTCTTACCGTTTACCTCCCAGTGTAGGATGTTAAATCAGGTCGATTGCTATATATTACTATGTTATCGTTATCTGGGTTTTTTTGTGGTTTTGTCAGGAAATCTGCTAAAAATAATCGTATGCAGTCATGATAAATGTGGCTAAACTGACAGGCAGGGGTTACAAATAAGAGGATATCAGCTTCCTATTCATCTCTGACTGCCATTCACAGTAGAACTGCTTTGTTCTGTCAAAGACCAATTTCCATTCTGACAAGTAACAGTATATGAGTTTATAGACCATGGCGTGGCATAAATAAAATTTTAAAAACTGGGTTTAGAAGCATCTAAGCGAGTCCACTTTGTAAAATAAGCTTCTCATCGGTTCACACCAATACTCTAACAATGTGCCTTCAATCGCAGAGCAAAAGATAGCACATCATCTGAAGAGGCACATCAAACATGTTGTGCAGATGTGTATGCATGTGTGTGTGTGTGTTTTTTACAGAGCCTCTGTGAGGAGTTCGTTAAAGATAGCGTCCTCTGTGATTGTTCGAGATAATACTCAAGGGTCTGCAAATGGAACAGATACAGCTGTGACACGTCAACCTTGAAGAAAGCATATTTTCTCTGCTGGTGGGCGTGCCGAGCTGAATGCCCGGGCAAGGCCGCGAGAATGCAAAAGACTTCATAAGTGGGTTCAAAGTGACGAGACTAAAGAATATCTGCATGTATCTTTCATGCATCCCTGTGACTGTTAGAATAGATAGCTCTGTCACAGTGCATAAGTAGCTCACTGAGCTGGATAAAATCATTTTGTAGAGTCAGGACACTGATGTATTGCATATGTTTTAACAGCAAAGACTCCATTTCACACGCGCCGAGCTAGTAAAGCACTGAATGAAATCCAAACTTTAACAGGATGATGATATATTTGTCATTAGTAGCACTGTTATTGCTGTTCTTTCTGCCACCTTTCTGCCAATATGTAACATTGTCACTCCAACAACAATTTCTGTCTAATATGCAAATGTCGTGTTATAAATATAATCTCCATTCCAGAGTGATGGTTAATATTTTTTTAATTGCCAGTCTCCCTGACCTACTTTGGCTTATCACTATAATGGATTAAAATTCCTGTAAACAGTTTTATGCACCTTCTTATTCAGGCACACCTCAAAAGCTTTCACTTCTGATTAAACGCACATTGTCATCTGCTTTGCTCTTTCTGTTTTTCAGGTACCCGTGAGCAGATTGTTGTTCTGCAGAGCCACACTGGGGCATATGGTATAAACTGATGTCATCACTTAGGGCTATACATAATGGAATTATTCAAATTTCTATCGATTGGAGTCATTTGGTGTTTACAGTTTTCTTCTAAACAGCCACCAGAGACTGCGGCAGGTGGAGGATTACAGATACTCACAAAGGCAAAGAAAGAGAAAAATCAAATGCCGTTGGTTATGAGCTCTCTGTCTGATTGCGGCTGCATACAGTCGGCTCTGTTAGAATTTGGAACGATGACAATTTCTGTAGTTTTCTCACTGTACAGTACCACGGTTGATTTTAACTCACGATGAAATCGGAGTGCAAGGTGTCAAGCAAAAGTATTGTATTAACTGTTTAGGAACTGTAACTGCTTATATACACAGATCTCCATCTTTAGGGACTCACAATTAACTGATATTGTCCGAATGCTTATGGAGCTGACTATACTATTAACAGACCTCTCTGCATTGAATCATAACTGTTATTAACCTCTGTCTCTCTTCCACAGCATGTCTTTATCCTGTCTTCCTTCTCTCACCCCAACCGGTCGCAGCAGATGGCCCCGCCCCTCCCTGAGCCTGGTTCTGCCGGAAGTTTCTTCCTGTTAAAAGGGAGTTTTTCCTTCCCACTGTCGCCAAAGTGCTTGCTCATAGGGGGTCATATGATTGTTGGGCTTTTCTCTGTATCTATGAAGCGCCTTGAGGCGACTTTTGTTGTGATTTGGCGCTATATAAATAAAATTGAATTGAATTGAATTATACTATGGAGGAAAACAGAAGTAGGAAATCTGTCTAAACAAATGCATTTCTTTCTATTCACACACCTATCTGTGAGTAGTTGAATATGTGTGTGGATTAAGCTAACTAACTAATGCCTCAGGCACGGCGGAGTAATGGCAATCTCCTTGCATCTAGTGGCTGCACAGATTTTTTTGCATTTGGTGACTGATTGCAAGGCAACCAGTTGATCACCCAGAGGCTGAGCATGCAACATTCTCAACCTTTTGATTACAAAGAGATTAGTTAATGGTCCAGGAGAGTCCTGCCTCTCGCTGAGCCTGGTTCTGTCAGACGTTTCTTCCTCTTAAAAGGGATTTTTTCTTTCCACTTTGGTTACATGCTTGCTCATAGAGCATCATTTGACTGCTGTTGTGATTTGGTGCTATATAAATAAAACTAATTAAAACACACAAACATGCACATGGGCTACAGTTTTAAAACCTATGTTTAATTTCAAATAAAGGACTAAGTGGGCCATACATTAAAAAAGCAAACCCTGAAGCTTAAAAATGATTTGACCCTGGTGGAAGTTTTAGAGGTAGATGCTTTAAAGCAGTGGTCCCCAATCCCAGGCCTCGAGGACCGGTGTCCCTGCAGGTTTTAGATGTTTCCTTGATCCATCACAACTGATTTAAATGGATAAATGACCTCCTCAACATGTCTTGAAGTTCTCCAGAGGCCTGATAATGACCTAATCATGTGATACAGGTGTGTCGATCCAGGGTGAGATCTAAAACCTGCAGGGACACCGGCCCTCGTGGACTGGGATTGGGGACCACTGCTTTAAAGCTTAAAACCAGACAGGTCTAATCACTTGACACTGCAGAGGTTCTTGTCCATGCATTTGCGTCTTCACACACTGATTATTGTAACACTGTCCTTTCCGGGTCAGCGAAGAAAAGTTTTAGGGGTTTACAGATGGTACAAAATGCAGCTGCTTGCATTTTAACCAAAGATCCAGAACTGAAATCTCTTATCTGGTTGCTTTGTCAGGTTCGAGCAGATTTCAAGGTCCTGTTGCTCACTTACAAAGTTTTGAATGGTTTGGCGTCTTCACATCTCTCTGAGCTTTTGCACCTCTATGTTCCATCCTGTGCTCACCAAACTCACGATACTGGCCTTCTAGAAGTTTCTAAAGCCAGCAGAAAAGCTATCGGGGAGTATGCTTTTTCTTTTCATGCCCCATCTTTGTGGAACAACCTCCCTCGAGATATTAGGCAGGCATGCTCTGTGGAGCTCAGGTAAACACCCACTTGTTCACCCAATCCTATGTGTCTTAATTCTAAGCCTAAAGTTTTTACTGTTTTTCATTGTTGTTCCTTTTTGTTTCAGCAGTTTTTAAACTGTTTTGCTTTTAATTTTTTAAAATCTTTTTTATCTTCAAATTGCTGTTCAGCACTTTTTTGAAAGTACTTTATAAATAGAGTTATTGTTATTATTGTTATTTCTTCTCAAACTTCGGTACATAAAACCAAATCTGTAAGATTTTAAATCTTCTTAGCAACATGCTTGTTACTATTTGATTTGCTATTCAAAGTGTTTTTTATAAACTGTCTCTTGTGTCTTTCTTTTCTTTCGGTGGACTGGATGTATGGAAGACTGCCTAGTATTTATTTTGTTGTGATTCCAGCTACAATATTCTCCATGGGCGCTGTAAAACAAAGCTCGCGAAGCGCTGAATATCACAGATAGAAGATGTATATCAGTAGATACTCTTTCACTTCGGTGGAAGTAAGACGATTGAACTGATTCAATCTGCACACACAACCACAAAAACACATTCACACCGACCTCAGCAGCTACTCTCGGGCAAAGAAGCAGCCTAATGGCTAACAGCACGGACAAATTTGATCATACTGGGCTGTTCCCGAGAGAGATTGTGAGTATGGGTATACATCACAGAGTACTTAGCAATCAATCCTCAGGTGGAAAAAATAAAAGATATATAGGCCCCTACCATTATATCATCCTCTTCATTGTGGATTCAGATAAATATAACATTCAAATAAACATTTACCAAAGTATAACACAGAGGATGCTTCGTTAGATTATCACTGTTATTCACATCAGCAGTTAGCTTGAGGCAGTTATCTTCACATATGAAATATTAACGAGGCTGACTCTGTGAATCATTTATTGTAACTAATGTAGATATGATCTGCCCAGCTCATCTATTTGTTCACACCTTTGTCTGATTCGTAACATTTAATGCCTGAACAGCTGAACAACTACTAATTTTTTCTCGAGTGTAAAAAAATATTATAAACTGAATAAAATGTATACATTTCTGTGGGTACATGCATGCTTTATTATATGTTGGAAATCCATGTATTATCCATGCAGCATGTAAATGAGTAAATAAGCTGGAAGTATATGTGATCTTTACATTTCTGGCGTCTGCTAGACAAAAAACAAGCAGGCACAGGTTTGCCAGAAGAGGAAAGTATATCACAGGTTATGATGTGGTTTGATTGCGTACAATAGATTATGATCCTGGATGAGGTTTGTTGATCTACCTTCACTATAACAATACACACACAAAAACTATCTTATTTTAACTTCTAATTAAATAAACACAGAAGGGAGAATTTTTTGGGGGGTAAGCCAATTTTCAAGGTGAGAAACAGAGGTCATCGAAAGAGCTACTAACGCTAGCTTGGACCACTTCACAGGGTGAAGGACAAACGAGCGCAGTGCAAAATTACACAAACTAGAAAACTATTATATTACACTTGACATAACATGACAATAGAAGTGAATGATGACAAAATAGTTGTTCTTCTTACCTCAGCATGATGTAATTTCCCGATCAACCCAATAATAACTTTAATGAAAAACTTGAGAGCAAACTTCAGACCTGTTTCCACTTAGCTGACAAATTTAGTTTATGATTTCCAAACTCTGTGGGCTGGAAGACAGATGACATGTCTGCTCCTCCCTTGGATGACCTTTTTGTTCTAGAAGTAAAGGTAGCAATGCAAATATGATTAGCAGCCCATTGTGATTGCTGCATGACAAAAGTGTCTTCAAGATGCTAGATAAGATTTCCTCACGTACTGTTTTTGGTGCTTGTATTGAAATTGATATAACAGTAACAAACAGTAGTGAAAACACCCTAAAATTAATGAAAAAGTTGGGTCAGGAAGGGAAGCACATTATATAGAAAGCAAGAGTTTTGCAGCTTAAATTAGAATGATCATCCACCCAAATGTCCTCAGGCAGCTTTCTCCAAAGGTCGTGATGTCAAAAGTTATAAATTGAGGTGACACATTCTTGTCTTACAAGCTTCCTACATTTTGTGAAACCCACAGGCATAACAAAGACATCTGATAGAGGAAGAAAACAGTAGCTCACTATACTGTTGAATACAAGACAAAAGCATTGTTTGCCATACACATTAATGTGCAGACAGTACAGTGGTGAATAATAGATGAAATAAAGAATATAAAAAACAAATGTGTCACTCGTGGTTACGACTGCATTCTGTCTGCCGTCTGCTGCGGGTATTTTTTTTTCAGGCCACTGTCTAAGAGCATACCTCATCAAAATGTTCAGTGTTTAAGCCAAAATTAGGCAAAGCAGAAAAGGAAACTTTATCACTTTATCATTTCAAGTAGGAGAAAATCTACTGGAGTGGCTAAAAAGGGTCAGCTGAAGTACAAGGATACACCGGGGAGCTGTATCAAGGCCAACACATGAGTCCTGTGCTGCTGATTAGAGATGCCAGGCATGCTTTTAGCTGAAAAGAAAAAGCCATGACAGTGAATTAGCGGGCCAACTACCCGAAAGAATTCACAACAGGTTGTCCTTTAGATAGCCAGACGTGTTGGAAACAGCAATGTCTTGTCAGCTTCTGAGGTCATTCCCCATTCAGTTGAAAATATTTTCCCTATAATGTAATGTAGATTGTGTTTCTCGGATACAAAGGAAGCAAAAATGACAGGCATCACACATAAAGTGTTTTGGTTTTTAATCAGTTACATGATTTGAATTTTCACTCTAACCTGACGGTCATTTACTAATAGAAATAAACCGCTTTCATTGAATGGACTGGATTTTATTTCACCCTGTGTGCAGTCTTAGTACAGCAGTCTGTGACTCTAAGCCACCATTGGAGTCATCAGGCACTAATGGAGTCCTGCAGCAGATGGCGAAGACCCCATAGGCTACTGAAGTCAACATCATGGATTCAGTCTGGGATTACATGAAGAGACAGAAGCCACTTAGACGGCACAAATCCACAAACAAACTGTGGCAAATTCTCCAAGATGCCGGACATTTTCAAAATTGCACTATACCGTAACATCTAGGGTGGTTAATTACTATGAGAATATAAGAATCTGTAAGTTGATACTGGTGTACTTGGATTTAAACTAAACATTGTGATTCACACAGTAATTGTGATCTTTAAATAGGATTGTTTACTCCTTCAAATTAAAATGACATTCTTTTTCTTTTTAAGGAAATTTACCTCAAAAGGGACAAAACCTTTACTATGCTCAGCTACTGCTGTCATCTGGTTCCTTTTATATATATATATATATATATATATATATATATATATATATATATATATATGTATATAAAGATCTTTGTATATATATATATATATGAATGAATAAATTTATACTGTCTTTCATGAGTGACTGTTTCAAAAATACTGTAATTACTTGTAATGTTTTACTTTTTTTAAAAATTTTCAACGATAAAGAAATTGAAGAGATGCAATCGGCCTGCAAAAAAAGATAAATTAATAAAAAATTAAAATATGAAATGAAGAAATCATTCCCATCTTTGGATGTGTGTGATGCAATTGCACAGTTGATGCTGTGCATTTGGTTCAGTGCATTTACTGTACATGTCTTTGTCACAAGTAAATCCAATTAATCCATGAAGATGGTCAGCAGAACTGGATGTGTGACAGGCTGCGTGGGTTGCTTCCTTCACCTCACTTCTGTCTTGCCTTGTTTTGCTTTGACACCATGAATCTAAAGTCTGCGAGCCTCACTGGTGACAACAGTGCTGTGTTTCTTTGATGGTTAACACTGACCGACTGAAGAAGATGTGGGTGACGTGCGCCGTCTATGAATAGCTGAGACCAAACAAAAGTCTTATAATTGCAGACTGTACATAAAAGATGGACTTGTTCACTGTGACATCAAGCACTGGCAACTTAAGTCATATTATAGACGACCGCCTCAAACTGAATATTTTGGCTGCAGACTGAAGGTGGATCTTACTGAGATCTACTGCGAGCTCACAGGAAACACAGTAAAGCGTATCCTGCTTTATGTCCCTCTGAACACTAATGTGGGCCATGATTTACAAACATTATTTGAAAGTAGCGACTGAATTGGGACCATAAACTAATCAGGAAAATGTTTACTGAGCTCATACTCCTTCAGTGATGCAATTTTACTTTGTCTCAGTCGCTGACTGTCACAAGTTATTATCGCAGAGTACATTTAGAAGATGCCAGAACTCTTTGAGTTCGTGAGGTCAAATACTGCTGGTTTGTCAAAGTCGCTGCCACGTTAGAAATACACACGAGGTCTCCATTGGCAATCCTCAACCATCATATGATGGCAATGCTGAAACGGGTCTCACAACGTTTTACAACAGGAAATAAAAGCGTACATTTGAACCCGATCTGAGTGAGACTTTCAGCGACAAAGCTAATAAGCATAGAGTCACCTTACATTTCTAAGGTTTTACATGTAAAACCATAACAAAAGTCATCTGCTCCTTTCCAGGTTTTAAAATGTAAATGGAAGCTAAGACGAACACTAGTACAGGACATATGACACTGCATCATTAGTTATTAAAGAAGCACTAAAGACAAAATGCAGAAGCAGCGTGTAAAAAAGCAAGCACACCGTTGCTGCTTCCGTTGGAATTACGAGTATAAGGAGCAGCCTGGTGCTGCTAATCAAACACACTTGATTAACTGATCATCAGCAAGTGTGAGCACCTCTATAAAAGATGGTCCATCATGCTGTTCCAGCAGTGAGCCATGATCTTAAAGAAGTTTCTGTTAGTAAGTAAGTAAGTAAACTTTATTTATATAGCACCTTTCACAGACATATGTCACAAAGTGCTTTACAAGGTAAAAACATAATACAGTCATAAAATACACCATGAAAACCCTGGTCTAATTAAAAGCTTTTTGAAATAAAAATGTCTTTAGCTGCTTTTTGAGGGTCTCCACTGAGTCCAAACCCCGTAGAAATAGGGGAAGTGCATTCCACAATCTGGGTGCAACAGCTTGGAAAGATCGGTCCCCTTGGGTTTTAAAACGAGTGTGGGGGACCACTAAAAGGTTTTGGTTTGCTGACCTCAGGTTACGAGTGGAGGTGTGTGTATGAATCAGATCAGCAATGTAGGGGGGGGGGGGGGGGGGGGGGGGGGGGTGCCTGTCTCTGTAATGCTCTAAAAGTTAAAACTAGAATTTTAAAATGGAACCTGAATCTGATTGGTAGCCAGTGCGGTGACTTTAACCAACACTTTCTCACTCCCAAAGCGTAACATTTCACGCTAGGTGACAAATCGTCAACATATTACGTTTTCGGCTACCCACCACGTTCCTAAATGACGACCTCGGAAAAATGAGGAAATATGAGAACCGTATGGACTCAATCTACACATGTTTGCTCTTTTTCTTCAAATCGCTTAGAAACACGCTATTTAACGTCATTAAAGTCCTGGTTAAGATCAGGAAAAAGGTTATGGTTAGGGCTAGGGATAAGGTTAGGTTTAGGGCTGGAATACAGGGCTGGAACGTCTATTACCGCGGGAGCGTCATTGCACTGGATTTCAGCCATAACCCGCCGCGTACCATAAGAACGCCGAAGGTCTCCTTTCGCGTTCCTCAGGAACGCCGCGGGACGTGACAAAACGTCGGCATGTTACGCCTCGGAGTGAGAACGGGCTGACTTTAACACAGGGGTCATATGAGCACCCTTGTTCGAGCGGGTCAGTAGCCTCGCTGCAGAGTTTTGAACGACCTGTAGGCGGGCTAGCCCTTTCATGTTTAGACAAGTAAACAGGCTGTTACAGTAGTCAAGTCTTGCAGAGATAAAAGCATGTATTAGCATCTCGAGTTCACTTGTTGACACGATGGATCTAAGTTCAGAAATGTTCCTCAGGTGAAAAAAGCAGGTTCTTACTGTCTGATGCTGTTGTCACGTATTAGTCTGGGGAGAGTTTTGGGGTCATTTCCAAGCAACAAGTCCATCAGACTACAGTGAGAACACACAAGACGGAGTCGTACAGAAAACAGTTACAGGTGTTTTGAACCATGGAGTACCTGCATTGCATTAGTTGGCTTAGTTTCTGTTAAATGAATGACACCTTATAATATGTCATTTGTTGTTCATCAAAGGCATTATGAATTCTGAATTTTAAACATTTTAGTACCTGCTAAGAAACAGGTGATTTTTTTAGTGTGATAGGCACAACCTTAGAATTATAATAGGATATGTTTTGTTTTTCACATTACTTTATTTTCCGAACTGCTCCATTAAGGTGAGGTTATGGAAACTCGGAAACTTTGAGTACTCAAAGTCGAAAACGTCTTGTTATGGTTTGGTACGCCGGAGCATCAGCCGGAGCTTCCCGGTGCTATTTCCGTGTCAATTTGCTTCCACTTTTTTGTTGTTCAGAATCCTTTTGTTGTAGGAAAACATTTCTTGCTTTTCACGCATTAGGCCCATATTTGCATTTTACAACATTGTGCCCATTTAAAAAGAAAAAAAGGAAGAAAAAAGGTATCTGAAAACAAGCCTCTTTCACTCACAAAGCAAAACTAGGCTTGTGTCCAAAATGCGTAAGGGTGTGCATGTATCGGTATGTGTGTCGCTCTGTGTAAAATACTGAGCCTGCTTGGAAAGACAGTGCCTTTAATCCGCTCTGCAGCGACTCTCAGGGTGAAGAAATCAAGTGTTTCTGAAACAGGACCCCAAAATCACACAAGCAAAAAAAAAAGCAGCTTGATGAAAATTGTGCAAGAGTGCATGTGCAGAAGTAAAGGGCGCTTGCTGCTATCATCATGGTAGAATAAGCTCGGGCAACGAGTAGAGAATTAAGATTCTGGATGCGCGGCGCAGCAGGACTACGGTGGGGAGAAATCAGACGCTAACAGGGACAAACAGAGAAAAACAAGCTGAACAGCCAACAACGTGTACATGCACCAAACACACCCTCCTATCGTAACAGCCCTCCACAATCCCTGTTCCATTTACACAAACTCCACATTATCACAGTGGATTTAATAAGTTGGCCAACAACAGAAAAGCAAAGCTGCATTCGGTTATTGGCTTCTTGGAGTTTAAAGATAAAATACTTCAGGTTTTATAACATCCAGTTCTTTGCCAAACCCACTTCTTCAATCACTCTAAAGCAAACAAAGAGAGCGTTGCAATCACATTTAAAACCCCCCATTTCATGCTTTTATTTGCAAAGGCCATGTCATTTTAATATTAACTAAATTTCTGAATAATAAGTCCCACTATCAGATACACACACACACTTTTTCAGTCCCATTAGTTGTAAATTTGTACAATCAGCTAGGTCACAAATATTAAATTTCACTTGGAGAAAAAAAATGTCCCCAACCAACTGTGGACGACAGCTTTTAGCAAACATTAATCAAACAGGAATAAACAGTGCATTTAGTGGGGACTATTTTCATCCACGGATTAGCCACACTTGGCTCTCTGGTGAACATTTACTACACTGTATGTTTCTCAGAATAAATAAACAAAGACACAGCGCCCAAGTTTATAATGTAAAAAAACGAAAAGTCATCCAGCAACAGTCTGCTTTACCAGTGTGTTAATAAGATGCAGTGTATCAGGCGTTTGCAGCACAGACTTGCTAATAGAACAATACCACTACTATGTTTAGATTATTCATACAGCCTTACATGACAGGACATAAACATGTTTCAGTAAAATCACAGGAATAAAGATGTTTAACCATATAAACCCCTGTTTTTGAGTCTGAAGATAAGCCCAATAATAGTCACCTATTCAAGACAAAGACAAAGCTCTTTACCATGCATCGAGGGCCTTGTCCCAGGTCCAGCATCCTGACCCTGTATATGTATGGGCGATCGTGGCTCAAGAGTTGAGAGGTCGCCTTGTAATCGGAAGCCCCAGGGTGGCTGTGGCTACAGTGTGGCTTGCCATCACCAGTGTGGGAATGTGTGTGTGAATGGGTGGATGACTGGATATGTAAAGTGCTTTGGGGTCCTTGTAGTAAAGCGCTATACAAATACAGGCCATTTACCATTTTACCATTTGTATGCTAATTGGAAGGAAAGAGGCTGAGGAGTGTCAGAACTAGTGAGTGTCAGAACTACAATCCAGGATGAAACAACAAAGATCCATGAGTGCAGCAGGAAGATTGCCACATCTGACCATGTGCTGCAGATTTGTTGAATGCCCTTTCATGAATGCGAATCTCCACCAAACCCTAACAGTTTGAGATCTGTTGGACTGAGATCTGGTGATGGAGGCCATTTGAGTGCAGTGAAGTCACCGTCTTGTTCAAGAAAGCAGTCCAAGATTATTTAAATATTGTGACATGGTTTCATCCTGTCTAAATCAGTCGTTAGAAGATGGATGCACTGGTCAGAAAGGGCATAGCCATGGTCAGCTACAATATGCAGATAGGCTGCAGCGTTTAAACGATGCTCGTTTGGAATTGAGGTTTCAAGAAAATGAGCCTGTGCAAACTTAGCCTCAATTTCCAGTTCTTAGCTGACAGGAGGGGCACACAGTGTGGTCATCTGCTGCTGTAGCCCATCTGCTTCAAGGTTCAATGTGTTCTGTGTTCAGAGATCTTCTTCTGCATACCTTTGTAATGCGTAGTTGCCTTGCTAACAGCTTCAAACAATCTAGCCATTCTGCCTGTCACAAGACCGAGAGGTCGGTACAAGAACTGGACTCAAAGCGTGATAAGGACAAAGGCAACAAATCATAGAACGTGAAGTGGTGAGGCCTAGTTAATGTGGTGGATGTTGATTGAGAGGGGGGAAGTGGGCCAGTGATGCAGATGCAGATGTAGAAGAGAGGACAACTGAGTTAGGGAGATAGTGGAGAGGAACTCTGTAGATGTTGAGTATGTTGTATAACTTTTCTAACTTGCAGCTGGAGAGAGTAAGCAGTGTGGAAAGGGTGACGGGAATCCTGATGGTGTGCGGTGGGCAGGTGAGGCACAGAGTGATTTCCGAGATGGGGGTAAGGTATCCGGAGTCCAAGAGAGAAGCTTAAGCTTGAGGTTTAAGTCAAGGTGAGTCCAGGAAGTGAGATGATGATGAACTGGTGCTTAAAGCTGAGGCTTAAATCACTCTGGCTTGATTGCCTGGAATCAGCTCCAGGTATGTGGAACTGCGGAGGATAAGCTGGCCCTGCCCAGGGGCGGATACCAGGTAGACTCAGGAGCCTGGTGGGAAATTCCAGCCGCACACCCGGACCATGACGCTGCCGTGACTTTTGATATCAACAAAATATTGATGACAAGATTTACCTTAATGAGCAGCTGAACATGTATACCTAAAAAAATGTCCAGCAAGTATATACATCCCATAGTTAAGGTAGAAGACGGGACTGACAGTCAGAAATTTCAAAGTGAAAAATAACTAAATCACTTTGATTTATGGCAGAATCAAAGAGAAGTGAATCCTCTTGATATTCTCTTTGATAAATAAACACAAATCCAATACTAATGTCTAATGTGTGCTCAACATCTGAGACCATCTGAAAATCCAGCATTGTGAGAAAGACTTTGCAGAAAATGAAGACTGCGCATTAAGGCATATTTCTAAATTTTCTGCATTAGCAGCTGAGCGCAAACTCCTGCAGTAACATAACTTGGAGGCATTACTAACTCACAAAAAGAGATTTGCATAATGCCTTCTGTCCGCTGAGAATTTTTATCAGTCATAGAAAATATTATTAGGAGAAGAATTTGCTCCAGTGTGGTGAAACTACACCTTCTCCAGTCCGTGTCATGTGTTCAGCCTCATTCACCAGGAATGTGTTCTTTTGTTATTACATTTCAGGAAAGTCTGCTTTACCCTTCCTGATCTGCATTTTTCTCACTGCTGTGCTGCTTTTCCTAAATATCTACAACAGAAGTGGAGAACAAAATGCGACAATGACCAATGGTGATAATGGGACAAATGTGATAGAAAACACTGAAGCATTATGCACGAATAAAAACAACACCCAGTCTGCTGTCTGCTATTGCATAAAGGCAGGTGACTAATTTTAAAACGTAATTGGATTTTTAGTTTCGACTGGCACATAGCGTGTCTTATTATCGAGCTTTTTATCCATTTGTGCATGAAAAGCAAATCTACTTGTAACTCCCCGGGCTGAGGAGTGTACCTAAAGCTGCAATAAACATCTTTATAATTTCTTTCCTCGAGTCTCCACGAGGTTCTCTCTATTCACAAATCCACTCTGCAGCACATGAAAGCCAGCGTCTTTAGGTCCATGAGTTTTGTTCCAAAATGATAACCAGGAGAGTTGCTGTGTCCAAGCTTTGGCTTCTAAAAAAATGCTTTCTGAGGCTTTTCAGCAGAGCTGGGAACATATTAACTGCTCAGGGGTCTTCCTTGGCGTATCCCTGAGAGATTGATTAAAGCAAATGTCTCAGTTTTTGAGAATTTTGGAAAGAAGATAAACCAGTTTTAGTCACCGGGTGCTTCTTTCACAGCTATTCTCTGAGGGGGTTTTGTCCTTACACGCCACAGCCCACTCTACAGTTTTAAAGCCTAGGACCACATTAACACTGCTTCTCCCATGGTGCAAAGCTTCAACTGAGATCTTGCAGAATGCAAATGGACTGGTAGCTATATAGCGCTTTTGTAGTCCTACTGACCACTTGAAGAACGGTAGGCTATAAGCAGTGTTTGGAAGGTTACTTTTAAAATGTATTCCATTACAGAATACAGAATACATGCCCCAAAATGTATTCTGTAACGTATTCCGTTACGTTACTCAATGAGAGTAACGTATTGTGAATACTTTGGATTACTTAATATATTATCATGCTGTTTACAACTACGTGAATGTACTATTGCTGTGATTTATTACTGTTACTGAAGGTCCGCGGCTCCGAACCGTAGTAAAGGGACCTCTGGCTAATACGGTGGGTTTGTGTCGGGCTCGTAGCCGAAAACTAGCTTTACTTTGTTGTCTGGGTCAACTTTGCTAGCGAGAGACAGAGAGAGGCGTTGAAAGGCTGCTCCAACGGAACTTATTGTTTTTGGAGGAAAACACGAACACGGTGTACAGTCGAGTCTTAATAGCTTACTTACAACTGGGCTCGTCAGGCACTCTTCTTGGCTGCAGTGGTTATTATTATATTTACATGCTTCCAGCTCCCGTTTTTGCTCGATGACAACTCGTACTTTTCCTTTTTCTCCCTCCCTCGCTGACAGACACATAACGTGTATGGCAGTCATTCTCCCTGCAGCACGGACTACACTGCCCATGATGCTACATTCTTTAGAGCTACACCTGTAGCATTCTGCCTATTAGCTTAGCACAACAACAACAAAAAGGCCTCTCTCACCCAGGAAACACAGAGAGAGAGAGAGAGCGTCACCCTGTAACCATGGCAACCGTAACGCTGCCACCTGGAACAACAGAACGTAGCTGTCAAACAAAACCCAAACAGTCCTGACCCGCCACAATATGAAACAGGGAAGTACCGCCGTGTAATCCATTTATTTCAACAAAGTAACTGTATTCTAAATACCACCTTTTTAAACGGTAACTGTAACGGAATACAGTTACTCATATTTTGTATTTTAAATACGTAACGGTGGTACATGTATTCCGTTACTCCCCAACACTGGCTATAAGCTGCATCTGATCCTAGCACGCTTTATTCTCTACACTTGAAGCACTTAGTTTACCTCCCATTCATGGCCAATTTAGCACCGTCAGTTAACCTAACATGAATGTGTGTGTTTGAGTTTGAAACTACCTGCCGGGGCATTTCTCTGTGGAGTTTGCATGTTCTGCCTCATGTTCTGCTGCGAGGCAACAGTGCTAACCACTGAGACAATATGCAAACAAAATTATCTGAATACAGGACAAATAATCAGATGTAGAAGAGTGCACTGTTTTTTCTGTTTCAAAAAGCTAGAAAAATTGAGCTGTTGTAACACCCCTACAGTTTTCATGCAGACCTAGAATTACTGCTCAGTATCTCAGAGAAATACATTTAAATGTTGAATAGCTCTATAACACACAGTTTACATCAATAACTCCTGTTTGATGTGAAGTAAGTTGAATTTCACATCTACTGGCATTAGTTAATGTGCTAAAAACAGGCTTGAGTTCATAGGTCGGCTGTGTGGCGTCAGCTTGTTGGAACATGCTGGGAACAGTGTTGCCAACTCCTCAGTAAGGAAAATTGCTATTGGTTGTCCTAAAAGTCGCTAGAAGTCGCTAAATGACGTCATCACCTAATTTGCATAATTGGTCATGCTAATGTAATTGTAATCTATGTTGTTGGAGAGAGAAATAACATCGTGGAAGAGACATAAAGTGAGTAAAAAACGTCCTAAATGCATTTAGAATTTATTTAGAACTACAAATTAAATTTATTTTAGCAATTATTGGTTTTTTAATGTCACAATTCCAACCCTGCTCCTTTACCCGTGCTTGGACCGGCAAAAGTGACCCGAAATAGGCACTCTGGTGGAGTTACTTTGTGTGTGTGTGTTTATAAGTAGTTTTAAACCTTGTGATCCACAAAACAGCATAAGAGTAAAAGAAGAACTGACTGCGTTACAGCACCCGCTGCCTGTTGAGAGTAAAAGCGATATGCGTTTTCACGTCTTTTTTTTACCTCATTAGGGGGTCTGAAAACTCGCTAAATATAGCGACAAAGTCGCTAAGTTGGCAACACTGGCTGGGAAAGCCTTTAATATCAGCTAATTCAGTTAATCATTGTGCAACTGCAGTGATGGAAGGTGAAGTCCCACTAGCTTCATTGAGTTAGTGACACTAATTATAAGTCTGCAGATGCAGACAAATTATTGTGAAAAAAAGAAATAGAAAAAAAGACAATGGCAGAGTTGTTCATATGGAAGGTTAGTCCATTAGTAGCTCCAAGATTAGCAGCAGAATATCATTTTGTGGGGCGTGCTAACTTTTGTGACACACTTTAGCTTTGACACAAAGAAAGGAAAAATGATGCAGTGATGAGTGGAATTTGGTCTAGTATGACTATGTGCTGGTACTTATGTCAACAAATACAAGATTTTTCTGTCAGTCTAGTATCTTTGTCCATAGGTAGACAGAGCTACAGCTTATCTTATGTTTCTGCTATATGCTATATGAGACTATAACTGTTAGGACAGCACGGTTAACAGGACCTGTGGAACACATGTGGGACTTTATGATGGGATTCGTGGGGGAAATTTGATTCTTGTAAGTGCATAACAAAATAACGTTATGTGGGCGCCTTTGAGGTACGAGCTCCACGAGGATTCTCCTGCACACTGGTCAGTAATCACCAGCTGTCTGCAGCGAGATCGTGCGGGGTTGTTAGACCTACAATAAGATGAGCAGTGACACGTGTTAGCCCTGCAAGGGCAAATGCAATGTAGCTCAAGGTTCCTTTACACAAATCTGATAATCACATGTGTAAGGTAAGGAGTTCACAACAGGCTTAATGTGTGTTGAGTAATGAGAAGACGAGTTTCACCGAGCACAGACCTCATCGCTGGGGCCTTTTCTTCATCTTTATTCCTGTAATACCTGTTGATTAAACACTCTGAGTGATTCCTCTGGTGCTCTCTGGTGACCCCTGCTATTTGTAAAGGAGACAAATTAAAGTCCTCCATCAAAATGTGATCAATGCCAGAGAGCCTCTGGGTGAAATGGGCACCACGGTGTAATGAAGCTATAACTCAACTTTAGTGCATTCTAAATGAGTGATGGACATCTGAGAGTACAGAGGAAGGATTTCCTCATAGCCTCTTTTACATGTCAACATGAGAAATTAACCTAATTTCAATATTCTTTCGTAGCACTTCTTTTACAAAATAATTACTGGTGCTACAACATTTCAAGTATTTTATATATATATATATATGTGTTGAGTGATTAATTCGCTTGTTCACTGAATTCGTGATTGAGTGCTGAATTACTGTAAAATGTTAGATCAATTTCATGCTCTCAGATTAATCCGGGTAACTCTGTAATACTTGACAAAGCAAATTAGATCATAAGAAGCTAACTGAAACAGATCTCACACTTGACTTTTATTTTTTACTACTGGAAAACGAACAATTGTGCGTTTGGGAAAAGCAATATCCTGCTCGCATCTCATTTCATAATGAAATGAAATAGAAATGTGTTAGTAAATGTTTATTTTACTACAGCAGATATCATAGAACAGATGCTCCACAACTAGTGGTCAAAACCTTGTTGTGTTATTGTGTGTTTGTAGTGTTCCAAACAGAAACACCAGTTTGTCCACCTGTGTTTCTGTCCACTGGTGGACAAACTGGTGGACAAACTATGCAACATCAACACTCGTACTGTACCACGGTTGAAGGGTGTTTCTCCCACCTCTTTACCACCTCTGTTAGTTTTATTAAAATTCAAATTTATCAGCTAAATGTTCTTCATGTTTTTTTATCTGTCTGTTTTTTTGCATATAGTTAAATTAATTATGCAATTTAGCGACAATATTCAATAATTAAATTCTGAGGTCTGATGTAATCGAACAGATTCAGAAAGCCTTATGCTGACATCAGATATTCCTCATTGGCTGTCTCGAGGTGGGGGTTTAGCAAAACTTTAGATTTGTGGCAGTTTTACACTCTTGATAATTTCACCCTTCTTTGTGATCTGTGAAGCCAAGCTAAACTGAACATTTTCATTTCCACTTTAATGCGGTACACTCCACTCATTCAAATTCAGCGTGATATTGCTAACCTTTTGTGAGTACCAGATACAACACTGAGAAAAGGCTGAAACGCAATATTGCCAGTGATTGGAGGTCTTTAGCGGACCAGGGCTTACCTTGAAAATAATGTCCTCGTTGAATGGATTCTACAGACATATTATTTTAGATCTGTGAGAGAAATTATGTTTGCTTATGGCTAATCTACTTGAAGCTATTCCTTTCTAAACTACAGCTTTCATACTGGTGCTTGCCCCAAATACATATGAATAAGACTCAGACTTCACAAAGGCAGCTTTGGCATGCATCAAAAGTTCTTAATAAGATACTTTACCTGCAAGGCACCCCATAAGTGACTGCAGCAGCAGCAGTTTCCATAGCAACATCATCTTCAATTTTGTAGGGTCAAAGTAGTCTCACATCCAATCACGAATGTATGGAATCCGATTTGCACCTTTCTGGTTTTCCAATCTGTAGAAGAAGGCATAGGTGAGATTAGTTGAAAGTAAAGTTTTCGTTAGCAAGTAGCCTTTCCCCACTCAGCATACTCATTTCACAAGTTTTGGAACTACATGCAGGAACGTACAACTGAAAGAACATATTACACACTAATTATGAGCTACGTTATAGTTTATCAAGTAAACCCAAATCTTTCACTGTGTGTTTAAAGTTCACAGTAAACTCCTGCTTCAAATTTCGTGGAAGTTGAGCAGCAGAAAAAACAAAGCATCGAGTTTTCAGTTCAGTGTGTGTGTGTGCGCGCGCGCATGTGTATGTATATCCGTATCTCCAGCGTGACATCTACTTTCAAGTCAGTTTAAAAGCAAAGCCACCGCTAAAACTTTTCATAGTATTGTTCTTCTTTGAAGCCGCACAGCTTTCATGCTCAAAAAAACCCCAGTGCCGAGCCGAAAGACGGAAAATGCTGAAAAGCTGGAAAACGCTGAAGAATTTCACAGTTGTGTGCTTTTTCCTCAACAGAGACAATATCTCTCCGGAGTGAGAATTAAAACTGGACCGTTTGGAGAGTGTCAGCAAGACAGCACTCGGCAATTCAAACCGCAGTAAAGTGGTGGTGGTGATGGTGAAGGAGTGGTGGTGGTGGTCGAGATTTATGAATGAAAACACTGTCACTACTTATGCTAGCTTAAGTCACTAAAGACTTTTGCTTTACAAATCACTTTGTTTCTCTAAGTTACACCCAATCTGAAACTATTTTGAGCTGTTTTGATAACTGTGCAGCCTTCTCTCACTGAATACACTTTAAACATCTTCTAGCATGTGAATGTATTGTAAAGATTGCTGTTTACAGCCTCTATATTCAAAGAGTTTCATTGTGCAGAAAACATTTGTATACATACACATGCGTATCATTGTTACTTATAATAAAAGACGCTGATGGGCACCAACACTTAGTACAATTACTACAAAAGGCAGATTTTTTTAAACTAACACTGTTTTCTGTGACTGTGCCGTTAGGTAGCCATAGTAACAATGATGGGAGCAAAGGGGAACGCAACAAATCTGAAAAGTGAGGAGGTCTACGTGGATAGATGGCTGTTCCTTTCAAAATCCTGAAGAGTATTTTTCTTGATGTGAGCTCATTACTATGGCTATGACAAGCGATGTCCAGCTAAATATGAAGTTGTATATTTAGTAAGGAATAAGCTATATCTGCTTTCTCATCTCCATTTATCTTTGTGTGATTTGTAATGCTCAATTTTATTCATCACCTTTGTTTTCCCATCATGTAACATTTACATGCCTCAACATTTCCTGTTACCTTCTTGCCTGCACACATCCTCTAAACCAATCAGCACCTATTGTAGCACCTGCTTTTTTAAAAATCATTCTTTTCTGTTAATTTTCTGGCTCCCAGGCTGTCTGTCATGCCCCCCCCCCCCCTCCACCTAATCCAGGGTGTCTCAGCCAAGATCTCCATCAACCATCTGCTTACTCTGACAGGCTCCAGGGGGTCCAGTTACTATCTCTATGATGCTGCTTCTGATTAGGGTCCAAAATAACTTAAATGTAAGTTAAAATAAATACATTTTACTCTGTATTATTGCCTCGTTGGGTTTTGTGATGCCCATCCTTCATCCTTACAATAACGTTTAAGGATCTTAAAAAACATTGTAATTGGTGGGATTCACAGTGAAACCTGTACTTGAAAAATAAAATTCATCTAAATATGTTGGTTATGAAGGTAGCAACAATATAACTTCCCGTGGGGACCAAGTCAATAAATGCTGTATGAATTTGGGCTCGTTCAAAAGGAAATTAATAATAAAAGAAAAAACCCCAAAAGGACAGGATTCATTAGGTAAAGTGGCTTTAAACAGTACTGTTCACCAAAGCAATGTATATTGATTGTGTTGGAGAATTTGTTGTTAGTCTTTGTTCACACTAATTTCCTGGCTTCTGCACCCTCAACCTGCCAATATGCATTAACATCCTTTGAAGCTGCTAGCAATTTCTATCCTGCACCTGTGTGCTCATAGCATGCAGACACATCCTGTTGCATTAGTGAATATGAAGCACAAATGTATTACTGTTTTTATTTTTTCAATTAAAAAAATATAGGTTCTTCAAAACACTGATTTCCAGGACTGCCGGCTTTACAAACTACAATTCTCTGTTTCTGGGCTGTGCATTAAAATGCTTTTTAAACTTTGCAGCCAAAATGATAGGCATTTGGTTTAAAGGGGTTGTTGAATAAAGCACAATGTAAATAGGGCACAGCGAAGGGAGACAGATTTATCCTGTTTGCTTGCAACTCCGAGGAAAGAATACAGAATAAGTTTTGCAAGAAATGTCAGAGGCTGCCTGTGGAAAAGCTCTACTTTTGTAAGAATTAAAGCAACACAGCCGGTTAAGAAGTGAAATCTACCTTTTGCAGAGCTCCTCCAGGAAAAAAAAAGGCATTAATCTTTTGTCTCCTGGGTAAAATATATTTAGAACTGAGGCATGTTTGACACAAACCTCTCCAAAATTACAACTATTTGTGTAATTTTGCCATTACAAAGCAGCACAGAAGAACTCTGTTTTGCCACCCCTGCTGTGATTCAATATAGACAGCACAAAGTTTTAAAACATAGTCAGAAAAAGTGAGACAAAACCACTAAAAAACCAAAACAGGCACAGGAAACTGTTTGAGTAGGCCACGCTCTCATTAATCTCAGATTTTCTACCTTCCAGCTCTGTCTGCTGTCTCCACCTACAGAAAAGAGGTCTTTTATCTCCATACATCATATAAAGGGTTGTCAGGATGTGTCTTGGGTACATCAGTGGTGCCTCATCCTAGAGAAATTTTTTTTGCATATTAATATGCTCTCTTATAAAACCACCAAGCCATGTGTCTATTAAGCGAATGCATTTATTTGTGGTGATGCTTTCCTCAAAAAGTTTTACACCAGCGTTAATTTGCAAGCGCAAAACATTTAGCATGACGACATATAAAAGTGCAGTTCAGCAACACAACTAAACAAACAGCAGCTTTCACTGGTGATCGCCGTGGGAACACTACAACAATCAACCAAACAGTAAAGGGTGTGTGTTAAGGTCACTTTAAAGAACAACAGACAACTGCAGCGTTGTGTTCCTGCATCATAAACAGCTATAACGGATGAAGAACCACAGCTGCAGGAGAGACAGTGTACAAATGTAGGGCTGTGCAAAAGAGTCACATGCTGGGTCATCTCTGTGGTTTCGAAGCCCTTCGGTTACGATCAGTCTAAAAATTGTTTGGATCTAAAAAGTACATTCACTAACATTTGCTTATTGTGAAGGTAAAAAAATAGCTTCAGTGAAAATATATTTTCTGTTGAAAATTTGTTGGTCATTAAAGGCACACAGTCTCTTTTTTTCAGTTAAGCATTCAGGCACGAGGTAATCCTGAATCTTTGTCTTTACTAATGTTCTGATATGAATTACAGAACGATGGATGAAAAATTAAAAAAGGCCATTGTTGTTATTTCTAGTGGTACATGCGACCAGTTGTTGTGTTCCAGTGTGATTAAATCCAGACACAGTGATATAGAAGTGTGTCCTGTAGGTTTATCATCACAGTAAGAATCCAGTTTTGCTTGTTATAACCTGATACCTGCCCTGGACCCTCTCAAGTCACATTTTCGGGGTATGACCAAGCAGTGTTATATGACGTGTTAGGAGTTAGATGAGTAGATAAAGGCTTTGGAACTGTATTACCGGTTTATTTAATACAATATTTTCTCCATTGCCCCATTAATACTTGGTAGTTTGGTCTGAGACTGTGCCTTAGGCAGCAGACAACGACAATTTAGACATATCAGACCAATCACTCAAAAGGAGACTCAAAGAATGTAAAATATATGGAAAAAGACAAATCCAGGACACACACTGCATCCTGTGCATACAGAATGAACATGTCAGATTTCTAAATGTAGAAATCAGAAGATCTTTTAAGTATGCACAAGTGATTAAAAGAGAAAAAAAGGGCCGCAACTCAATGGATAAACCAGTATTTCATCTATGTAGTAGAAAAGCTATTTTACATTGGAAGTTTAGGCATTTTAATATCAGCCTGTCACAAAAACACATACTTATACACATACACTACTACTTTATTTTATTTACCATTTCTTTAGTTTTAGTTATACCTGTGAAAAAGCCCACAGATAACAGTTTGACAGCTATAAACAGTACTTTGTTCAACAAAGTGATTTCCAAGGAGCTACCAGCCACAACCTTGTAATATCTCGGCACATTGTCCAGTGTGTCCTTTAAAGGTTTGAGGAAACTAGATAAGTAGCTGCCCTAAAAATCCTCTACAGTAGAAGACATAAAATAATGATGATGTCCTTCAGTTGATCTACTATTCACTAAAGCCTGATTGGAAGAGTGGCTGTCAAGAAGCCATTAAGTAAGAGAAACATGAAGAAAAAAGGTTTTATGGACCAAATTCTCATCGATATGTTTGCAAGGATCAGGAGAGAGGTACAACAGTGAGCATTTACAGCCACAGTAAAACATGGTGGAGATGCAGCCATGGTTAAGGACTCGGTCAGTGGTGCTGGGAATCTCGACAAAATCGACGAACATGTCACAAACACAGAAAAGCACCGTCAGGCTTTGACTGAAAAACACAAATAGAGCTGCAGACTGGAATCCTCTGAAGCCTGATCGCAACATTAACCAAACAAAAAAAGTTGTGTAATATCATTCATGAATCCTGATCAACAATTCCTGAAGACAAACTAAAGAAATGACAAGCTCGCCTGAAAGAGTTGAGGCTGCGTTGAAGGATAAATGCTGTCATACCACATGTTAACTTTCCAGATTGTAAGAATTGTGCAAACTTTTTTCCCCCTTATATTCTCTATTTCCATAAATGCACTTTTCTATAAATGAATGCACCTATTTCACATTTTACTAGCAAGATATAAAGAAGTTAGTGGTGGAGCAAGCCTTTTGCACAAGCCTGTACTTCTCACTTTCGGTATGCTTGAAAGGAATTCGAGTATTTCTCCTTACTCATTTGTAGGTCTTTTTTTAATTTGTTTGCTTCTTGATAGTGATTATCGTGATGTGCATCTTTGTGGAGTGCTTCAAAAGTCCCGTTACAGTTCACAGAGCATACTCGTACTCACAGAGCTGTCGTTACTCTCAGTAACTTAGTTTTCCTCCAGTTTATTAAAGGCTGTTGTTACAGTATCAGCATGCAGGTTTGGCTCTCTCCACTCTTTTCAGCTCGACCTGATAAAGCACCCCAGCAGCTAAAGATAACACTACTGAGCGCTTCACAAACTTGCCCCTGCCTATTGTTGCTATAATCTATTTAGTTTCTTGATACCGAGGAAAAGGAAGTTGATAAATGATCTGGCTACACAGAGCGCACTGAGCTGTGATTAACAAAGGCTCTGGTTAGTCTCGCAGAGATTAACCAGTTCTTGTCATTTTACAAATGTGACTCTCTGTCTTTTGCTCTAAATTCAAAGCATCTAACAAGCAAAAGCAATAACGGAGGAAGGAAATGGAAAAAGGTTGACAGATTGTTTTTCTTAATCCATCCATTTCTTCCCTGTGCCAAAATGGCAACTGTATTAGCAAATACAGGACTGCTACCAGTATCTACTCTAAGATTCCTGTCACCATTACTGCTACCACTCCTCCTGTTACTAATACTGTGGGTGCTACGAATTAAAAAGTAATTATAATTTGCATATATCAATCGTTTGGTAACGCTGATATTCCCTGACTCCCTGCCATAATTTGCAGTTGGGCTCTATAACCACTCAAGCATCAGATTTCATAGATGTAATGTACTGCAGCTGCTTTTGATAAAGGGAAATGACTGATGATGCTTTGGGGCATTAGAGGAGGAGACAATCAATGTATTCAGTCAGTAACAAATGACCAGAAAATTGAAAGATTTTCACCCCTCGTGGAGTTAACAGCGTATTAAAATGAGAAGTGTTTGTAACAACGTGACACGCTGGTGTTTGTTTAGAACAGTAAGCCTGCACCAGCACCTTTTCGCAAATACACAGTAGTAATTATAAACGGCATTAGCAACCTGCTGCTAGAAATCTGCAAGCAAATGAATGTTACATTTGTTTTGGATTCGACTCTGTCCACTCAGAGTACCACTCAGTTATTTTTGTGGCTGTATGAGTGCAGCAGGGGCACAGATCTTTAAATCTTCTTCCCCTCACCACACTGGTTTCCACTCCAAAGTTTGGCGATGTAGAGAGCAATCCAAAATCAGTCTACTGCAAATGCTTGTTCCAAAAGGCAACTGATGTCTTTGTGCAGGCAGTGCAGAATCCTACCTTGGATTAAATTAGCTTTGGGAGGAGATAACACGTTTGGTTAATGTACTGCACTGGTCCCAGGAGATCCATCGTCCAGTGATATCAGGGCGGAGAGCCAAACAGAACCAGAGGCGATCAAAGGAGCAGCTCTGCTCCAATACAGGTCTATCTGCAACTCCGTTTGTAACACCTGTCGAGAAGGCAGCTACATTTATTAGGCGCTCGTGTGTTGTGGCACGCAATAGGCGGATGCTGCTTTTGTGACAATCCCGACACAGCTAGAGCATAAATATAAGCTATTTGAAGTCAAACAGGATACACAAGCTTTTATGAAAAGTCTTCTCATGCTTGCATGCTGTGCAAATACCACAAAGCATTGAGAGTCGTGTGCGTTTGACCTGTTCTGGAAACACAGACTGTACTGTCACCGACTGCAGTGCAGCATCATGACAGGAAGGCTGCTGATTCCATAAATGTGTAAAGCTCTTAGAGATGACTAATATTTTACTTATATCTTTAGAAGTAGCTTTAAAGATCTTAAATAGCTTATTTAGTTACAATATATCTAAAATGCTAATTAATTCAACAAAATAGTACAAAATTAATGAAGCTATTTAATATTTAAGTTGAAGCATCACCCAAATTTTACTTAATAATGCACAGACCAACTGCAATTCATTAGTTTTATTTTAATTTTTAATTGGATTTTATTTAAAATGGGATCATGTACAACATTAATATGAATGTTATAATTTTATGCATTTTACCAGAGGTAGCTTAGAGCACCCATAAACACCTAATAGGAAAACAATAAATAACTAAACATTGTGACTCTTTCAGCTAATATTTAAATTTTTACTTAATGGTATCAGACTGGGAAAATTATTGAGTTGAAGCTTTCATAGAGAATGTGGTTGCCCAAAGGCAGAAGGACAAAAACAGACAGCACGTCAGATCTATTTACATTAATAAATCAGTTTTTTAAAAAATATATTCACATATGTTTTTCATATTTCTTGAAAATAAGCAGTTTCCTATATTAGTGCTCGACCGCCAAAGGAGACACATTTATTTAGACATTTTTAAGTTATTGCAGCCCAGATTCTGTCCTGCACTCAGCCACAAAACACGAAGGAAAACATACAAGGATGTGTTTGAATGAAAACCAGTAAACGAGCAAGAACGAAGACGAGTAAAGCCGCCACAATGTCAGGTTGTATGATGCATTCACTGAAATTGTTTTAATCAAAAAGCAGAAGGTTTGCAGTTCATTAAAGGAGGAATGAAGGCAGATGAGTGTGTTTGACAAATGAGTGCCAAAATAGGGCCATGTGAGTGAACAGGAATAGTAATGTGCTTGCTCAGAGGATGCTGGTTTACACTGATAATTGTCATTTACTTTTCATTTCTGTTTCAGAGCTTTTAACCATCGGATGTGGCATTTCTTTACGCCGGCTGTTTTTTGTCATTGCTTTGAAAGATTTGCTCAGCTCTAATGATTTGAAGTAGAGTTAAAATTGAAGAAAAGTGTTTTAGTATTGGGTCTGAGTGTCTTTATGGTAATGTTAGGGTATGACAGGATAATATGAAGTGTAAATTAATAAAGTGAACAGCTGTGCACACAGACCACAGAAGGACTCTCGGTTAGATCACCGTACTGTACGTCAGCAGGACGAACAGTTCTGTGTGATTCCCAGTTTCTTTCTTCCTGTAAATGAACTTTGGCAAAAATGAAAAAAAATAAATAAACAAACAAAGCATTTACAACTCACCGACATGGCTTAACAGTAGGTCTTAGAGGTTCTTGTAGAGTAATCATAAAATGGGCACCAGCAACTTTGTTGTGGAAGTAACGTACATATGCAACAGGCTTGATGAGTCATATTTTTTACAGAGTACTTGCTTGATGTGGTTGTGTGAAGTCTGGGTGCAGGTCTGGTGGTGATAAAGCTAAACTGTGACAGCGCTACAAAGCAGCGCGCTGCTGTGTATTCACATCACTGCTGGTGTGGGTGGTGAATTCGGACAGTTTGGAACTGACCGATTACTCGCTCGCTATTGAGAAAACATCTCTGAGAAAACATCTCGGAGAAAACGAAACATTTATTTTAAGATGTGTGAAATGAAATATATAAAATGTCTAAAACTATTATTTTATTAGATTGTTCATTTTCACTCAGGATAACCTCTGGACATATTATCGGAAAAATGATCAACATTAGAAAAAACAAAAAACCTAAAAAAAAAAAACCAAAATATGTGAAAGGTTCTCTGAAATAATGACATAAAAAACCTTCCACTTAGATTAAAATCACACTGTTACTCCGTACTAAACACAGTAACGTTGCCTACAACACATTTTCTAATATGATCTAAATCCAATCTCACTAAATATATAGCTCCAATAAAACATGGAAATTATGGATCTTAGTAACATTTGTGCTTTAATATATCATAGCTTTCATAGTATTTCATACAAGATATTAAGCAGGGTTATAAAAAAATTAATACTCATATACTAATGGATGCTAAAAATATATATTAATACTATATTTGCAGCTGTACTGATACCAACAGTACGATCTCCACCTCCTCCAGCTGACACAGATCCTCACACAGCACTGCTGCAGACAGGCCATCACACAGCCCCTCCCCTCACTAGCAGCCGAACAAACTTGGTGAAGCATTTTAAAGACTCACACTCCGTCTTCATGAAGAATTCGAAGAGGTCAGTAACACTTCTGTTTCAATAACATTAAAATATAAAACACTATTAGTATTTACCCACATTAGTCATCCGTTCTCCTTAAACGTAGCAGCTAGCAGCTATGGCTAACAATAAAACGATAACATTACTGAAGCAGTGTTGCCAACTTAGCGACTTTGTCGCTATATTTAGCGAGTTTTCAGACCCCCTAGCGACTTTTTTTCTAAAAAAAAAAGTCACTAAAAAAAGACGTGAAAGCGCATATCGCTTTTACTCTCAACAAGCAGCGGGTGCTGTAACGCAGTCAGTTCTTCTTTTACTTTTATGCTGTTTTGTGGATCACAAGGTTTAAAACTACTTATAAACACACACACACACAAAGTAACTCCACCAGAGTGCCTATTTCGGTCACTTTTGCTGGTCCAAACCCGGGTAAAGGAGCAGGGTTGGAATTGTGACATTAAAAAAAACAATAATTACTAAAAGAAATTTAATTTGTAGTTCTAAATAAACTCTAAATAATTTAGGACGTTTTTTACTGACTTTATTTCTCGTCCACGATGTTATTTCTCTCTCCAACAACATAGATTATAATTACATTAGCATGACCAATTATGCAAATTAGGTGATGACGTCATTTAGCGACTTTTAGGACAACCAATAGCGATTTTCCTTACTGAGGAGTTGGCAACACTGTACTGAAGCTAGGCAGCAAAGGTCTGTAATGATTATAGACAGTGTTCATTTATTCAGGATAACATAATTTTTTGTTTCTAAAAAAGTAAACTAGACATAAACAGTGCCAGCAGCTACAAAGGGTGCCAAGCCTCGAGAAGCATGGAGAGTAAATAGAGCTGCAGTAGAATACATTTGAACAGACCTGTGAAAAAAAGCCTCACGCTGCCTGTGGTATCAAAAGTAGCACTGAATATAGTGCCAACTCTAATCTGTACAGTGCAGCAAAAGCTAAAAAACAATGTGACTGGTTAGGGTGAAAGATATATCTAAAATCATGTCTCAAGAATTTAGAGAGAATATGAATACATCAAAATGTTCTTTTTCTTACTTACTTTCTTTCTTTGTCTTTCTTCCCCCTTAATGTCCTTGGTATATATAAATGACGCAGCTGACTGCACTTTGATACAGTGACTAAATAATCTAATTTATCTGAATCATAGACATCTGGTCTGATAAACAAACAGTGCTTTTCTGGAATGCCTAATTATTTCATTTGAGAGGTAGATGAGATTTTGAATACCTGCACTTTGCAACATCTGCAGTTCTCTCCAAATTTAGCTGCTCCAGACGAAAATTACATTTTGTTTTTCGTAGAAGTGAGAGTGCTCATTAGGGCACCGTTTCCTCTTACAAGTTTGGAAAATTACTTAAGAAACTTAAATGAGCCACAAAATGAAAGTAATGATAATGAATTAAGATGACACATCACAGTTTCCTTATTTAACTATTGGAAAACATCCATATCTATGAAATAGTTGGCACATAAACATTATGTTCAATATCTGTTTTGTTGCAAGAAATTCATTTGAAATCCTTCTCTGTGCGTGCTGGTGAAAGAGTGTTGTTATGTAACCCTGACTGATTAGGTTGATTCAGAAACATTCATATTCATGTCAAACCAAACAAACAATGGATTCTGGCACCAAAATGTTTTTCTTTGTAAGCATTCTTCAGTAGCTTTTTGGCACCATTATGTTTCCAGGATCTTCAACTTACAATACAAAGAGCCTTGACATGACTGTGTTGTAATTTGTCGCTACATAAATAACATTTAACTGAATAACACAAGCAGGGTGTCCTTGGGATCGTATTTGGAGTAAGTTGTATTATCTTACTAGCAGACACACAATACATATTTATATTTTCTGTTAGTATTGTATGTTATAGCAGCGGTCTCCAACCTTTTTTGCGCCACGGACCAGTTTATGTCGGACCGGCCTTTAAGGTGTCGCAGATAAATACAACAAAATAAAACCAGTACTGGTGCAAAGAAAAAAAAAAGGGAAAAGACCCAGGGAAACCGAGTTAACGGTTAACGCAAAAAATAAAAAATAACCATAAAAACCCTGAAAACCATAAATTTCACACCCAAGTCTCAACTCTTGCGGCCTGGTACTAAACGACTCGTGGACCCGTACCGGTCCGTGGCCCGGGGGTTGGGGACCGCTGTGTTATAGTATGTATACAGTATGTGACCACTAAAAAAACTCAATATGAAATATATGAAAGGCACGACTAATAAGTGCACCTGTATGAGAATCATTAAGCTGTTCCAACTGTGCAACGTGGTATTGAAAAGACATTGAAAACAGGATGACTTCACCAGACGTATAAACAGCATCAATATTTGGTTAATAAGTAGAAGGTGAAAAGCCATCATCTTGAGTGCTTGAGAAGATGTCTAAAGCGTCCTTTGTGTCTAACTTTAAGGTTAAGAAGAGAAAAGACACAGTTCTTCCCAAACATCTCAAAAGTATTCGGCCGTCTGGTAACCATTCATAACCAAAAGCTGTCACACAAAGGCTCGGGGTGATTTCGACGCTGCCTTTTACTTTGGAACCACATTCAAACATATTCTAGCCTTGATGGTTGGGCATCATTTAGACATCTTTTAGAGCTCTGATCAAAAGAAAACTGCTCAATGGATTAACAGAAATTAGTAAATGGTTGAAATAAGGCTGAATTCAAGCTTTTGTTACATCCTTAAAAGAAGCTTTTTCATTTTTAACTTTTCGGCCATAACAGGACGTGTTTTTAAAGGCCCGAACAGATTTAGCCTAGAAAACAATGTCCGTTGATGTCTGGTGCTCGGAAGGTTTTAATCAAACGTAACAATGTTATCACTATATCTTAATATATTTTTATATATATTGATACTTCTTCTCTTATTCTCAGTGAGTTCGCATTGTCCAAATGGGGGGACATAACCCTCTACACTTTTGCTCCTGGTTTCAAACTAGTTTACCAGCATTGAACTAGAATAAGAGTGAAAAACCACCAAAATTATGAAATACTTTAAGCAATTTCCTGTTACACTTTCTGAAGTTTAAATTCACTAGCAGGTTAGATGATAGTTAAAACTGACTAGAAATGATAAGACTGATGTTTAGTCTCCAAAATGGACACGCAGCAAACACACAAAGGACTTTCTGATAAACTCCAGCTGTATCCATCTCCATCAGGCATCAAACTCCATCCAAAGTTTGTTATAGAGTCTGTTAAACCATTTTAAGTGTTGAGCTCAAGTTCAGACCCTTTCAAGGTTAAACCAGAGCTCCAAATTCTGCATCGGTGCTCAACAACAGCACGGCTCACAATAATAAAACTCACCTTTGTGTCAGATTTGTGCGCTTCATCTCAAACCTTCAGACTGTTTGAATATACACAACAGATGTTTACCTATTTAGTGAAAATGTCAAAAATTGATGCCAGAATTTCCAAAACAAACTGTGGATTTCATAATTTCACTGTGTTCTGTGCTGTTTTTTTTTTTAAAAAAAAGAAATAAATAAATAAAAGATCACTTTAAATAAATGAGAAGTTCCAAGCTAAAACACCTTACTCACAGTGAATAACAGAGCCTTGATATTTTTCCCTCATTAAGAACTTTTATCCCATTTTTATCTCAAAAAGATGTTATTCTTTTGATATAATCAAGAGATGCTGAGATGTTGCAGAGTGTGATGGTTTATCATGGAGATTATAAACAATTCTAATGGCTTATTTGTCTTATATGGCATTTTATGTAAATTATATGATTTGTTACTGTGTATAACTGCTATTTGAAAGATCTTGTGTAACTCAAGCCGTGGTATAATAACACATGAAAATACACTTTTTCACAGGGGAGAGATTGAGCTAAGAGACCAGGTTTCCTTGCATAAATTTTAAAGGGATGTTAAAAAAAAAAATATGTGAATGTTTACAAAAACGCTACATGTAAGTCCTGCAGTTTAAGATAAGCCACTTGGTTTCTGTCAGTGTGTTTCTGTCCACAAAACTGTGAAAAAAAAATCAATGGATCGATAAAAAAGGGACACATTGTTTCGGGTATATTTGTTGCATTCTTTTGAGTCGTACCAGCCGCTCTATTCAATCCTTTAATGTCGATTCCAACAAAAATAACAACACCCCGTGGGGAGCGCAGTTCTTATCAAGCGCTTATACTAAATCAGCGAGGACCGCTGTCTCTCACACAACAGCCACACCCAGAGGAGCGCAATATTACCTCTGAGAATGTGCTTGTGCGGCTCTTTACTGAAAAGCACACGCACGTTCAAACGAGGTGTAGCATCAAGAAGAATCGCAAATCTGGCCTCGTCCCAAGAATACTTGGAAAGGAAATGTTTGCGGGCCTTATATAAGTATGTTTAATAATGCAACATTCCCAGCGCTCAGATCTCCCCCACCCCCCCGCCGAAGTTGGTTGCTGTGTGGCGTTGCTCTTATTAAGCACTCAATTAAAGCCATTCCCAAGGAGAGGCAGTGCGCAACAATGTTTGAACTAGGAAACAGTCTGTGAAGAGTCACCCCAGAGGAGTGCGGTGCCTTGAAACCGGAGGCCTAGAAGTGACAGATCATCATAAAGCATAGCCAAACCAGGGAAATTATTCTAATATGATTGGATTACAAATAGGGCATTTTACAGAACCAATGAGACCGAATAAATAGAGCTGGAGCATAAGCTGTGTCACTTAGCCTTCTTTTAAGATTTTGTAAAATGAAAGTGTTAGGAATGAACACAGAGACGGGATGCCTGACGTTAATGAAGAGCTCTGCTATATGCTCAATTGTACTTAGTCCTGACAATGCACAGAAGTGTGCGCGCAGTTGTACAAAGGGGATGTATTTTGTTGTGTAAATCAGACTTATTCATGAACTTGCTTTGGCTAAATTATGCAACAATTTTTTATCAGCAGCAGATGGATGATTTTATATGTAAGTCCACGCAGATGAAAGATTTGTTTCAATGAAACCAGCTTGTGGTGTGCAGGAAAAACATCAAACTGAAGGCAACTCATTTGGAGACGCTGCTTTTGAGGTGCCTTTTTGTTTTGGCAGTAATTGTATTTTTCAGCAGCTATTCCAAACAGCGAGAGCAAAATGCACAAAACTGTACGCTAGCCTCACTGTGAGGTCCTTGCATCGCTTTCCCTTTCATTCTGTGCTGACTCCATAAAGCGCTTTCACTTTCACACACTGAAAACAGAATTCATCTTTTCAGTATCCGCCCGATGGTGCGCTGACATTCCTGGAGTACAGCCTAATCACAACTATCGTACCTTTTTAAGAGTTTGGCTGAGGAATAAACATGTAATTTTCCAGGATGCTGCTTGGCAGGCGAGATTTTTTTATTATTATTTTTCCCCAACACTCGCAGCACCTTTGTCAAACAACTCTATTATTCCAAACAAGTAATGCATGGCATACATAAAACCGCACCACACTCTGGTAAAGTAGTATCAGGGGCTTGCAGCTTCCTCATCCATTATGGTGCTGAGGAGAAAAATCTCACGGTGCTGTTTGCTTTGAAAATCCAGCAGAGTGAAGCTGAAAAGCAGCCATGCTAAACAACTGACACCAGGCGTGTGTTTTTATTTACTGTTTGTTACTGAGCACACGTGTGATCAGCGGAGTGGGTGCAAATAGCTATGACAAATATTACAGCGTGTATTAGAAAGCTTATAAAAAGGGACACGAGAGATCAAACGGCAGATACTAAACAGCCGTGATTCTCAATATGGAAACGTCAGGACCCCGTAAGGTTTACAGCTTCAGCTGACAATTAGGAAATATATTAAAATCTACTCTATGAAATGTAAGAAAGAACTGAAACAGAAGCAAATTTTTGGTTCACAGAAAATGAAACAAGTTATTTTTCTCATTGCAAAAAAAATTGTATCATTCAGAATTTCCGACTTCTTCGATTTCTTTTCTTTATTCAGTAAATTGATTATATTTTCACGTTGGATTGTTGGGAGAACAAAACAACTAAAAATATCCGATTGACCCTGAAAATGTGATTTTTTTTCCTTCCTTTTGTCTGTTTTCAAATTACTTCAAAAAAAAAAAAAAGATTCAACACCTGCAATACAAACAAAAACATACAAACAAATTAAACTGACTTTGCAATAAATAAACGTGTATACTCTCCACACTGGAGACGTGGAAACCTGAGAATTTTCTGCATTTTTACATGTATATGGTAATAATTACCATTAGTTGTCATGGTTAAAGCTAAACTAAATAGTAAAACTAGATTTATTTTAGTGAACCAAAATAAAAAATAAAAGCTGGACCTTGGAGAAAAAATGAACTTGGAAAACAGGCTAAAATAAAATAATAAAGAAAATATCTGAAGCCTTGGTATTTGTTAATTGGGTTAAATTAGTTATCAAAAACTGCCTGATGAGGGTTTGATGGATGTTTTTATTGCGCTTGCAAATCAACTGCTTAAAAAATGTCCTGTTAATGTTTTAATATCTGTACTGATTTTCCAACTCTTGCCTCTGACATTTGCCATAAATTAAATAATAAGTAATAATAATCAATACTTACTTACTTAACTTGTACAAACTAAACTAAAACTATAAAAACTAATCAGAAACGAGCAAACCAACTCTGGAAATTAACTGAAATGACAAATAATTAACAACAAAATTTCAAAATGAAACAAAAACTAACAACTTAAAAAAAGCTATAATAACGGTACAACTAACTCCCTCTTCTCTGTGTTTCAGCCCATCAAACACCTCGAAACATAAAGGAAGGGAAGCATCCCGTGGCCAGGAGAAGAAGTTGAAGAAGGCTTGGAAAATACATCTGCAGAACTTCACGGTCATTAACAGCCATACGTCACTGCAGATTACACAGCAAACTGTAGGAGCGAGCAACAAGTCTCATTATGCGCAGCCTCACCAACTCCCACCCAGCTTCTGCCTCTCACAGCTACAGCTGTAATGTTTGTACTTTCAAGATGTCCTGTGACATATCTGCACACATTCACACTCACACATTCTCTTTATGTTCTGTTCCGTTCCTTCGGCTAGCTTTCCCGAAGAGGCATGAAATAAAAATGACCTTGATGACACATTTCTGCGATACTTTCCCGAGGAAACCATGCAATGAAATTTTTATGCCAGGCCTCTAAATGCACCTATCCCAGGGTATTTTTAATGTCACTTCTGCGCCCTGGCAGTTCTGACAGCCTTGTTGGTTTTCATGCCGCCGCCAACCATTAAAGTGCTGTTTTTTCTTTCTTCAGCGCGGGCCTGCATCTGGACCGCCTTGGCCGCATCAGGCAGGCAGGGAAATATCAGTCAAGCGCAGCAATTATCATTAACATTTGTGTGTCATGAGCTGAAGCAGATTGTGCTTCGGTTTGCCTCTGTATAATTATGCGTCTTTGTATGAAAAGTTTTAGGCCATTTGGTAGTTAAATTAAACGCACAATCTTTTTTAACACTCTTAAATATTTATGCTTGGATTCTCGGGAGAGTCTCTGTTCTCCGTTTTGAGGTTCCGAGGCGATACCGTGCAACGCTGTTCAAGAAATAAGACTGAGCTGAGGAATAATCCCCGATCCTCAACCCTTTTGAAAGTGAAGTATTTCTCCTTTTTCTTGCTGCTGACCTTTAGAATAAGTTCAGCGCTTGTCAAGGTGGATGACAAGCCTGTGCAACAGATTACACACAGAGAGTCACTGGAGCTGCTCAGTCAGACATAAAAACCTAATGCTGAATGAACAATGTAGGTAGGCACGCCAGCCGATTGATGCTCATGTGCAGCACATGGTCTTGCCCTGCCTGGTGTTAACATTATATTGACACATTTCCTCCTCCTGGTGCCTGCATTCATTTCAGGTTATTTTTCTGAGGATGGAAAACTCTAACAGAATCCCGTTCAGTTATGATTTGGAAGAGCAGTTTCGGTTTGGCATGTCAGATGTGCTGAAAACGCACAGATGTCCACATCTATTAAACATATTAAACTGGGTTTAAATGCCATTTACTGGCCATTGTAGACTCCAGGCCCTGCACAGGCTGCCCACATGCAGCTTATGTAGTGCCTGGCAGATGCACTGATTGAAACCATTAGTGATACAGTGACATAAAGGCTGATTCACTACATGATGAGACAACAAAGTGGCCACATGACAGGGACTAGAATGAAAACATCTTTGTTCCTGGTCGCTTCAGTGGAAATCCTCAAATGGTAAATTAAAGTGGGTGTTCCCGCCCCCTTAAAATACCTGTGGTATTTAAAGGTGATTCTAAGAAAACGTCTCCCTTTCCTTAATTTTGCTGTGTACAGGATTTAGACGGATTCCTGGGGGCCTCCGTAGGTGGTCAGCAGCAGCAACGGCAGCGGAGGCGGCGGCGTAATCAGCCCCAAATCCGCAGGGATTATTGAAGGGAGGGTCAACGCTGGAGGATTACTAAACATCTGCACCGATCAGAGAGACGCTCACACACACGCGCGCAGATTACTTTCGCTTCCACCATGATAGTCCCACAACAAAGTAGACAGGCAAATGAGATCAGCAGAGGGTGAAATTCAGAGAAGGCAATCCCGCCCCGCCGCATCCCGTAACACAGCGTCAGGGCTTTAATGTAATCTGGGAAAAGTTGGGATGCGGGAGCGGGATCTGTTTGTTTCTGAGCTCCCACTCACAGCTCGGGAGCTCAGCAGCTGGGCTGCTGGAGGTTTAACTTGACAAATGCTGAAGTAACCAAGTGAAAAAGAACACACTACTACTTGTACTACTACTACAACTGCTCCCACGCTTATTAACCGCACATCTTACCTTTCCTCGCAGAAGTGATATCTCCAAAGAATTCACGGCCGCAGATTAATCCGTATTTTGTCACTAAACAAAACTGTGCGTACACACATCACTGTCAAGTCTCGGCGACGCTCCCGGCCAAAAATAGATAGCCTCCCCGTCTGAGTTGTGCGCAAAAGACGCTGCTCCCTTCTTTTGTGTTATCACTGCGCTCTTCTCGTCTGTGCGGCACTACTGTGTCTCCATCTCTGCCTCCCTGCCCCTCTCTCTCTGTCTCCCTGTGTCTCTGAGTGTCAGTAGCACGAGTAGCTGACGGTGTGGCGTCTCGCGGGTTGCATATTGGAAAGTGGAAAAGCCTCTGTGTGCTGCTCGCTCACTCCGATGCGTCAAGTCTCCCCTCCCTCCCTGCCTGTACTCGAACCGTGCTGGAGCGGAGCGGGACGCACGCACACGCGGCGGAGTGGAAAGCCAGAGAAGGAAGAGGAAAGAGAGAGAGAGACAGAGAGGGAGACCGAGAGGGAGAGAGAGAGAGAGCGCTGTCTTGTCTGTCTCCCCTACCGACCAGCCTCCTCACTGCTTCGGCCATTCAAGTGGAACAGACACCGACCGTCCTCCTCCTCCCCTTACTACTACTACTTTTTCCTCACCTTCTCCCGCTCTCTTCCTCCTGCTGGGATGTCCAAGGAGTCTGGCTAAATACACCAAAAAGGGATGTCTGTTAATCGATTGTCTGGTAAACAGCCCGTGTAATATTTGTTAGAAGCAGTAAACCAAGAAGTTTTTGTAACTTTCTTTAAAGTATTGTCTAAATGTTCATAAATGTTATTATTTGGTGTGTGTTCGTGTGTGGTGGTCTCATTAAATCCTAAATTTGCTGCAAGTGATGTCATTTGAGTCTGTAGGGTTGAGGGGAAACAATGGCACAGGGCTAATGGTGTAATGGTGTGAAAGAAGTGATTTTTTCAGACTTTATTGACGTTTTTTCAGGTTAAAGGTTACATTAGTGTTCATGTGTATGACCATGCAGGGACATTACTCATCCATGTTGCAACATTCAATAAATACAATAATTCAATAAATACATTCCCACAGGAGATTTGTTGCTTTTTGCATTATATATTTTAAATAAAAACCCCAGAACATATTATTACATCTTCCCACAGTCTAGAGTCACTCAGGCTAGACTAACACTAACACACTGATCAACACTAAAACAATTTTGTCTTGAAACATGACTGCTTTTATGGGAGGCCAGACGACTGAGCCTGCTTAGATTCTATCCGGGATGGTGTTTTAGTCTGAAAGAGCAGAAACACAGACTTTATGACGAAAGAAATGATAACATATTCCACCTCATTTGCTTCCTGATTCTGTCTTATCAATCACAAAAATCAAGCCAAGACTTCATAACCCATGTACAGTGGGGCAAAAAAGTATTTAATCAGCCACTGATTGTGCAAGTTCCCCCACTTAAAATGATGACAGAGGTCAGTAATTTGCACCAGAGGTACACTTCAACTGTGAGAGACAGAATGTGAAAAAAAAATCCATGAATTCACATGGTAGGATTTGTAAAGAATTTATTCGTAAATCAGGGTGGAAAATAAGTATTTGGTCAATAACAAAAATACAACTCAATACTTTGTAACATAACCTTTGTTGGCAATAACAGAGGTCAAACGTTTACTATAGGTCTTTACCAGGTTTGCACACACAGTAGCTGGTATTTTGGCCCATTCCTCCATGCAGATCTTCTCAAGAGCAGTGATGTTTTGGGGCTGTCGCCGAGCAACACGGACTTTCAACTCCCGCCACAGATTTTCTATGGGGTTGAGGTCTGGAGACTGGCTAGGCCACTCCAGGACTTTCAAATGCTTCTTACGGAGCCACTCCTTTGTTGCCCGGGCGGTGTGTTTTGGATCATTGTCATGTTGGAAGACCCAGCCTCGTTTCATCTTCAAAGTTCTCACTGATGGAAGGAGGTTTTGGCTCAAAATCTCACGATACTTGGCCCCATTCATTCTGTCCTTAACACGGATCAGTCGTCCTGTCCCCTTGGCAGAAAAACAGCCCCATAGCATGATGTTTCCACCCCCATGCTTCACAGTAGGTATGGTGTTCTTGGGATGCAACTCAGTATTCTTCTTCCTCCAAACATGACGAGTTGAGTTTATACCAAAAAGTTCTACTTTGGTTTCATCTGACCACATGACATTCTCCCAATCCTCTGCTGTATCATCCATGTGCTCTCTGGCAAACTTCAGATGGGCCTGGACATGCACTGGCTTCAGCAGTGGAACACGTCTGGCACTGCGGGATTTGATTCCCTGCCGTTGTAGTGTGTTACTGATGGTGACCTTTGTTACTTTGGTCCCAGCTCTCTGCAGGTCATTCACCAGGTCCCCCCGTGTGGTTCTGGGATCTTTGCTCACCGTTCTCATGATCATTTTGACCCCACGGGATGAGATCTTGCGTGGAGCCCCAGATCGAGGGAGATTATCAGTGGTCTTGTATGTCTTCCATTTTCTGATGATTGCTCCCACAGTTGATTTTTTCACACCAAGCTGCTTGCCTATTGTAGATTCACTCTTCCCAGTCTGGTGCAGGTCTACAATTCTTTTCCTGGTGTCCTTCGAAAGCTCTTTGGTCTTGGCCATGGCGGAGTTTGGAGTCTGACTGGTTGAGGCTGTGGACAGGTGTCTTTTATACAGATGATGAGGTCAAACAGGTGCCATTCATACAGGTAACGAGTGGGGGACAGAAAAGCTTCTTACAGAAGACGTTACAGGTCTGTGAGAGCCAGGGATTTTCCTTGTTTGAGGTGACCAAATACTTATTTTCCACCCTGATTTACGAATAAATTCTTTACAAATCCTACCATGCGAATTCATGGATTTTTTTTTCACATTCTGTCTCTCACAGTTGAAGTGTACCTCTGGTGCAAATTACTGACCTCTGTCATCATTTTAAGTGGGGGAACTTGCACAATCGGTGGCTGACTAAATACTTTTTTGCCCCACTGTAGCATATTATTATTATTATGTATTATACTATCATGCTCTATTATAGACTTTAATCTGAACTATAGTCATGATCTTTTGCACACAAATCTTTTGCATCTATCACTAGAGTTTTAGAACAATTTCCTGTGAAATGTTCACTTTATTAGGAACACTTGCTGTTCATTAGTTGAAACTCAGCCGGACAACGATCTAGGTATGTATACATGTTCAAGAAAACCTGCTGAAATTCAACCTCTGAGTATTTCAGAAACTGCTTATCTACTGGGAATTTCTTGCACAAACATCTCTGGGGTTTGCAGAGACTGTTCTGAAAAGGAGAAAATATCCAGTGAACAGCAGTTATCTGGGTGAAAGTGTGCCGATGCCAGAGGTCAGGCCAGACTGCCTCAACGTGATAGGAAGCCAACAAAAGTATCCAGAAGAGCATCCCTGAACACACAGCGCACTATTCTTTGAAACATTTCATGCCCTCTAATTTTGATGAGCTTATGTGAATTGTAGCTTCAGTTTCTTGTTCTTAGCTGACATGAGTGGCACTCAGTGTGGTTTTTGCTGGTGCAGTCAGAGATGCTCTTCTGTATACCTGTACTCTATTGAGTGGTCATTTGAATAACTGCTGGCTTCAGTGAGAGGAAAGCTTGTTGCCCCCCTGAAAAGAACCAGAGATAATAATAATAATAATAATAAGATAAGATAAGATAACCTTTATTAGTCCCACATGTAGGAAATTTGTTTTGTCACAGCAGGAAGTGGACAGTGCAAAAGTTATAAAGCAAAAATTAGAATATAATAAGAATAAATACAGTACACAACTGTACAGAATAGAATACAATAAAATACTATACAGTAGAATAAAATAGAATAAAATATACAATAAGAAAAAAATAGAATACAAATGCTATATACAACTGAGTAAAAATACAACGATGCCAGAAAAGATTATTGCACATTTGTGGATGTGTGTGTTTGATCAGTTAAAGTCTTTGTTGTACAGTCTGACAGCAGTGGGGAGGAAAGACCTGCGAAATCTCTCCGTCCCACGCCGTGGGTGCCGCAGTCTCCCACTGAAGGAGCTGCTCAGTGCTGTCAGAGTAACCAATGGGGTATTAATGTACTTTCTCAATATAGGGAAATATAGGGAGGGGAATATTTAAATCAAGCGCACAAACAGATTTACTAACATTCACAATAGGCACTTTACTGCTACCAACGCACGTCTCATTTTTGGCCTTGATATTGCGGCAGTTATTGCTGCATAGTGAAGGTACGGCATGAGATTTTAGAGAACTCGGAGCCACGCAATACCAGCGACAACAAAACGTCTTTCAACTCTTCAATTTTTGACTTCAGGTTCTTTTCAACATACTGTGGCTTCTGTGGCAGGAATTTCACAGCCGGCAAAGTGGGGTTCAAAGTGAAATGGCTAAGGAACAGAGGAAAGTGAGGGCTGACAACATTGACTTTGGACAGCATCCTGAAAATAATCAGATCTTGGATGGAGATGAGACGTGCAAAGTCTTAATAGCAGCTAATTTTTTTCATTTTGATGTTTTGAATTGGTTTGATAGTTTGAACGTGTTGTTTGTTTTGGTTCCATTTATTTATGTTAATAAACTTTAAAAACACATTTTCTTAAACTTAAATCAAATTGTTAGAATTTCACTACCATGCACAGACCCACCAGTTTTCACTGTGACCTCAAGAACTATGCTTGAACACAACTGCTTTTAGTGGCAGACCTACACAAATTCATGCATTTGATGATACATTAGATATAGACACAAACACACGACTCACAAAGTTGAATGGTGACATGGTGAGAGGTGTTGGCAAAGGAAATGAGGGAAGTGCACAATCGAGTCCGAGAGTACACAAGGAGCTTGAGGCCTGGTCACCACCATAGGTAGCTGACGGACAAGTGAGTGGAGATGGCCAGGACTCCACCTCAGCTGTTCACTCAGACCTTGACAGAAGAAGGAACCCGAGCAGCTCAAGAATTACGAAGGGATGAAAGAGGTGCTCCAGAGGGTGTGGAGGGTGAAGGCAACAGTGGTCTCTGTGGTAATCGGAGCACTTAGTGCATTGCTATGGCATTCCATGTATGACTGCCTGCTGACATCTTGCTCCCTATTTTTATGTGTTGGGCTTTCTGAGGGGCATTTTTGCCTGCTATGGCTCTGCTGATCTTGTGCTTAGAGCTTGCTTCTGTGCAGTCATGACCAGTGCATATGTGCAGTCTGTCAGTCCAGCTTTGTCCAGCCATTGGTAGGGTAGATATCAGCCATAGCTTCTATCTGGACATGGTGTGCAGGGGCCTGTCTTCTTGGTGCTCTTTGTTTTCAGGTGTTTGCTGCCTGAGGTATTCACCTAGCACATGGTCATTTGTGGCCATCTTCTTTTGTGGACCTTCTTGCTGTGAATATCAATGTGAAACACTGTGCTAAGCTACCTATAGGCTATAATTCCACATAAACACAAGTCCCTATCCTAATGAGGACGCACATATGATCTCTCTCTTTGTATTTATTTATAAACAATAAGCTGACAACACAAAGCAAAGCTATTTTAAAAACATTAATAGGTAGAGACAGAGGCTGCAGCCTGACTGCTCAGCTGTTTGTTACCTGTTGAAGATCAGAGTGTGGCTTCTGGGCTGGGTTTGCATTTGCTGAGCATTAAAATCTGTCTACATTCTTGTTTAGGTTGGCGTTAGCATGCTGTCTGTGCAGATGCTTGCAAAGAGCTAAAGTCGTGTTAGCAGCATATGCAGTTGTTTCTGTCATGAATGCAATTTGCACATGAATAAGAATAAATATCCATATCCATGCTGCAGACTGTGCCACTATTTTCCTCCTCCAGCACATGAACTGAAGTCAGCTGATTGAAGTGCAAGTGGAACTGATAAGCAGGATCAAAAGGCAAGCAGACCAGCAGTTCCAGAGAAATTAACTACTGGGAACCGATTCCCTTCACACATCTGTATATCTATATATATATATATATAGCTATATATATATATATATATAGCTATATATATATATATATATATAGCTATATATATATATATATATCTATATATATATATATATATATATATATATAGATATATATATATATATATAGCTATATATATATATATATCTATATATATATATAGCTATATATATATAGATATATATATATATAGCCAGTGTTGGGAAGGTTACTTTTAAAATGTATTCCATTACAGAATACAGAATACATGTCCCAAAATGTATTCTGTAATGTATTCCGTTACGTTACTCGATGAGAGTAACATATTGTGAATACTTTGGATTACTTAATATATTATCATGCTGTTTACAACTACATGAATGTACTATTGCTGTTATTACTGTTACTGAAGGTCCGCGGCTCCGAACCGTAGTAAAGGGACCTCTGGCTAATATGGTGGGTTCTGTGTCGGGCTCGTAGCCGAAAACTAGCTTTACTTTGTTGTCTGGGTCAACTTTGCTAGCGAGAGACAGAGAGAGGCGTTGAAAGGCTGCTCCAACGGGACTTATTGTTTTTGGAGGAAAACACGAACACGGTGTACAGTCGAGTCTTAATAGCGTACTTACAACTGGGCTCGTCAGGCACTCTTCTTGGCTGCAGTGGTTATTATTATATTTACATGCTTCCAGCTCCCGTTTTTGCTCGATGACAGCTCGTACTTTTCCTTTTTCTCCCTCCCTCGCTCACAGACACATAACGTGTATGGCAGTCCATTCTCCCTGCAGCACGGACTACACTGCCTATGATGCTACATTCTTTAGAGCTATGCCCGTAGCATTCTGCCTATTAGCTTAGCACAACAACAACAGCCGCTCTCTCACCCAGGAAACACGCAGAGAGAGAGCGTCACCCTGTAACCATGGCAACCGTAACGCCGCCACCTGGAACAACAGAACGTAGCTGTCAAACAAAACCCAAACAGTCCTGACCCGCCACAATATGAAACAGGGAAGTACCGCCGTGTAATCCATTTATTTCAACAAAGTAACTGTATTCTAAATACCACCTTTTTAAACGGTAACTGTAACGGAATACAGTTACTCATATTTTGTATTTTAAATACGTAACGGAGGGACATGTATTCCGTTACTCCCCAACACTGTATATAATATATCTATATAGCTATATATACATACATATATATAGCTATATAGATATATATGTATATAATATATATATATAGCTATATATATATATATATATATATATATATATATATATATATATATATATATATATATATACATATAGCTATATATATATATATAGCTAGCTTGGGATTACCACTGGGACCACTGTTACCTTTACCTTCCACATATTTTTGAGCGCTTCTCTGAGCCCTTGGCACTTCTCCAGCTTCTCGTGTTTCTTCTTCATGATGTTGCTGTCATATATATATCATATATTATGACTGTACAAAGTATAAATAGGCTGATATAACTTCAATCTTAGGTGCCACAGGTACAATAAATCTGCAAAGTAATAACTTAAAACCACCCACTGATCCCATTACAGTGATTGAAGAACATACAGGAAGTGTAGTTTTTTTTCACACATTCCCCCTGCCAATCAGTTATTACTCCCCCTCAATAAATTCCTCCCCCATCATTTATGTTGTCCTCTGACAATTCACAGGAAAAAAGAAAAAAAAAAAGCTTTCTTCAATTAAGCTGAATTGCCTGAAAATGATCAATATTTGCCACTGATATTGATAACCAGTGCAGGGAGTACGAGGTCAAGTGGTTCCATAACCCCCTCTGCATTCCCCATCTTAATCAATAAACTGGTTCTATGTACACCTGTAAATCTGGTGGTATTCACTATTTCTATTCTATACACACACAGAGTGTCACAAAGGTGCCGTGTGTGCCAACTGAACCACAGACATTTACATAATCACACAGCCTGTCAGAGCTAAAGAAGTGCAGTGTATCAGCAGGATATCTAAGTGTTGCTGAAGGAAAGTCTCACTGAGGTTTAGCTTAAGATGTGTCAAAAGCTTTAAAGGATGATACGCAGCATCTTTGACAGGTCATCCCACATCGCATCATTTCTGCCTTAAATGGGGTTCAGAGTGAAGCTCTGACCATCCCTCAGCACAGAAATAATACAAGAGAAGTTGTTGTTTAAACTGGTCCCAAAATGCATCACAACACAGTCCATGCACAAAATTACAAATGCACATGAGCTAAAAAAAAAAAAAAAAAAAAAAAAAACAATAAAAAAACCACACAAACCTCATCTGGCAGCTCCATGCTTATTTCAGAGGTGTGACTTTGTAGGGACGTTGTCTCACTGTGCCATAATTTATCCCCCAAGGAAAGCGCTTTTATAACGATTTCTCCTTCCTCATTTACTAGGCCCGTAATAAATATATTTATGGCTCCCTGGGTTTTTAGGCACCACATAGTGCCACAACACATTCTGCTAACAGTTTGGGGCTTTAAAGATTGTGCATTTATCCGAGAAGATTTGCAAATGTACAAAAAGTGAATGCGTTACACGACATCCCCGGCCTCTGCAGGGCACTGCAACAAAGACAAAAAACAAATTAAAAAACAAAAAACAATCCATAATCTCTTTGTATCGTGATCAGAAAGATGTCGCTCATGCCTACCACCCTCTTTTTTGTATTTAAGACTTTGTCAGACACATATATATTTCCAAAACGTATATGTGTGGAATAGGTTCATTGCTGCTTCTTTGCGACCACTAGGAAAAAATGGCTCGCTGCACTTGCGGTTCTCACCACTCGTCCAGAAAAGATGGTTATTTTCTGCCCTCCAGCTTCCCTGGTGCATAATGAGCTCATTACAGAGGTCAATCACCCATCTTCATCCACCCATCATGGGTTTAAGCATGCCGACATTTGCTAGCCAGCACAAGGCACTGAGTGCAGTTAAACTGTTGGAAAAAGGTGTTTTATTTTTTTGGCCTTAAAACAAATTATTGGACAAACAAGGATTGGGGCAAGAGATCGGCAATATGAATACACTTTCACTGGAATCAGTCCTTTTTGAAACATTTCACTCAGGATCTGGATGTCATAAATAAAAGAAGCTACTTTCGGCTGCTCCCTATTTCACAAAGGCTCATCACAGCGGGTAGCTCCGCATGTTTCAGGGCAATTCGTAACAGCGGTTATATTCTAGAAATATCTTAGTTTCCACAAAAGTGATAAAATGTGTGACCATTTATTGAATCACATGGCTACAGGCCAGTGAGGCTCTCTGCCCACAATTCTACATCTCGGGAATTACAATTGTTTTCTAATAGGATTTAAAGTTCTGTTAGAAGGTCCAGTGGTGGCTGTATTAAAGGGGGAGTCTCCTGGCAGAGAAGATGTTTGATCACCAACAATGAAACACAACACAAAACATGGAGTCAATGCGACTCAACTAACTTTTATTTAGTAAACAAGGAATAGATATTCATTCCATCTTTAATTATGATGGGGTGCCACATGTTACTAGGATATTTTGGTCTGAATATCTCAACAAGAATCACACAAGGCCTTTTCTATTCAATTCAATTCAATTCAATTCAATTCAATTCAATTCAATTTTATTTATATAGCGCCAAATCACAACAAAAGTCGCCTCAAGGCGCTTCATAGATACAGAGAAAAGCCCAACAATCATATGACCCCCTATGAGCAAGCACTTTGGCGACAGTGGGAAAGAAAAACTCCCTTTTAACAGGAAGAAACCTCCGGCAGAACCAGGCTCAGGGAGGGGCGGCCATCTGCTGCGACCGGTTGGGGTGAGAGAAGGAAGACAGGATAAAGACATGCTGTGGAAGAGATGCTGTCCATCCTCTTATCCTTATCGGGCGGGAGGGAAGCTTTGGGAAGAAACCAGAGTTCCTAGAGAGAACCCGTGCAAACGGCACAGAGAAAGACAAAATGATGGAGTTGAACTCAGGATTGTCGTGCTCTGAGGCAACAGTGTTAACCAGTGTGTTGACCAAGGGATTATCCCAATTTTCTAAACTGTGCCTCCTAGAGTCCTGCATCCTGCCTGTGACCCGGTATGCTGCACTGAGCAATCATGTGGTTCCTAAAATGCATCTGAAGGTCAGCAGACAGAGGAAAGAGCTTGTTGGAGTTTTAATCACCTGCAATATATGAAAGAGACACAGCTGGAATACACAAACCATGGCGGGAAGATGACACATTAAACAACTTTTTTGTTGTTTTTGTTGTTTCACTTATTTGAGATGATTAAACTCCTTCACTATTACTGCGTGTGTAATTTTAAAAAAAGGCTGATATTGCCGCACTGTGTTGTGTTCTGAATTAAATTAAGTGTCTCTAAATATGGAAAAAACAACAATACAACAATTTCTGTATTATCTGGCGTCAAAAACACAGTAGCAGTTGGTTTAAAACGAAACAAATTATGATGCGACTGGGACAACTGTCCTATTTAATTGACATAATTGTAAAACGCGAGGATGTTTAAATATCTTTTGCCTCGACTCTTCTGTCCTCGTGCCTCTCCCTCGCCTCCAGTGGGAGGGCCAAACGAAGATGCAAGGAGAGCAATTTGGGAAATGAGAAAGGGAAACTCATCAAACTGTGCGTTTGAATTAACCTGAATCTGAACACAAATCTTCCAGTAAATCACTTCAGAGATTGCACAATTAAAATTATTTCCTATTGGCATAACCAAACCTGCCAAACTAATCTGTGTGTTTTCCCAGGAGAAGCTTTCACCACAGCCAGTTATTGGAGCAGTGGCAAAATTAATGGCAATAAAGGAGCTGACTCGTTGCCAGAGTCCTTTTGGTGATCATACATTGTCGTACTACACAATGATGAAGGCTTTGAAGAAGTCTTTAAGATATAAATTTGACTTCCTCGTAGTCAGAAACATATAGAAACAGAAAATTCCAATTGCTGATGGAATTTTTCACATAAATGGCTCCAGAGGGACAAACACAAATTCTGCTGCTTGTACACACTTTTGACAGATTTTCACAGTTATCTGCTGCACTAAGCTGGAAGCCTGCAACACGGAAAAATATTGATGAATCAATACAATATTAGCAATCTCTATGTGTGCAGCATTTTGTAATCCTTAAAGTGTTTAACAGTGCACAGATCTATGATGGTTTTCCCACGGGAGGCCAACGTGACCTTCACTCCAGGTGAAGCTTTCATGCTTTGTTAGCACAGTTACATCGATAGGACTGTATTTCCTGTGCTTATTCTTTAACACCTAACTGTTGAACGAATGATTAGACTGAACTATTTAAATATTTGCTCATTTGAATTTTAGAATGATTCAGTGGTTTGTAGATCCACCGTTATCAGGAATAACCTAAATCTGTTGTTTTCTGTACAATTTTGTGAGTCTCGCACATCATTTTCGAGGAATTTTGGCCCCCTCTACTTTATAACTTTGTAAAAGTAAAGGAATTGTGACATTGTGCTAACACATACCTGAATGACTTCATGTTGATGATCAAGTGCATTTGATTGCCTTCTTTCTATTAACCCTAAGCAGTAATCATAGAGTCCTGTGAAAAAACCTTTCTCATAACTGTATATTTGACATCAATAATACCATCTGAGAATGCAAGAAGCTGCTTTAATCAGATTACGAGAGAGGAGATAACTGATTAAGACTGAGCCACTCTGTGCCATATGCCAGGGTTAATTGTACTGGCAAAAGACTCTCTTAATTATAGAATTACTGTTTTTATGCTTTTGTTATGTTGGCATCTGTAAATATGAAAACACTTAAATTATGCAATGTTAATTGGAGCAACATGGTATGAAAAATGACAAGAAAAAAATGTAAATGTTTAGTTTAGGGCTCCGTGTGTGACACCACTAGGTGGCAAACAATGGAATATATAGACTTTTTAATATATGTATAGATTAAAAAATGCATACACGCGTTTAAGCAGCTTGTGTCTTTCCGAGAGAAGACTCTGACCTGTCTATATTACCTGATACAGTTAATTCAGCTGTTGATTCACCATTTCTCATATCCTGTTATAATCCTTAATTATAATAAGAGGGGTTTAAGAAAATACTTCTTTAAAAAAATCCATTCATGTGCTGGAACAGTGGTAATTGGTAATAATGTAAGGAAAAGAGTGAGCTGATTTGGTGGTTGAAAAGAAATGTCAGTTTTAACCAGAGAAATCTCCCAGCATGCTGAAGTCAATAAGTAGCGAATGAAACCCACTCACACTCTGGTTGGTCAGCAGACTAAAAACTCACCTCCTACTGTGCCCTGAAAGCATCACAGATTTGAACCTTACCCTGGATATTTGCTTCACATCATCTCCTATTCCATCTTTTCGGCGAGCGCCACGAAGCAGAAGAGCTATTAAGAAAATGTCTTACACTGTTTCCTTGCTGGGAGAAAAGAGGCATTGTGGCAGTATTGGATTGAGCTCTTAGCCGAGCCTGCTAATGACGGCTTTTTTCCCTTCTGTAAGATCTGTCTTCTCTCTAAAGGACAGCAAAGCCTCTGAACCAAGCCACGTTTGTTTACTCAATAATGAATGGACTTTTTCCTCCCACAATGTAAACGCCCAGTTTATCAAACGCCCGTTAGCTTCAGAACAAAAATCAAATATTGGATTAATCGCTTATTTTTCAGCACTGAATGATTGACTTCACGTGAAACAAATATTGTAATTTTATTTTTTCCTTTGCATGTTTAAGAACACTGCGAATCGCACTCTAATGATTCATCCCACTATGCTGTATTCTTAAGATTGATGCAATTGCTTTTCACTTGACAGCCTAGAGTCACGTAGATAGAACCAGATGACTGAAAATGGAATTTCTCTTTACCGGCTCTCTGATATCTCAGGTTATTTCCTCTCAGAGAACACAACCATTGTGTGTGAGAGCTAGCTGTGAATGAGAGAACTGACACAGAGGTTTCAAAGACACCTCCCTCCATGTCTCCCCTCCCTCCTCTGGCACCCAAGAACCACAGTGCAGCACATGATATAGAGCAGAGCTGTCATCCTCGGCGGCCTGGGTCTCATTACTCAGGGCATATTTATCCATCCGTGCTCAGGAAGTCTGCGTTTATCAGGCCTTTTTATCGATGGCCATAGGGGTCATTACTAGGGATGGACAGTATTTCCTGTGCAGTCATAATTAAGTCATAGCGCTGCAGTCATTCGTCAGTAAGCGAATAGTTTGACTGAAAGCTGTAAACACCCTTGCGGCAAGCTTTTCTCAATAGCATTTTGCAGAATTACAAGATCACTGGAGCCTTTTTGTCTTTTTTATGATGCTTTGTCAGTGGACTTGGTGCTAATTGACTAGTCTACACGCAGGCATATGTATTAGCATAGTCACACACGGTTGTGTGATTTGTGCAACCCTGGCATACATGTTGACAAAACTTCCACATATATTAAAATCAAGCTGTCATCTGGTAGACCCGAGTCATCGTGTCTCCAACCCCAGGGGTTTGGATGAGAGTTATGGGAGTGCTAGCAGGTGGGAGAATTAGAGTGCACAGGTTGGCTTCTATTATAGTGAGGGCTCAGCATTTTAAAGCTAATTTCAGCGTTACTGTCAAGTTGATTTCTGAGTCTACAGCCTTGTGTTTTGACTGTTTAATATACACAACATGCGTACATGCAAAACTGAGGAGGCAAAACGATAGGACACACAGATTCCTGTTATATGGTAAGAGTACTTGTGGTAAAATGCAAAATGGATCAGCACTTTTGACCTTGCTCTTAATGAATGTGAAAAAACAAAAAAAAAAGCATGAGAGAGAAGTGACAAAGTCACCAGAGACTCTCTCTTCAATTTTTTGCATAAGCAACGTGTAAATGCTGCTGCGACACAATAAACAGAAAAGACAGTTAAATCTCTATTCATCCCTTGATGGCGCAGAATAACCTTGTTTTATGGGCTGTGCCACAAAGCAGAAAATTAGTTCTTGAAAAAGTCATTAGCAACTTGCTTGTTTTATAGGGTGACATGCCCTCTTGTGACCAGTGCTGTGCATTTTTCATTGTAGAAGCGTTTTTTCTTGTCATATACTTGAACACACAAGAAAGCTGTGAGTGGAAAATACTTACAGACATATGGTAAATTAGCTTGGCACTGGTCTGTGAAATTATTTACTGTAAGCATGTAGTTAAACACAAATATGCTGCTATTGTACATAAAAGAGAAAAGATGGATTTTATAGACTACAGAAATGATAGCGTGTAGAAGTGAAGCTGCTGATACTGACATCAGTGTGTTCACTATATGTAAGAGAAGATAATGATTTCCAATATGCAATTAATACTGTTATTAACAATAATGTATATTAGTACAAACCTACCCAGTGAGAATTGATGAAAAATAATAATAACAACAAAAGCAAAAAATAATATTTTGATAACTTATGGGACACAATTATTCATTTAAGTCAATAATTTAGCTGCACCACAATTAAAATTCATTCAGCCTTTTTACAATACAATATAACTTTTATTTATAGAGCACCTTTAAAAACCAAATATACCAAAGTGCTTCACATAAGACAGAAAATAAAACATAAATATTATGAATATTATAGGACCATTAACAAAGTACCAAGTATAACAGCCCATATGGAAAAGAAATAGTAAAAACATATATGATTTACTCATGAAAGTGGCCACTTTCTCATTACTTTCATATATTTTTTTTAGTAAGTATACAAAACATACAAGTTTCATTATATAATTTTTCAAGGGATCTTATATGTGTTTTCACTCTTGTATGCTTTTCATACAAGTTTCATACAAGACAGATAAAAACTTTATAAGATTTATATATATCTTTTCCATATGGGAGGTCAGTGTCACTAATACACAGGAATAGCATAATGAGCATATCAAGGTTTTAGTTTCTGTGATCTTTTCTTCCTTTTCTAGTTAACTAAACTACCCTTTTTATTAAGTAAATGACACTTGTGAGTTCATTGTAGCAAGTTAGCTACTATTTGACCTACTGTTACCTTTCCATCAACTCAAAGCTGTCTATTCTCCTCTAGCATCACTTTCATCCACAGAACGGCTGCTCACCAGATATTTTCTCTTTCTCTGTAAACACCAGATATGGTCATGTAGAATACTTAGACCAGCAACAAATCACCTTTCTTCGACATTCTGATACTCGGTTTGACCATCAGGCGGTCATCTTTACCGTGTCTATGTGCAATTCTACACAAATTGCTGCTTTGTGATTGACTTATAACATGCAGTTTTACAAGTGCATCTAATGAAGAGACTGGTGAGGGCCTTTTTTATGATCAATAAATGTGGGATGAAAAGGATAAATGCCAATCAACACCAGTTTGTGTGCCATTGTCTGTTAATGCATTAACATTGTTTCGTCCTGGTTAGTGTACCATACAAAATAGTTCCTAATGAGCAATTTTTGTTCCCCTATGTTAACTGTGCAGTTGCTCTGGTGGTTGTTTAATTTATTTATTTATTTGTTAGTGATGTTGTGACACCATGGGTGCAGTGGGCAGTGTTGGGAAGGTTACTTTTAAAATGTATTCCATTACAGAATACAGAATACATGCCCCAAAATGTATTCTGTAACATATTCCGTTACATTACTCGATGAGAGTAACGTATTCTGAATACTTTGGATTACTTAACATATTATCATGCATTTTACAACTACATGAATGTACTATTGCTGTGTGATTTATTACTATTACTGAAGGTCCGCGGCTCCGAACCGTAGTAAAGGGACCTCTGGCTAATATGGTGGGTTCTGTGTCGGGCTCGTAGCCGAAAACTAGCTTTACTTTGTTGTCTGGGTCAACTTTGCTAGCGAGAGACAGAGAGAGGCGTTGAAAGGCTGCTCCAACGGAACTTATTGTTTTTGGAGGAAAACACGAACACGGTGTACAGTCGAGTTTTAATAGCTTACTTACAGCTGGGCTCGTCAGGCACTCTTCTTGGCTGCAGTGGTTATTATTATATTTACATGCTTCCAGCTCCCGTTTTTGCTCATGACAACTCATACTTTTCGACTCTTCTTTTTCTCTCTCCCTCGCTCACAGACACATAACGTGTATGGCAGTCCATTCTCCCTGCAGCACAGACTACACTGCCTATGATGCTACATTCTTTAGGGCTATACCTGTAGCATTCTGCCTATTAGCTTAGCACAACAACAACAAAAAGGCGCTCTCTCACCCAGGAAACGGGCGTTGCGGTTGCCATTGTTACAGGGCGACGCTGCCACCTGGAACAACAGAACGTAGCTGTCAAACAAAACCCAAACAGTCCTGACCCGCGACAATATGAAACAGGGAAGTACCGCCGTGTAATCCATTTATTTCAACAAAGTAACTGTATTCTAAAAACCACCTTTTTAAACGGTAACTGTAACGGAATACAGTTACTCATATTTTGTATTTTGAATACGTAACGGCGGTACACGTATTCCGTTACTCCCCAACGCTAGCAGTGGGTTTCTGGCTGAGAGGTATCACAGTATGAGCACAGACAGAAAGTGTGCCAAGTGATGCTCTACTCAATGCTAAAATAAAACCTGTGAAGCTAACCTCCAGCTGGTTCTCTCATGCTTGTGAAGAGTGAGTCATCGCTTAACCTATATGTACATGTGAGATAAGATCTGACTAATGTCAGTATATCACAGTACTAATGTATAATAAATGAAATGTGTTAGTGTGCTTCTTGAAAAATTATGTTAAAAATGATGTCTCCTAATCATAGGAGATTTGAATTAAAGCTGCATTATGAAATAAAGCACTTCAGGTGGACTGCATTCAAAATGTAAAAGCTGCTTTTAATGAAAATATTTTAAATTGAAATTATCTGACTGATTTCAAAATGCAATTAATTGATAAATATGCAAGCTGAATATAATGGCACAAAAAATATTTTAAACTGCACACGTCAGAAGCTAATGTGTATTCTACTCTTCATAGTCTATTTCCTGTAATATTGTGTTTTAAAGTAGCTTCTGATATAAAACTAATTTCTAGAGTTTCTGCCTCTTGAAGTATTAAAAATTGTGACTTTCTAGATCGCACTAGTAAAATAACCTGTTGTCAGAAGGCATGTTCCTGCAAGAAAAACAATAAGAAAAAACAACAACAGCAACAAGAAAAAGCTATCTGAAAAACTCAAAATGCCAGCACATTTCTTTAAGATCCAGACAGGGAGCTGTTTTGTCAAAATAAGAAAACATGAAGTCAATGAATACATGACACTTTCAGAAGTACTGACACCCCTGGGTAAAACAGGAACTGCAGAATACTGCTGGAAAACAAGCCGTAACAGTTATTGTAGTTTGCTGCATAAACTGAACATGAGCTGCATGTAAGAAAAAAAACTTAAAAGCCATTTAACATCTTGGAGAATAAAAGGCACAGATGGAACAAGATCTGTGTGCAGTGTCATGTATTCTTCCAAATGAAAGAGCATTTTATCTTTAAAATAAAAAAGTATTAAGTATAGAGAGAACATGACCACCTGTGAAATCCCAGGTCATTGTTAATTGACTGTTAATGAACAGCGAGAGAACGAGCAGAGATATTACCCACAATTAGAAAGGCACTCATTCGGAGGTAGCACAGGTCAAAGTGCAGTTGATTAATTACTTCTGTCACATGCAAATGGAAGTTAAAGAAGAAAGTACACACAAAAGGAATCAATGCATGCTGCGTAATTTTCTCCTTAGCTATTTCGAGGCAAACAGAAGCACGATCTTAAGATTAACACTTTTGAATGCAGAGCTGAAGAAAATGACAGCAGCATATACCCCAGGTACAACTGCGTTTCTCAGCGACTATAGAGATTTCTTTCCTTTCCTTGCCATTCTGAAAAAGATCATAAACAGAAGCCGAGTGTAAGAAGGCAGTGGGAGAAGGGTAGTGTTTTAAGGCATACCATCCCGTCACCCGCTAGTGACGTGCTGATCTTCATTTCCCTGCTCACTGTACCACATCCCATCTCATCATGCCTTTCCAGGTGCAGCCTTTTTTTTTTTTGCCATTCCCTGGTGTCAGCTGGGCCTGCTGAGCTCCTAGAGGACATGCTAACAAGGATATGTGGAGGGTACTCTGCTCTCACAGCACACAGTGCAGACATGTGATAATGTAGGTCCTAGTTAGATTTAAGATTGAGTTAAGCACAGTCACATACAGCACAGGTCACCCATAGCGTACTGTTGCTCTAGATTGACTAACCCACAGCGTTTCAGTGATTTTCTGACGATGTGCATGGGTATTCTATAAAAGATATAATCAGACTGCTATTATTGCTGTACTGCAAACAGTTTTTTATTGTGCAATGTGCTGTTTCAAGTAAGCATTGAATATTATATATTTTCTGAGAAAAAAAGCCATCAGAGAAGAAAGACAAAGTTGTTCTCTTTTATGTTTGAAATAATTTTAGCAAACTTTTTGATCTGCTTTAAGTAAAGCAAATCTCTAGAAATGGATAATACTAAATGCATCCATTCTGTTAAAAGTTAACTATAACTACTATAAGTATGTTATTTGTAATATAATAAAACACAATAAGCTGTAAACTCAATATAGGCATATTTGTCCTTGACACATTCAGCAGATGTTGAACAACAACATCTTACATTTGTTATATTTCTGATTCTGTGATGAAGGTAAGTCCAACATTATTAGTCCCTCCAGTTCTGTTCTGGGCTCCACTAACTCCTGAATGAAATTTAGTGTTAGCTATATCGTCCAATTGTTCATTTTATCCAAGTAGCAAAGTCCGAGCCATTTAAAAGAAAGTCATTTCCACTGACTAAAGTTTCTTTTGGCAGCTGCCTGATCCACACAATCGATGACTCTAAATCTGATATGTGGGAGATTTTCCAACCGCATGCCCTTTATCATATATTCCCCATGGGAATTTGTCTCTTCCTGGTCTGAAACTGGGGGATTAAATCATGCGTTAGGCAAATGTGTAAACCATTACACTGTGGGGCCACTTCTATATTAAAGCAGTCAATTTCACACTAGAAAGCATGTTTAAGTAAAAACAATTTGATCTACACATATAATTAGAAGAACAGAGTGATTAAAAAAATTAAAACTGTAAAATTTACATGATTAGCAGCTTGGATCTTTGATGGGTCTTTGTGAACTTTCCTGTTCTCTAATTCCATCCAGATTATCTTGTTAAGATAATTAGCAACCGTCTATGCCTTTTCAGTGCACCAGTGACTGGGAGTTAGAACATACTGGTTTAAGCTGATAACTTACTCCACCCTCTCATCTAACCACAAGCCACTTCACAACAGCAGGCGCTTAAATTGTTTATTATATTACGGTAAAACCCTACAACAGAGAGAAAAACAAAGAATCAGATGATCTCCTATGAGCAGGATTGTTAAATTCTTAGTAAGCCTTTAAGTGCTCTATTGGAATACAATGATACCAAAAGGTAAGACATTTAAGATCTGATTGGGCCTGATCATTCAGGGATTTATTTGAGAAGAAGGATTTTATATTCAACTTAGTTTTGGCCTATAAAGGGATTATTAGGAACCTCAGGCCCATGACTGGCAAGCTGGGCTTTTGCACTTTCTGACCAGTTCCAGAGGCTATTGGAAAATCTGTAATATTGGTGTCACGAAACATCCTTCTACAACTATATTTACTTGACTATACTGCATTAGAGAAAAAAAAAGCTTTAGTAGGTTAATAAAGGACGCATAATAACATCTGTTTTGTTATACCGTGTTGTGTAAAACACCACCCTCCTGGAATATTTGACTGCTCGGCTGCAGTTAATTACTCAAAATTGAAATGAAAGGTTTAATTTGAGATACTGGACTATAAGCCTTGATTATCAAAATTAAGACAAGCAAAAAAAGGCATGAAAATGTTTTTTATATGAAAGTTTACATTTTTGAATTAAATTAAGAAAAAGTAACTTTTTCAAATTGTTAACTTTTTTTGAGCTATAAATAAAACGGATTCAAGAGTGAGGAGTCACAATCTTTATTTCCCTTAAGCAATCATAATCATATTACAGTTATATTAACCTCACATAGTGCACGAGAGTGAATAAGAGAACAAGTATAAAATCACTAAAAAAGGGAGAGCGTTAGCAGTAGTATGGTAATGGACAGAGTGTAAAATGATGTGCACTTTTAGAAGTTGACACAATATGTGTGCATTTGAAGAATGTCAAAATATGATTGAAAATGATTGACACGACAACTGAATATGTAAACAGGTAGAACTGAACAGACGAAAACTGACTTCAGCAGCTTTTAGGAAGAAGCTGTTTGAGTCTGTTTGTGTATGAGCATAGCTCTGAATCACCTGACTCATGACAGAAGCTTGAGCAAATGGTGTTTGTGGATTTGCCTGTTCACACAGCGAGTGGTGTAACAGTGAAGCAGAGACAGCAGCTCGGTGCCAACCATACTTAACTAAAACTAAAGTAAAAATAAAACTAGATGTAAAAAAAAATAGACTTGAGAAAACATGAAAAATAACTGAAATGAATTTGGGAACTTGAAATACTAACTATCCTTAGCTTTGGTCTTTTTTTTTTAACGTTGATGGACATGTTTATTGAGATTTTTGTGCGAGTGTGCGTAAGCTGCTTTCAAAAACAGTTCTGTTTTTATTGTAATAACTGGACTGGTTTTCCTAAATTGTGCCTCCGCATTCCTTCAGTAATGGAATAATTAAAAAGACTAAAGCTCAGACTGAAACGTATCGAAACTACACTAAAACTAAACATTTATAATCAGTAAAAACTAAACTGAAACCAGCAAACCCACTCAGGAAATGAACAGAAATGGAATTTTTCCTTTTAACCAAAAAGGAAATAAAAATAAAAACCAATTAGATAACAGAAAACTTTGAAAACTCTGGTGCCAACAATGTTTTGTGCCATTTTCACAGCACATTGTGGGCTTTATTTGTCAGCTTTGATGCAGCTACCACACCAGTGTAGCAGGTTGTGAGGATACTTTCTATTGTGCATCTCCTTAGGAAAGACCCCGTCATGCCTTACCCACAACTACTGTTCTCCTCCTAGAAAGTTGCTCTGTGATGGTGTACTTGATAGAAAGCCTGAAGCTCTCTGCAGTCTCTGTATTGGTGTGTAGCACTGTTTGATTCTCTTTGTAGTCCTGAAGCCTACAATGATCTCTTTGGTCTTTGGGATGTTTAGGATCGAGTTATTGTTTGCATACCATGTCAGATTGTGAACATCCTCTCCGAATCCATCCTCTTTGTTATCAGTTATGTGCCTGATGACTGTTGCGTCATTTGCAAACTTCAAAATGATGTTTGAGTTGTGTATTGAGAGTAAAATGTGAACAGAGCACACAGGAAGGGAGTCAGCACACAGCCTTGGGGAACTATCGTGCGCAGAGTGAGGATGTGCTTGCCCAGCCTGAGTGAAGGTGGTTGGTGAGAAAAGCTAGTATCCAGTACACAGTCATGTTTGAAGGTGGTCAGTCCTGGTGCATAAAGTTTGTTCGTCGTTTTATCTAGAATGATGGTATCAAAGAGCATCGTGATGTAGCTGCTATGGTCACGATCTGACCATCTGTTTGCTCAGTAGCAACCTGGTGTTGATCTTTAAAACAAAGATGAGAGCAACTTACAAAAGTTATACATAATTCACACTGTTAAACAAGAATAATACAGTCGCAAGTAATTAACAGGTTTTTACAGGTTGATAAACAAAATGTGGTTTTATAGAGATATACAATTTCAGACCATCTTCCATTTTAGCAAGCCAATAGCAACTGGATTTGCCATTTTAGACCTGGAGACACATGGCAGCTCCTTCAGGAGGTGTGATCGGTTCACTTGGCAGGTGGGAAAGAATAATGCAATGAAATCTGTTTAGTTGGATTGAAATCATAGGGTTTGTGTCTCTGTTTCACAGTTGTTCCAATTTCTGACAAAACAAATGAACAAAGAATGGCTTGATTGGGAATTTGGCTGTATTAAAAGATAGTACATGTCAGTGGTTCCCAAACTTTTTTTGCTAAAATAAACTACTACCTGTTCTAAATAACAGAAAAACAAACCATCTGTAATTATTTTACATGTAGTTGTTTTTTTTTTTACTGTGTAAGAATATTCAACACTGCTATCAAGACATTTTTCAAAAAATGCCTCTCTGTGCAAAATGGGTTTAAAAACAAAAACAACTGTGGGATACTGTTTTTCGGTGATTTGGACAGCCCAGCGCGTGCTCCCGATGCAGGGGAAACAAATTCTGTCGAGGATACCTACCTTGGCACCACCGTTGTGCAGGTGAAGCCAAAGGCAAGATATCATATTTTCTTGTCTTTGGCTTGGAAGGAAGTTGGCTTGGAAACATATTTGGCTATGATTCATCTTCTGCTTTGCGTTTGTGTCGAAGAAGCCCCGTCAAAAACTTGTTCATTATGCTAGCAGTGTCCAACCATTCTTTTTTTTTTATTCATAAAAATGTCAATGGCTCTGCACCGCCCGCCAAACACACACACACACACACAAATGAGAGGGGTGGATGATTTAGTGGACAATAGTGGAAAAAGGTCTAATGTCTTGGTGTGAGGAGACTATATACATATATATATATATATATATATTAGGGGTGCAACGATACACAAAATTCACGGTTCGGTTCAGTTCGATACTTTGGTGTCACGGTTCGATATTTTTTCGATACAAAAAAAAAAGTTCATGCCTTTTTAATTTGTCATTTATTAAATTTTCACGGCACATTCTGCACCATATCTCTGTGCGTTCATCATTTGTTTGAAGCCAGCTCACCTCCTGCAACCACTTTTCTGAGAATATGCGCTTCTTTTGTGGTTTGGACTCCTTCTGACATTTCTTTGGAGGTGGAGGAACACCAAAGTAACTGCTTAAAGGAGCTTCTTCGACATCTTTAAGAGTTCTAAACAAATGTCTGTCCTCCTCCAGAAAATCTTATGTATGCAAACAGGCGTTGCAACTTCTTATCTTGTGCGCATTTATTATTTTGACAGCGAATACGCACCTGCGGACCACTTATGTGCAGCCCTGGTTATTTAGCTCGTCATATTGCAGCCACGGAAATTCTTTTGTCCATGAAACCATAAAGCTGCACTTTCTTTTTTCCTTATAGTCTGATTTGTCATAACGTTTCCGTTTTGTGGTAAGCTTTTCTTTGGCTGTCACTTCTTCACCCTGACGTGTCTTATTTGGCTCAGCAGAACTAAAATATATATCCTGCTGCTTTTACACACGCACTCACAGTGGCTCACCGCTGCCAATGACATAATTACCCAGCTACATTTCCGAAAGAATACAAAAGCATTGACATATATTTTTCCTTCCTACGATAGGCCTACGGGCAGGGCAGGGCAGGGCAGCCCGACTGGAAAAATCGCTAGCCCCTGGACGTCGGGCTAGCGATTTTGCGAGCCCTGTATCTGATTGAGGAATCACTCATCTTTGGAAAAGAGAGTTTATTACAGAGAAATGGCTCTTTCCAAAATAAAAGCTATACTATACGCTTCTTCTGGGCTATATTCTCAGCAGCATATTAAACATATCAGGTCCCCATAAGGAGAGTCATGTGCTAACCGCTGACTCGGGTAAAGTTTGTAGCATGCCTGCTTGTTGTTTTTCTCTGCTTCGACTTGTCTTTGCACTAGGATGATGTCGGCGTAAATGTGCAGTCATATTCATTGTGTTCCGAATAGTGCTGTCAGCGTTAATCTGAAATGAGGTTAACGCCACAACACGGCAAATCTCCGTTAACGAGCTACCGCGGATTGCCCCGTGCATGGGGCTGGACAGCCAACACGTTAACGAGCTAACTGCGCTAACACACTAGTTCCCACCCATGTAATTGAGCATTTCGTGGCACATCCAACATACTGTTTTACTTTAGTCCATGACACGCTTACCTTCAGGGTCATACAGCACACGAAAACCAAAATAGTTCCAAACGCCACATCTGAATGAGGGTGGGGGAGGTTCAATTTGCCATGTTGCAAGGAGAGCTTAACTTCTGTCTCGCTAGCTTGCCCTGCGCTCAGTGAATCTGTGTTCGACTACTCCGCCTAGGCTGCACTGTCGAGCGCAGATCCACTGAGCGCTCAACACAGACAGCACCGTCAGAAGGAAAGTTGATAAAATAAATTAAAAATGCTGTATTGTTCGATACATATGCGTACCGAACCGAAAGCACTGTATCGAACGGTTCAATATCGATACGAGTATCGTTGCACCCCTAATATATATATATATATATATATATATATATATAGAGGCAAAACACAGGTTTCAAAGTGTTTCTAAAGTATATTTGTAAATCATTAAAAATATTATTTTCGTTGTATTTGTTAGTCCAGCTAACAAAGTTTCAGGAAAAATACAATTCCTGCGCATTGTGTGATGTGTCAGGCTTTACAGGGTCAGGAGGAGACAGTTCTGGGATATATTCAGCAACATGAATCATATATGAGCACAAAGATCTTTTGTAGCCACACAATGTGCAGTTTTTGGAGCGCATCCTTATTCATTCTTCTCTAATGTGTGTTTCTGCCTTCAGACATCCTTTAGCATGCTAATAAACATATTGCTATACACAACAAATGCACTGCAGTGCAAACATTCAATTAAGCTAAGCGAATTGAATTGAAGACCCAACAGCGGTATATATGGGTTGGGAACTGTGTTGAACACTCAGACGATTTATCTTTGTCCTTTGTTCTCTTTGTCTGACAATGAAATGTTTCTCTTTGCCAGTCGCACACTTGTAGCACCATCCTCTATTGTTGAGGAACCGATAATGTCAGAAAGGCTGAGTCGGGGATTTCATCTTGACATTCAGTCTGTAAAACAAGCAGGCTCTGAAAGTGAAAAAAATAACCATTAATGGTTTGGTAAGAAATGTCTTTATGTTATTTTCATTTTTCTCATTCTGTAGAAACCTCGATCCATATTGTGGATATCTCAATGTGCATTCATTATCCTGATAAAAGTATTGTCATCATTCCAATGCACACTGAGTGGCTGACTGTGCGGGGTTGAATTTAGTTGAATTTAGTCAAAGATTTTCATTTGACCAAAGAACCAATCAATTTGATGTCCCTCAGTAACTCCATCAAACCTGTCAATGATATGCTGACAACTGCATTAAGAGTATTTACAGAGCTTATACACAATCATGTTTCAAACACTATGGAGGAGTAAGAAAAGTTTATATAATATAAAACATATTGAAATGTTGAAAGCGAGGATTGCAGGCAGTGTGAAGAAAAAAAGCCAGAGAAATCTAATCAGTTTGATTGACTGATGGTATCCTAAAACCTGACTTTCCTCACACCTTTCATGGTTAGTCAGCTCAGTGGAAGAGATAAGAGGCAAAAAGCCTGTTTTGAACCTCAGCACAAAACATCCCTAATGGTCTTAGATCATGTTCCCTCTCTGACACACCATTAAGTGCTAAATGTTAGGAATTGCATTACTGCAGCTTCTAAGATTAAGAGTGATAAGGAAAAGCTGTTATTCCTATCCTCTGTGCTCACCAGCACAAGCCATAGCTTTCTGCTGATGAATAATTCACACAGCCAAATCATCCGCCGCAAAAGATAAAGGCCCTCCAACCACTCCTCAAGGGTATTGATTTTTGTCCTCTTCATATGTTGGACTGAAGAGTGTCAAATGGATAATGGAAGCACAAACTGTGAAAAAAAGCTTCATTTAAAAAAAAATTATACTTTAAGGGCAAAAGTTGCAAAAGTTCGTCAGAAGTCTGCAGTGATTTGTCGTTGACTGATTAAATCACACCTTTCTACAGCCAAGATGTTTATGGGTTATTATTATATCATAATGTTCATAAAATAATTAATGCTGGAATCATCTGATTGTCTGATCATTGTGGTCATTGTGCTCCCTCAGGCTAAAACTATGTCTGTAGTTTTACAACAATAAGCAAAGTTAAGTCATACAGTTTGGTAATGAAAGCTTTAAACAACCACAGAAACAATAATTCATACCAGTATCAATCAAACTAATGATGCAAAATGATTTCGCTAATGTTAGCTTAGTGCATTTACAAAATAAAAGTAACCAACGTGACTCAGGAAAACATGTAACCTGATGATTGTTTTTAGCTGTTAGGCAAATAAGGTATTGAGAAACACCCCTGATGTCTCTTTGGAACTAAAAAAAAATATACAGCTGGCTTTCAAGGATGACCTCAATTTAAAATTGCTAAACAAATGGAATTGTGTCGAGGACATCCTGCACCTGCAGCATCCTTTGCTATCTACAAATACAGATATTTTGTGCATTTCTCTCACTGTGGCTACATTTCTCCATGAGCGCATGTATGGTGTTTGTTATGTAGTTTAAAACAGGTTGCTTGTCTTTTAAGTAGTTTTTAGGCTGAGAAGGTGGCCCATTGTATGAGTTTTCAATTACTTAATAATGAATAATTTTAATTAATTATGCTATTGTTATTCATTTTTTAAGCTCAAATGTCTCAATTTTTTAAAGGGAAGTGTAGATGAATGCGGAGATCCTATTTGCATTGAGAAATGCACTCCTTGGCGGCTGCTTATCGGGGCCTGGAGCCTGGGGCTCGGTCACTCAGGCACAGCTGGCTGCCGGCGGAGCTCACGGGCACGTCACTGCAGCCCCCCCTGGCTTCTGCTCCGCGGCTGCTGAGTGACCCCTCATCTGGGACTCTCCTCAGCTCTTTCTGGGACAGTGGCGCGGCTGCCCCTCTGTTGGTCTTCCTTGGTCTCTTGTGTTCTGAGGGCCTCTGGATGTCTGGAGTTTTGATCTCCTCCATACCTGCTTCATGCCCTGGTGGACGGAGCTGTGGCCCCCCACACCCTCTAGCAGATCATTACATGAAGGAACCTTTTAAAAACAAGCGCGTCCATGCTCACAGGTGTACACACGGGTGCTCACACACACAAACTACACCCTTTTTGGCTCCTACCTCAAAGCACACTGTGCACTGTCGATCTTACGTGCTGCACAATAATGTTTAATATTTAGTATTTACTGTCATATTCCCATATATCATTGTGATGTTGTTTATTCTATTACTCTCGTTTTCTTCTGCTTGTTTTATTTTTTCTTTCTCAACAGGTGATCCAGGTGATCGATATATGTATTTTTTTTTTTTTCTACTTATTCTGTTGGTTTTTGTTTTTTGCCCTTCTCCCCCGTCCCTCTTCTCAACTGTTTTTCTTTCCCCCTTTCTTTCTCCCTTTTCTTTCCCCCAGTCAAGTCTGTCCCGTATTCAGCAAGTGAAAATAAAATAAACAATAAAAGGTGAATCAAATGGACCATTACGGCAAAGCTGGGATGGTCAATTTGGTAAAGTAAATCCGTTGGGCATCTTTCTTCGCCTTTAGACAATAATTCTGATGGCAAAAGAGCCAAACGGGACAGGCAAAAAAAAAATGCACCCTTGGACATGTGACCTGGACATGTGTTTACACTGCCAACTAACAGTATTAAATCTGTAGTCATGTTTTTACTTTTCATGGCACTGAGGATAGAACATTTTCTTAGCAATTACGCATCCTTAACAGGCTAACTCAACAAATCAGCAATAAAGAGATTATTTTTACTTAAGTTTGCATATTTGTCCGTTTGGGTCAAGATTGGATTTGACACAGTGAAGTGCAGAACATAATAACCCCTTGCAAATCACCATTTAACCGTGGAGAATGGACAGTAACAATCTCATCCCGTAAGCAACATCCAACCCTTCTAGTTCAGTGCTCTACCATTTGGTTCTCTAAAACTAGATCAATTTCGTATGTGACGGTTGATCACTGGGCTTTTATGCACCTTCACTCAGTGTGTTCGAGGCACACCCCTGCAGGCCCGGGCAAAAGAAATCCCTTTTGGAAGTAAGTGTTAATGAGAAATTTCATGCCATATCTCTCTAGGTCTAATGGGAACTGGGTTAGAGGGAAAAAGTTTTACGTTGAGTACTTTATCCTTTCAACTCCATGAAGAGTTTGCACAAGTCTGTAGAAAGAGAAGATGAGTGACGCAGAAATACATAACAAGGAAAAGAGAAACCCTTTGTTGGCTTTGCTGAGAGAGATGAAATTTGACACTGATAAAACAGTGCAGGTCTCTTAGAATTACACACTCTGAAGTTAAAGGAAGAGACTTTAAATGGATATTTGGGATGCAGAAAAAAAGTCATTTTTATATAGCAGCTTAGCGTAGAGCAGCCATTGTACAGTGGGGTGTAAAATTGTTTTAGCAAATACATTTACACTTGTGCTGATGCTATCATCTGTGCTTGTAAGTGTTTTATGGATTTAAGTCAAATCTGAAGAAAACACCTCCGCCACCTCAGCCAACTTTATATGCTATGGTCGATGACTGACATTAAAAGCACTGGTGAAGTGAAGAAAATTGATCATCTCACTGCAATACACTACTGTGCCGGGGAATCTCGGTTCCTGGCATTCCTCTGAATGTTACTTGCAGACCAGCACACAGCCCCGACACAAGGGCGGTCCCCAATGACCGCAAGACAATACATGCTGCCATGCCGCAAAAAAACCTGCTAAGGAGCACAACAAAGAGACTAAGGTGTTAACCCAGCCTCCAAACTCCCCAGGTCCCAATCCAATCAAGCATCTACAGGATGCAGCATAACAAGGTTGATCCAACCTAGAGGAGCCAAACGCCCCATCCCAGAAAACAGATGACATCAACACAGATCCTGTTGATGGTCCAATGGGGGGGTGGGATTGTAATGCAACTTTTGTTTATAAATATGGCACTGTCTTAAGTTTTTCAGACCTCTGTTCAGAAGCAAATCTTCTGGCTACCCATCTATTTTGTTATTTTCAGGCACGGCATTGCACTTCTGCTCTCTTCCCCTCCTACCCTCTTCCTCCAAATGTCCAACCGTGGGAGGAATTGTTGTCCCTTAAACCCAATAATTAATCATTTACATCTTCAATATAAGTAACTTATGGATTTAGATGTCCGCTCAGTGGTTAAAATTGGGAGGGCTTGGGAGCGGGAGTTAGGAGTAATCTTTTCTTGGCTCTTGGAACCCAGGTCTGCATGGACCCTTTTTTTTTTTAGCTATTTTTGGGCTTCCAGTTAATAACTAAAGATGGTCTAACTAAAGATGTGAAGTCATTTCTTAAATTGCAAAAGATAGGCCCAGCATGAAAGGCCAAATATGGAGAGTTTTATCATATCTGGGGCTCTTTTGTAAACTATTGCAAGTCATTAAACATTTCACCAACTGATTAACTTTATCCCCTCTTTTTTTGTTTTTGTGTTGTTTTTCTTTGGCTTTTTTTTGGGTTTCTTTTTTAATTTTTCTTTTTTAAATTTTATTTAAGCATGTGTTTGGGTGTGTGTACTATTGTATCTATTGTATTTAAAAAAGAAAACAAATATGTGAGGGAAACAGATTGTATTGTAATTGTAAATGACTAATGTATATTTCTCTCTCTCTCAATTACTTATAGTTGAAACATGAATTCTGTTAGCAAAATTCATTGTTTAAAAGAAATTGTCCAGTAGCTTAAAATCCAGCATAGAACATGGACACAGCAGTTTATGATTACTGTCACATCACCCAGAAGTTTTGGATGCTGCACTTTGAAACCTCAGTGTTAGCAAACATGCTATTTGTTGGATTCAGAAGTAGCCATAGTTGGATGATGTATCTGCCAGTTAGCGATGAGGTAACAGACTAATCGAATGCTAGCATTTCATTCACCACAACTTAGCCGCAAACGTCTTGGTTAGTCTGTTTCTCACAGCAAACAATGAAGTGGCTCACAAGGCACCTACAGCACACTCAGAGTGAAGAGCTCCTGCAGCAAGGGTGAGGCCTAGCACATGCCGATCAGATCTAACAGCCTGTGTCAAGACATTTGCCAATCAAAGCAGCCATGCCCCATGCATTTGGGCACTGCCCGTAACTCCGGTGCCCAGATAGATGAGCTATAAAAGAATTCACCCCACTGTTGGGAAACTTTCCACACAGGTCAAAATGTGTAAACATGTATATTAATGCTGTATAGTTGTTTATTTTAACACGGTACTCAGTGGTGATTGGCTACCTTTTGTGAGCAGTCTCAAGTTTTACCCAGAGGATCATCAGTTTTGGCAATCTTGAATTGTTTGTTTGTTTTGGCTTTAATATGATAAGTAAGTCAGTTTATTTTCTTGGTTTTAATATTTTAGATACTTTTAACAAACTGCCTCACATCATTCTAAGTAATAAAGTGAGTTTGCGATACAGATATGTGATAAAAGCAAGGCAGACAATCCTAAACTATCTTAGATAGAGGTTACAAATACAAAGTAAAGCATGACTTCATGTAATCAGGATTCTAATAGATGTGGATTCTAATTGAAATAATACATTTGATGATGCTAAATTAATTTCAAACACCAAAATTATCCAATAATTTTGTCTTGAAAATTATTATTAGATCACACTACTTTCTTAAATACACTGAACCACATTTTCCTACTCGCCAAAATGTTGAACTGATGTCTGTGGCTTTTGATTTTAAATCATCCCCTTTACACAAAGCATGCATTTTATTTCTTTATTGTTGTATTTATTTTATTGTCTCGGAAATCTCTTTTTCTCCACATATGTTAACAAGAATATATTTTGCTCTCCTGCTTTGTAAATGCAATGTAAAATCTTGAAATGTAGCAGAACAAAGCATCCAAACATGCCACACTTACATTTCATGAAAGTAACGGTACAGCAAATAGTAGTGATGCTTTGTTTTTACTTGAATATGCTTATTCATAAGACACAAACTCTCTAGATCAGCGGTCCCCAACCCCCGGGTCTCGGACTGGTACCGGTCCGTGAGTGGTTTGGTACCGGGCCGCGAGAGTTGAGGCTCCGGTCTGAAATGTATGGTTTTCAGGGTTTTTATCGGTTTTCAGCGTTATTTTGTTATCGTTTTTATCGTTAACTCAGTTTTCCTGGGTCTATTCACGTGTGTTATGAATAAATCTTCTTTTTTTCGGTACCGGTACTAGTTTTATTTTGTTGTATTTATCCAGGATACCTTAAAGGCCGGTCCATGAAAATATTGTTGGGCATAAACCGGTCCGTGGCGCAAAAAAGGTTGGGGACCGCTGTTCTAGATGATTGGATCCCTATTTTAAATATAACACGAGTGTCTGCTAAGGATGATGAGTGACTGTTATCATGGTCCATTAAGCACAAGCCAGAAACCAAGAGCAAATAGAATTGACCTGAGCTCTTGCCACATCCCAATCAATTTATTGAAGTGCATAGTATGGAAATGTATAGAGGAAAAGGAAAGAGGAAGAAGAGACAATAAAATAGACCTGTAAATGGCTGGATTGGCAAGCCTTGGACAAACAGCGCTGCCTCATTAGCCAGTGTTTGCAGAGGCCTTTGTTTACTAAACCAATATTAAGCTAGCCCATTTGGTTAGGTGTACTACTAATCATTTGCATATCACAGAATGTTCTCCTACTGTACCCTCACTTTGATCACAATGATGGAAACAGGAAAGCAGCCGCTTTTGATTTGATGTGTTTCATAATGGAGAAGTGGGGACAGACGTTTGAAGCAGCTCAGAAATAATACCTAAATATAACACCTGTAGTTTGCATTTCTGTCAGCATTTATTCATTGATAGTCTTAATTCAAATAGAATAATATTAACAAGGATGATTTAAAGCAATCAAAACAACATTCATAGTCATTAGATGCTCGAACATCAGCATGGATTCAAGCTGTCTCTATATATCAAGAGGACTTTCAGAGCAGCAGGAAAAAAAATGCGAGTCTGCCCAAAAGTACTCAATAATATAGAAATTCCAGGTCAATAACTTCCAAATCAAAAATTCATGTCTCTCTAGCCAAGAGCTATACCACAAGACTGACTGAGACTGTCTTTGTGTAGGAAAGAATGTTTTGTCAAACTCCAGCATGAGCTGAAACTTGTATTTTCATATAAAGATTTTGTGAGTGTATGCCTTTGCCCTTTATGTCCCAGTTAACCTTTACACGGCCAGGCTGTGGGTCTCAGTGCTAACAGTGATGATCTTAGTGGCCACACGGGGTTTATAAACAGTCTGACAGGCGTTTATAGCTCCATATTTCCTCTCTATGTAGACTATTAAATCTCAGCAGAGATCTTAGCTTTCTACAAGAGCACTCGCTGGTCAGCAGCGCGACTTTACGGCCAAATTAAACGTATAAAACTGTGAGCGATATTGCCGGATTTGGCCTGACTGAAAAACTGTCTGCGGTCGATCGACTGCATAGGCTCATCGACACACATCCGAGTTTGACAAAAGGTACACGCACATCTTCCTCCCAATGGTATTGTCTTCAGCTCAAGAATATAATTACACTGACTACATGGCCAAACTCAAATGATATGTAACACAAACAAACACAAAAATCAATTTGAGAAAATGATATGGCCACACATTGATACTAATTACAGGAATAAATACTGTTTTAAGTTACACATTAGCTGTTTTTTGTTGTGATAAATCGAACTATCCTCTCACAGCATCAGCAGTGACGCTAGTATTGTTACTGTACAATAATGTACCGTTATAGAGAGGCTAGTCATCTTGTATACCCTCCACTTAGCTGGTTGGGAAAGGTGCTTTTCTGGTTGACTGGCAACTAAAACAGAGAGTATTGACTCTGATCTGACCCATCTATGAAATACAGTCTGCCTCGTTCAGTCTCGAAGTCAGAATATTTCTGCCTATAATTAACATTTACAGTGTAATTAACAATTGCATTGTCCTGTAGAGGCCATTTTTGGACCCTTATAAATGATCAAAAATATGGCTATGAGGCTGCTTACTAGGCCCTCTAAATAGTCATGAGCGGTGATGGGAATAACGGCGTTAAAAATAACAGTGCAGCCCACTCTAGCTTCTGCCCGGTGGCTACTGGGTGACCCCTCGTCTGGGGATCCTCAGCCCTTCCCATGAAGGTGGCACGGATGCCCCTCCGGTGGTCCTCCTTGGGCTCTTGCACTCTGGGGCCTCTGGATGTCTGGGGCCTGGATCTCCTCCATGCCTGCTTCATGCCCTGGGGCACAGGGCTATGGCTCTCTACATCCTCTTGCTAGAGTTGGATGTCTCGAGACCGGTCTTGGTCTCGAGACCGGTCTCGAGACCACTTTTACGTGGTCTTGGTCTCGGTCTTGGTCTCGACGGACTTTTGTCTTGGTCTTGGTCTTGGTCTCGACGGACTTTTGTCTTGGTCTCGGTCTTGGTCTCGCTGTCTCGGTCTTGCGCTCTCAAATCGACATAGTGTTCGGGAGATTTGGAGTCAACCATCAGCGGAGCGGGGGGTGTCTTACTGGGCTTAAGCCCGGGTCATTTTTTCAGAAGCATGGGGTTTTTTGGAGTGTAATTTGTTTGTTAGATGCCTGACTGACAACTGTATAAAACAAAAACAACACACGAAACACAGAGCGCACCGTCCTAAATTCCCCCTGATTTTGGTATGATCCGAGCTTTGGCACTAGGCGACTGAGCACAGCACCCATGTGAGCGAGGGGGGAGAAGCTGCTGCCTGCGAGTTTGCTGCAGAGGAGAGCTTAAGTTTGACCAGGTACCAACGGAAATCATTCGTACTGAACTAATAATGTAAATATGACGGTGTATCACAAAAGATTGATATCAAACTGATCACTTGGTTGCGTTACTTACTCTTCGAGTGAATCAACAAATGGATAAATAAAAAGCCGAACGACAATGCTGATTTTTTTAGAGAGTCTTAGCTTACATCTCATATTTTCAGTTGTTACCCTCCACGGCTAAACAAACTCTCTAAATCGGTTTCAGTTGTGTACTGATGAACACAACAATGGACATAAGGAGCTTCTTTCAAAGAAAAAACTCAGGTAGATGTTATTTTATATATTATGCTTTGTATGTTGTTGTTGTATGTTCAGTATATCTATGCAAAACAAGAGGAATTTCAATACACAGCAGTATATTCACAGTTGAAACCAGATATTTACATACACTTTAGGGAGAAAACATAAAACCTTTTTTTTACTGTTAAACATCAATTTAGAGTAAACTTTTGTTTTAGATAAATAAATGTTGCAATGTCTTTTGAATTAGTTAAATGTCAGAATAAAAAGAGGGAGCTGTCTATTTTAATCACTTTCATCAAATGTAGGAGTACATATACACTAAGTTTATTGTTAATTAAGATTAATTAAGAAAACTCCAGATGATTCCATTCTGAGCTTAAGAAGCTTCTGATTGGTTAGTAGAGTCCATGTGGGTAAATTGGTGGCACAGCTGTGGATGCATATAAGGCAAAACACAGAGCCTGTTTCTTTGAAATGGGAAAGTTTCTTTGAAAAATCAAGAGCTGTCAACCAAAACACCTGGAAAATAATTCTGGAAAAGAATTGTGGAGCTCCATAAGTGTGGCTCAGTTTGTTGGCTAAGTGTGACAGTTTCTCTCTTTACTCTTAAAGTTAACAAATATGTTTTTTATATTTATCAATCTAAAAAAATAAACATTTAGTCTGATTTGATGTTACAATTAAAAAGTGTTTGTGTTTTTATCTGAAGAGTATGTAAATATCTGGTTTCCACTGTATATTTGTGTTTGGCTTGATTGTCAGCACAAAGAGGGAGAGAGAGGAACAGAGAGGGAGAGAGACGACGAAAATGACGACAGAACAGAGATGGAACAAGAGCAGGTGAGACACACAAGTTAGTCAAATGGTTGTTTGCCAAAAACTCATCAGAACATGTATCTCGTACCTATTGTATCTTTTTAGATAGCGTTTGTTACTTTTAAAATTCTATATTTATTAAGTTATGCAGGCTTGTTTGCTCAACAAGGCTGAATAATTATATAAACTTTTCAGAATCTAAATAGTGTACTTTGGTAGAATTAAAAAATAAGTGTAGTGCAGGTCTAAGATGATTTTTAGTGCTGCTATCATCTAGTTCTGATTCTGGTTCTGTCTTGGTTACTGTTGTAGTCCTGTTTTAATTCTGGATCAGTTCTGGGTCTGGTTGAATTGGGGTTTAGTCCCTGTGTCTTGATACAGGCCCGACTTTGTTCTGCCTTGCTGCTTAATTAAAAAACTATATATATATATATATATATATATATATATATATATATATGAAGTCATTCTTTTTTGAACAAAGCTCAAAACAGAGCCTAATAATCTTTCAGTCATTTCTACCCCCACTTAATTTCCTTTGGCTGCTCAGCTCTCACACAGTGGCTCAGCTACGCTCCAATCCCTCCATATTGTGGCCAATCACATGCGAGGATATAGGATAATATCATTATGTGAAAAACAGAGAGGGTGAGAGACGCAACAGTCAAGTGGAGCATGCGTCAGTCCTTTCAGTGAGTGAGTGAGACAGTAGACAGTGGTGAGGAGGGCTGTGCGAAAGCAAAAACACATAAATATGCCTGAGACCCGTAAACGAAGCAGCATCTGGCTGCAGTTTAAAGACTTTTTTTTTGTCTCGGTCTTGGTCTTGGTCTTGTCTTGGTCTCGATACCCTCTGGTCTTGGTCTTGTCTTGGTCTCGATACCCTCTGGTCTTGGTCTTGTCTTGGTCTCGGATTAGGCGGTCTTGACTACAAGTCTACCTCTTGCAGACCATTACATGGGGAAACCATTTGAATACAAGCGCGCCGATCCACACAGGTGTGCACACGGGTGTTCACTGTTCGTAGACTTAAATCACACCTTTCTTGGCTGCTACTTCAAAGCACATTGTGCGCTGTCTGTCCTGCGTGCTGCACAACAACATTCAATATTTAGTATTTACTGCTGTTTACACTTAGCTAGATTAATGCGATGGTGTTGTGTTTAGTATGTTGCTCTGGTTTTTTTTTGCTTGTTTTCTATTCTTTTTCTCTCAACAGGTGATCCCGGAGATATTTTTTTCCCCCTTTCTCACTGTCCCTCTTCCCTTCTGTTTTTCTTTTCCTTCCTCTTTCTTTCTCCCTTTCCTATCCCTCACTCATGTCTGTCCCGTCTGTAACAACTAAAAATAAAATAAAATAAAGAATAAAAACAAAGGTCGATCAAATAGACCAATACGGCAATGCCATGATGATCCATTTGGCAAAATAAATCCATTGGGTATCCTTGTTGGTCTTCAGACAACAATTCTGACGGCTAAAGAACCAAATGGGACAGGCAAAAAATAAATAAATAAAATAAAATAAAATAACAGTGTTACTTTTTTCAGTAACAAGTAATTTAACTAATTACTATTACTATCGTTACAACGCAGTTACCGTTACTAACAAGAAAGGGCCATGTTACAATTTTTCAACACACATATGACTGAAGCTGACTTAGTGACAATCGCACGAGCGCTGCTGATTGGCTGAGGAAGAATAAAGTAGTCGTGTGCCGTTTTGTTTGTCAGAACAATGAGGCGACTGCTGAATGTCACTGGTGCTGCCAAAAAGGCAAACTGCAGTGTAAACACTGTCTCCAGGTGGAAAACAAGAGGAGTGATACACCTCCTGATGTCACGCCTGCAGGTATCATTGTGATGTTCTCGTTTATCTTATACTGAACAGAAACTGTGTTTTGGAGTGGCACAAATAATTTGTGTGGCATCTTATTTGATTGTTCTGTAAATAGTTTAAGGTGGGGTAGTATAAAAACCCCACCTTGGCTGCATTTTCGGGTAAAAAGCTACATATAACTTGTTGTTTGCAAAACCTGTGCATAATTTCTGTTTAAATTTCAAGTTAAGAAAATGATTTGTTTAACATGTTTTTGGTTGTTACAGTAAAAAATAAAACTTTTTTTCTACTCAGATTTTATGTTTTATGTCTGTTTTGAGATCAATTGTGTTAATACAGTATGTCAAAATGAAAAAACAACAGTAAATTCAGACATGTGAAGTTGTGCTGAAAAGAATTATACTAAACAAGGCAAGATTACTAACTGAAGACATTAACTGCTTTCGGCTTGTGAGCTGCACCCAAACAGACGTCTCCAACTACGACCCAGCCAAGGTCAAGCCTTTGGGTATAGGGTGCATTATTGGGCCCGTTACATTGGTCTCTCACTTTATGGACTTGTAATACATCCCAACCCAGCAGAAGAAGAATTTATGCATTTGGATCAAGTTCAGGGATGAGATGAGTGATAGACTTTAGGTGTGGGTGGTGGTTGACTACATCAGGAGTAGGTATCTCCGACCTATCATCTGGGATATGGCTACACTCAATAAGTGTGGGAAGAGGAATGCTGAGATGACCATCCAATGGCTGAGCCACAAATCCAACTCCTCTTCGGCCAGATAACTCAGTGACTCCAGCACATGTGCGCAGCGTGTAGGGAGAACCAGTACCCTTGAGGCCAAATAGGTCAAAGAATTTGGACCGAGCAAGAGACCTATTGCTCTGGTCATCAAGTATAGCATAGACTTTTATAGATCTTTCTGGTTGTCCTCTAGGATGCACTTTTATGAGACAGATTTTAGAGCAAGAGCGGGAGTTATTTATTTGGAGATTATGCCTGGAGAAGCCGCTTCATTTTCCTCCCCGCCATGCTCATCCTCAGGGTCTTTGACAGCCCATGGAGCTGGTCCCGGATGAAGCGCTGTGACGTGCTTGTCACTGTTACACTCTTTAAAGTGAATGATTGTTTTGCAGTCTTTAGCAACGTGTTCAGTTGAGGAGCAGCATCTGAAACAAACTCTACTATCTCGCAGAAACGTTTTGCGTTCATCTAGTGTCTTAGCTCGGAAGCCCCTACATCGCTTGAGAGGGTGGGGTTTTTTGTGAATCGGACACTGTCTGTCCACATCCAACTTACTGCTAGCTGACTCTGTGGGCTTGATGGCAGATGTTGATGTAATCTCTGTTTTGTTGGATGAGACCTGGCTCCTTGAATGCGTGTACCTTTTAGGTGAGTTTTCTGGTTTCACTGTTGTCATCCCAAATGAGCTAAATGCAAAACTTGGATCATTACGAGTGCGGGCTTCTTTGCAGACAAAGTCAGTGAAGAATGAGAATGGTGGAAACTGGCCTTGGTTTTGCAGCTTGAACGCACTGCCTTGTGTCATCCATTTTTCTTGAAGGCCATACGGCAGTTTCTCCACTATTGGGTTAATGCCGCGAGAGGTATCCAGATAGGCGAGCCCAGGCAAACGACCTTCTAACTTTGCTGACTCCAACTCCCTTAACAAGTCACCAAGCTCTCTCAGGTTGAGAGGGTCCCTGTTGCTGATCTTAGGAAATCTCTCAAGTTTGTCCAGCAGAGCTTTCTCAATTATTTCAGGAGACCCATAATTCTCTTCAAGTCGCATCCACGCCACCCTGAGCCCTGCAGCGGGGTCATTGACATGAACTGATTCTCCTGACTTGCTCAGATGATTGAGGACCTAACCTTCTAGTGAGAAGGTCGAGCTCTTCATTGCAGGTGAGTTTCAGCCCCTCGATGATGTTCATGAAGGTAGACTTCCAGCCCCAATAATTCTCTGGACGATCATCAAACTTTGTCCTCCCGGCGAGCCATGTAGACAGCAAAGTCATTACCGGTATGGTTCAGAGCAGAGGGCTGCACTGCGTGTGTGGTTGAGGTTCCTGCAGGGGGGTGACACTACATGAATAAATCCCAGGGTAATTCTGGGCAGGTGGATGCTTCATACCATTTTCTTCAGAGGTAGTATGGCTCTCGACACGAGCTGGAGTGGAGCTCAGTCTATCAATGGCTGTATGAATGGGATTCAGTTTGTTGTCCTGGAGTGGTGGAGCATGAGAGAAATCGCGTGGCCGACTGGAGGTGATGTGGAACTCAAGGCCGGGCAACGACAGCTGACTAGAGTGCATCCTGGAGTGACACATAATCAACATAATCATTTGTTCTTTTTTTCTGTGGAGTCAGGGGGAATTCCTATGATGTCCACTGCCCTGAGATCTTGTTTAGAGCCGAGTTCTGCTGCCTGCCAAAGCCTCTGCCTCAGCTAAAGCCGCTGCAACTTCTTTCTCTTGCTTCAGTGTGGCCAGAGCAGCCTCCATGCGTGCCTCTTCTACTCTCAACTGGGCTTTTTCCACCATGAGTTCAGTTTCTTTTTTGACAAAGGTGGAGCGAGCACGCACTGCTTCAGCTCTTGCGCGTGATAGCCGCAGCTAGGCTTGCTGAAGACTTGCAGGAGCTGTTGCTAGCTGTTGCTGTTGCTAGTTCTTAGAAGAACTAGCAACAGATCTGGTCACATATGACTTCACAGATGTTCCTGGAGATCTAGTCTTCTGTTGATCTTCTGTATCTGGCTTATTGTCCATATTGACTATTTGGCATGTAAGGTACAACTAAACGACGCGGGTAGATTAATGGGTGGTAGCGATCTCTGCTATCCAGACTTGCTGTGTTATCCCTGGTGTGATGCTGTTTTTTCACTACTCTGTCCGCTGCGTGCGTGGTTCTGGTACACGAAGTGACGGATAGCTAAACATATGCCGCAGGTACTGAAAGCGTTGAATGATGAGTCAGACGTGAAAGTAAAGTTGAGGGCCGTTTGTCTTCATCAATGTACATCTTACAGTGCTTTCCCAGAACTTGTGAAACTACAAAAATACAAAAAATAAATATGCTCAATGAAGAATTATGCATTTGCTTCACATGGCGAACAGATTTAGGTATTTATATATAAATCTCTCCAAATATGTATAAATCAATAAAATATACATCACTCACTACTCATAAAGATGAAACACAATTCAAACTTACAAACAAAGCTTCTCCATGGCATAACACAGGTGGATGTTGAAGGATTAAACAGGGAGACTTCTGGTACACCTCATTGTGCAAATCCCCGATACTAAAATGGCTTCCTGCATTACCCCACTCATGTGACTCTAATCATCCAATAGGAAACAGCTTCCTGTATTACCCCATGTGACCCTAAATATCCAATAGGAAGGAATACAAGCCAAACCACAGAAAAAATCACTTGCCCGCAGTCTCCAAGCTAACCACTAGGAGATGCTAAAATTCTCAACGTGCACATAACATTACACAGTTACTTTTTGAATAAGTAACTAGTAACTATAACTATTTACTTTTTCAAAGTAACTTGCCCAGCACCGCTCAGGAGTTCCCTTTTTTCAACATCTTGGTGATAACTTACAGAGCTCTGCATTGTCAAATGCCTACTCAGATTAGCAAACTCTTACAGCCATATACAACATGCGGGTCGTTAAGGTACCCGAACGAAACCTGTGCATGGTTCTTTGTTCTAGATTAAAATGTGTGTTTGAGGTTGGTGAAGCTAAAAATGATGTGAACCATCCTCAAACAACATATACCTGTGCACTCTCCATTGCCATCATCAAAACACAAAACAAGGAAACATATTTTGCAAGAATGCCGTCCTGTCACTTAAAGACACATCCATGTTCCACTGAGACGCTTTGTTTTCTTTCCTTGAACCTGTAATTCTATCTGTAGGTCACTTATCACTTATCATTGCCAGAGCTCTGAGTGTCTTCTGAGGGTGTGATGATGGATTCAGAAATGCATTTATCCAATCCCATAATCATGGGCTACTAAAACATGCTTTGGCATTGTCAAGGCAACATGACATGTCGCAAAGTGCTTTCCCATTCTTATTTATACAATTTCAAGTCCCTGCAGCTTTTTTTACTCAGTCACTTACCAGACGAATCCGGTTCAGCTCATTCATTTATGTTGTATTCTTTGGAACATGTGAAAAAAGGGACAAATTTTGCTTAGGCGGTGATGGAAAATATAGTAAAATTGAATTTAGTCATGCAAGAATTTTTGTGTTATTAAACCACCCTCTGCTGTTGTGTCAACACAGTTTTGCACATCTCTGAAAGGACCAGTTCACCTACATCCCTTTTAAATATTTATTCACTTCTGCTTTTCTCTGGTTCACACACTCTCTCTCACACATACACACAGTCCCATCACGTTTTATTATCATCGTTATTTTTTTTTATCATGTTTTCTGTATCCCAGTCATCCTGTATGCGGAACAGGGCAGCACATACTGCAGGTGTGCTGTGTCTTGTGGGTTGGCTGTATTTAGTTTATATGGTGTTTTATAAATATTTTTTAAAAACCAAAGTTCTATTAGTATTTGTATTAAAAAAAACAATATTTTCTGAAAGAGTAACTATATGCCAGTGTTGGCAGATGGCCCCGCCCCTCCCTGAGCCTGGTTCTGCTGGAGGTTTCTTCCTGTTAAAAGGTAGTTTTTCCTTCCTACTGTCGCCAAAGTGCTTGCTCATAGGGGGTCATATGATTATTGGGTTTTTCTCTGTATGTATCATTGTACGGTCTACCATACAATATAAAGCACCTTGAGGCGACTGTTGTTGTTATTTGGTGCTATATAAACCAAACTGAATTAAATTGAATTGAATTGATTTATTCAAAAGTTGTGCGCAAAAGCAGATTTTCAAATACTTCATCCCAGAGGAGCTTTATGCTTTTGGAAAAATTAAAAACCTTTCAAAAAGTTATTTTATTAGATAGCCTGCAATTATTAGACAACTCAAGTGAAAACCAAACATTTGGAGTAGAGGGTTCAGTATATGTGAGCTGTGTTTTTTGCACGTAATATGCAGTTATCAGGGACACAGTCAGTAATTTTGGCAAAAGCCAAAAGCTTAACAATCATCACGCACCATGTAACTCAATTATCAAAGAACATTCAAAAGGACAAAAAACCCCGAACTTCAACATGAATGATGCAATTAAAAAAGTCCATTCTGCACAAACGATAATAATTTCCTGGATTTCATGAAGGACAGAGCCATCAACAAACAGAAAATTAAACTTCACTGATGCCAAAATAGAAATACTAAAATACGCACAGGCTTTAAAACAGTTTGCAGAGAGAACAATTGCATACAATAAAAGCACTGCACAAATGAAGATGAAAAGATAATAAAAATGTAATAAAAACATGTTTGTCATTTACTCCAAACAGCAGCAACTTAACAACAAAGCATCAAGGATGCATCCTCAGCCATTTGATGTCTAAATACAGACACCACCAGCGACTGAGTTTTAATAAACACGAGTAGATTGCAGATTGCTGACAAATGGTGGAGTGGAAATAACCAAATATGCACGGCGAGGAGATGAGTGAAAGATTGCAACGATCACTGAATAAGCTGCACGTTATTTGAGATAAAAATCAATTTCTGTTAGATTTCTGGCTTTGTGTACGCACTAAAGCAGCTGCTGTTTATGGAAAGCTGTTAAAGCCATAATTCAGCTCCTTCTCCCGGATGGCGTTTTAACATTGCCGCATGTGATGTGCATGTCACAGTGATAGCAGTTATCATGTTTCTGTTTAGGGGATCGGGGGAAAAAAAAGAAAAAAGGTAGGAATGATGACGCTTCCTCACACATGTGGACAGATGTGCACCTTCCTGTACCCCTGTGACAAAAATGTCTCTTTTATTTTATGTGATTGTTGTGGTCTAAAATCTGCATATGAGCTATGGTTTCCTTTCTATTTTTGCAGAAAGTAAAGAAGTCAAAACAAAAGGGTCCAGCAGGAATTGTAGGAGTGCCTGATGATTTATGGGGACGTCACCTGTACACAAACTGTGCTAAACTAAAAATAACACAAGCCAACATGTATGTAATATGTAATACGTATCGCCATTTCTGTCCATTTGTACACATAGTTAAAACAAAAAATAGCTTAATGTGATGCATCTTTCTTTAGGATTTATTTGTTTTTAGCATTTATTATGCTCATGAGATATTTATGAATTTAGGTAACCCGCCCTTTCTTTTGTTATTTTCAGTTCTGAGGCTGAGAAGGTCAAGCAGCTTGCCTTTATTAATCAGACAAGTTTAAAACATTCACAAAACAAAACAATCACATCTATCCCTTTGATTACAGTGTACTTGTCTTCTCATGGCTACTTCCAGCAGGAAGTCACTTAGAGCAGCGTTGGGATGTGGGGGAATGGGAGATTTGCATCATGCATGTGCAGCTGACAAATCTGCAGCAGCTGTGTGTGATGCTGTCATGTCGGTATGGACTGAAATTTTGGAAAAGTGTTTCCAGTGCCTTTTTGAATCTGTGCCATAAAAAATTAAGGCAGAAAAAGGGACTGCAACTCGATTCTATTAATCCTTAAACGTTCTGCAGGAGAAATCTGGTGATAAAAGTTCTGATTACTTTAGCCAGATAAACAAGTCCACACATTGTAGTGCAACTTAATTTCACTGTCAAATGTAACTCTCAGAAACAAATATTTCAATGTGTGGAAGCTCGGTGACTCTAGGTTACTATGGTAACTTCCTCTCTGAACTTAACTTGAAGGCAAATGGAAAGCTTTATAAAAATAAGTGATGAGGCACAGACTGGCAAAGTAAATGTTTTCCTGGATCTTTCGCTGAAATGTTTGTTGAAAGTTGGTAACACAGTGCAAATGACCACTGAAGCTGCACAGTGCAAATGACCACTGAAGCTGCACAGTGCAAATGACCCCTCCCCCAGTTTTCAGTTTGGTTGCAGGGATAAAGTCTCCAGAAACAGTAATTTCTGCAGGTAAACTAGAGCAGGCCGATATATACTGAAACGGCATCATAGAAGCTGAATCTCAACCATCAGCTTATTACAGGCCTTGCAGTACTGAATCGCTGTTGCTCAAGGAAGCCGTAACTTGCATTGTTCTATACATTGCTGCAATTAAAGCAATGACACTGTGATTAACATTAACCTTCATATGATTTAACATCTCCACCCTGCTGATCACCAAGACCCTTACCTCCCTGCAGCCAATTGCTTCTGGTGGTATGTAGTGAGTTTTAACTTTCTTTTTTAATATAGAAAACAACAAGCAACTGAAATCGTTTTCAACCTGTTTATCTGCTTCTTAATGCAAATATTTAATGATATAAAAGATATAAAAGATATAAAAGAAGAGATTTAAGTTATTCTGAACATGGCATCTGTGCTAGATGGACTGGTCTGTTTCTGAGAAACTGCTGATCTGCTGGGATTTTCAGGCACAACCATCTCTGGCCTGAAAAAGAGAGAGTATCCAGTGACAGCAGTTCTTTGGGCAAAAGTGCTCTTATGATGCCAGAGGTCAGAGGAGAATGGTCAGACTGCATTGATCTAATTGGATGGAAACAGTATCTCCATAAACCTGTTACAAGCACGTTAAGCAGAAGAGTATCTCTTAATGCACAGCACGCTCAACCGTGAAGCAGACGGGCTACAGCAGAAGACCACACTGGCTGCCACTGCTGCTGGCAAAGAACAGGAAAGACACACAGGCGTGCTAAAAGTGGACAACTAAAGGCTGATAGTCATTCAGATTACAGGCCCAGAACATGCCATAAACAACATGAGAGGATAGATCCAGCCTATGTTGCAGCCACGGGTCTGGCTGCTGCTGGTGATGAAATACTGTAGGGAATAGTTTCTGATTATGTCCATCCAACTTTATTATGAGAATGTGCCCATCTACTGATGAGGTGCCATGTCACAAAGCTCAGATCAACTGATCAACTGATTTCTTGAACATTTGCTGTATTAATCAAGCCTTCACAGTTATTGTATCTCAGCCCAATAGAGCATCTTTGGGATGTGGTGAAATGTGCAGACAACAAAATCTGCAAGGAATGTTTCCAACACCTTACTGAATCTATGACATGAAGAGCTAAAGAAGCTCTAAATTCAAGTCCAACCTTGTATTAACAAGGTGTACCGAACAAATGTGCGGTGAGTGTGTATGATATACTGCTGATATTAAAAGCATCACAGTGAAGAAACAAAGTATGCTTGTGATTTGAAGTAAAGCTCCATTAACAAAAAACAAGTAAAAAAAATGTTAGAATTATAAAGAAACCTACATGTCAAAATATTTGCTGGTGATACCTGTCATGGTCCTGGGTCGGTGACCCAGCGCTTTAAGTTTATTATTATCATTTTCTAGTTTATTATTATGATGATTATTATTGTTTGAGTTCTCTTCAGTCTGCCTCTGAGTCTGCGTCTGTATCTCTGTCTGTCTATGGTGTCACCCCGTCTGTTTGTGAATCTGTCTGTTCAGTTCAGCGTCTTGTCTGGTTCCCTGTGTCTGAGTTTCCTGTTTTATTGTGAAGGTCTGTGTCTTATGTGAGTGTGCTCAGTTTACGTTTCCCCTGTCTCGTCAGCTGTGATTTCTCCCAGGTGTGTTCCCCTCCTGTCTCTCATCCCTTGATTACTGCCGTCTGTGTATTTAAGCCCTGTGTTTCTCTGTGTCAGTGTTGCGTCGTACCCTCAACTTGCTGTGTGTTTGTAATGTCCAGTCCTCCAGCACCTCGGTTTAGAGTTTTGTTTTGCTTTTGTAAGTTTTATTTTGTGAATCGTTCCTCCAGCAATAAAGCTGTGTTTTCAGTTTATTCACATCTCCCAGAGTCCTGCAATTTTGGGTCCACCACTTCTGCTTGCCTGCCACACAGCCAACCATGACAATACCCGATGTTAGCCAAACAGGTTATTCTATAAAATCTTATACTGCAGAAGGTTCAGCTTGAAAAAAGGGTTAAATATGGCAAAAATAAGTTTCAAAAATGAGAAACAAAGAGTAACTTAACTTTATTAATAAAATCCATACCTCATAGCCAAGAGTTAGAGAGGGCTGGAATGATCTGGAATAGTGCTCCAGCACATTTGGTTGATGAGTAATTAAATCTGATAGGCTGGTTAATACAAATTACTGTTGCATGATTTCATTTTTTCATGTGCTGAAGCATTGCTTAGAGTTACAACACAAAGTTAACTGCTTAGTAATAAGAAAACAAGTACACCCCGTGGCATTCTTACAGCCTCAACACATCCTTGTTCTTCTCATCCCTGCGATGCGTTCACATGTAACATTTCCAGTCATTAAAAGTGACATTAAATGACATTAAAAGGTCGCCTTACTTAAGGATCTAGCTAGCGCTACAGAAGAGGGCAAAGCATGAGTGAAGTCAAGTTTTCAGTGGCAGGTCATTTCAAATTCTGCTTTTTAAACTGCTCAACAAATAACAGAACTGTTTCCGAGCCGTTTATCGCAGTTTGGTTTACCAGTTAAAGTAGGTGCGCTGTATGTAGAGAAAATGTTGATGTGCTTTGAGAGATGGGAAAAGATGCCAGACAAGACAAGACAAAGGTGTATGATGTGAGATTACTTTCAAAGGTAAGGGCTTCTCAACGAGCGACATTCATAAACTGGAAATCTAAAGCTTACATAGTGTTCTGATTCATTTTAAAGTTTTAAATTCAAAATTTAAATCAGACATTTGATCCTTGTGTTGCTGATTTATGTTTTATTGTGAAACTTTTTTGCTAAACAAATTGAAATATACTAACTTTTTGTCATTCAAATGTTGCAGTTTAGAGCAGGCTAACATTTGCGGTACTGCACTATGTTGGATTAGTGCAGAAGAGGTTGTTGTTTCTTGTAACGTTACATCAAGGACAGCAGACATGATTTTACATTAGTGCACAAACAGAGAAAGACCCCGGCCTGATGGTGGAATTGAACTCAGGACCTTCTTGCTGTGAGGCAACAGTGCTAACTCTCTGGAGCTCAGAAGACAAGTTATTATGAGCAGTGATGGGAATAACGGCGTTACAAGTAGCGGCGTTACTAACGGAGTTACTTTTTTTAGTAATGAGTAATCTAACTAATTACTATTCCTATCGTTACAACGCCGTTACCATCACTAACAAGAAAGTGTGGCGCGGTCGCGTTACTATTTTTCAACAAACAGACAGTTGAAGCTGTGTTCAGCTTACCGCACCTTATATCAGTTTCTGTAAGTAATCTGGGCGCTACAACTTTTAGCAGCTGCGCGCTCCCGCGGATGGCAATCACTTTTTGGCACACATTACTAATAAGAAAATGCGGTCCGTTACTATTTTTCAACAAACAGATGGTTAAAGCTGTGTTCAGCTTCAACCATCTGTTTGTGGTTGCACCGCATCTTATATCAGTTGCATGGAAGTAGCTGTAAGTAATCTGGACGCTACAGCTTTAAGAGGCTGCGCACGCTTCCGCGAACGATAATCACGATCACTTTCTCGCACAACACCCTGAGCTAAGGGGGCAAAACAATCGTATGAGTGCTGCTGTTTGGCTGAGGAAGAATAAAGTAGTTGTGGTAAGCCAATCGCATGACCACTTAAAGATGACAAAGCAACATTGTGATATATATCAGTTTTTAAATAGTGTTGATAGGCCACGTAAAACCAGAGTCATGATAAACAATATACACGCTGAGTTTTTCCTCAATAGTTTTGTCATGTTTACTGTCTAAGGACAGCGCAGCGAGCACTCTCTGCTTATGACCAAACAAAAAACAGCCCGTTCATGTTGGTGGAAAAATGCACCATGTCGACCAATCAAAAATGATATGGCAACATGACAGTTGGTTGTTTAGGAAGAGAGAATTGACAATTGCATTTAAAGTTGCATTTTCACTGCATTTAAAGTTGTGAAAGTTATGAAATATGAAATATGATTCATTAAACATGTTTGTGGTTGTTACAGAAATAACTTTTTCTACTCGGAATTTATGTTTTTTGTCTGATTTTAGATGAATTGTGTTAGTACAGTATGTCAAAACGAAAACATAACTGCAAATTCAGGCACGTGAGGTTGTGCTGAAAAGGATGATACCAAACAAGGCAAATAGTTTTTAAAGGTTAAATGTAGAGGTAAAATCAAAAGTATTGAAAAATGGCCAATTATAACCTGGACCCCAGAGGGTTAAACATTTCACACAATAGTTACTTTTCAAGTAACTAATTACTTTTAGAATCTTGTGACTCAGTTACTAACTCAGTTATTTTTTTTGAAGAAGTAACTAGTAAGTATAATTAATTACTTACTTTGTAACTTGCCCAACACTGATTATGAGTAATTCTTTTTTCCCATGCTGCACCGCTACACCTGACCTTAGGGTTTCCCCTCTCTACCAAATAATAATTTAATCTGTGCACGTGCCCGCCCGCCAGCTCAGGGGAAGCACAGGTGTCATCAGTTTAGCAGAGGCTGGTTGTGCAAAGAAGGAAGTAACTTTGGTTCACAGTGCTTTCCTCACCTTTGTATGACGTTTAAGGAACCTCTACTCATGGTATCAGGTTAAAACAGCCACACAGCCTAGTCCAGAGTTAAGCATGATGTACATGGTTTTCTGCAAAAACCAAAAAGACAATATAAATATCTGATGAAGTTACTATAGTTTCATTCATTACAGTATGATATAATGATGATGGGCAAAACCCAAACATAGTCTATAATTATATTTACAGGCTAACAACGGATTTGGTCAAAGTCAGTTTTTTTTCTGGTGACTTTCTTTTGGACGTATGCTATCTGTGTGATGATCACACATCATCACATGCAAGCTACAGAAAAAGACTATATTACAAAGCGGGGACCGATAAGGTCATTCGGATCTCTCTGCGCAGAGAGGATGGTTTACTGTTTTTAATTGTATCTAAAGTCTTTGTGTTGCTCGAATGACCATCATTCAGGTCAGGTCAGCCACTAATCAGAAGGTCGGTGGTTCGATCCCAGCCTGCCTCCTGGCTGCATGCCAAATATCCTTGGGCAAGATACTAACCCCATGTTTGCCTACTGGTGGTGGTCAGAGGGCCCGGTGGTGCCAGTGTCCGGCAGCCTCGCCTCTGTCAGTGTGCCCCAGGGCAGCTGTGGCTACAATGTAGCTTGCCATTGCCAGTGTGTGAATGTGTGTGTGAATGACTGAATGTAGTGTAAAGCACTTTGGGGTCCTTAGGGACTGAGTAAAAGTGCTATACAAATGCAGGCCATTTACCAGGCCATCACTAAGAAATACAGATTCTTAGATGCAGCTTTACTCTGTTCCTCTTCTTTTTTTTTAAGTTTTGCCTGTAAACAATTTTAAAACAATTTTGTTGTTCACCAGGCATGTCTACTTCTGTGAATCAATCACAAATAGACTTATACATTCTATAGAGACTCATGCAGACAATAACTCTTATGTAAATTTAAACATTAATTCATTGGAATGCTCAATTATAACCAATTCAGGTTTTCCTCTTACCTTTAGCTCACTCCAGTTCACTGAAGCAGACAGCTGTCACAGGTATTGGGCCTTACGGCTCCAGTCACATGCTACTAGACCCGTAGCACACTGCTAACTTAAACTTGTCCAAAGATCTTTTCAGTCTGAGCATTATGCAGAAAAAAATCCCTGGTTTATGACTTTTTCCAGTCATGCCTTAGCCAGGCCTACCTGAAATGGACCCCCCCCCCCCCCCCCCCCCCCCACACACACACACACACAAAATAAGATATTCCATGGTGGTTATGGATAGGTAAGGCAGGTAGTATATTCCTGTACAAAGGTCAGTGTGTTTCAGCTGCCCAAAGCAAAAAAGATTGGGATACTTTTTATAAATTGGATCAAGTTCTTTACTTTTTCAGTGTTTACTGATTGAGATGTAAAGCAATATTATTTCTTATGCTCACCATTTTACTTACTGATGCAATTATCAATTCTACTAATCAGTTATCACAATTATACTTCCTATAATCACACATATCCTGCTCACGACATTCAGTTAATGTTTACATCACACATAAGAATGGGACCTCAGTGGCTTTGACCTGATATGATTGATATGATTGCTGATGCCCTACGTGTAGTTCCTGTACATTTCCCTTTCCCTAATGGTTCAGTCACACTGTTGTAAAAGTAGGATGGCGACCTCCTCGTGTCGGTGGTTGCTTAGTGATTGCAGAGTATTTTTTCACATTTGCTGACTCTGGGTTGACCATTTGGTCTTTTGTCGTGCTCTTGGTCATTATTTCTTTCTGGAACAAAAATCGCACTGACCAAATTAGACATCATATCCTCTCTGAATGTGAAAATAGGGAAAGTTATTGTCCACCATAAAATTCAAACAAACTTAACATCCAGCTTTAACTGTTACCTATCATACTGTTTTCATGTTCATGTATGTTAATGTGTATATCTGCACAGGGAGGTATTTCAATTGATGTGAGCTCAGATTTACCTTGGAATAAAGTACTGTTATTTTTTACTTTTGAGAGTAGATTTTTTCTCGTAACCCAAAGAAAATATGTCAGAGCTTATACCAACTACAAATTAATGACAGACCAGAATGATTGTCAATATGTTTCTATAGTATTTAGTGTTTGTGATTTGCTGTGACTTTTGCCCTAGTTTACATCCTCATGATTCTGTATATTTACTCAGTAATACTTTAAATCCTATAACACATTGCTGAAAGTGTGATATCAAACAAGCTACAATCAGATAAAGGCTGCACTGATGTTAAGCTTACAGAGCCAAACAATGGGTTCAGTTGAACCCTGCATGGTTTTAATTTGCACTTCCCTCAAAGCATTGCAATACTAAAAGCAGTGAGTCAGTGCTGAGTAAATGCATATCTTAAGGTCAGGATAAGTCCCACTAATAGATGCTTTGACTATTGTGGAGATATTTGAAAACATGCAGAATATGCCCAAATTGAAAGGAGGAATAAACACACAGTCAACATATTTTCCACTTCAGTGAGCCAGTAAATAAGAAAACCCTCTTAGATTCCTCCTTGTAGGCTAAATTACCTGTGTATCTGTTGGGGAAAGATCTGATCATATATTGAATATGTTGACAGGGAGTAGTATGGTCTGTAACCTGGATTCGATGTGATGGCATCAGGCCTGGACTGGGACAAAAAATCGGCCCGGGCATTTTGACGAGAGACCGGCCCACCAGGTATTAAAGCCATAAAGCCGTTGAATGAAAACAAACGCTGTGGTGACAGTGATGTACAGTCTTGTTGGTATATATATGATTTCTATACATTTTACGTCAGATAAAAACTTTGATTGTAAGATTCAGATTATTATTTATTAAAAACTAGACATTTTAAATGAGAATAAGAAAGAAAATTATTTCTTTGTGCCCCCTTTCCCTGTTAATGCCCTACATGGCCCCCCTGACAAAACTTTCCTAGATCCGCCCCTGCACAGCTATCAGCTGTCAGCTACGTAAAAAAAAGGATCCTGGTGTTATTTGTCTCTCAGAAACAGTTCATAACTTCCCTTCAACTCCTTCATGTCACCTAAAAGGTAAACCTGTTTCTCCATCACCTGTTCAGCTCTGATGATTCAGTAAGGACATCTCCTGGTTTCATCTTCAGGTTTCCCTCTCACCAGATAAACAAACCGACATCATGACCAGCAGCTTTACAGCTGTGGCCCCAGCAAACATCAGCTGATACTAGAAATTAATATTAAATAAATTCTAACAAAAGCTGATCAAGCTTAAACGTGCTGCTGTTGTTTAACGTGACCTCCACTTGTTTCCTCTTTCTGGCGCAAAGTGGGCGATAAACAAACGAGAGAGAAAAGCCGATCAGCTGATCATTGATCAGTTAAATGATTGAGGTAGCAACAGGAGAGGGAGGGGGAGAGAATGATAGAAGAAGTGACAGCTGACAGTGTAAAGACACAGAATAACAGCAGCTTTGTGTCTTTTTCCATTCTAGCTGAAGTCCGGGACAAACTGTGTTCCTTTTCACCTCAATACGAAACGAGTAATATTTTCTCTGAATGCGGGACGATGCCCTTTTTTACGGGACGGTTGGCAACTCTATCAACTAACCTTATGAATAACATAAAGTTCACTATCAGTAACATCATAGCACCCACCCAGCTGTACAGAAACTCCATCAAGCTAGCTAGTACGCAGTACGAGTAGCACAACGAAAATAAACTCCACCTAAACTTGGTTTATATCTGACCCAGATGGACTGCAGATCATAACTTCTCACCTGAAGTTCAGTTCACCTGACACTCGGACCGGCGTCCGCCTTGGGTCTCTCCTCCTCCTGCCTCTCCTTTCCCTCATCCACCTGCTGGCCTCTGTGGAAGCTCCGCCATAGCCACCACCGAACAACTGAGTTATTTTTACACATCGGCCAGCATCTGGCCAATCCACCACCTTTCATTGTTTATACCGTTCCAAAAAAAAAAAAAAAATCATCGGATGGATGGTTAATCTGTGTTGTTTAAGTCTTTCAGGATTCACTGGGAAAAATCATCTTGAAACAGCCATACCTTGAGATCATTGTCATGCTGAAAAGGTGCAACAATGGTGGGGTTGCAGGGTGGGCAAGAATCTTAATGATTAATTAAAAAATAATTGAACCTGAACCTGCAGCAAAAGATGGTCAAAACTGTTTCCTCTTACTTTGGCAGTTTTGCTTCCACCATGATAAAATCACATTTCCTGCACAGCTCTTCCTCTTCAAGACCAGTTTCCCACAAGAAAATAACCTCCAACAAGAAAGCCTAATTTCTGCTGTTCAATAGATCAGGCCAAGAGTCAATAGTCAAATAATTAGGAATTAAATATTTACAAGGTTTCGAGGGTTCCTTGACAGCAGATAACTAAGATAAATGATCATAATTATAATATTTCTGACTGAGGTAAAATTGAGTTGAATTCAGTTGGAACCAGAGATTGGCAGTAACGCGTTACTGTAACGAGTAAAGTAAGAGATTACTATTGCAAAAATTATTATTTTTAGAACGTAACTCCCGGGATAAACGTGGGACCACTGCATCTCTAACTAACTAGGCAGATGTAAACATATAACATATTTTGGGATCAACTTTAAGGAAAGACAGATGAGATGATAAAGATGGGGTAAGAGGTCAAATGTGATATGATATTTGCATGCAGTACTTTCTGTATCATGATAATACTTACTACACTTGCAGGACTCAAAGTTTTTAAGTTATAAGGCTTTTTGTCAGTTTTCCATCAATAATTCATGAAGTTGACCTTGAAGACCTTGGTGAATGTAAGCCAAAATTTAATGGATCACATGACTACACTCTACATCCCTACAAGGGTTCAGTCAAAACCTTTCCAGCTATCATGTTCACAAACAGAATGATAACATGAACACATGCAAAACTTTTATTAGCATCTCCATCACCACCTTTGTAAATACAATGGGATCAGTGTTGTATGTTTTAATGTCACGTTTAAAGCTTTACCAATGCTTTACCATTTCCAAAAGCATGCTTATCTATTAAATTCCAGCTACAAACATTAATTTAATTTTCACCTGAGCTTGCTAACTGAGAAAAGCAAACAGGGTTACAGAAATTCAAATGTTTCAAATTTGAAATGATTAATTTATCATAGGAGCAGAATTATTTTTGAGTTTGGAGCGTAGGCTACAAGATCATCACACAGTCTGTCCCGGACTTCAGCTACAATGAAAAAGACACAAAGCTGCAGTTATTCTGTGTCTTTGTTGCACAGCTGCCTCTTCTTCTCTCATTCTCTCCCCTCCCTCTCCTGTTGCTACTTCAATCATTTAACTGATCAATGATCAGCTGATCGGCTTTTCTCTCTTGCTTGTTTATCGCCCACTTTGCGCCAGAAAGAAGAAACCAGTGGAGGTCACATTAAACAACAGCAGCACGTTTAAGCTTGATCAGCTGTTGTTAGAATTTATTTAATATTAATTTCTAGTATCAGCTGATGTTTGCTGGAGCCACAGCTGTAAAGCTGCTGGTCATGATGTCGGTTTGGTTATGTGGTGACAGGGAAACATGAAGATGAAACCAGGAGATGTCCTTACTGAATCATCAGAGCTGAACAGGTGATGGAGATACAGGTTTACCTTTTAGGTGACATGAATGAGTTGAAGGGAAGTTGTGAACTGTTTCTGAGAGACAAATAACACCAGGATCCTTTTCTATGTAGCTGACAGCTGGTAACTGTGCAGAGGCAGGTCTAGCAAAGTTTTGCCAGGGGGCCATGTAGGGCATTAACAGGGAGAGGGCGGCACAAAGTACTTTTCTTTCTCATTTAAAATGTCTCGCTTTTAAAAAATAATTATTTGAATCTTACAACAAACGATTGATAGATTGATACATATGAAAACTGTGTATATCACTGTCACCACAGTGTTTGTTTTCATTCAAAGGCTTTATGATTTTTCCTATAATGGCGGGCCAGTCTCTAGTCAAAACGCCTGGGACTATTTTTTGTCCCAGTCCAGCCCTGTATGCAGCTCATCTGCAGTCTGGTGTTACCTACATCTTTCTATTCAGAAGGCAGAATTTCCGAGTTCTGAGTACAATCAAAGCACCACAACTGCAGTTTTCATGTTGGATGTAAAAAACGCACATGACGCTGTGACGTAGGCTAGAATCATGGCGGCGGTCAACGACGGTCCAGGCGTGGGATTTCTCTTGTGGAAATATGCACATTATCTTTTCCGTTCTATTGGTAGGTGGCACAGTGCACTTGTGGCAAGTAAGCAAGCTAGAAGACTGGCAAAGTTATGGAAGCAACACATTAACAAGAGAATTCTGAGTGAAACCAAAGTTACTTTCCCTAGTAACTAGTTACTTTGAAAGTAACGAGTAACTTAAGGTAACTGAGTTACTTTTGATAGAAGTAACTAGTAATGTAACTAAGTTACTAATTTAAAGTAACTTACCCAACACTGTTTGCAAGTCTGTTATAGAAGAAAGATTTGATTTGACTGGTGTGTAGGTTGCCAGAATAAGAATCCATAACAAAAGAGAAAACGAGGAATCTGTCACATTACTCTACGTCTATAATATTTAATGTTCATAGTTTGAAGATTTGTATTTGCTCGAGTGTATCCAGCATATTAATTTACACTGGCCTGGTGCTGACACTGCTACACATCTGTAAAAAAACAAGATTATTTTCACAGTTGGAAGACAAGTGTGAATGTGAATGCATCGGCTCGGATCTCTGTGTTAAAGTCCCAGAGTGACAGCTATATAAGACACTGTGTGTCTGCTCATAGGAACATGATCTGACAATTCATTTGCAGTTCTTCATCACCCTCACAGCATAACAGAGAGGTTGATTATTTAAGTTCTTCCTTTAGAAAAAAATACTTCTCTCCATTTCCTTTGCAGGATAAGTGCAATAACACCCTCTTTGACTATAGATCATGCTGCTCTGACCTGCCAGCAAGCCCAACAAATGTACAGTAAGAGACTCAGGAAATCACTGCTGCCCCCTCGCTCTTTTTTGCAGCTTGTTAAAAGATGAAATAACTTCATCCATGTGCAGCTTCATATCTCAAGTCCATGCTTTAGAGCTTTTAATGCATTTACTCCCAGATGATACAGCTTTACATCATAAGTGTATTTTTAAAGTCAGTATAATCCTCTTGGTGAAAAAAAAAGCAGACACATATAATTGTGTTTTTGTATTCAGCGGGGAAAAAAACCTCCATCAAGTTGTCATATTGCTAGAGAGCCTTCCCTCATTCTGTACATGCGGTATATGTGTGGAAAAGCCACTAACAGGTCAAACCTGCACTGCGACACAGACTAGAAAGTCAACTGGATTGGAGATTGGCCTCAGGTGACAGGGCCAGATACTTCCCAACAGCAGGGGGTTGCAATCCATAATGGAGGACTTGTCAGGACTCAAAAGGGGATTCATAATGATATCTTTGACAACAGAATTCCTGACTGCCAATGAGCCCCTGCCTGACAGTGAGCTGAGCCAAATAAGAAGCCACAGAGGTGCACAAAGTGCCTCCCTGCAAGGATATAATGTTTTCTCACATTTTTATGGACTCTCAAAACAGGGTCCACATGACTATTTAAAGATAATGTTGAAAACAAGAGGAAAAACTGCAGCTTTTGAAACAGCTTTCTGGGCAGTTAGAAAAAGTCTTTCATCTTTTAACTCATTCTTTTCTTTTCTGTTCTTATTTTTTGCTCCAGAGATGTGTAATAACCCTGTGCTGCTTTCCTTGTGATAACACAGCCCAAGTTCATGGCTCTTTCCTGACATTATTATTACGCAGTGCCAAATTGGATGTGTCTCAGGAGGGAGAGATGACATTCAAATATCCCGTCCAGCTCTATTCATTATGGCCAGTGTAAGTTTTCCTCCAACTGGGAACCAGGTGAGCGACTCTTCTCTCAACTCTCACCTAATCACCTCCCCGGAGAGATCGGGTTTCTGCGGAGATGACGCTGTTGTGCGCATGACATTCAGATTTGTATTATTTTCAGTCATTAAGGTCAAATCCATTACAAAAAAAAAAAAAAAGTGACTTTAATGTTCAGTAGAAGCTTTTGATTTGTAACAGGCAGGCAGTTTTGGACAATATCTTCAGGGTATTTTGATGTTTTTTTTAATGCGCTTTCCATTATACTTTCAATGGAAATAGGAGCTGGCGACAGCTATTCAATAAATATCCACTTATGTTTTTTCAGGTGGTGTGATATTACCCTAAGGTGCCATAGCAGTTGTGCAAGTTATTGACTCTGTTTAACTGAAGTGCTTTCTTCCGCTGTTACGTCCCCTAAAACTATATTCTCAAACTTGCAAACATGGATGGAATTTCATTTTTCCTGAAAGACTACACGGCATACGTCGCTGTTTTGTGTCAATCAAATAAATGACCCAAAGTCACCCACGCATTTTTAGGTTTTCAATTGCCTTTAAGTGTAATCCCAAAGTGGATGCACTTAGCTCGCATTTCTAAATTAGCGTGTCCACCTTTTTTTTTTTTTTAACAGAAAGGCTCCCTAAAAAAGCAAAGCAGAGGTGAATGCACAAGATTCACCCATTTCCTACTGAAAAATTATTGGAGCATGTCCCTCTGGCTAGAAGTATGTTAAGTGGGCTGAGACACTATGTACCAATCATTTGGTGGTAACAAAAGGCGAAGAAAAATGTAAATGGAAGACTGTTTTGACCTCTGGTTTCCGAGGAGAACAAGTGGGATGTAGGTCTGAGAGTAATACTGAAGTGTCTTCAACAGAGAGAATGAACACCATTGCTATTGCCTGGCTAGATTTCTAAGCCTCCTTCCTCCTCTGCGTTCTGGAAGTGAGAAATGATAGAGTTTTGCATGTCAGGTCAGTTTTGGATATTGCTCTCAAATCCCTGATAATTAAATAAAATGTCACAGTACAGATTTGTAAAGACACAGACTGCTGGTATTAACAATCAAATCTGTAATGTGTTTTCATTTATATATGTTATATTATTTAATATCTTCAGAGGATAATATGTACATGTTTGAAGTTGCTTCTCTTGAGCTAATTATTTTTAGAAGTAATTATAAGTGTCCTGTATTAACCTAATAAGCCGCGGCTCGACTGAGAATTTATTTCACTTGTTCAGTTATTTTCATTTTAATTATCCTGATTTTTTTTTCAGTGATGCAAAACTTTTTATTTAATCATAATCCAGGGTTCGTACGGGTGCTTGAAATCCTTGAAAATGCTTGAATTTTAATGTTGTCTTTTCAAGGTTTGAAAAGTGCTTGAATTTCAGATGTGGTGCTTGAAAGTATGGAAAGCCAGGACTGCCATAATAAATTAATTAAATACACAATTAAATAATTAATTAAATGTGGCAATAATTAATTAAATGTGTCATTAATTAATTAAATGTGTCAATAATTAATTAATTACACGTGTCATAAATATTTATGTAATTAATTATTTCCGATTTTAATTAATTATTGTCACATTTAATTAATTATTTAATGGTGTATTTAATTCATTCATTATGGCAGTCCTGGCGTTCCATATAAAAGTGTAACTGTATTTCATTCACCACAAATAACTATCTGATTGAATAGTTTTCTTATCAGATAGAGAAATAAAATGTAGAGGCAAAATTTCCCCGCCTGGGCTGCCTTGAGCCTCTGTCTGTTTAAACGTGTGACCCCGCCCCTCCCTCGGACAGTCGGGGATGAGTGCGCTAACATACCTGGCTGTAGGTTGCTGTTTTAATGAGTGTTTGATGGAAAACAACAATGGTGGAGTTTGCGCTCTCCAGTCGCATGATAGGTGAGTCCTAGTAAATAATTTTCCAGTACGTGTACGTTCCACATGCTGTTTTTAAAAAATTATGATTATTATTTTGCTATCAAACTCGCTGGAGAAATGATTGAAATGCAGTGAGTGTGATGCAGTATGGCAGCGATATTATGGAATATGTTGTGAACTTAGCTAACATTACTTAGCAGTGATATGAGTTAATTTACTCAAGTGAAAGCTTTAAACATTAGCCTGATACATAACTAGCTAACTTAAGGCTTTCTGGTTAACCCTCTGGGGTCGACGGACCCAGAGTTTCCATTTCAACTTGGGTTGAACGTGCGGACTTCAAACTATGTACCAGTGTTTAAGTTGTGTTGATAGGCCACGTAAAACTGATGTTTTTTGTTTTTAATAAAACAGTGGCGTTTACTCCGGGGAGAAAGGGTAAAAATGGCCTTTTCTAAGGAGAGCGCTAGCAAACACCTTTGCTTGTGACTGAAAAACAACAGTTATTGGTGAAAAAAGAAAAAACACCTTCCCTATTGGTGGAAAAATGTACCATGTCGACCAATCAAAAAAATGATATGGCAATATGTGGCATCTGGTTGTTTGGGAAGAGAGGCAAGTTTTAGGAGTGAGCGAAAGAGAGAGAGACAGTTTTGATGCATGAGAAATTTGTGAGGTTTACCGTGTTTGGAGTCTCATCTGTGTTATAGTGGACACAAACTATTTTTTGGAGTTGCATAAATAATTTGTGTGCCTTCTTATTTGATGCAGAACACCTGATTGTTCTGTAAATAGTTTTAAATGGTTATATAAAAAATGTCTGAGCCTTGGTTGCATTTTTAGGTAAATAGTACCATATAACTTTGTTGTTTGCAAAACTTGTGCATATTTTTAAAAATGTACAATTTCTATTTGCATTTCAAGTTATGAAAATGATTCGTTAAATAAGCTTGTGGTTTTTACAGTCAAAAATATCACTTTCTATTCATATTTTAAATTTTGTCTGAATTTAGATAAATTGTGCTGATACAGTTTGTCAAAATGAGAAAATAACAGATTGGCAAGATAAACAGTTTTTAAAGGTGAAATATAGAGGCCAAATCAAAAGTAGTTAAAAACGGCCAATTACACCCTGGACCCCAGCTTTTTGGAGTATTTGAAATAATGGTGATATGAGGGAGCGATCCATATGGTCACAAAGAATAGCCACTTGTTTCTGTGCCACCAAAGTCCCCCGGCTTTCATTCAAAATGTGTTTATCGTCAGCACCTGCACATTAAACTACTTTAAACTCATAAATAAATAAATAAACTCCTAAAAAAAAAAACCAAAAAACAAAACAAAACTCATAAATGTCTTCAAGCTCACACTGAGGCCTGTGGAGCACTATCAGCCACTGAGACAGTTCACACATTTATGTGTTTGTATATGAATATTTCATACTTTAAGGCTGCCTGTTTATTTAAGGGAGATGAACAAAATACATTGGAATTGTACATAATAATATCACAGATGATAAATTCAATAGATTTTAAGTAGATGCTTGTGCATTCTTAAAGTCTTATATGTTGAATTGAACTATGTGATCTGTTCAAAGCCTCCCAGTCAGTGCTGTTCTCCAGTCTGACTGTACATAATGTTATTAGCACAAACACTTTAAAGATGATCATTTAGGATTTCAACAATAATACAGACAGCAATGTAGTTAGCAATAGAACAGTTTTATTGGGAATTAACTTAAAAAAACAATCAAACGTCTCCTATTTTTTGTCACACAGGAAAAAAGCATCAACTTCTGATGAGAAGACTTATTTATTTCTCTTTTTTTTTGGGGGGGGGGGGGTGTCAACAGAAGAAGAATATCTCTAACAAGTTGATTTGTTCACATTGTCACATCTTAACTTTTAAGTGAAATGTGCATTTTGAGTTTATATACTATGTATATAAGGCTATCATTTCCTTTTGCAGTATTTTTGTGTGGTTCATTTTTCTATTTCTTAACAAAAGGTGAACAAAGGTGTTTAAGTTCACCTAGGATGATTTGTTTTAATTTTCACATGGTCTCACTGAGGTGATACAAATTGAAACATGCATTCTTTTTTTTTTTTTTTTTTTGGGGGGGGGGTGACATGTACTGGAAAAGCTTGATAAGGGACCTTGAAAGTGCTTAAAAAGTGCTTGAATTTGACCCTGAAAAAGGCGTATGAACCCTGATAGTCGACAAACTTGGGGATGCCTCTCAATGCAAAGTTTTTATTTCTGCTGTGGGTTTGGATTCTACGGTGCTTTGCCTCTAATAGCAATAGTACATAATGTCAACTTTTTTCCCCCAGGGTATCAATGTACACATCATGCAGTGTTAACATCATCCGTTCATCAGTTCTTTATTTGATCCCAATCACAGTAAAAGGGATTAATGTTCCTTCCAGCTGCTCGGCAAACTTTCTTCCCTGCCTGCCATCTATCACCATTCAGACGACGAAGATCTGAATGAATCAAACTGTGCTCATCAGAAACTTCTTCAGTTATTACCTTAAAGCACAAAAGCTAACTTAACTTATCAGCTACATGCAGAGGAATGTATATAGCTGATAAGTTAGCCCCCTCAGGATTAAGGCAAAAAAAAAAAAGTATTTCTGACTTTTTCCTCTTTTTGTTTCTTTGCTGTTTTGTTTACAGCTATTATTCAACGGTTTTCTTGAATAATCTTGGAAGATAAGACGGCAGTTTGCAACATGCAAACATAGGCTCTTTTATTTTCCTCACTTTGGGAACTGTGTACTTTTACTTTACTGCATTCCCGAGATAAATATTCTACATTTTGCTCGGACACAAGCTCTGTACATTGTTTCTTTAAAGAGAGGAATCTGACGCACTTTACTTCACATAATATGATGTTATCATTCTAGATGTAAAAACCCAGAGGGATTTTCCATGGAAATTAGCCTGCGCCAGTGTACCTTTCTCTCACACTGGGATATGTGCGGAACAGTCTATATACAGAGTGTAATACACTCCTATCAATCCTCCCATTTTCTTCTGTTTAAGGTCACGGGGGAGGTGGGTAAGGTGTGCAACATCTGTGGTTGGGGGTGTGGGATAGTGAGAGACAACTATTCACACATATGGCCAATTAAGAATCACCCATTAACCAAAGATGCTTATCTCTGCACGGGGTGAGAACGCCACACAGATACAAGGGGAACAAAGGCCAGCGGATTTGTACCAAGGACCTTTTTTGTTGTGACATGGCCGTGTTAATCACTGCACTATTTTTGTGTATGCATATATAAGCTTGTACTACATTCTTATGATTCTACTTACACCTGGATTTGAGAATTTCAAGACACTGTAGATTAAGACTGTGGAAAAACCATATACAACACTGATTAGGAGTGGTATAAGAGAAGCATTAGTTTGCAATAAATACTTTTAAAGTTGACAATAGTCATTTTTTTCTTGATGTGAAATGTAATTATACTATTCCTAAAATCAAGAAAGTGAATTAATAGACCAGGATCTAGTATCTGTTATGTATTACACCTACTCTACAATTTTCCCAACTGCAATCATATCTAAGCACCTAACGCTAAGCCGTCTCCGGAGAGGAACATTCCTCTGCAGGAGATTTTATTGCTTTGCAGGTGTCACCGCCTGGCAGAAGCACACGTGTTCGACATAAAAACGACCCTGGAAATTCTCGCCATAATTCTAAAAAAATCTGTGGTTATAAGATGGTCCCCCAGCCACGCTCACCCGGTGACCTCGGGCGTTGTTGGTGATGAAAAGAAGCGGCCCGGTCTGTCATCTCCAAAATAAATCCCTGTGTTCAAATGTGCCCCAGCAGCAGACTCACGCCACCTTTTAATAAAACACGCGCGCACGTCCGCACAAACATTGCACGCGGGGTCTCGAGGTGATAACAGGATTTTATAAGTATTGATTTACACGAGTAATTTGAGGCCATCCTACATACTGTGCATCAAAAGTCTCTGACATCGGTGCTATCTGTTTGAAATAAGGCGATCTATCACGGCACAGAAGAAAAAATGAAAGCTGAAAAGACTGGAGAAAACACTGCAGCTGAGGATTCATTAAGCTTTGATTTTTTTTTATTCAATGTCCTCCTTTTTTTTTCAGTCACAGCAGCCACTATTCTCCTGAGAGCCTCTCCGCTGACGCTCTGTTTGTCATTTAAGCTAATGAAATTAATCTCAAAGTCATCATATCTTCTGCAGTTTGTTTACCTTCAAATGTACACAACCTTTTTCCTTCAGCACCCGCTGCACCTTTGGCACAAACTACAGCAACATCACGTAATTCCACAGAGTTCCCTTTCAAAGGGAGCAGCCTATTTCATATTTATACCTAGTGAAGAGCGAGGTGTACTTTGCTGCGCTTTTGAGCGAGAGATTTCCCTAGCCTCTCGCAAAAATGCTGCCACTTTTTAAACATTCAAGTCATGGTTCGCTAAGGTGCCTGCTGTCAATTTTATTTATAAACCTCCCTGGCTTGTTCTTTCATTCAGGCAGAGGCTCTACCACACCCTCCATCCACCACTTGTCTATTGGCATGAGAGATGCAGACACCACCTACGAGGCGTTCTCAAAGGCAAAGGGTAAACACGGCTCACGACAGCACTTAATGCAATCACTGGGCAAAGAAACACATGCCTCAGCAACATAGAGCTTCGATGCTCTGTGAGGTGTTAAGGTGAATGAAAATGTCTCGCTACATCCTGTGTTTTTAGAAGTGTGTAATTCTTCCAGATCCACATTCCAGAGATTACCCCCCCTGCTCCCTTGGCCCAGTATTTGCCTCTCATACTGCACAAGGCAAGGCTGGGAGGGCGTAATGGCTCCCTGGCTGTACATCAGACAATAGACTATGTAACTCACAAACCACGGTGATGGTTCCCTGTGCAGGAAGGCAAGATAGAGAGAAGCCCCCATAAAACAGATACCCTGGAGAATGCCAGAGGAACACTCAGAGTGTGGGATTTTAATGACATAATGAGGGCAGTTGCATGCATTTCCTATTAATTTGCTGTTTCACTTTATGCGAGAAGAATAACAGCAACTATGCAAGTGTGTGAGACTGAAGTAAAGATGTATTGCACAGAGGTGGTCATCACAGAGGATCTTGTTAGGCTAATATGAATTGTACTTTTATGAACCCTGCTATTCTCAGTGGCGCTTTTTTATACCTTTGCAACCAAAGTTGATTTGCTGCTTCTTTGTGTGTCTAATAAAAATGTTTCCACAGGCCTCGAGGAAAAATGGACAGGTGGAGGATGGCCATCTCTCTCTCTCTCTCTCTCTCTCTCTCTCTCTCTCTCTCTCTCTCTCTCTCTCTCTCTCTCTCTCTCTCTTTTGGTAAGCCTTTAAGATTTATGCTGCTTTAAGAACTTAGGACAAATCGGTCTACATCTTAAAGTATAACAAGAACATGCATGATAACAGTAGCAGCAGAGTATAGTGGACTGTGCAGTTCTATAAAAAGCAAAGTGCACCCTTTGATTCAGTAGCTTGTAGAAAAACCTGTAGCAGCAATAATCTGAAGCAATAGTTTTCTATATGACTGTATCAGTCTCTCACATAGTCTTGGAGGAATTTAGCCCCACACTGCTTTACAATGTTGTTCCAGTTTATTGAGATTTTTTTTATGCATACCTCGTTTAAAGTGCCAACACACTAGAAAGGCCTTTGACTGGCTCATTGAAATACCTCGATTTTGCTGTTTTTCTTCAGATCTTTGTCCTGTTGCATGGCACAGTTTCTGCCCAGCTTTAGCTCTCAGACAAATGGCCTCATGTTTGACTGTAGTATACAGTGGGGCAAAAAAGTATTTAGTCAGCCACCGATTGTGCAAGTTCCCCCACTTAAAATGATGACAGAGGTCAGTAATTTGCACCAGAGGTACACTTCAACTGTGAGAGACAGAATGTGAAAAAAAAAATCCATGAATTCACATGGTAGGATTTGTAAAGAATTTATTCGTAAATCAGGGTGGAAAATAAGTATTTGGTCACCTCAAACAAGGAAAATCCCTGGCTCTCACAGACCTGTAACATCTTCTGTAAGAAGCTTTTCTGTCCCCCACTCGTTACCTGTATGAATGGCACCTGTTTGACCTCATCATCTGTATAAAAGACACCTGTCCACAGCCTCAACCAGTCAGACTCCAAACTCCGCCATGGCCAAGACCAAAGAGCTTTCGAAGGACACCAGGAAAAGAATTGTAGACCTGCACCAGACTGGGAAGAGTGAATCTACAATAGGCAAGCAGCTTGGTGTGAAAAAATCAACTGTGGGAGCAATCATCAGAAAATGGAAGACATACAAGACCACTGATAATCTCCCTCGATCTGGGGCTCCACGCAAGATCTCATCCCGTGGGGTCAAAATGATCATGAGAACGGTGAGCAAAGATCCCAGAACCACACGGGGGGACCTGGTGAATGACCTGCAGAGAGCTGGGACCAAAGTAACAAAGGTCACCATCAGTAACACACTACAACGGCAGGGAATCAAATCCCGCAGTGCCAGACGTGTTCAGCTGCTGAAGCCAGTGCATGTCCAGGCCCGTCTGAAGTTTGCCAGAGAGCACATGGATGATACAGCAGAGGATTGGGAGAATGTCACGTGGTCAGATGAAACCAAAGTAGAACTTTTTGGTATAAACTCAACTCGTCGTGTTTGGAGGAAGAAGAATACTGAGTTGCATCCCAAGAACACCATACCTACTGTGAAGCATGGGGGTGGAAACATCATGCTATGGGGCTGTTTTTCTGCCAAGGGGACAGGACGACTGATCCGTGTTAAGGACAGAATGAATGGGGCCAAGTATCGTGAGATTTTGAGCCAAAACCTCCTTCCATCAGTGAGAACTTTGAAGATGAAACGAGGCTGGGTCTTCCAACATGACAATGATCCAAAACACACTGCCCGGGCAACAAAGGAGTGGCTCCGTAAGAAGCATTTGAAAGTCCTGGAGTGGCCTAGCCAGTCTCCAGACCTCAACCCCATAGAAAATCTGTGGCGGGAGTTGAAAGTCCGTGTTGCTCGGCGACAGCCCCAAAACATCACTGCTCTTGAGAAGATCTGCATGGAGGAATGGGCCAAAATACCAGCTACTGTGTGTGCAAACCTGGTAAAGACCTATAGTAAACGTTTGACCTCTGTTATTGCCAACAAAGGTTATGTTACAAAGTATTGAGTTGTATTTTTGTTATTGACCAAATACTTATTTTCCACCCTGATTTACGAATAAATTCTTTACAAATCCTACCATGTGAATTCATGGATTTTTTTTTCACATTCTGTCTCTCACAGTTGAAGTGTACCTCTGGTGCAAATTACTGACCTCTGTCATCATTTTAAGTGGGGGAACTTGCACAATCGGTGGCTGACTAAATACTTTTTTGCCCCACTGTACTTCGGTATACAGAGAAGTTCCTGGTTTATTCAGTCACTGCAAGGTCTCCAAGTCCTGTAGGTGCAAAATAAGCCCAAATCAACAGTCTTCCATCGGATATGTCCTGATATTGTGCTGATACACTTTGGCTTTCAGTAAGTGTGATGCACTTTTCTGTCTGTTCCAATGCTGACATCTTTTAGTTTGTTTGGCATATCTGCTTAGTGTTGCTTGAACTGAACTTTCCTGAACTTTTTACCACTGAACTTGCTTACTGAGTCCTGTAGAGTCTGACATGAAACTCTTGGGGTTTTCTTGCCGGTTCATTGAGTATTACAGTCTGATCTTGGGGTGAATTTTGTGGTATCATATGAGGGGCCGTACAAGCCAAAATTCATTCTTTCACTCTCACACACATACATTCTTCTGTCAGACACACGTATTGTCACTCTCACATATATATATATATATATATATATATATATATATATATATATATATATATATATATATTTCTTCTTTCACATACATATGCTTTCACTCTCACATAGTTTTATTTTAATTTTTATATTATATTTATAAAATAAACTCTCTGAAAACGTTAGAGCACTTATCAGGGAAATATGTGATGTCTTGATGAATCGAGCAGGTATTTGAAGTTTACACAGCACCATTCTTGCATGAAAATATCTTGAAAGTTTATTTTGTGACCCAGACAGAGTAATATTTCAAACTCCGCCACTGCCTCGTTTGAGTTTTGGACGAAATGGATTCTGGGGTATTGCATTTCGTCATTTCAAGCTGATTGGAGACCAAAACAGCCAATCAGATTGTTTTGCATCCAAGTTTGTGATTGGCTGGTTTTGTGGCACAACTATAACGGCGTACACAAAGAGTTGAGGCAGAAATGTTGAGAGCGCAAATACAAAACGTGAGCGAGAGGGGCTGCTATTGTGTGTGTGTGTGTGTGTGTGTGTGGATGATAGCAAACACTGAAATACATTTTTCGCACGCAGCAATGAATTTTGTTCACTCAAATTCAGCTTTTCTTCGCTCAAAATAAATTTCTCCTCAAAATGCAACACTTGCATCTGCAAACTTTTGCGCTCAGAATAGTGGCACAAAAATAACGCCATAAAAGACTGCCCCACTCCAGTCGAACTCCGTGTAGCTACTTGGCTCGTTGAAGCTACCCGGGTGTTAGCTGGTCTAAAAAGTTCCCTCATCTCACTTCCCACCATGCTGTGGGTAACACTGGGTGCAGTTGAGCCCGTCCCATCTCGATCAAGTAACGAGGACAACGATGTGACCGTTTCAGGAGATGATAAAATATTTCTTAACACCCCGATAGCTTGCTGAAGAACTCGAGTTTCTTCTCCCCCCTCCATGCTGTCAGACACTTAAAAGTGACCCGCGCGTGCTTCTCAGCCAATCACAGCGGTACAGACACCCAGCCTTCTGTTTCCATTAAACTCCTTCCGTTTCCACTATACTCTTTCATTCACATACATTATTCTCTTGCATACATATATTTTCTTCAGACATGTATGCATTCTCTTCTTACGTACATATATTATTTGTGAGATTAAATGCATATTGAATGCATGTAAATGAGAGCAAAATGTAGGAATGCATAAATGAAAATGCATGTATGTTAGAGTGCAAATGTGTAAATATTAGGGGTGCAACAATACTCGTATCGATATTGAACCGTTCGATACAGTGCTTTCGGTTCGGTACGCATATGTATCGAACAATACAAAATTTTAAATTTATTTTATCAACTTTTCTTCTGACAGTGCTGTCTGTGTTGAGAGCTCAGTGGATCTGCGCTCGACAGTGCAGCCTAGGCGGAGTAGTCGAACGCAGATTCACTGAGCGCAGGGCAAGCTAGCGAGACAGAAGTTAAGCTCTCGTTGCAACATGGCAAATTGAACCTCCCCCACCCACATTCAGATCTGGCGTTTGGAACTATTTTGGTTTTCATGTGAAGTATGACCCTGAAGGTAAGCGCGTCATGGACAAAAGTAAAACAGTATGTTGGATGTGCCAGCAATGCTCAATTACATTGGTGGGAACTACTGCGTTAGCGCAGTTAGCTCGTTAACGTGTTGGCCGTCCAGCCCCACCCATGGGGCGATCCGCGGTAGCTCGTTAACGGAGATTTGCCGTGTTGTGGCGTTAACGTCATTTCAACGAGATTAACGCTGACAGCACTAGTGGGAACACAACGAATATGACTGCACATTTACTCCGACAGCATCCTAGTGCAAAGACAAGTGGAAGCAGACAAAAACAACAAGCACGCATGCTACAAACTTTACCCGAGTCATTTAGACAGCCATTAGCACATGATTCTCCTTATGGGGACCTGATATGTTTAATATGCTGCTGAGAATATAGCCCAGAAGAAGCGTATAGTATAGCTTTTATTTTGGAAAGAGCCATTTCTCTGTAATAAACTCTCTTTTCCAAAGATGAGTGATTTCTCGATCAGATAGATTTATTTTTTTATTACTTTGTTGTTTCAGCAACATTAAATATAAAAACTGTACTTTTGAGTTAAAATATATATTTATAATTTTAATAAATGATAAATTAAAAAGGCATGAACATTTTTTGTATCGAAAAAATATCGAACCGTGACACCAAAGTATCGAACCGAACCGTGAATTTTGTGTATCGTTGCACCCCTAGTAAATATGTACATTAAAATACATGTATAAGAGAGCACAATATTGCAATGTGTGTGTTTAAATATGTGTAAACATGAGAATAAAAATATCTATAAAAATTAAAATAAAACTATGTGAGAGTGAAAGAAGGAATTTTGGCTTGTACGGCCCCTCATAGTATCATGTTAATACACAACTGAATCACTGAACACTCCAGACCTGTAAACTATCAAAACATTTGTGCCTTTATAGCCACGCTTGCGGATGATCAGTTAATCAGTCCCCCTTGATCAGAGGCACCATCCTTACCCTCTGAATTCCTATATCAGGAGTAACTGTGTACACAGTAGATTGTATAAATGAAGTATATTTTAATCTCACATTAACGTCAGTACACCCAACGGTAACGTGATCCATTATGTTTTGTCCAAATTCAAGTTGGTTGCCATGTCATGACATTAATGTGGAAGCAAGCATGAGCCTCAGTTGCCCTAACTAGGTCACCAGAAAGACTGTACCAGAATAATAATAATGGATTGCATTCACATAACGCTTTTCTAGGCACCCAAAGCGCTTCACAATTCCAGTATTCATTCACTCTCACATTCACACACTGGTGCAGGCAAACCACAGTTGTAGCCACAGCTGCCCCGGGGCAGACTGACAGAAGCGAGGCTGCCATATCGCGCCATCGGCCTCTCTGGCCAACACCAGCCCTGGTGCAGGTGTGCCGAATTACGTCGTAGCACACTCGGTGCTTGCTTGGAAGTTTAGGGGTTTTTCTTTCGCTGTAAAAAGAAGTTTTCTTCCCACGCAGTGAACAGCGGACCCTAATGTTTTCGTCACTTTTTACGGATTCAAACTCAAAGTAAGGTCAGTACTTCCACGCTTTAAACGCTGCATGCTCATACTCTCTCCCGCACTCGATGTATTATCCATTGTTGATCTGCGCACAGCTGTTGTCACGAACGTCGCACTTGCTTATGTCATTGTCATGAGACATTCTCGCAAAAAAATCACGGTTTTAGTAACGCAGTAACGCAGCGTTCTTACGGGAAAGTAACGGTAATGTCATTACCATTTTTGCAATAGTAATCCCTTACTTTACTCGTTACTTCAAAAAAAGTAATCGGATTACAGTAACACGTTACTGCCCATCTCTGGTAGGCGGTAGGGTAAAGTGTCTTGCCCAAGGACCCAATGACCAGAAGAGAAAGAGCTGGGGGATCAGACCAGCAACCTTCTGGTTACAGATGAGCTTCCCAACCACTTGAACCACGGTCACCCCCGTAAGTCTAACAAAAGTAGAGGAGAGTGAGTTCAATTAGTACAAAGTTAGTTCCCTTTCTTTCCTCATGCTCAACCTTCACACTGTTTGCTTCTGCATAGGATATATGCTGTGCAATAAATAAGACATCACTGAACAAATACATTAAAAGTGAATAGCTGATTAGATGGCTTACATCTTAAGAATTGTTGCTTTGATATATTGCAAGCTTAAGTATTGCTATTGAAAAAAAAGCTCTTGTGGCATTATAACTACTGCACTTTATCCCTGCTCGGCTCAAGATTGTGAAATTGCATCTATTTCAAACATATTAGTCGTAAGTGTTCCTGAGTCAGTGTCTGGAAACACTACATAATCCACCAGCCCAGACTCTAAACTATATTTCTGCAATATTGTTGGTGGGAAGATATTAATTATGTAAGTCATATCACTTTCAAAGTTCAAACAACATGGCTTTTTCTTGTTAGAGCCCTTCTGGACTAATTCAGTCAGATTTCCAAGTAACTACCAGAGGTGTATTTTTTCTTTATTTAGTGCTCTATGTACAGTGTATGTACCACATGCAGTAATATGGTTCTAATAGTTAAGGTTTAAGGTTATGGATTTAGGTAAATTAATTTAACCAATATAGTTTCCAACAAATGTGACTAAAAGCCTGTCCAGTATCAGTTAAAGCTGGGCTGAGTGATATCGTTCTGGCTTGACTGATTACATAAAATGTAAATTAACAACTTTTCAGAATATTATTATGAAATCAGAATATTTGATCAGAATTAACTACAGTGTAGAAAATTTGCATAGAAAGCACACATTTTGGGCTTACGTGCCGTCACATGATAAATCTGAACATGTTTCTATTCTGAGAAACTGTTTTGAAAGCAGTGAAACGCCTGTTTGACTATTTTGACCTTTTACTTACATTTACATTTATTCAATGTAACTAAGTAAGGTTTCTCATTAGGATCCTATTACTGGATCATATTTACTGATTCATTAATGTGTATATCACTGCAATGTTGCAGGTGGGGATGGTTGCTATTACATCAATGAATTACATTAGTGTTTCTGTCTTTATCTACGTGGGCGATCCCAAAAGTAAGGTCTCCAAATCTATGGTGACGTAGGGAAACTGTTCTTACGGCTGTTGGCCACATTGTTGTGACTGGTGCTTCCTCCACTCCCAAACAAGTATGTGCAGCTTCACTGGGATGCTCAATCTTGGCTTGGCAGCCCTATGAAAATTGAGCTCCCGTTGAACGCTACCGCCAAGTGCGAAATTTGTGCAGTTACTCGATTTTTGAACGCAAAAGGCATTAAACTGGTTTAAATGGAAATCAGTTCAGTCACAAACTTTCGCAAATGGAGAGCTCACAGCCGGTCGTACTGAAATTCACGATGAACAAAGGAGCAATTCTGCTCCGACGAAGAGGTGAAAGATGAGGTTCAACGCTTCCTGATGGACATGGCGGCGATGAGCTGGTATGACATGGGCACTCTAAAACTGCCACAGCATCTACAAAAATACATCGATCGAAATGGCGATTATGTAAAAAAATAAATAATTCTTCAACCTTTAAAGTGATGGGGCGATCGTGCTCAGGGGGTTGGGAAGCGTATCTGTAACCGGAAGGTTGCCGGTTCGATCCCCGGGCTCTCTGTCCTGGTCGTTGTGTCCTTGGGCAAGACACTTAACCTACCGCCTACTGGTGTTGGCCAGAGGGGCCGATATGGCAGTCTCGCTTCTGTCAGTCTGCCCCAAGGCAGCTGTGGCTACAACCATAGCTTGCCTCCACCAGTGTGTGAATGTGAGAGTGAATGAATAGTGGAATTGTAAAGCGCTTTGGGTGCCTTGAAAAGCGCTATATAAATCCAATCCATTAAAAAAAATCCAATCAATGTAAATACTATAGAAAAGAAACGGTTGTTTGTATTTCTAAACATATAGGAGGCCTTACTTTTGGGATTGCCCTCATATAATGACATCATTGAATATTAGATTTAGATTCAAAAATATGCAAAGTAAGCAAAACCTTTGAAATAAATGACGCTGAATACAAAGTGTATTATCCTCATCATAAATTTTATCGGATAGAAATGGAAAGTAGCATAACATAGTAATATTTAAATAAACTTTAAGCATGGGGGTACCAGGTTTGTTATTCATATGGAAAGGACCTTTGGACCCTGATTGTTCAGTGGATTCAAATGGAGTTGCACCCCTGCACCTCCTCAAAGAAAACAATGCAGGAGCCTAATCTGCTTCCAAAGGAAATGTTGGCCAGTCATGTGTTTTGTCATACCAGGTGTATGGCATGTTCAGTCAGAAATCTGCTTTAAGGAGGTTTTGCTATGAGTTCCAGGTTGAACAACAGGTTTTCATGAAATGGTGTAAAACACTGTGGGCAACGGGGTTTTCAGGGTCACACTTCAGGCGCAACCATGAATCAGCGGTAAACCCTGCTGTATGTAAAACAACTACCTTTGGTTCAATACTAAAATAACAGCGTGGTTGACACACTGCCATTCATATTTCCAAATTCATTTTTTTCAGTTGCTCTTTATTTGAGGTATTTTTGTGCACCTTTTTCTTTGAAATAGGCTCAAATTTTTTTATTAGATTCAAGTCAGGTGACACTTTTCCAGGACATAGTTATTGTTCTTTCTTTTCTTCCTTTTCTTTACTTTTCTTTGTTGAAAATATTAAATAATCTTCACCAGTGTGCTATGGAATGTAATCATAGAATATCTGGTGCCATCTATAACTGTCATCTCCCCAACTCCTTTTGCAATCACACAGCCCTTTATGATCACACTCCCACCTGTGTGCTTCAGTGTGCGGTCTATGAATTCACTGTGGTCAAGCTGGACAGGCTCACATAACTCTGCTGGACCCCATCTGGACACATTTAACTTGGTCTTATCTGGCCAAAGAGTGTATCCTGATATTCATGTTCGCAAGAAAGTTCTATGTTACAGTTATGTATGCGTGAGGAAAATAAAGGTAAAAAATCCTTACTTTTTACTTTTATTTGTTTATTTATTTTATAGAGGCCTTTGCACTTGTTTGAGTGGTCACAGAAATTAAAGCACTTGTCACTAATCTGATTGTTCTTTTTACAAGTAGAGCACTCACATTAGTGCAGCCTCCATGGCCCCGATTTATAGAACTTTATTCGTCCCATACAAGTTCATAGTTTTATAGCCAAGTTTTATCAGTCAGAATCGTCTGGCTTTTCCCACCATGCAGATGGACAACGGTCATATTGAAGAGTGTACTCAGTTAAATATCAGTTATCATAGATTTTCTAAACTCTGTCAGAAAGTAGAAACCGTGAATGCACCTCTAGATAATATAAGCTAAAAACCAAAACACAATATCAAACATGAATAACACTTATTTTTTTACATATTAAAAAAAAATCAGTTGTCAGTACTGTTGGCACACACCAACACCAAAAAGGTCCCGGGTTCAGATCTACTGGCACCTGTTTGTGTGGCTTCCCCACAGTCCAAAGACATTGATGTTAGATTCGCTGCAGACTGTAAGTCGACTGTAGGTGTGGATGCAAGTATAAATGGCTGACTGACTCTGTGTGACATATTGGTGTCCCATCCTGGGTAAACTCCGGCTCGCACCCTATGACAGCTGAGATAAGTTAAAACCCAACCAGGACCCTAAACTGGAAGAATAAAAAAGATGGAAATTGTTATTTATTGTCAGTTTCAGGTCAATAAAATTTGTTTTTGGGACTTAACAGTTTATGGACTTTAAATATTTGTAACCTTGACTGACTATTGCAGTTGTTGTAATCTATTTACATCCTTCATTACACACACACACACACACGCGCGAACCCAAATACACACATCACAGCCCAAAAAAATTAAAAACCATAAACATGAAAACAACTATGAAAGAGACTTAAAACAATCTGTGCTTAAGCTTCACAGAGTTAAAATGTTAATACCTATACTAGGGATGCACCGATACCACTTTTTTGGAAACGAGTACGAGTACTTGCATTTCAGTACTCGCCGATACCGAGTACTTAATAGAAACATGATTTAAATTTACAGGTAACAGCTTTAGTCCTATAATTTAACAAAAAACAAACAAACAAGGGACTGGTTTGGAATTAAGAACATTTATTTAAAATGAAAAGCATGTTGTATGCAACATATTACAGAATAAATAATTATAAAAAACAAAATTTAATTTTAAATTTGTTCGTCTGTTTCTCTGTTTAGAAGTCTCACAAGCACAGTCACAGCTGGGATGACATCAGAGGCTAGTGCATCGTAGCTGCTCACTTTTTTAGTTAGTTCCTCAAAGGGGGCGAGGATGGCAACAGTCGTCTCTATAAGAGCCCATTGGTGAGCGGTGAGATAGTCACGGAGTTCGTGCTCGGACACATACATGCCCAGCACTCGCTTTTGCTCAATGAGGGACTGGAGCATGTAATACGTGCTGTTCCAGCGCGTCTGTACGTCCTGCTGCAGTCTCTTTATTGGCTGGTTGAGCTGTCCCTGAATGTCCTCGAGGCGGGAGTAGGCTAAGGCGGAATGTTTAAAATGCCCAACTATTTTCCGTCCCACTGCTATAGCATCAGTTATGCTCCTCTATGCTAATAAGCGTGGGTAAATAAGCGGGGGTAAACTCTTTGTGCTCGTTGTCGTGTTTTTGGTGCTTGATTAAATTGCTTGTGTTAAATGCGCTACCTTTTGAACCTCCTCTGGACAATTTCGCTGAGCACAATTTGCAGTCCGCCTTTGTTTTCGCGTCTTCGTTCACTTTGAAATAGTTCCACACGGCTGACTTGTCTCGCCTGCCCTTCTCCCCGCTCTGAGCTGCAGCCGGGGCCTGGGGGCGGGCACTCGGCGCCTGTGATTAATTTACATGCCGCTCAAACATAGACAGGTTTCAGACCGTGGTATCGGTCCCCGGTATCGGGGGACTTTTAATGAGTATGAGTACTTTAGAAAATGTGGTATCGAGGCCGATACCCGATATCGGTATCGGTGCATCCCTAACCTATACACATACACAATATGTATTTTGTATTTAGAGAACCTTATATTACATAAGTTCAACTTTACAACAGTTGAGTGTTCCAGCCTGTTAAAATAAAACTGCTGTATAAGCAGTTTTGAAAAAATGGACAATCAGGATATGATATAGGCAGATCCCATTGCAGCTTGAGTGTTCTTGTACTGAAGGGCCATCTATAAATTGTTTTGGCCTCAACTGCCAGACATGTTTTTGAGTCACTGAAAATATACTGAAGTTAAGCATGGCAAGTCATTTGAAGAACATAAACCTTGACAGGGAAGTTGGTGCATTTTGTGCATGATTAAAGATCAGAATTGGATAAATGAATAAATAAACAAGCGTATAAATGCATTGAAATATCATGCAAATAGATATTAACTCAGCTTGGTAGGACATTAAACACACTCCAGGTGTCCCAACAGACAGACATGGTTAAAGGTAAGGCTGATGTAGTTATTGTCCAATATTCTAAAGTTTCATATGTTCCAAATGTCACCAGAGTTAAGCTTCATCAGTTTCTGCTGCTGGATGTGCAGGAACACTGAAGCGTCCTTCTGCAATGAGAACCTTTTCTTTCAGAGTCCATGCTCAAAAGCTACATTTGGGGTGATGTGAGTAAAGTAGGGGGTTTCAATCAGCAGGCAAGAGATGTTTCTCAGTGTTACAGCTTCAATTGTTGTGTGCTAACCAAGTCTGAACAGGATAGAGCTAATTAAAGAGAAGGCTTTAAAAGTAAATATGCTGCCTTACACGTGTGAAAAATGTTGATGACAACATGAAAGAGTCTTATGATTAAGCGTCGCTGCGGTGTGAAGTTTTGTGTAACAAGGTGGTGACATTCACTGACACATTCAGATTGCATTTACACTAAAGCTTTAGCATTTCCAACATTTACTTTTTTAAGACAATGCTGTTCACAGAGAAATACTGAACTGGAAAAGATAAAATTCCTACTTCTTTGCCTTTATTTGATTAGGAAATCAAATTTCTATCAGAGCCAAACTCAGTTAAGGAATAAAACATACAAACAAAGTAGACAAATCAATAAGAATCTACAATCATGATAACTTCTCAATTCACTTTTATTTATATAGCACCAAATCACAGCAACAGTTGCATCAAGACGCTTTATATTGTAAGGTAATCAGTCAATGGGATTGATAGGCGTCTTTAACAATCATTGCTAATACCATCATAATCTCGAGCTTTATTTACACTTTACACAACGAATTTGCATTTTCACAATTTTCATATTTATATTCTCGGAAGAATCAAAGACTTTACTTTCTGGATGTGGAAAGAACGGAAGTGAAAAAATAAATTTAAAGTGAAAAAAACCCTCATACATACAAAACATTGTGGCGTGTTGGGAGCAGCTAGTTATCTCCCATCATGCCTCGGGAACATGTGTTGCCAATTAAGATGATTAAACTGTGTATTTGCGGGTTTTTTTGGCTACGTAACTCTTATGAACGTTCCTGTTAATATTCTGGTGTAAATTCACTGATAGTTGTTGTTTAGAAAGAGACATTACACCACGAGTGAGTTCATGTGTGGAGTTATTGAGCCTCTGAAGCACAGTGCAGCATAATGGACTTATTGCTAAAGGGCTCCCCCCTTCTGCTTGGGGTGGAATAGCAGTTCAACCTCTGTGTGAGTTCTGTGTTGCAAGCTTCTGGTCCATCATCTCACGTTTGCTTTTACCAGCTTCATTTACCGTTGTTTCAGCTTCAGGTCAGGCACATAGCTATCATGGAGCTGTCACACACAACACAACGTAAATGTCTTCATCATGTTTCTTTAGGATAATATTGGTACCATCATTTTAACTAGCCACAGGCTCACTAAATTATCAATGAAGTAAGACATTTTATGTACTAGTAAGACAAATGTTATAAGTAAAGCATTATAACTGCCATTTTCAAGGTACAGGAGAAGTTGGTAGTTGGAGTAATTTAAGTTGCATGAGTTGCTGCACTTCTGTCCCATTGACCTGTTTGTTGAAACTCAACTGGACAATGGAGGGCACAGCCCTGTTATGCTCACTAATGACCAAAGCTGCTCGTACTGAAGGCAAGCAAGCACCTGATCAGCAAAAGTAGAGCCCCAAAACCAAAAAATGTTGGGAAACTGTTGATGGATGGATGGAAACTGTATGGAATTAAAAAAACAGAATCCAATAATATGCAAATATGACAAACCCATATATATCCACCATAGAACATAGAGAACACTTGTTTAAACTGAGACGAAAAATGTAGCAACAAGAAATCTCAAAAAAATGTTGGGATAGGCTCTTGTTTACCACCTTGAGCATCTCCTCTATTTTTAACAACAAGCCATAAACATCTAAGGAACTGAGGAGAGCAGCTGCTGGACTTTTGGGAGAGGAATGTTTCCCTGTTCTCTCCTGATAGTGGATTCTAGCTGCTCAACAATGTCTGCTTTGTTGTATTTTTTAATCTCATGATGCTCCAAATGTTTTAACTGGTGAAATGTTGGTACTGGAGAAGTTCAGCACCTGGACCTTTCCCCACAATGCTGTTGTAGTAGATACAATGTGTTTTAACCAGGGGCAATTCTAGGATTAGAGCTTTGGGGGTGCTGAGCACCCAGAGAGCTGCCCAGCCAGGCAAGATAAATCATATGATTCTTAAATTCATCAAGTCTCTCTGTGCCTGGGTCCTCGTCTCAAAACATGACATCACTGTTTTGTACATTTTATTTAATTTAATTTAATCCCACATTTGTGAAAGAAAAGCAAAACACTTTTGAAAAGTCTGTAACAAAACCATCAAATCTGATTAAGGTTATTTAAATGCTGCAAAAGAAGAATGGATTGGAATAAAAAAAACAAAATACATATCCTAACCTTAATTACTGGGGGAAAATTATTAATGAATGATGCTCATAGTAAAAAGTAAACTGAGTGCATTTTTTGGACTAAGATTCACTTTTAATGAATGTATAATATAATACAGATACATAAAAAACACTCCCACAACAGAATAAATTATTACAAATAAAAATCTTTACTGCAGATACTAATTTTGTGTTGTAAGATTTAGGAGTTTCATGCTTTCATAGCGGTACTTGGAAGAGCTTGACATTTTTTCAGGTGTACTGTAAAAAGTTTGAGAAACACTGATAAGCGTATGTGTGCTTTTGGAAAACATTTAAAGCTGCTGTACAGAATCTTTGAAACAAGCTTAAAACATTTTTAGAATATAAACAGAGCATCTGCTTCTCTTTACAGCTCCTCACTCCACCAGGGCACCGTTTGGCACTTTCTGATAGTGTGCAAATGTGGCGCACGTACAGTCATACAGACAACTGGATGGTCCAAAAGTTGGCCTACCTATTACTGGCTGAGGTTTTAGTAGAGTTGTGGCTGAACCACATAAAAATATATAATTAATTTTAATCTCCCCAATCAATGATAATGTTATGTTGGAATGTTGTTAAAGAGGGTCAAAAATGTTTCAACCAAGTTTGTTTTGCAGATTCTGTATAGCAGCTTTAATATAGGGAGGACACAACTTCCAGGTTTTTTCTCTTTGTCAGTTTTAGTTTCTGTTGTGCCTGTCACTGTTTTCTTACCTGGTTCTTCCTGACCTTCCTGAACTTTCTCTTCACATTCCCCTCTTTCCTCTCTCCCTCTTTGGACTGACAATCATACACAAATAGATTGTATTCAATTAGATGAAAAATTAAATTAAAAAAATACTATTAAGATCACTAACAAAAAGTCCTCTCTCAGTGTACTTTCAACCAAAAGGCAAATAACCAAACCACATGAACATCTAATAAAATATATAAATATTGAAACACTGATCCAACATTATTCTTGATTGATGGATCATTTGTTCTTACACTTTTACCTGAATGTGGCTCCTTTTTTAAACAAACAAACAAAAAAAACTTCCTTATATCCATTATGAACCTGGCTGTCTCTCTGTACAAAACACACACACACACAACAGGAGTTATAAGGTTAATGGGCATTCGGTCAGTTAGCTAGTTAGTATCCATTTAAAACAGGACAGTGGTAACAACAGTAGGCTACAGACAATTTTAAGTTTTAGGTTTTAAATAGGCTGTATAAATTTCAATGGGAGCAACAGGACGGTCAAATGTCACTGATTTTACTACAGTGTAGAACGGATTGTAGGGTAGCAAACATCGCCGGAAAACAAGTTTTTTTACACAGCAGGTTACCTGGTGTAATGTTTTTCAGTAAAAAGAAACATGGTCTGACTCCTACCTAACTATATAAAGAGTAACTGAAGGTTAAATGCAGCTAATATGTCCTGTTTTAAGCCAGGCACTAACACCTCCGCTCCGCACCGTCTCAGCCACCATCGCTCTGGCAGCAACGGCTCTAGAGCCAGAGCAGAGGAGAGCTGGAACAAACCATTTTGGGAGGGGGTATCTATACTTTTGTTGTTAAAATGTTACGTCTCAACCAAGTACTGTATGCTTTTTATATTTTTAGCAGTGTGTCACACAAACAGCAAATATTGTCAAAAAAGTAAGAAATCTTTGGGGGTGCTTTGATTCATTTTGGGGGTGAAGCACCCCCAAAAATGGGCTAAAATCGCCCCTGTTTTTAACACTGTCTTGTTGAAATATGCAAGGCCTTCCCTGAAAATGACAGTATCTGGATGGGAGCACATGTTGCTCTAAAACCTGTATTTACCTTTCAGCATTGATACTGCCTTTTCTAGTTGTGCACGTTCTAGTTGTGGCACAGATGCACTCCCATACCATACTGTATTTCTGTGTTTAATGCTCATTTATTGCTGCTTCTTTGCATGATAAAACTTCATCCTGTGTTTGTGGATGGCACAGTGAGCTTTACTCAGAGACACTGCTCCTGAGACCACGCAGTGATCTCCATGACAGAATCATGCCTGTTTTCATTGCAGTGCTGCCCGAGGGCAAGAAGATCACAGCTACCTAGTATATATAATATATAACATAATCATGACTGGCCCCCTCCTATATCTCTCAGATCTCCTTCATGCTCTGTGCATGCTCTCCTGACTGCTCCTTGTTTCAGACTTGGTGCCACGGGTGTCACGCTTTCAGCTGCTCTCTACCTCATCTCTGGATCTCATTACCAGTTCACCTCTGTCAACCAGACTCTAATACACGGTTTAAATCGCAGCTCAAAACCCACCTGATTATATCAGACTGGTTTTATAAGCCTCATGTTTTCTATTTAATCCTGTATTTTCAATTTTCTACCTGTTGTACTATTAATCCTGATCTTGTTGTTAATTTTGTGTTATATAGCAACCTTGTATGTTTTGAAAGGCACCACTGTTATTATAACCAAGTCTAACAGAAATGTCACAGATCTGAAAGAGTTGACTAAAATTTCAGCGTAAACACACAGAACAGCATGGACAAAGCACACTTCATTGTTACTTTATCTGGTTTTGCTTTCACAAATCCACCATGTATATCGGTGGATAGTCGGTGGAGCACGGACTCTATTTCCTTGAATAAAATAGCCCCGACATGGATGTATTTGCTCAGTGGTGCTTCAATAGCATTTACTACCCTTGCAGATGGCTGCTCTCCTATAGCCTGGAGGAATACAGTCAAGTCTGAGCTGCTTTTAACTGTAAACCAGTGAGCTGGCTTCAGTTGTGTTAGTATTACAAATATCTCGGGGAGAGGAGCATATTTATTTCACCAACCCTGGCAAATATGAACAAGATAGGACTCAGAACGCTAAAAATGATAGCCTGTGGACGCTCTCCTCAGGTTAATAAGACACGAGGAGTTATTTCCAGCCTTTTTGCATCCCATCCCAGATCTTTGCCTCGCTAGTTGCCGAGCTCGGTCATGTAGAAAAATTCTCAGGCCTTCTCCCCGCGAGAGAGATGATGAGACTAATCCAGGACCATTCGATCAAATGAAACTCTTCAGTCAGGCTATTTTTCAATGTCACACTTCTTTATGTTTGATCCATGAGGTGGGCGTGTCCCACTGGCATCATCTATCATCATCAAGTCAAGCTACTGGGCTCTCCTGGCCACTGAGCAGCAGCACTCGGGAGACAGATGCCTCGGAGGAACATCTGTCAATCAGGAGCTTGTGGGAGCTGGGCTGCGTTTCCATCTTCAATCAACCAAACGAAACTCATGAATCTGATACAGTGGACTCTAAGGCTTGTCCTGATGCTTGTGCAGGCATGAGAGCATACTGGAGATGGGTGCATGCATGCATGCATGCTTGGAAAACAGTGCACACTCGCGGTTAGTCACTACTGTGCAATTACTTCTGTCTATCTCTGACATTCCGGTTATCCAAATAAAGATTTTCACATGCCGGTTACAGATGTGTTTCCGGTGTGAACCTTGTTAAAAACACAGCTCTGAGCCAATGTGGGAAAACAAGTCTCCTACAGGAGCAAAGAGTGTTAACGTTAATTCTAGATACAGGCACCTTTTTTTGTGTGTGTGTGTGTGTGTGTGTCTGTCTCCTGAAAAGAGTGGGGGAGTCTAAAAGTCAAAAAACAAACAAACAAAAAAACATCTTGTGTATTCAAAAGACACATAGGATGGAGTGACAGCTCAAAGATGGCAGGCTTCCTCAGAGTGTTAGAGGAGCAGCAGTTTATTCTTCCACCAATTTTTTCTGAGCGCTTTTCAAGGCTAATCAATGGCAGCCTGATCTAAAAACAAAGAACTGTGAGTTAAGCTGTCTATTTAGCAGAAAATATATAAACGTGTCTGGGCTGCTCACCTGGATGGTCCTAGATGAGTTGAAATATCAATGCAACGGACAGCTGACAGAAGCGCTGACAGAAAGACCGTAGCAGGTAAATCAGAGGCAGTCCCTTGAAGGAAGAAAGAACAGGAGACGCGACAGATTTTGGGACGTGTGTGGTCACCGAAGGTCGAGCGCTCTTCAGACACAGATGATGACAACGTTAATTGGGGTCACTTCTGTGGGACAGCCTCCCTTATCAATGTAATTTTCTTAGGATGATTAGCCCACAGGATAATGTTTCAAACGAGCCAACTTTTCTCCAGAGACTGAGCGGTGAAGTGGGAAAACTGGGATCATTCCATCAAATCATATCTGTGTTTACACACAATACGTAGCAGCCCTCCTTTGCCAATAATAATAAGTACTGGATGCCAAGTTGCAAACACCGTGTCATTAATCTGTTGTGAGCTACACTCAATTACTCCATTTTCTCCAAGGAGAGAGGAACAGACTGTGGCCTTAACTGTGGTTTCACAACGTCTATAATTAGAGAAACAATTATTCAATTCTGTAATAATCACGGATGCAACAATGCAACACACAAATTGCACCTTCTCTATGTGTCTTCCTCGCTGTTCCAATTCACCTTCAGGGGTCGTGCGGGGCTAATGAACGTAGCTCGGATGAGCTGCATGCTCCCCAATGATTACAAAAGATATTTCGCTTGTTTATATTCACCATATGGTTGGTGCAACTTTTCAGTGGGGACCCGGGAATGAGGTTACCTTCAACAGAGCTCCCAAATAGCCAGTCCGAACTTTCAATAAGGCTTATTTAGGTGACTTTGTGGGCATTGTGAGCAGGTCTGTTTTTGATATAAAGAAGTATGTCTTTTAAACATTATTTCTCAAAAAGCTTGGACACTATAACATGCAAGTAAAACTCATTTACAGTATAGAGATCATATCAAATATGATCTAAAATAAAACTGATGCCATCACCTTCTCAGGGGTCTGAGTCATTTCAGATAGCTTGAGGTAAACCACAGGACAGTTTTCCATTCAGAATTGGAATTCCTTTATTCTCTCTATCTCTTTACCTTAAAGAGGAGAGGCCAAAAGTACTGGGTCACCTGCCCATCACGCCTTCAGCAGTTGCTTGGCCTTGGAAACCCATGCCACGAAGCTCCTGCTGTACAGTTTTTGTACTGATGTTAATGCCAGAAGAGGTTTGTCCGCAATTATTGAGTCAACTTGAACTCAGCATGTGCCTGAGCACTTGCTGAGCCTCACTCTGTAACTGTAGGTGTTCTGCCACTTGGATGGTTTCACTTTGCAATGATACAGCTGATTTATCTAGGAGAAAAGGAATTTTATAAAATAACTTGTTGTAACAATGACATCCTGTGACTGAACCTGGAATTCAGTGAACTCTTTAGAAGACCCGTTTTAAAAAAACAAAACAAATATTCATAAAGGCAGACTGCATGGCTCTGTGTTATTTGGTTTGATTTTATACATCTCTGCCAATGAGACTGAAAACAGACGAATTCAATGAGAAACAGGTGTAGACAAATACACTTTTGAATATATTGTAAATAAAGGTTTTGGAGCAATATATGTGGCCATGCAGACAGCTTCTTTTTCAGGGAAAGCCTTGCTCTTTTCAGCAAGAAAATGCCAAGTTCTATTCTGCACGTATGACAGCCACATGTTTCCACAGTAAAAGAGTCTGGCTGCTAATCTGGCTGACTGGCCAGACATTGAAAACATTGCTGAGCTTCTGAAATCCAACATCAGGCATAAATGAGAAAACATTTTTACTTGCAAAACTATAGTGGTGCCCTCAGCTCGAAAACACTGTGCTTTTAAAAGAAAAAGTGATGCAACATAGTCGTAAACATGTGAAATGTGCTTCTGATTTGAATTACAAAAAACAGGGATGCTGTTTTTCCACAATATTTCCAAGCTTCAATATGTTAATGTCGTGCAGTTAGTATTTTGAACTAAGTTTAACATTTAAATGTCTTTGTTTACATTTTCCACAGCCTTGCAGCAGTTTTGGAAAATGCTGCAAAATGGATGTAATGCCAGTAATCTGTGACAATGTACACTCAGTCTCCAGCGAAATGCAGCAAAGAGACATATTGTCTGTGGTCTCCTGCAAACACAGAGAGTGCTGAGTGTCCAGATGTCAGCACAGTTTTCAGACTGATCGCTTGAGACAAAGTCGGCAATGAAAATAAATCCCTCCGCAAGAAGAAAATCCAGCTCCCATCAGAGCTGAAGAAGAACAGGAGAAACGAGTCAGATACTGAGGACGGGAAGTTTCAGGATAACTGCACAATTCCTGTTTAGGAAAGAAAAAGTTTCAGCTACTTTTGTTTGAACTGTTGACAAGTTTGCTAACCAGCATTTCAAAGTTCATTTCATGTCTATAATGTTAACAAATGGGAGTCTGGTGATAGAGCTAACAAGCTTAGTTGTCTCTGCAGCATCTATGCATCTTAATGATGTTGAAGAAGCTGGTTGTCTCAGTAATTGCATCTTTGAAGACAACTGCTTCACAGAAAGCGCAAATGCCAATCCTCAGATTGGTAATTAAAAGTGTGCAGTCGAAGCTGGGACGGGATGATTAAGGCAGTATGGCCTCTCCGCTGACAGATGAAGGAATGAAAGTTGTATTGATAGCAGTGCAGAAGATCAGTGTAGCCTTGTCGCAGTCAGGGCAGAATATTTTATCCATCCCTGTGCAGCACATTCAAAACAAGCTGAACACACGCACATCTAATATAATGATAACAGACTCTTAACCAATTCAGCAGCGGTCTAAATGTTAGCCACAATTTAAGAAACGTTCATGAACCAAATTACAAACATGACTATCTGCCGTGTTCTATGTAAATTACTTTTCACGCAGGTGGTTAATTTAGTTGCAGAGGTGTCATTATAGACCTGTTTTGTGACGCTGTACCGGACTCTGGGCCACAGCGACTGGAAGGAAACCAGAAAGAGGATGAATTAAATTTTAACCTGAAAACCTCAGGTTCAAGAGGATAGCAAATATTATAAAAAAAAAAGGATGCAATTACCCGTGTGCTGAAAGAACTCAGTGTTCAACACTTGCTTGTTATTTGAACTCTTTCTGTCTGTGGAGGAGCTGAAGAAATATGGCAAAGAAGAAGAAAGGAGTTGCATTTCTTTCCGCATTAGAAGTATATCAGTTTCTTTACAAATTGGTTGCTTGCTTTTTTGATCTGTAAAGAAAGCATTACAACTGCTGCTCAGTAGTGTTCCAGTATCTGATTTATATTTGTTGCTGTGGGAAATGGCAACAAATTACGAGCAAAACAGGGACACAGTCCTAAATTGCCTCAAGCTGAAGTTGTTTCTTTTTGCTATCATTATCAGGACAATGTAACTTTTGAAAGAAGGAACAACGCTTTCTTTCTTTGTGTATGAAAAGTTGAATTCATAAGCAGTAGAACAGTAGAAGTGTCACTTATACAATTAATACTTTGAATACAGTGTTGACTTTGACCTAGACTCGTGTGCAAAAGTTGGTTGTTCTCGTGAAAACTCCCTCACTAATATAAGAAACAGGTGGCAGTAGAGATTTGCTGAAGTGAGGCGAGAAGCTCATTAGTTTAAGTTTAGTACTGTTCCATAATATCTACATACAGCATGTAGGTTGCAATCTCACAAGGCAGCTGTTTGGGTTTTTTTGTTGTTGTTTAACAAAAGTAAAGAATTCAGCAAGAAAATGTAATAAAATAATACAATTCAATAGTAAAGTGTGTGTGTGTGTGTGCGTGTGTGTGCGTGTACTCCACTCTCAGGTTTACTGTGTCTAATCTCTTGCTCTCTTTTGTCCTGTCTTCCTCCCATCACCTCTAACTGGTCTGTCGGGGGTTTCTTATATATAATACAGAGATATGTAAAGTGCCTTGGGGCAAGTATTGTTGTGAGTTGGTGCTATATAAATAAAACTGAATTGAATAACAGTGTACGCCACATGCAGGGCTCAGTCCACTGTGTACAGGACTGGTGTGCTCGAAAAAGTCTGATAAATATATATATAAAACTTGTCATAAATATAAAAGTTTCAATCATTTAAAAGAACTTATGACCTCCAATATGAAAAAATATTTCAGGATATGTTTTTTTGGTTTAGCAACCAACCCAAAGCAAATCTGTGCATTGACCATATTTGCTATTTTGTGCAAAGTCTGGTTTTCTTGAGTAGTATCCCTTCAGTTGCAGCAGCATTACGACAACAGCCAGGCCAATTGTTAGTACTTATCAGAGGCTTGTTTCAAGTAAATCAACTTGAACCCATTGGCCACCTGTGCCTCTGATTTCCAACAGAACATTGCTTTCTAAGGAGCACTGTGATAGCAGGAAACCTGGCATCAGAACTAAGTGGAAGTGTCAGAAGTCAGATTGTTATTTTAAGCAAAATAGGGGTTTTCACAGAATCTAGACTGAAGGTTTTCAAAGTGGGTGGTGCACGGCACTCTAAAACTCTTTGTTTAAGCTTTATCAGTTGTGTCCGAAACACAATCAGGCAGACCGAAAGTGAGGACAACATCGGAAGATTTGTTCACTGAGAGAAGAGAGGGATGGGGGAGCGGGCGAGAGCGAGAGAGCTTTATCACAAATACTAAATTGTCTAAATAAAGAACCAAAAGTTCTAATCAGCAAACATAAGTGTCAGAGGAGGCTGTCTCAGAGGATCTGGGGTGCTCTTTAAGCCGCAAGAAAACAAGTTAAAATCCTTTGCATAGATAAATACATCCAATTATGTGCAGAGAACAGGACAGAGAGAATCAGATGACATCAAATGACTCCACCCTGACCAAGAAAATGTTGAAATCCCCTCTTAAGAGACACTGTCTGATTTACAAAAAGATTTATGCAGCAAATCTCAAACCTTAACCAGAAGAAGAACTTAAAGACCAAAGGAGATCAAGCAGTGGTGGCACAGTTACTATTATTACTATTCGCAGTATTTTAAAATTTGCATAACACAGGATACATCTCTCAATTTTTAACATTTGCATTTTCCTATTATTGTGTATTAGCTTCTCATTAGCTTTTTAAAAGCTGTATCTACATTTATAAGCAGTGACGATACATGGAAATCTTTCTGAATATCCACTTAGGGTCCTGAAAACACCAACGCAGACATAGGTTTACTCAGCAAACTAGCAAATGGGTTCCCAGGTTGCCTTTGGAGAACACAATAATAATGGATTGCATTTATATAGCGCTTTTCAAGGCACTTCACAATTCCACTATTCATTCACACACTGGTGCAGGCAAACCACAGTTGTAGCCACACCTTCCCGGGGGCAGACTGACAGAAGCGAGGCTGCCATATCGCGCCATCGGCCCCTCTGGCCAACACCAATAGGCGGTAGGTGAAGTGTCTTGTCCAAGGACACAACGACCAGGATCGAACCGGCAACCTTCCAGTTACAGATGAGTTTCCCAACCCCCTGAACCACAGTCGTCCCACAATACTGCCAAAACGTGAAGCTTTTAGATTAAAAGGTAGGTAGACACACAGAAATATAGTATCGCCATATTCCTCTCTGAAGTGGCTTTTTGGGGGTTTTTCAGTTGAATGATCAAAGTAAAAGTTTTGAATCCATAGATGGGGAGCACAAAGTTACCATAATAATCAGTGGTCACGAGATGAGAAATATACCCAGTTCAAGGCTATATCTGTTTAAATAATTAACACAAAATGAAACTTCTCTAGAACAGGCCCATTTGAAATCATTTCATGGCAAATTCTGCCCATCTCCATATCTGTAAGACTCTCAGTGAGAGTAGGGGATGGCAGCAGCATGGGGCTGAGGCGAGCGCTGCAGTAAAGCTGAAAAGTTTCCAGCAGCTTTCAGTGGCAGACATTTTCAGACGTTTTTCCTTCTCTCTGCCGGGAATACTGTCAATTAAAACCAATTTACCCAAGTGTCAAGTTTTGAGAATGACTTTTTGTAAATCATTTATACTCATTATTTCTGATAATCATGCTGTTAGTGAGATTTTAAACATGCATTAGCAAAACTAAAATATTTCAAAAGCTTGTCGAGTCCTGTTTCGAATGCCAGGCATTACACTGCATCAGTACAGTGCGGTGTTATCTTGCCAAATATATCATCAGTCTCATATTTACACAGATCAAACGTGCTGTATGTTTGTGTTTATCACCCCCGAGACCACAGAAGACAGGAAAAGGCATTTACATATTTCAAAGACATACAGGACTAGAATCAATTTGCATAACTATAGAGAGTATCCACACATCTACTGTGTTGTCAAAAGTACAATAAAGAATAATAGGAAGAATTATCAATGATAAATATGAACCACTGTGCATTTAGAGGTCCTGTACAAGCGAGATGACGTGCAGGCAGCACATAATGAGAGACAAACCCACGTGTCACTGATCAATAATTTACAAAGGAATGATCAGCACGCTAGCATACACATCCCAGGGTATTTGAAAGATCAATGGCATGCATGCAGTAATGCCCTGAAATGCTGCGGGTCTTTGGTAGTGTATAAGAGACAAGAAGATCTCATTGTTCTGTAGTGAATGACAGATCAAGCATAGCATTGTGCAAAACAAGCCCAACCTGCTGTTTTGATGGTGGATTTATGGGATGACGCCTACAGTAGGTAATCAATAATGAAAGGCTCACCAGCCTATAGAGACCACATCCTGTAGCATTTGACTGCAGGTTAGATGTAGACGCAAACATTGAGAGGTAAAGAATTATAATCGCATCAGCGTTGTTAGTAACATCATTTTTGCGGTGTAAAATAGGCCTTTTCAGTGTTTGGCTCTCAATCGCTCCTTATATCTGATTTTCTTTTTCTATTACATTTCTCTTTATATCTATTTCTGGCTCCAACCAATATCTGACACCAATATGAACTGACAGACACATTGAAAACATCTGTGTGAAGAGTGACAGTAACAAAAGATGTCACATTTCTGCAGCTGGTTTTGAACACATTCTGGTTTTGGTCGCTGGCCTCCACTGCTGATGTGATTTGAGGTTTCTTCACAGATATCAGTCAATATATCCACTTTAATCCTCAGTGTTGCTGTCCTTCAGGACGGAGGAAATCCTCGCACAACCAGATATTAACAGAGTTAAAACAGTGGCCTCGGTCTAAGACTTTGTGACACTTTATAATGCAGTCATGTGAAAAGGAAAGTGTTCTTAGGACTCCACACAGAAAACCTTTTTTTATTGTCACTGCACACATACAGTGTTGAACAAATTTATAAGACCACCTGTCATTGTATAAATTGACGAATGCAATTCAGGAGTAAATAACTGTCATTTTGCAACCTAATGAAAACTTTATAATGATAACTTGCTTTTTAAATTTGAATTTGAAATGTCATGGGTAACAACAGTAATTTTATTTTAGCAAAAAAAACAAAACTTCAGTTAAAAAGCTTTAATTAATGGTCATCATCCATTATGAGACCAATGCTGTTACTTTAGCGCAGCTGTGGGATAAACCTTACATTAATTTGTTAAGCACAATACTCCATTTATACAGTATTGTATATAATTCTGTGCAATATAATACTGTATTGATTCATACATACTGCATTACACATTAGTGGCTGCCAACACCACTATTCTGTGTCAGTTTAATTAAGTTTTATTAAATTTTATTCATATAATCCAAATTACAACAACAGCTGCCTCAAGGTGCTTTATTTTGTAAGGTAACGACCCTACGATAATGTTGACGCACTATGTCATTAACTTTTTGTTTAATCTCTCATCTAGTTGGTTTTGTTGTCCTGTAATAGGCTGCCTCCCTGTGCTCCTCTTTACTGTCTTGCTGTTCTCTCCACTCCCCAACTGGTCACAGCAGTTGGTTGCCCTTCTCTGAGCCTGTGTCTGGTGGAGGTGTCTTCCTTTTAATTGGGACTTCTCCCCCACCCTTGCCAAGTGCTTGCTTACATGAGGATGATGGATTGTCTGGGGCTTTCTAATAATACTGGTTATTTAACCTACAATATGAATCCCTTTGAGATCACAGTTGTTAAACTGTAAATAAAAAGAATGAAATATAGTTTAATTGAAATGATACACCCAGCAACTATGTTTGAAAGACTGCCTTTATTTTCCCCTGTCCTAAAGCTGATAAAGGTTTTCATTGACAATAGTGGTTCATTCAGATATGCAGCTCGATATATATTAATCCCATTTGTGCAAAGAGGAAACCAAATGCATGACTTTTTTTTGTTGCATACAGAGACAATTGATTGAGAACTTGTGTATTTTTTTACATGGTTAGAGCCACACAATGTACACTAACATGCTCTGATTGGCACAACTTATTTTTTAAATTTATTTAAGAAAAACAACATATTTATGTAACTTACTGACACTTCGTTAACGCATAAATTGTTTGTTTCCTGGTACTTACTTTTTTTGGTGATCAAAGCCATAATTTCTCAGCTGTTCATTGTCAACATTGTTTGGAGGACCTTTCTTTCATTTTCATTCCCTCCCCTCACCCTTTCTCAGTTCTCATGCCTGTTCTCATTAGTACCTGTGGATCACCTGTCTAGTGAAACTCTGTGGGGCACCCTAAATAGCACCCTTATGGTGAGTTTCTTATTCTTATAAAGTACATCAGCTTTTAAACTTCTTTTTATTCTGCAATGTTTGATAAAACAAACAACAACAAAAAATATTACACAACCTTTCCATCGCCACTAAGTCCAAGAAGGACATCCAACAGATAAGGAGTTAATATGGAGAAATACCATTCCGTGTGTTAAGATGTTTGGCAAGAAAGTCCAAAGCCCTGGTTAATATTAACATTTGTATATATTTGGTGGTGAGAACCACTAATCATTGGGTGTCGGATAGACATGCAGATCATGTCTATACTGGGGCTGTTGGTCCATGACCAACTCTGGACATCTATACGACGACCAAACTAGTTCCACAATTTGGATGTCTAACCATGACCGAACTTTGACGTCATTATTTTAGATTTTCTTGTTTTCTTTAACTGGCTTATTTATTTTAGTTAATTGACTTATTTGTTTGTAACCAGGTCACGGTCATGTCATTTATTAAAATGTGTTGAAATGTTAAAAACATTGAAATCCTCGTTAACATGTAAAACAATAATAGTTAAAGTGTTTAGAAAAAAATGTGAAATTCCTTAAAAAATCATTTGCATTATATATGGTTCCTTTTTACAAGTATCCTGTTTTATTGTGAAAAGCTTTGTAAGGGGAAGTGAATGGTGTTGTCATCAGTAGCCTGCTCTGAGAAAGTACAGGAGATGTCCACTGATCACTCTGCATTCTTGCACAATGTGAAGGCTGTAGCTCAGGAGGTAAAGCAGGTCAGCTGCTTATTGGAAGGTTGGTGGTTTGATCCCCTAGTTTGAATGCCAAACATCCTTGGGCAAGATACTAACCCCAACTTGCTCTCCGATGTATGAACGACCTGCCAGACTTCCAGTCTGGCGGGTCGTGTGATGGCTGTGTAGGGTAATTGCTCCCTGTTGATGCCAGGGTGAATAAGGAGGAGAGCATGGTTATTGTGAAGTGGTATGACAACAAATCTGTTACCCTCATCTCATCCTATTGTGCAACTGAGCCTCAAGATACAGTCCGTCGCTGGAGCAAATCGGGCAAGGCATTTGTTGAGGTCAAAAGGCGTACAACACATTCATGGGGGGTATTGACCTGCTTGACGCCTGCATTGCAAGGTACAAGTACCACATGAAGTCATGGAGGTGGTATTTCTACCTGTTCTTGCAAACCATCATGCTGGGTGTTGTCAACGCATGGTTGATTAACCGTCGTGACTGCAAGCTACTTGGTGTCCAAAAGCCACTGAAACAAAGAAGCTTCCAGGCAGAAGTTGCCACAAGCCTGATCCTTTGGAAATCACACAGAACATCTGTGTGATTTCCACAGATCATAGAACATCTCATCACCACCTCCACCACCCAAGAGAGTTTGTGTTGGAGTTCCAGAGGATGTCCGGACTGATGAGGTTGCACATTGGCCTGTAAAATTTGAAAAGTGAGGTCGGTGCAAAAATTGCAAGGTGAATGCAACTACCACCCTCTGTGAAAAATGTGTTGTACGTCTTTGTTTCACAGAGGAAAGAAATTGCTTCAAAAGTTACCATTACCAAAGGTAAACTTCTAACAACTGCAATGAAAAAAGCCATTTGAGTTACTGACTTTATGTAACATTCTTTTCTATTTTGGCACAATGTTTTATATGCTCATGTTTTTAGTTCATTACACCTCTCTAATGTTAATGTTTTTTCAGTGACATTTTCAATTGTACCTCCAACATTGGGCTGATTTATTTGATTTTTTTTCCAAGAAGCTTGTTCAAGTAAACCAAGAAGTGTTACCATCAGTATCCATGTTAAGAATTTGAAAATAAAAAGGAAATTCTGTTTTTAAAAGCAAGAAAGTGTTTACAGAATTACTTTCTAAATATGGAACAAATGTACCTTGTATGCCCAATGTGACGCATATGTGACATTTCAGATCTGGGGCAGTGGGTGGAGCTATTACAAAAAAAACTTCAGAAATGTGTTATATATGATTCATTTGATATAACTTACAACCCCCGTAATTTTCATGAAAGTAAAAATAGGTCTGGGTTCTTAAGGGATAATTAAGTAATTCTATAAAGAGGGCATATAAAAGTACATTAAAGTTGGGTCATTTATATGCATAGTAAGCGGGACCCTACAGACCACTGGGCTTTTGGCCTGCGTGCCGAAGAGGGCACTCTTCCACAAGTGGACAGAAGAGTTTTTCCCTCACCAATTACAGCTAACAGAGCGTTTATGTTTCTGGAAGTCAATGTGATTGTATGTTTTTGTTGTATAATGTTTTTTTCTATAATGTTTTTTTTTCTCTCTCTTTTTTTTCTCATCGGGGTGTACCTTTCGATTTCTGGTCATGTGCAGAGATTAAAATCATATAAGGCCGTACAATACTGCCTCGCAAGGTAACTAAAGTAGTGTCATTTAATGTAAATGGCTTGGGGAATCATATTAAGAGAAGCAAAATTATGTCAAAAATAAAAAGAGAAGGAATAGAAGTTGCCTTTCTACAGGAATCTCACTTATCACAGTTTGAGCATGAAAAACCTAAGAAATGGAAATTCAACCAGTATTCTTGTCCTCAGAGTTCAAAAAGGGGTGTGGTAATTTTAATGTCGAGTAGGTTAAATTTTGAATGCTTTTAAGAAATAGGCGATAAGGAGGGGAGGTTTGTGTTAGTAAAGGGGTATCTGGAGGGTATACTGACTACTCTTATAAGTGTATATGCTCCCCCAGGCTCAGAGTTAAAAAAATTTTAAACAGGTTTTTGAAACGATTGCTGTACAGGCACAAGGTATTCTAATTTTGGGAGGAGATTTGAATGCTCGACTCAATCCGTCTTTAGACTCATCAAACCCACACGCCCCGGGATTAAATAAAATATAATATTAAATTAATGTTAAAGGATTTAGGGCTTATAGATATTTGGAGAGAGTTAAACCCCCCAAAAAACGGACTATACCTTTTTGAATTTCAATTGCAGGATAGGAGTGATGGATTTATTGGATCATGCCCCACTATATCTGGAAGTAGTGCTAGGATACGAAAGAAGAGATACATCTTGGAGATTAAATACAAGTATTCTATGTCCGTTGAAAGAGCAAATTAGCCAAGATATAATAGATTATGTAGCTGAAAATGATAACGAAGAAGTCTCTCCGAGTATTTTATGGGATGCCCTAAAAGCGGTTATACGAGGAAAACTTATAGGCTACAGCACCAACTTTAAAAAGAAGAGAAATGAGCACTTGAGAAAACTCCAGGGGCAATTACAATATCTTGAAGATGTCCATAAAATAAGTGCAGATATAAATTAGAAATACAAAACAACTATACTGTACCAGGCTGCTGAGTGACTGCTGCTCGTCAAACACATTTCATTGTAATGTTGACCCTGTGCTAACTTGCATATGACAAATAAATTTGAAAACTAAAAACTGAAACTGAAGAAAAATTAAATTGATGAAAGTTTTTCATGTGAAATACAAAAAATATGGCTTTTTTACAACAAAGATACTATGAGGTAAGAGGCAAATCCGCAAAATTATTGGCCTATAAATAAAAAAAAAAAAAATCAACAATTAAAAAATATAATTCACAAAATAAAGGCTCCTCAAACAAATAACATCGTGTACAAATTGGAAGACATTCAACTAGCTTTTCTAAAATTCTACAAAGATCTATACACACAACCTAGAGTGGATGACAAAGGTATGATATCCTTCCTGGACTCACTTTGCTTACCAAAGCTGACTGAAAACCAAAATATAACTTTAATCAAGGACATATCCAAAATTGAAATTAAAAAAGCTATTTTAAAATTAAAACCCAATAAATCATAATGTTTTATGATATGTTTTATGATAAGGGAAGTCTTAGGGACTTCCAATCAGTAAAAGATCAATACCAGTTAAGCAATACGGGTCAGGCATTATCTACATAACTTTATACCTAAGAGAACAGATCTTTTCTCTCTTCCTGTTTTGAATATATTTGTCAAGGCTTACCATGCAGATCCTGGCCGCAAGGTGATTTCTAGACTGTACAAGGGTTTACAAGAGGTTAAGAAGTTGAACACTATCTACATTAAACAAAAATGGGAAAGGGAAATAAACATAGCAATTTCAAATTATATCTGGTATCAGCAGTGTGCCTTTCAGTGGAAAATTTCTAGTTCTAATATATGGAGATGTTTTGGTTGGAAGAGTCTCTGTAGGTTTTTTATTACACCTGCACAAAGTAAACATTATTCTAATCACTCTAGCTGTTGGAGAAACTGTGGGGGCCAAGGAATAAAACACTTCCACTTGTTTTGGTCTTGCCCATTGATCAACACTTTTTGGGTATCGATTCACTCTGAGTTACAGACCATTTTTAGTATGCAACTCCCCTTTAATTGGGATGAACTTCTGTCTGGATATTTATATTCAGTGAATGTAGATAAAATGTCCAAGCTGTTATATGGTATTTTGAGTCTGTCTGCCCGAAAGACTATTACTAAGAAATGGCTAAGTGTGAAAATTCCATCACTAAATGACTGGCATGCGACTGTTTATGGGTTGTTTAAAATGGAAAGAATTACCTTCTTTAACAGATTTCAATATGACATATTCATTGAGATTTGGGATAAATGGAAACATTATATTTCGTCAAGGAAGCCCGATTTTGTTTGAATCTCTGTAATTCTGTATGCTATATTTTTGAACTGCTATGTGTATATATGCGTATGTCTGTATGTATGCAAGTATGTATAGACGTATATGTATGCATGTAGGTATGTATATGCATGTATGTGTATGTATGTATATGTATATGCATGTGTATATGTATGTATATATGTGTGTGTGTATATGTATATATGACTAGATGATACACCTGTTTGTTTATTTGTTTATTTTAGATTTTCATTCATTAAAAAAAAAAAAGATAGTTAGAAAGCACTGAAAGTATAGATAAACAGCGCTTGTGCGTATGGATGAATGCGGTGTGTTGTATAGAGCGCTTTGAGTAGAAAAGCGCTATATAAGAATCAGTCCATTACACATAGCTGTTTCTGTACATGTAGAAGCATTATAAAGAAGATCTCTGAGTATAACTTTTAAAAGACATGCACATGACCACATTTGGTGCTACCGAAGACAACACTAAACGTTTAGCAGACGTTGAAAAAGATGTTGCCTGGAGTTACAAAACAACCAATTCAGTGGACCAAAAGTGGAGGTCCAAAAATGACTCATAAAAGTGACTCCAACGTCACTGTCATGGTCATGGGTCAGCCACCCAGTGTTTTGATCTTATATTATTATTATTATTATTATCATTCTGTGGTTTTATCCTGGTTAATGTCTACTAGTGTTTTGGTTTCTGTTTTGTATTTCTAGTTCCTGTACTCCTCATGTCACTCTTGCCCCTGTGCCTGGTGTATTTCCTTGTACTTTGATGTAGAGCAGGGCGATATGACCAAAAATATTTATCACGATATACATTTGAAAATTTGCGATAACGATAACTGACGATATAATTGACACTAGACAAAATACTTTACAACTCCACAACTTTATTAGTGCAAAAAACCCCATCAATGTATTTTCACTTAAACAAGCAGATGTTTTTTATGTGCATTAAAGTTATATAAAAACGTAACAGTGCAAATTCCTTGCTGACAGTTTAACCAAAAGGCATTTCCAGTGGAAATTGGCCGACAAATCCTCAGCATAACCATGTATCATATCCACAAAACTTAAAAAGAGGTTATACACACACAATACGGTAATATTATGTTGAAGCACAGTACGTATCACTCCGCGAGGCGCCTGCCTACGATAGCCGTAATGCTCAGACAATCCATCAAGCGGTGCGGGTTCGTAGCTTAGCAAAGTTGTACTAAAAGATTTGACAGATTTTCGAGCGCCGTGTACATAAAATCTTTTCGAGGTCAGTAAACACAACCAGAATTCATACACGCGGGATTATAAGGGGCACTGTCGATTTTCAGAAAAATCAAAGGATTGATTTTAAGTGTGCCGTATTTTTCAAACAACACGGTAATAATGACGGCCCGCTAGCATGCGCTACCAAAAATAGTGCTTTGTTGTGTATCTGACGGACGAAAGCTAAACCAGTTCCACACCACTGAAGTTGCAGCATTTTTACAAACCAATTCTGGTTCATCCGTTTCATTCAACGATCCGCTTTTGCTCTTCTCATTCTGCGTCGCCGCCATGTGCGTATGTAAACATAGGCACTGCGCATGCGTGTTTTGCCCATATTCTATCGCGATATTTCATTTTCCTATCGTTGCCCAAAATTACACCGGTATTACCGTGAACGGTATGATATAGCCCAGCCCTATTTCGATGGTCTGTGTAACTGGTGTCAGCTGTGTCTCCCAGCTGTTTCCTCTTTGCTCTGTTCACCTCTTCTTGTATTTAGTGTCTTAGTCTCCCCCTGCTCGGTGTACCCTCATTTTGCTGTCTGTCTCTCGTCGTGTCCCGGTTGGTTTTTCCTAGCATGAGCGTCTTAGTTTCTAGGTTCCTGTTCCCAGTTTCGGTTGTAGTTTGATTTAATTTGAGGTTTTGGTTCGTTTGTAAAATTCATTGCTTTGAAGAGTTCTCCAGCAATAAAGCTGCACCCTGAGGTAACTCCCTGTTTCTGAGTGCTGCATTTTGGGTCTTTTATCTTGCCTGCCGCACAGCACTAGATATGACAGTCGCTTTATGCAGTGGGATGGTAGTTTGTTGGTGATCTGCTGCCTCACAGGTTTGAACCCACCAACCAGCTGAAACCGTTCTGTGTGGAGTTTGCATGCTCTCACCATGCTTGCTTTCAGGGTTCAGGAACTCACTTCCTCACACAGTCCACAGACATGCATGGGTATGATTGACTAGCAATTCTAATTTGGCTGTCGGCCGTTTAGTTTTTGGCCGTTGTGAAAGACAAATGATTGTCTGTCTCAATGTGTTAGCCCTGCGATAGACTGTTTGTCATTAAGTTTTTTCAGCTCAGTATGCCCTGTGCCAAAAGCTTATCGTTAGAAGTCGTTTTGGCAGTGAGCCCGAAGTTAAAGAATGCTAGCTGGGTTAGCTATCAAAGCAGGGATGCCACACTGTGTAATGGAACCAAGAGTCAAAAGTCTGCACTCAGACACAGACTCTCTTAAACAATAGAGTAAATTTATTTGTGAAAATTGCAACAATTGTCCAACACAAAATCTACAGTAGTGACAATCCCGCTCCCAAAGTGCTCACGGTTGTCCTTGCTAGTTTCTCCACAGAAACACTCTCAGGCACACTTTGCTCACTGCTCCCATGGAAAGATTTCCACATAGGTTAAGAACAAAGACAACAAGCATTGGAGCTTGGGTTACTCTGACTGTTAGTAGCTTAACGATGCAGCAAAGACTGAAGCTCAGCCACACCCTCTTTGAAGCCACTACTTGGCAGTGAGCCTGAAGTTAAAGAATGCTAGCTGGGTTAGCTATCAAAGCAGGGATGCCACACTGTGTAATGGAACCAAGAGTCCATCACTTCCTCACATGTCTGTGGACTGTGTGAGGAAGTGAGTTCCTGAACCCTGAAAGCAAGCATGGTGAGAACATGCAAACTCCACACTCAGGTAATGGTGTGTAAACATCAGGAGGTGCACAAAGTCCAAAAGGCAGGAACCTGGCCTGAATCCCCCTATTGCACAAAAACTGGCTAAAAGGTATACACCCATATGCACACACACTGGAATAGTGGAAAGGCAAAGTAGAGAGCGAGGAGAGGAGAGACAGACAGGGATTTTTTTTGCCAATCTCAGCTTCACTGTTTGGTTAGGTTTGGCCACCATGGAGGCTTGTTAGTTTTAGCCACTGAATATTCCCCTTCACAGCAGTTGCTTTTAAGTTGTTACCCAGTGACCTGAACAGGTCTGCATTAGCGGTGAGTTGGGAGTGAGTTGTTCTACTATTGCTATAACCTTTGGCCCTGACACTGATGTTAAAGGTTTCTCTCGTGCATGCTTCTTATACTCCAGGTACTTAGACAAAACTGCAAGTACTGCTGCTCTGGGAATGAAAAAACCTCTAGTGAAAGCTGTGACAACAAGCAGTACATATTATTGTAATCATGTTGTTTTTCTGTAACACAGTAATGTAACACATTTCAGTACTAAATTCCACCCTCACATTGTAGTTACAATTATGTTGTTACCTGCGTTACAGATATTCTCCAATTATCTGTTTGATAGGAGGATGGCAAGCAAAGCAAAACATTAAAAAAATGTATTTTCCTTTCTATATACTTACAAAGCAATCAGCTGATTTCAGTTCATGTGCAGGGAGGGGGGGCATGCTGGTGCAGTCTACAGCTTATGAGAAGTGAAGACATGAGCAGTGCTTTTGTCTTAATTGCACAAAGGGAGAAATATATAATGGTAAAGTACAAGCGGCATCAACTGTTAATACAACATTAGGTTTTTAGAAATATCTGCACAGGTAGCATGCAAACACAAAGCTGTCCAAAAATGCAGAATAATGTTAATGCTGAGTGTATGCTGACTCCACCCCAGCAGCCAGAGCCTGAACATCAACAGCTAAAAAGGCAGTGGTGAGCAATCAGGTTTGTAGGACTGTAGCCTCCATTTCTACAGTGTAATAGCAGGGGAGACTGCTTTGAAGGCTCTTTGGGTTGTTTTTCAACTTTCCTCTGTGTTTCTGACTTTGTGTTCAACCTTAAACACTTAAAGAAAGATCATATGCAGTTTCCTCAGCTGGATAGGGATTTGTGTCAGTGTGTGGGACTGTAACATAAAATTTATTTTGTTAACTTGTGGGACTGTGGTTGTGCATTTCAGGTCATGTTAAGTAACATAAAAAACACACAAACAAACAAACAAATAATAGTAATATATTACTAGTAATGACCCCAACACTGACAACAAATCAGTCCAATAGGTTTTTAAAACAAAGGCAGCCGTTCTCTCAAATCTGATAAAAAGGGAAATAGCTTGTGCAGATTTTAACTGATTTAGCTGCTGTTAATGGCTTAGTTATGAATATGCTGGACGTTTTTATTTTGTATCATTAGAGTGGTTTAACTGTTATGGTGAGAACTATGTGTGTTATAAACCTGAATATTGTGATTCTTTGGAAGTAAATTAAAAAATGAAACTTTATAATTATGTTTATAGTACAAGCCCCATATGTACATATACTATACACAAACCTTTACTCCAAAAAGATTAGCCTGAGCTTTAATCTTACCCTAAAAGCAGTCAAGCTTTGAATGTATTCTATGACATATCTCAACAACTATTTTACATATTGTCTAAAGCTGCAAAAATGTTATTTTAATGCTCTTAAAATTGTGTTCTCTGTGAATAAAGTTGCCAATTTGCTAATAATGCCTGATCTTATAACCAAATTACCTGGGACTGTAGCTGAACGAAAAAGTGTCATGACAGCATGGTCATAGCTAACACATTCATTTCAAAAGCTGTACCTGCACAGCGCAGTGTAGCAAAAGAGTCATCTCAGAAATCTCAGAAACTACAAAAAAGTTTCAAAGTTCATGAAAGTGCAATAAAAAAAATCAGTTCCAATTCAATTTGATTTCTTTATGTTTTGCTAAAAAAGACCAAGAAGAAGATGGTTTGTTGGGGACACTATTATCTTCTAAAAATGATCTAAAAAACATATGTAAAAAAAAATGACACTATCCTTTCCCACTGTGCTGTTTCAGCCGGCCCTGGATGACTCAACAAAAATGATCCCTTCATTAAAAATGGTAGAAAAAAGGTCATAACAGTCAGAGTAAAATCAGTGAAAAGAAACTGTTCTGAAAATGGTTCATCACCTTTTTAGGCCAATCATATTTTTCCTTGCGGCTGAAGACAAGATTCAGTTTAACCCTTCATTATTTAAGGTTCCAGAATCTATGACTAAAGTCAGATTAATAAATCACCCAGTTGCTGTGCTGCCAGTCTTTATAAGTTTTTGACTGAGTCAATAGGGCAGTTTGCAGCTGAGTGTGAAGCTGCTGTGAGGAGAATCAGCACCTCCAAATATGAGACCATGTGCAAAAAAGGTGCAGTTCACATTCCAGATTAGGGACCAGTTGTTGACCAAAGTGAGTTTAAGTGTCTCGTGGTCTTGTTCACGAGTGAGGGGAATGTCGATCAGGTGATTGGTAGACAGACAACAGTCTTGTTGGCATGGTGTCTGAATCTCTCCAACTAGCCTGTTGTGCAGAGGGAGCTGAGCATGAAAGCAAAGCTGCCAGTTTACTGGTCAATCTATGTTCCTACCATCACCTATGCCCATATGACCTTTGACCTCTTGTTAATGGCATGGCATGCAGACGGCTTTCACAACCATTTGTGAAAGAATGGGTTTCTCTCAGGAGCTCAGTGAATTCCTGTGTGGTACTGTGATTGGATGCTGCATGTGCACAGACCAGTTGTGAAATTTTATCTCTACTAAATATTCAGTAGTCGGCCGTTAGTGGAATTATAAAAGTGACAGCCACTAACTAGTAGACCGCGTAAAATCACAGAGCTGGATCATCAGATGCTGAGGCACATAGTGCAGAGAGGATGCCAGCTTTCTGCAGAGTCAATCGCTGCAGACCTCCAAACTTCTCCACCTGGCAATACGATGAATGAGTCTGGGTTTGGCGGTTGCCACGAGAACAGTTCTATAATGATAAGGATTTTTTTTGTCAGGAGTTGGGCTCAGCTGCTTAGTTCCAGTGCCAGGAAGTCTTGATGCTTCAACATACCGAGGCATTTTGGACAATTTTGTGCTCCCAATTTTGTGGAATCAGTTTCGGGATGGCTCCATCCTGTTCCAACACCACTGTGCACCAGTGGAGCAAGCTCCATAAAGGCATGAATTTGGATGAATTTCTGGAAGATTTGAAGCTGTTATTAGCTGCAAAGGCTGGGCCAGGATCATATTAATAACTATGGATTAAGAATGGGATGTCACTCAGGCTTATATGCATGTGAAGGCAGGCAAGCAAATATAGTCTATGTCCTACTGAGGGAAGTCCTCAGGGCAGACCTAGATGATGTTTTAGAGATTAACGCCTTGGTCCGCTTCGGACAAGCTGAAGGAGGTTGTTGGGCAGAGGAAAGTCTGGTGGTATAAATGCAGAGAAACAAAAGAACCTGGGTGGACGCATGAACAGCAACAGATTTGCAACGGCAGGTTTATTTATGACAGTCAGTTTCTGTTTTATCTCTAACAGATTATATGTAGTAGCCAGCTTGACTAATTCATTCCCATCTCTGATAGCAGGCTGACTCCATCTCATTGCTGTTTTGTTGACATTTGTGTCACTTTGAACACAGCAACTGACTGTGACTGGTTGCAGTCCTGTTTCCTGCAACCAATTTTGGTCAAACTCTCAAACCACTCTTTTGCTTAATGTGACTGTACTATAATGCAAACTGAGTTATACTGCATCATTAACATCAAATTATTATTTTTTATCAACATAACACAACTAATAGCTTTAATATTTATTATTTTACTTTTAAAGCTCTTTTCTAAAAGACATTAACTTCATAAGTAACATTTGCCATGGCAGCATTACATCCACGGTGGGTTTGAGCTCTTACTGAAAGTTATGCAGTAGTTGCATATATAGAAAATGCTGTGCTATGAATGGCTGGGTTGCGTGTTACTTTTAATTTTGGGACAGCATTATCTCCTTTTCATTTCATAAACAATGGTCCAGTGTGTTGAAATTTACAATTGGTCCAGCTCTCATTATGTCTTCTACTTAGATAGTTTCAGGTAATTTTGCTCAGAAGGCAAAACAGCAACCAATGGTTAAATTAGAAATGATTATATATTCTTCAAAGTTCTGTTGGGGACATCAGCTTCCCTGCATACACTTCAACATTTTTACAGTGCTCATTCTTAATAATTGAAACAGTGACTACAATACATATCTGACAATTAAAATGAAATTACATTTTTGGGTACGGTAGTTAAAAATGATGAATTCACCGGTCCGATATTCTCTTCTTATTTGGAAGTAACACAGTTCCTGCATTTGACAATGGCACACAGGAGAGTGGGCTTCAATAAAGGCTTTGAACAGAAGGTTAACAGCAGAGATCAGACCTTGCTATAATTTGTGAAATAATATTCATCATAAGCCTGCTCTTTAACACCTGTAAATGTATTCCAATGGAAATCCTAAAACCATCAGAACACATTTACTCCCTGACAAATTAAACACCCCTGGGTCCATTGCTATAATAAATTATGGACAGAGGTACCAAAAATAACACTTCATAAGACTTTGTAACAGTGTAACAATCCCCGGAAATGTTGTCTTTCCATGGTGCTCTTAACAAAAGCCACAGCAACAATGTAACAGTGAAGTTCTGTGAAGAAACTTTGGCATTCAAAGACCCCCGATGAATAAAAGTGATGAGTGTGGTGTTTGTCAGCATTCAGCAGTGGTCTTCCACACAGAGCCTTTTCCCTGTGAACCTGGAAGAGAGCTCTACTGGCTGCCTGTCAGCTGTCCCATGGTGCTTGGAGAGGGCTCATGGTCTTTTTAATTCCCAGCCAATCTTCTGTCCATCACACCACTTTATCCCTACTTTAGAGCGCAGCTCAGGTCCACACACTGTCACTTTTCTGACATATCTCGCAGCCTACACCTCGACAATACCAGAAAATATTGTCAGCTCCTCCACACCCCCAACTCACTTTCAATATGAACAACAAATCATATTTTCAAACTGGATGTAGAAACAGAGCCTCCTACCTACTTTCCAACACCAATCCCCTCCGCATTTGACTTTTTTCCTTGGCAGCATGTGTGTGTGATGGGATTGAAACCATATGTATAATAAAATAAGTTCTCTGGGTTTAGCTCATGACAGATCACCCGGTGCTTATCAGTTGACCCAAGCAGTTTCTTCGGATTGTCCCGTAGGAGGCGTGAGATGTTGCTAATAATGAGAGGTGGTGGATTCAAAGCAGCACAATGTGCACAGCCTAGCAAAGGTAAAGAAGCCACTCTTCGAACGCTGCCATTCTCAGGAGATTTCCATGAATAAAGGATTAACCACAAGCTGTGAGTCAAGCTCTGGTTCTTCCACTTGCTTTACATATTTAAGGCAGAATTTTGCACCAGCAGAACAGGCGGCTTAAAGTCAAAGGAGATTGTGCAGCAGTTTTGCAAAGTAGAAACAGTTTGGAAATAGTCTGTGGAGTTGCTGAAACTGTCAACGTGCATGGCTTATCATACCTTAATTTTTAATTATGTGTCAAAAAAGGTGGTTAAATGTGCGCCCGCTCAGTTTATCTCATTTTTGTCTTACTCCTCAGTGCATTTGGAGCATAAATTTTAGTTTCCTCCTCTGAATTTCCAAATGAAAAGCTTCTTTTTTAGGCCTTGAAAATGCAGCCCCTGTCAGTAGACATATTTACACTAAATCAATGTCAAAGCAGCACAGAGATTATGAGCCAAGATCAGAAAGCTCTGAGGAAAGTCATATCGGTGCTGATTTTATCTCCCGAGACTAATGATTAAGGGATAACCTGCAGAATCCATCATACATTTAATTGGTTCAACTGGTATCTGTATGGCTGATATCAGGTTTATGAGTGTAAACACATAACTTTAGCTGAAAAGTCTGCCTCTCTGAACACCAGTCAAAACTGAGACATGCAGTACTTTGAAATAAGTGCTCTTTGTTTGGTAACATGCTGTTTTCTTTGATGGGCTGGTTTTAATAGAACAAAATAGCGACTGGAGAGGGTATTTTATATAGACTACAGTGTTCCAGCTCCTGTGTCATAGTTACCTGTAGGGCATGTTTATTCTGGTTAGACATTGTTTGGTTTTTCTTTGATTTAACCCTGAAATAACTGCTCGGGGTAATTTTACAGTTGGCTGCATTTCTGCATGATAAAACTGTTTAATGGCCTCATTAAATGATCACTGATCTGGCAACTGGACATCTGGACTGGCTGAAAAATTGCTTGGTTGTCTTGCAGTTTGACCGGGTCAAAAATCTGATTTCCCACTTGGCCTCTTTCAGATCACTTTGTGCTTGTAAGTATTATTGGAGTAATATTGACATGCTGGCTTACTGAGCACACGATAGACCTGGATGTCTCTGCAGAATAGACCCATCTGCACATCTATTATGGTCTGTCCAGACAGTATTGTTGCATTTTTCTCGAGATTTTTGATACTCCATCACTGTCAGGTGGTAAAACCGATTATTCCACATAACGTTATTACAGTTTGTAAAGTGTAAAACTGTAGTATTATCTGTTATTAGAACCAGAATACGCAGTTTAACAACTATTTGACCAGCCACACGATGCAATATACAGTTTCTAAACAGTGACGGCACTGTTATACGTTTATAACAATTTAACAACTTGTTGGACAGGCTGCTCAGGAGGACATTTATTATTGTGTAACAAGGTGTTCATTCAAAATTATTATACATACATTATATGTCACTAAATCAGACACCACAGCACCATTATACTTCTGTTATTCTTCTGTAGAAAAAAACGATTTTATAACTCAATAGCAAACATCACCACTAAGAAGATAAAGAACTGCAGCATATAGTAATGCAAGTAATCCAATACAAGCTTGTCTTTTTAATTGGGTATCTGTGATATCTGACTAATATGAGGTTTTATTAGCTTCAAGATGTACAGCCGACTGCATTGTCCAATAATAAGGACTAAGTGTTGTGTTGTTTCTTTTTGCCATTTTCTCTTTCTGCATTCTCTTTACCCAAATATTTTGAGGGAGATGGCCGCACTCCCTGGTTCTGCTGGTGGTTTATTTGTTAAAAGGAACATTTTTCTACCACCATGTACCAGTGTGAAGGGCTCTGAGATAAGTTATGGGGTGATGCTTAAGCAAAATAAATAAATAAATACATTCATTAATTAATTCCACCGATTCGTTTTGTTGTCTGGGTCTGGATGACAAGTTTAACAGTCTAAGACAGGGGTGTCAAACTCAAATACACAGTGGGCCAAAATTCAAAACTGGAACAAAGTCGCGGGCTAACATTAATATTTATTGAAAAAAAAATCTTCCTCCAGATATAAGAATGAATCTTTTCTTATGGACTCAAATAAGTTTTGCTGGAAAACTGAATATGGAACAAGCAAAGCTTAATACTAAACAATATATATATTAGCTGTATAATAGCAGTAGGCCAGCTCTAATAGTAATTTGGTATGGCTTCGCGGGCCAAATGTAGGTAGGCTGCGGGCCAAATTTGGCCCGCGGGCCAGAGTTTGACACTTATGGTCTAAGACATCCATACATCCCTTGCCACTTGCTCCAGGTCTTCTTGGGGTGAGTGGTTCCCAAGACATGATCGTGCCTGGGTCTGCCCCGGGGTCAGTTAGACATGCCTGAAATAGCTCATCTAGGTGGTGTCACGGTCAGGTATCCAAACTATCACGGATTACTCTTGTTGACGTGGAGGTACAGTGACTCTATTTCGAGCATCTGAAAAATGAGTGAGCACCTCAATATATCCCTAAAGCTAACCTTACTATTACTCTTATTTACTACCTTTAAATAAGAGATTTTTATGGCGAAGGTTTTCACAGATTTGTGAAATCTTTTGCTGTCTGTTGCAAATCTATTGCAGAAATTCACATGAACTATTTACGTTCACAATCCAGCCAGAGTCTCATAGGTTTGAAAGAAAAAAATCAAAAATTCTTTCACAAATAGTAAAGTAGTTACTGCAGCAACTACTTGTAACTGTAACTGTATTGACAATGTAACTGCAGAATGACATAGATGCTTTGTGACCTTGCTTTTATATAAAAATATAATCAAAATTCCAGTTCAGTCAAGTACTTTTTGACTGCAAGATTGCAGCATGTTCGCCAACTCTCTGCACTTACAAGTCGGATAACAGCTATCTGCAGACCTTTGCCAATCTGACTCAGCCATTGTTTGCAGACAGGTTGCCTCTCATCAGGTGACCTGCAATTGCCTTGGAGAAGTTGGCCACTGAAACTACTTCCAATCCGTTGCAGAATGCAAAAAAAGTTGAACGCAATCATCAGTTTTTCCTACTCTCGAGGAGGCCCATCATTGGTGTTTTACTCTAGAGTGACTGAGCCATTAATGAACCAAAAGGAATCTGCAAAAAAGAAGACAAGCAAAAAAACATCAAACCTCACATAATTTTTTTGTCCCTGTTTCATAAACCTTTCATCCCACTGTGCAGTGGAAAGAAAGTTCTAGTCATTTGATGGAGGTATAGCATGAAAATCTCTCGAGAGTCTTTAGGTAATTTTTCCTTGGTCCCAAGGGAACACTCTAGCTACATCTCTTTATCTTTATTTCTCTGCAGCCTTACAGCATAAGCAGCGTGCACTAAACTTACTTAATTGCTGTGATTCTCCACTGTACTCTCTGTAGTACAGCCAGAATCTCCTGAGACCAGTTTTGTAAAGAGTAAAAAAAAAGTCTCTTAGTAAGGTGCATGACTCAAACAAGAGAGAAAACACTTCAGATGATTAAAGGGTTTCAATGTGAAACTTTTATTGAGCCTTTTTGTCATCTCACAGAGATAATAATATATTAATACAATGGTATTACATTGCTGAATGAAGAAATCGTAGATTCAGTTAAAGACAAAGTACGATCATAAATTTAAGAGCAGGGATTTTGTTTCTTAAATATCAATTTGGGACATCATAATGGGATATTCCAGCCACAACAGTGAGAATAAATAAAGGGAGTCTCATGTAAGATGCACTTATTTAAAATTATATCCAGAAAAATAGTGAATACATAGAGAACTATATGTGATGTTATATAGTGAATAATCCTAAATAAAAAAGAATAGAGTTCACAAATAAACATGGGAGATGCACCATTTTACACTCTTACCTGAACTTTACAGCACACCATACACAAGCTAGCCATATATCATACATAATTTAGGAGTCTATGAAATACATTAAAACATGTGTAATAGTAAATAAAAGTGAAACTTAAAACATGACAAACACACTCAATTTTCTACTATTTTCATCTATTTAGTATGATCAAAATGGAAATATTTCTCCCAGGTATTCAATAGAATTTTTTTTTTCAAATTATTTTTTTTATCTGTATTTAAAAAAGCTCTAGTCCTGATGTAATGCAATTATGTCAAATGTTCTTTTTTTCAGTGTTTATAATTTCAATTTGGGATGTATAACAGATGTTTATGTGACCGCGCTTCCTTTTTAATAAACCCTACACACAATCACATCAAGTGCAAAATACATTTCATGAAATGCGTTTGACACAAATAAAACTTTACAAATCTAATAAATGACATTCTACATTGTATCTTCAATACGTCTGCCCTTTTACAAAATAATTACAATCAACGTGTTTTAGACGGGTTCACAATAAGTTTAAAGAGCGTTAATTTAATAAGGCAAAGCAGATCTTACAACCTACACACCAGGTTAACTGGTTAACTTTTTTTCCACTACACAACCTCTTTAAGCAGCAAATCCAAGTATTTCTTTACATATATTTAAAAAGAATCATGTGCATTTTGTCGCTTAACATCAACACAGGAAACATTTATGGTCAGTTCAAGCTGAAACATGGACCGGGGAGGCGGCAGTATGACACGTTTAACTGAAGAATCTGTACAGTTACAACCCCCCCAAAAACCAACACGATTAAAAGCAATGACCGGTACAGAGTGCAACAGGAATTATCTTCAACAAATGCTGTACAGATGAGCAAATAACTGGCCTCTCTTTTCTGCTAAATACCCCATTTTTGGGTCAAATTGGCCATTATCTGGTGTAATGTAATTATGTCTGTGTGTGTGTCTAACAGTCAGGCAGAGCTTCTGCTTACAGAGCAGCGTTTCTCACAGTGGACACTTTCATTTGTCATAGTGGGAAAAGGCCCAGCTGGTAATTATTAACAGTAACAATGACTCTGTTCCACTCAGGTGTGTAAGCAAACAATGCCGCTGAGGCGCTGTTGCACAATAGCAAGCCTAACTTGAACTAGAACACAGCCAGTGGATGAAATGCAGTTGTTATAAAAGTGAGCTGTCACATTTATCAAACGTGGCCAGGTGCAGTGATTAATTTCCCAAAGCAGGGGAATAAAAACAAAAAGAAAAAAACTGCTAGATTTTTATGACTTTTAGAGAATTCAAACTGGTAGATTTCAAGAACATATATATATATATATATATATAAAATATTTTTATTTAATTTTTTTTTCTTTTACATATGTGAAAACAGGTGCACAAAGCCTTTTGTGGCTCCAGAGCGAGCTGTACTAAATCTTATAAACAGTTTCAAGTGAAGCTGGGTATCAAGCTAGAAAGAATTGAGTCTACTCGATCTCTGGAGCCTGCCTCTCGTCTGCGTGCGCCTAGCAACTCAAGGCTACGACAGCATAACCCACAAGAATCACTCAGAGAATGTTTGGTGTTCAAAGTGCATTGTGGGTAATGCACTCAGCAGCTGAGTGGGAGAAAAAAGGACGCTGGGCATCATTCACTTATGTGTGTACAAACATTTTTGCCCATCCCACAAAATAAATGCACATGCCAAATAACTGTCAAATTCAATATCAGTAAATCAGAATCTAAATCAAAAGATCTTGTTTGCTGTTTGCTGTGCACATGTTTACCTTGGGGTGGTTCATGCAGAAAGAGGAGACACCTGCACCATTAAAGCAAACAAGCAGGAGAAATTCTAAATGAAGAATCTGAAAGAATATATAACAGTATAGAATTGTATATTTAAAAAAAAGTTAATATTGGTGTTAATTTTGATGTACTTTCTTTAAATTTCCTTACCATCAGGTATTTAAATTTTTATTTGGAGATATACTGAAAATGCTGATTAATGAAACACACATACAGTACCAATGACTTCTATCATTGTTGCTTGTTACTGTGACTTACTGATATGGACACCGACACCGTGTACCTGTAGCTGACTTTTTGGATAAACCTATAGCACTACTATATTTGTGCATGCTTAAAAACAACACTTAACAAAGTAAATAAAGGAATGTTGTTTTAAAGCTGCATGTTAAAAAGGTGACACTCGTGCCTTTTATCTGTTCTTAGACGCTAGGGCAAAAAAAAAGTGGAAATGTAGAGTCGAATGGGGAAACTGGGACACGGACCTGCGCTGTTCAATTCTCAGTGCACGATAAGAAACTCATCTTCCCATGTTTATCGAATGCATGCATCCTGGAGGGTTGCAGTGGTCCTGAAAATTGCCAGATGAAAATGTTTTGTAATTGTGCTGTTGCCTGTGAGTAGCGGTCCGGCCACGGATTCTGTGGGGCATTTGACAACCTGTCAGAATGGTTTCATCATTCAGCTTTGGAAAATTTCTACTTCCGCTGCTTATTCCATGAATCTGATGGAATAAGATAAAAGACAATCTTACACTGTTTTCATTCTTTTGTCTAGAGCTGATTATAAAGGCATTAGAAGCTACAAAATGAACATAGAAAATATCACGAGGGAGGGAAAATGAATTGAAACTGGAAACACAAATCCTTTTGAGTTGAGACCTATAAAGAAAAGAACACAAAGTATAATGTTAGCAAAGAGATTCAAGACATAACTTCTGTGTCTTTTTTGAGTTTTGGAGTTTAGACATGGGAAAATTACAGCACTGAATAGAGGAGAAGTGCTTACATTATGATGTATGTTTAGCTTCTTAGCACATTCGTTGTTTGGTTCACAATGTTTCTAGCGTGTCCTGATCAGTCAAAGTGCCGTTTTTTGTTTCCTAAAATTTCAGAACTTCTATATTAACATGCAAAAAGCTGATGTTGTTTATCTCTCTTAATCTTTCGACTTAAAGATGTCAAACTGTGTCTGTTCTTTGAATGACGGAGGTTTAGTAACAATGAATATAGACAGTTGTGTGTAGCACATTTCTAAATGATTAAGCTTATTATAAAAGCTCTGCTACGTTTACATGAAACTGCTGATCGATCACAGTCCGCAGTCGCCAGCATCACTACGGGGGCAAATTTCACTGGTTGACTGGCCAGGTTGCACCCGTAGGTGTGTGTGGCTGCACTTAGCCCAGGTTTTCCTTTCACAGCTGAGAGGTTCGCTAGATAAGGATTTGGGGCAAAATACTGCATTGTTTTGTTTGGGGTTTTTTTGCAATTTGTACATCAGAAACTGATCAATAAATTATAGTTTCCATACATAGCTTTGAGAGGTATTTGCAGAGAGTGAAGTTAAGATAAACTGAGAAAGTCTAATTGGTGCAAAGGTTTTACAAAACATCAAAGCAGTTGTAAAGTGCATGCATGTAGAAATCTGAGTGGTGAAAATTTGCTGAAGTCCAGAATATAACAGAGAGGCATTCTTAAAAGCACTTAAAAGTGCTTGTGAATGGCATTTCTCCTTATATATTCAGAGGCTTTTGTTTGGTTCTCCATCACCCAGCTCATGATAGTCTTGTGAACTTAAGAAACAAGGCAACTGGACTTCTTTAGGTTTTTGAAGAGATTTTGCCCCTCATCAAAGAGGCTTTTTGAGTTATAGAACAACTGGTGGAGAGTCCAAGGTAATAAACCCCTACTGGGGCTGTCCCCCCTGAAGTGGACCTGAGGGTTGTTAACCCACTATTGATCATAGGAGTCATTAAATGAGCCTAGAAAAAAAAGCCACAGATCATTCCTGTCACTGGGGCCGACAGGTGAAACCTTAGCGAGACTTTGCCCCACCCCATCATTATATGAGTTATTGAGGTTACCAGAAGCAAAGTATGAATGGAAGTTTAAACACCTGTGAAGGGATCTCAAGATAGGTGGCTGATCGCTAGTGTCATAAACCAACACCTCTGTTCAACAGTGGACATTCATAGTGGGCATAGATGACCTGCTTTACTTCTCTCAAACCATCTGTCTTCTTTGCTAGTGTTCACATCCACACCAATGTGAACACTGGCATCCTCAAAAGAGTATTTGTTCTCCTTTAAATGCAGGTGTACGGCTGGATCTTATGCTGCTCAGGTGGCTCTCCTATGCTGTACCAAGTGTTTGTGGAGTGGTTGTTTGGTTTCTCCTACGTCTGAGCACTCCTCACTGCATATGCTGTGTTGTTCAACCAGTGTTTGATGTTTTATCCTTGGAATTAACCAGTTTTTGGCAAGTTTAGTTGCCTTCTTTTCAACTTCTCAAGAGGATAACTTAAGAGGATCTTTCTCAGCCAAAAAAAAACTGTTTTAAAGTAACGATAATCATTTGCTTTATTTTTGAGAGTGAGATGAAATATGTGTATCATTACCTTTAGAGGGACTGGTTGTATTTTAGATCTTTGTACAGTAAGGCTACCTGTTTTTATTTCTCGTATTCACTGGACTGATCTAAGCTAAATAACGTTTGACTCCAGCTCTGTAGACGCTGCACAGATAACACCCTGATATTGTGTTTCTCCAGCTTCTCTGGGGAAAAAAATGAATGAAGCACCTCTTCACTTTAGAATTTAAATGGCTATAGCTTTCCTGGCACAGGCTATCTCGTAGCTTCCTTTGCACTTATGCACTGCTGTACGTCTTTTAAACTGTACTCTTCATTTACAGTTTTTGCACTTATCGTATTAAATTCCATGAAACCTTATCCATATAATGTTAAATATGCCAATGGGTGTTTTTTGAGCTATATTGTAACCTTGAATTTTATTTTGAGTCGCTTTGATTTTAGGAAAATTTATAAAGACAAAGTCTGCTTTAATTGAGAAATTGTCATAACAGAATAGTTGATTAATTAGGTTTCCTGCTGATGATTTACACAGAAAGAAGCAGACGAGTGAGAGTGACTGACAACTGAAGATCAGAAGCTGCAGATACTACCGACAGACAAGATGTTTAATTTCAGATTTTCATTTTACCTGCCTAGCTTACCTACTCTGATAACACATTTAGTTTTTCCTCTTATCCCATCTCTTTAGATTTACATGGAAAACATTTGATTTTTATTTAAAGATCACCCATTTAGTTGAATCAGACATCTACAAATGTAAAAAGGTCAACATATATATATATATGTGTGTGGATGTGTGTGTGTGTGTGTGTGTACATTTGCTGAACTTTATAATAAATAAAAGGTTAAATAAAGTCCTAATTATTTCTGGCAAAGTCAGCTTGTTTACATTTCTCCTCATCTGTTTCCAAGGTAACGCCAATGCTTAGCCCAATGATCAGATGTTGAACTGACGTGACCCATCAGCGACACCTAAACAGCGACTGTGCTTTATGTTTTCATGATTCATCTGAAAAAGATGAAAACGTGCTTCATATTTTCTCTTGTTGGCATTGATTGAGAGGCAGCTGTGTTTTAAAAGATGACTTTTACAGCTCTTTCTACAGTTTGTCTTACATGTATGTTTCCACTCACTCTAAAGACAGAAATGTGAAACTGAAAGAGGATATGAGGTTTGATCTACACGTCTTTGCTAATTGCAGGTAATAATCCAAATTGCAAAATTAGTTAGAACAAAACCGATTACATGATTTCAATCACTAACACGTTTATTTTGACCATTAAACAGATCTAAGGAAGAAATTCGGTTCTCTACGTCTGATTCCATGGAGATGTTCAGGAAGATATGGGGGCCCTTTATAGACCACATTAAGAAGGACAGTTCACGCCCTGGGTCCTGACCACGTTGTTTTAACTGCTTTCATTCTGAGCTGTTGCCCATAACTGTTATTGCATAATTGTTATCGGCTCCTCCTAGCGATCTTGTGAATTTGATCTTGTGGATTGGACTCACTGGATTGTGAGTTGTTTGACATGTATACCAGTTGCTTCTTTTTTTTTTCTTTCTCTCTCTGCTGTCTTAATAAGTGCTGGCCGTGTACCCTGTTGTGGGGTTTGTTGCTGTGTTTTTTTTGGGGTTTTTTTTTGTTTGTTTGTTTGTTCCTGTGTTTTGTTTTTGATTTTTTTTGTTGTTATTGTCTTTATTGTCTGTGTTCCTCTGTCCCGCTGTTTGTGAATGTGTATAAATTTTGAAACTAAAATAAATAAATAAATACATTAATAAAAAAAAAAAAACAGATCTAAGCTTCAGCCTTTTAAACTCTTTATTTTGTCTGAAGCAGGAAATCAAAGCAGTGCGTCAGCTTTACCTGATTACATTCTGGGGTCTTAATTGTGCCAGAGTCTGCTAGTTGATATTTTCATTGAGACTACATAATACAGTGTGATTGTACATCAGCTCCAGCGCTCCAGAAACTGGCAGATAAAGTTGAATTGTTTAACAATGTGATCACACCACAGCTGCCAGCAGTTTTTAGACTTAATGAGATGTTTAATATCACAAATAAAGTGCTGTTTATCCTATCAATGGAGATCTATCACACCATCAACTACTCATCATTGTCAGTATATTTGCCAAAATGTTGAGCTACGGTAAGTAGCTCTGAAAAAACAAAACAAAAAAAGCCCCAAGAGCTAAAAAGCCCAACGTTCTTGGGTGAGATATCTGTGTACATTTTGTGTCTCTTCCTCTTGGTTGCATGGCACAGTCTAATTACAATTTATATGTGTATTCCGAAAGCCTTGTTCAAGCTACAGTAAAGCTGATAAACAACATCAGTCACACAGGGGATTAGTTACACACCGTGCGCCCATCCCACTGCTTCTCTGCCTAATTCCAGCTCCAATCATTTGCATGCTGTGGAGTGTATGGAACTTACTGGACATCTTTGGTATGCGGATGGGACCGCTGCTGGTGCCATCGCCCCCTTCGGTCAGAGCTTTGATCTCAATGAGGTAGTCCTCTCCAGAGGGGATTTGCAGTTCCAAACTGGTCTTATTGGTTTCCAGTACAGTGGTCCTCTCATGCCAGTTCTGGCGATACACAACCTGGAGGACAAAATGCAATTCTTTAGTCTCTTCTTTGCCTCTTACCTGTAATTATTTAATTTAATTTAATAACTGTACAGTACTCTCCGTTTATAGTAACCATTGTCCTTAATGTAAATATGTAAGAAAAATTGTGTATGTTTCTGTTCTGTGTCCTGTGACTGTTTGTTTGTATATTTGTCTTTTTGGCTGCTGTTACAACCAAATTTCCCCCTTGTGGGACAATTAAAGGATTATTCTATTCTATTCTATTCTATAACAGTGAGATATTAAACTTTTTTTACTCCTCAACAGAAAAATTTGTAACTTCATTCAACGTATCAAACTAGTGTGTAAAAAAACACATTGCAAATCCAAGAGCAGCGCACGATACTGTTGCTTCATCTTGGTTATACAATCCTATCTGTAGGAGGTAATGAATTCAAAATGCCACACGGCATGACAGGGATGATTTGGCTCGATGACTCAGGGACTTGAGAACAGCACCTCAGATGTCATTTTTGCACATTTACTTGTGTAGCTTCACCATCATTAAAACGCAGCAGAAAGTTTTATTTAGTCCTCCGAAAGAAACACAGTGTAGAGAGCCAAACTGCAAATTTAGTTAAAAAAAAGAAAAATATGCAAGAAAGATTGACAGTATTGTCTTTGTGAAACCTTTACTCGAGTCGCGTCTGCAAACGAGCCGGCTAAAGACTTATGTACTATGTATGTGCAGCGGGTAAAATAAGTATTAAACAAGTCACCAGTTTTCTAAGTAAAAATGTTTCTACTGACATGACAAGCTCATTCGGTGACGATGATAACCCATTCAATCCACACATGCAAACTCCTCTGTCTGAAATCATGCGAGCAGCATCTGGTCATGACTGCTATACGGTGAAATGATGTTCTTTCTACTTCCACATTAATACCCCGACAGTGCTCACTGCAACCTGCAGTAGCTCAGAATTCTTCTGTAACCAATGCCCTCAATACATTTTGCAACAATAAGGCTGCATAGGTCTGAGAGAGCTCATCATCATGAGCACAGGACCCACTGGAGGATATCAGGCCTTCAACCCACTTTCATAAAGTCTCTGATTGTTTGGAGGTCATTGTGTAGGCCACCCTTGTAAAAGGAGGCGATACCAATGATAGTGATGGGTTAAGGACCTTCTATGGCCCTGCTCTAACTGCCGGTCTCCTTGAGACTGTGCCAAGAGAACTAGCAATAGCACATAATGATGTACCATCCTAGAGGTAGAGGAGTTGAACTACCTGTGTGTGTGTCTTGTATGTATATATATAAATCACAAACAGTGTGCTTTTCCACACAGAGTATGCAAAGTGGATCAAATATGATTCATCGTTTTACTGCGTAGAAAAACGTAATTCCTTTTGTGGCATGACGCCTTTCATTTTATCACCTGGAACAGATCTTTTAATTTTGAAAGGCCAGACAGGGCCAATCCATAATGTAACACTGGAGTGCTGAGGTCTATCTTTCTACTGCAATGAGAAAGCCATTTATTGAGATGACAGCTGCTGAGGCTCTATTTGTTTCCCCAGTTCTGGACTTTCTGCTGTTTTTCTGACAAACTCACCTTGTATCCTGTCACCTCGGACTCATTCTCCATCGCTTTGACATGTTCCCAATTTAGAAAGATCTTAGAGTTGGTCAGTTTCCATTCAATACTCCCTGGAGGGTGACTTGGTGCTGCAAGACATGTAATTACACAGACAGAAGATTTACAAATTAATGCGTGTCAGTGATCGTATTCTCTAAGCTAGTCTGCACGTAGCCCATTATGCATTTTACATCATATAGTCGACAACCTTCAAGAGCACACCGAAGAAAAATGAAGGTGCATGACCTTTGACGATCCACAGGAAATCAAACTGCTTGATTAGAAATAAACACAGTGTAGGAAATCATTTGCAGTCTCATGTGCAGTCCTGTGTCCTAATATAGATGGCAATCTGTGTAAGGATGCTGATTATGCAGATTGGCTCTTTTCAGAATCTTATATGCAATGTAGGTGGATCATAATTAGTGATAATTACTCATTTCTGCCTTTCTGAAGGCAGAAATGGTGCAGAGTGCAAAGTACAATTTCATTTGTTTCCTATGTTCGGTTTTGCATTGTGAGTTTTGAAATATTTCTTTTTCCTATCTATTATGTGAATAGTTACTACTGTTACTTAGATTTACAGTTAGTTTATTTTATTGGGTTTATTTTGGTTTCATTTTATTTTATTTTTAATATTTTGCTCACCTCATTTAAACAATTTACATGTCGTATATAATATTTGTTGTGTTTAACCCTAAACCTGTGGCTGCTGTATTTTGACTGTCACCTAAGCATAGTGAAATAAATCCACAGCCACAAAAAAAAAAAAAAAAAGTTGAAGTGGTGAGTTGCCTTCACACCTAAACAGAAACATTGTTGTAGTCAGAGGTTAAACTGGGATTTGGCAGGTAGAAGAACTCTAATATCAGTTGTAGTGGCTCAGCATGGGGAAAAGAAGAAGAAGAAGAACTAGTTTCTATTGAGAGCTCCAGTAGATTTTCTTTGTATGCCAGCTGCTGCTCTGAGGTTTACTGGTCTTTGTGGATTTACACAGCTGAATTGAACAGGATGTAGCCCAGTATTTCACAGCTATCTTGGCTGATTTCAGTTCTCTACACTGACAGTATACTGCGTATAATGTTTTTATACTAGACAGTGGAAAGTTTGTGTAAAGGTGGACTACACTGCAGTAATATAGGCATTATCAGATTAAATTCTGATTCATCTACACCTTATGCAACCTAACAGCAGTGTTGGGGAGTAACGGAATACATGTACCGCCATTACATATTTAAAATACAAAATATGAGTAACTGTATTCCGTTACAGTTACCGTTTAAAAAGGTGGTATTTAGAATACAGTTACTTTGTTGAAATAAATGGATTACACGGCGGTACTTCCCTGTTTCATATTGTCGCGGGTCAGGACTGTTTGGGTTTTGTTTGACAGCTACGTTCTGTTCTGCGTGTTTCCTGGGTGAGAGAGGCCTTGTTGTTGTTGTTGTGCTAAGCTAATAGGCAGAATGCTACAGGTATAGCTCTAAAGAATGTAGCCTCATGGGCGGTGTAGTCCGTGCTGCAGGGAGAATGGACTGCCATACCCGTTATGTGTCTGTGAGCGCGAGGAGGGAGAAAAAGGAAAAGTACAAGTTATCATCGAGCAAAAACGGGAGCTGGAAGCATGTAAATATAATAATAACCACTGCAGCCAAGAAGAGTGCCTGACGAGCCCAGTTGTAAGTAAGCTATTAAGACTCGACTGTACACCGTGTTCGTGTTTTCCTCCAAAAACAATAAGTTCCGTTGGAGCAGCCTTTCAACGCCTCTCTCTGTCTCTGGCTAGCGAAGTTGACCCAGACAACAAAGTAAAGCTAGTTTTCGGCTACGAGCCCGACACAGAACCCACCGTATTAGCCAGAGGTCCCTTTACTACGGTTCGGAGCCGCGGACCTTCAGTAACAGTAATAAATCACAGCAATAGTACATTCACGTAGTTGTAAACAGCATGATAATATATTAAGTAATCCAAAGTATTCAGAATACGTTACTCTCATTGAGTAACGTAACGGAATACGTTACAGAATACATTTTGGGGCATGTATTCTGTATTCTGTAATGGAATACATTTTAAAAGTAACCTTCCCAACACTGCCTAACAGCTACCATGAACACCACAGCTTTATTATAAATTCACCACGGTACAGAAAGCAAACCTGTTTTCATGCAACCTCTAAATAACACAAAGTTTGTATTAACCTCATTGTTCTTCAAGACGTTTCACAACAAAATAAATTTAAAAAACTTCACATCATACAGATCCAATATCTGATGTAATAAACAAGGACATTAAATGTAAGCTTTAAATCTGCAGTTTATCAAATGCCTCTGAGTTGTCCTTGCCTTTAAATCTAACCTCTCTTCTTCCTTTCTTCCCTCATCTCTCAGTAAAGTCACCGCACAGTCTTTTCTCTCCCTGTGAAATATAGCTGCTGCACCTTTAGCTAGCGGAAACCGTGCAGCAGACTGCATACAACCAGTTTGTGTGTTTGCTGATATTTGTTGAGCTGATAGGAACGTTGCATTTGAAATTACCAGCCACATTAAAAAACATTGTTCCCCTCAGGATTATCTTATGTATCATTGTTCTCTTTTATTTAGGCTCAAATTGATTCGATGTTTGAAGGCGCACAAAGATGGGAAATAAGAACCTTATTTAAATGCGTTAAAGCTAAAGTAAGGAGGCTCTTTAGAAAATGTAAGCAGTAGAAAGTACAGATGTTTGTGTAAATATGTTCAAAGATAAAGTAAAAAGTTGTCAGTAACCTTACTTTGTTACTTCTCACCTCTGACCAAGGCTATTTTGAGCAAAGAGTTAGCTTTTCACCTTTTCCATCAGCACACACTTGTTTAATCAGTATGTCCTCCACACTATTCTTACCAACATGGTCTCATTCTGGGGCATCACATGAGGCCATTCTGACAGATGCCACCTGCGTCACCCTTGATGTACGCCATGAGATAACAGCCTTACAAATATAAGTATAAGAACATAAAAGAGATGCTGATAGTCAAGAGCCCAATGTGTCCAAACTGTTACATGTTTGAAATATAAAAACAGGTGTGACTGTAAAGGAGTTGAAAGATCCACTCTGAGTGTGCTTTTAATAAAAGCAGTCATGGAGAAAAATGTACAATTTCCCTGTGGTACAAAAGTGTATTATAAAGTGTGGAGGGTGTTATAGATTAAAGCTTCAGTTGTTCCATAATCAAATGAAGTTTATACGACTGATAAACATATTCCATGTTTGTCTATATTTAAGGGATAATAAGAAAGGACGGGCTTTTGAAATTAAGAGGCTCCAACCTGAAGATGCTTTGAAGCTGAGCCTTTTATTGTCTTCAAAGACATGTTTGAATAGAAACCTGCACCAAACAGGGGCCTGCTCATCAGGTTATCCTTTAATGAACTACACTAACAGGAGGACGTGTGGACACACTGATATTGTATTATTGAAAGAATCGACCCAAATTTACAGCCTATAGTGATTTCTAATTTATTAACAGCTCTCTTTTGTTTTCACACAGCTATCACACAGGAAACGAGTTTAGTAAAATTCTTAATTCTTTCATTTGGGTATTTTAGCTTAGCTTAATAGACAAAGGTACAAAACTTTTGACTTTATAATCAGACAAAAAGTAACTTGTTTATATATATTTATTTATATAAATTGGTGTTTGTGAAAAAGAAAATCAAAGAGTGTAAGAGAGGCAGCTGTGATGTAGGTGTATGTGTGAATGTTACCCTGAGGTGAGAAACAGCTGGAATAGCTGGAGGCTTCGGTAGTCTGGTAATTAACTGCAGGGGTGTTACCATAGAAATGTGACAGTATAGACGGCTTTCTTCCTGAAAAGATGGATTTGCTGCACAACTATTTGGGAGAATATGACTGGATGGGTATGAGTGAGTAAACAAGTACCACTTAAAATCAATATTATATGAAAATGAATCACTAGCTTTAGTAATATTCTGCAGAAATTAAATATTTAGGATAAATAACTATATGACATACTTCTTGACCCCCAAATTAATTGGAATTTACTTTAAATCACAATAAAAGTTTAAATTCTTGAAAGGAATGCATCCTAGGACCTGGCGTCCACATATGTGGACATCACATTTTTGGTTATTTAAACCAAAATACTCAATTTTGCTCTAAAAGGCCTGATATCCACTTACGAGGACATTATACTGCTACTGTTCTATCAGAATTTTAAATGAATATCCTCATATGTGGCTCTTATTTGTCTTAAAAAACAAAAATAAGGTAAAAATAAATTTCTGGTAATTCTTTGTTTTTACATTCATCGGGCCCCAATCAGCCAAAATATCAAAGAGAAATTAAAAATGCATGCTGTGGAAGAGGATTTAGGGTTTAGGTTTACAAAATAAGTATTCAAAAGCCCCTTGTGGTAAAAAGCAGATATAATATATTAGACATAACATAATATTGGGAAGATCTCCAGCTGGTCTCAATGAAGTTGATAATATATTTTATGAATCTTAAAAAGTATTCAAAAAGATAACATAAGTGTGTACGAAAACGAATCACCCGATTTAAATAAATGGAAATGTATAAGAATACAATTATAGGAAAAAACAATGCATGCAATTCAATGAATATGGAGGATGTATTTGGAATCAACGAGAAAAGCGCTGTGTTAATGAATCTTGAAGCAAATGATTGTAATGAACTGCTAAATATGTTTTCCTCAATTTCTATGATGAACCACAAACCCTTAAATTTATATTCACAAATCTGACTGTGTATTTAATGATTATTAAGATTTTTTCCATGTTTATTGAAAACTCTGATGGTAAATATTACAATCTTACATCAATCTGATGCACTCATCAGAATACATTTTTTTGTTTCATGGAACAGGTAAAAAGCATGAAGTTTAAGTATAAATACAGTACTTGCTTATATTTAAACATTTATTTCAGTGTGGCCCCCTAACAGCATGTTGAAATACTATCCTAACATGATCTCAATTTTAATATTCCTGTTATTAGAAGTATAATAATAGTGATATCATTGGTGTGAGTAATTACCTCAGTCTCAGCTGTTACTGTATATAGTAACAGCTGAGACTGAATATATCTACTGTATATATCTAAACTCCATTAAACAGACTCAAACGTATTTTGGTAAAAAGAAAGACCCTCGAGTCAACATGAAAAAAGTGGTTAAAGTAAACAGATCCCGGTTTTGTGTGTGGACTCACGTGGTTTCTTGGTGGTGATATTAAAAGGTGGGCTGCAGGGTCCAAGTCCAGCACTGTTCTGGGCTCTGACTGAGATCAGATAAAGTGTGCTGCCCTTCAAGCCGGAGAGCAGAGCTGTGCTGTTGATAACCCTCACTCTGTCTGCTTCACTCTGCTCCAATCCTTCCTCCCAGAAGAGAACCTGGACCAAAGAGACACGAGTTACCACAGACCTCTGAGCATAGTGCCTGCCTTTTCATTTTTTCCTTTCAAACTGTTTTTATATCTGTGAAGCTATGGCATCTGAGTCAAGGTAGCCTGTTTCCCCCTGACTGGCCATTAAGATAGTCACATCATGATTATGAAGTAAAACATCCCGCACAATGTCATTTCAGAGTGCATATGCTGTAGATTCAAAGTGCATATGTATGTTTAAGCAGTACCAGCTGACACATAGTACAAAGGAACAGACCTATGGATAAGATACAGATATCAGGTTTAAAGGAGCATCACTTTAGTACTTCCACTTTATCGACTTAGCTATTGTAAGTCTCCAGGCAGTCCAACACGTATTTTCAAACTACCAAATGATACTGTATCAGACAATCAGCAATATCACAAGCAGCAGTGAGAGTGAACAGTAGCAGAGCTTGTCAGAATCTGTATTTACTGAGAGACTGTTTATGGCCCAAACACAAGACAGGAAAACCAGACAGGGAAATGTCAAACAGATGGTCTGAATGTAGGTACTTATTTAACCGAGTGCACACGGTTTTTTTAGGATCTTGCTTGGGAGAGGCAGATTAGCAATAGGGCCTGGAGTTGCTGATAACAGAAGCATCTAGGGTGTTTTCTCCAACTGAATTTTAATTATAGAAGTCTTTTCAAACACTTGGGAAAAATCTCTGAAATACCTGAGCACAAGAAGTTCACAGTTCTTATAGCACCTCTGCAAAGAATCTAAACACTCACTCAAAGAGGAATCGAAGAAGGCTTAAGCTGTCTCGCTGAATCTTATGCTGTCTAATAGAGACAGTGACAGTGAAATATGTCATACCGGCAACACAAATTGCGGTTGTGTGTGGTAAACATGAACAGTAAGTGCTGCTGATTTTACATTATATTATACATTCCAATACTAGATAACCAAGCAGGACAGGTGCTGTTTGAAAAGGAAAGAGCTGTAACTACAAATGAGGAATCTTTCCTTTTCTTAGTATGAAGTTAATTCATAAAAAGTGTCACATTGCATACGTGTGGAAATATCCATCCATCCATCCACTGGAGCACAGGTAGTGATACAGCAAATTTTTGGGAGTGGGGTGGGGGGTGTCACTACATTGATGCAATGCATTTCTATTGATGGCCTCACAATATTCTACTGATTTTGCAGTAACAAAAAACAACAACAAAAAAAATCTAACAATGTGCCAAAATACAATGTCTGTACTTTATATCAGACCTTCCCAAAGTGTGGGGCCCGCCCCCTAGGGGGGGCGCAGAGCCATTGCAGGGGGGGCGCGGAATGAAAAGGAGGGAAAAAAAACAAAACGCTTGGACACTGCTAGCATGGGGCGCCTCCACAAACGCAAAGCAGGAGATGAAGCATCGCTGAATATGTTTCCAAACCAACTTCATTCTGAGCCAAAGACTAGAAAATATGGTGAAAAATGTATTGATAGCAATGTTGAATATTATTACACAGGAAAAAAAACAACTACATGTAAAATAATCACACCGTGACGCCTCTGCCTTTGTAAATAGAGAGACAGTAACTGCCTGTGTGTATGTAAGCGTGTAAAAACTGCAGATTCGAAACGCCGTTTACGTGTGGACGAAACAGCTGCGCTTTCAAAAATACCCGTGTAGGTGCGGATGTAGAGTAAAAGGGTTAGTAGTTTATTTTATTACTACCTGTCGTTTATTGCAGATTACTTGTATTTGCTTAATTGTTTACTAAATGTTTGAGGTGTGAAAGAAACCGCAATGGAGTAAATTATGGGCGTGTGTGGTTGGAGGATGTGTTTGTGCGTGCACGCGCGAGAAGGGGGCGGGGGGCGTGAACATTTTTCTTGTAAAACAAAGGGGGGCCCAGCAGAAAAAAGTTTGGGAACCACTGCTTTATATTATAAAGGTTTAAGATTAATGCAGCCTCAGGGTCTGAAAAGTGAAACCAATATGGAAGCGCCTGCATTCTTTCTATTGGCCTGTGGGGGGCGACTCTGCTGGTTGCAGAAGTAGATTGCTTATATAATTATTTACATCATCAAAAATCTTCCTGATGAATTTATGGTTTAAAATATCCAGATATATTACCATTATGGGTAATTCTACTAACTGTATATTAGTATACTGATATATTTAAGCTTTGTAAAAGCGGTTTGTCATTTGTGGGTTTTGTTTTTCTTTAACAAATAACAGATGGACTGTAAAACTTTTTATGGTGCAACACCGGGCGATTTGGCCTGTGGGATCATGCCTATTTGGACACAAAGAAATGTACTATGCCCATTACTTATTCATGCGTGCAGTCAGCATATAGGAGGTGCTGATCCTTCTGTCAAGCTGATGCTGGTACACATTTACAAGATCTCTTCCAGGTCAAGGTGATGGGAGCTTGGATATATCTTTGCCCTATACATCTCTCTTACAGACTGCTGACTTGTCTGTGAGACAGACTGCGCCCCATTGAGCAAGAAACAAATATGTCTTCAAAGGTTTTGCGTGCACTTGACCACAACTTGAAGCAAATAAACATCCCAGTATCTAAAGCTGAGCGACCGTCATCCTCCTCTCAACCACGAGCTGCTTCAGAAGGAGCAGTACATCCCAAGAGCTTCACAACCACTACACTTCAGTGTGAGAGGCTGAAGTTGTGCTACCTCTGCTGGAAATATATGTTATTTGGCTTGAATGCACACCAACAGTGCTTTGATTACTCCAAAAAAGTAATTATTACACAAATCTTTTCTTAAAAGTAATCCAGTATGTTACTTAATTAAAGAAAGTAATTTGTTAAACTTACTTTCTTGCCTGGTAAAAAGAAAGACCCTCGAGTCAACATGAAAAAAGTTGACCTCGTAGGACCTCGATCCTCTGTTGCCAAGCAGTTTTATTACAGTTTTGTTTGTTTTTTTAAGTAATTTGATTTGTATCAACAAATAAAATTACAACAAACAGTGCTAACCATGGTGGCACGGTGGTTAGCACTGTTGCCGCACAGCAAGAAGGTCCTGAGTTCAATTCCAACATCAGGCTGGGGTCTTTCTGTGTGGAGTTTGCATGTTCTCCCCGTGTTTGCGTGGGTTCTCTCTGGGTACTCCGGCTTCCTCCCACCGTCCAAAGACATGCAGCTTGTGGGGATAGGTTAATTGGATAATCCAAATTGCCATTAGGTGTGAATGTGAGTGCAAATGGTTGTCTGTCCCTGTGTGTTGGCCCTGTGACAGACTGGCGACCTGTCCAGGGTGTACCCCGCCTCTCGCCCTATGACAGCTGGGATAGGCTCCAGCGCCCCCCGCGACCCTGAAAAGGATAAGCGGAAGCGAATGGATGGATGGATGAATTTGTTAAACTAATTGTTACATTACTTTAATGTTACTTTGTAAAATGACCTGAAAGGCACTGTCTCATAATTATCATTAAACAGTATGGCTGCAGTCCCACACACCCTGATGAGGACACACATATGATCTCTCTGTTAGTATTACACCACGGCTCTCTTAGTAGAACAAAAAGCCGACGTCACAAAGCAAAAAGAAAACGAGCACAAACTGCTCAGCCTGACTGCTCATCAGTTTGTTACCTGCTTACGTTCAGGTTCTGGCTGCTGGGCTGAGGTCGGCATTCACTCAATTTTAACGTCACCCTGGGTTCTCGGCTAGCTTAGCATTAGCATGTTGTCTGTGCCGGGTTTTCTGGAAATCCATCCTATCACAACATCCTACCTGTTGTTTCTGCGTACGAGCACAAGATGAAATTAAGCGCCAAACCGTCCTACCTTCGTGAATATGAGCTACAAGCATACTTCGACGGGTAAAATTAAGTGTCAAACCGTCCTATCTTTAATTCTCAAGGTTCTTTATTTGTCACATGCATAGTTATACAAGTATAACACACAGTGAAATGTAACCTGACACGCTCCTCGACATGTGCAAAAAAAGGGGGGGGGGGTAGAGGAAGAACATTATATATATAGTTATACATTGGGTGAATGTGCAGTAGTAGCAGCAAGCAGGTGCTACTACTGCACATTCTGTACATTAATATGAATAGACATCTGACTATTTTACAGAATAGACAATATAAACATGTTTAAAATTAAAGGAATTTGGAATGTACATTGTGCCTGGGTTTAGAGTGTTTGGAAGAGAGTCCTGTCTCAGTCAATTATAGATGATGTGAGAGGGCAGGTATGTGTGTTTAGGGCCCGGATGGCTTGGGGATAGAAGCTCCTCTTGAGTCTCTCTGTCCTTGCCCGGATGATGCAGAACCTTCTGCCGGATTGCAGAAGTTGGAACAGTTTGTTGCCAGGATGGGACGGGTCCTTCAGTATCTGCGCTGCTCTAGTCCGGCATCTCCTGGTGTAGGTGTCCTGAAGTGGGGGGAGAGCAATCCTGCAGCAGCGTTCTGCTGTACGGATCACTCTCTGGAGAGCTTTTTGGTCCTTCACACAGCTGTTCCCAAACCACAATGTCATGTTCTGTGTGAGGATGCTCTCCGCAGCGCCTGTATAGAAAATCCCGAGGATCTTTGGAGAGATCCTGAACTTCCTCAGTTGTCGTAGGTGATACAGGCGCTGCCTAGCCTTTATGAATATGAGCCTGAATGAGTATATGAGTATGAAGCATACCCTGATAGGTAAAGTTAAATGGCAAACCGTCCTACCTACTTAAAATTTATGCTGGGACTATTGTGCGACAGTAGAAATGTGCATAAACTATGTACAGTAGGACAGTTTGCCAAAGTAGAACCGGTGCTTGCAAAGAGGCAAAGTTGTTACAGCATAATGTTGTTGTTTTGAATGAAGCTCTTAGGTTCTGTGATGATCAATAGCCCCTTATCACAGTTGGCATGTTGACCTTTCGCAGTAGGAATGAGCAGGTGCTAATGAACTTAAAGATCTAATATTAAAGTGTAGACACGACAATATGACGGTGCTTCAGCATACACAGAGCCCTTTAGCCGAAGCAGCTTCATGGGATTCTGCCATTTGTTCACCATGCATTCACTTTTTCATGCATTTACTTTTTTCCTTTTGTATGCCATCATAGTTTTAATGATGATGACTATCATTATTAAAAGCATGTTTTGGCATTTTTCAACTTTTGATTGGCAATCACGGAGTTTGCTGAGTTTTTTATTTTTTTATTTTAGGCATTTAACATCTAGAGCTGTAATTTGGACTTGTGCACTCAGACGGAGAAGGCGTGACCAAGTGCTCCTGCTATTTCGGTTCATGCGGCTGAAGCAGGGCTGGACAAAAGTTTGGGTGGAATGGAAGACAAATTGAAGGGTGTGATGATGACTCATTACCCTCTCAGTCAGTCACATTTCTGCTCTCGTACCTTTCAAACTGCTGTTCCAATCAGAAAGGCATAGGAAGAAAATGTCGCTTGGGACTGACCTCAAGTGCAAAATGGTGTTGTGTAGAAGTGCAGTTAGGTAAGAAGTGATTGTTCTGAATTTTTGGCATACAAATTTAGAGGTACATTTCCTCATCTTATTTCTTCATCTTATAAGTATTTCTTTAAAGGGGCACATAGAAACCACTCTTCTTTAGCAACAAGACTGACTTGAAGTGTAGTTGTCATCCTCTAAGCAGACATATAAGATGGCACTTGACTGAAATCAAAGACACTGCTAACATAAGTAGTATTTTTCACCTAACATACATGGAGGGCTTTTTATGTGTGGCAGACTGACAGCTGGTTGTTCCGCTTCAAGACTTGGCCATAAAAACATTAGTTTTTAGTTCACTTCTATTGGGGTTTCTCCTTATTAACCTGACTCCTTAGTTCCCCATCAGTACAAACCTTTGATAAAATAACTCTGAGGAAAGTGCTGCATTTTGGCACCGTGTACGAACAGGATAATATGAATGTGCAAAGCTCTCCAGCTTCACTCCCCCTCTTCCATCTTTGGCTGTAAAGAGGAACTTGCTGTGGGAGGAACGGGTATCCTCTTCTGGGATATTAAAGAGCAACTACAGATGGAGGTTATTTCTGGAATTCCTCCAGAGGACAACAGGTAAAAAGTTTTTAGGCCAATCCAACTATTTTCTGGGACTCTGGAAAAGTAGTTGCTTCTCTTAATGTCACTATGGTAATTGCAATAAAGACACTTTCTTTAAAGCCTGTGAATAAAAGACTACCATCATTTAGTTACAGCCTGATTTTCAAAGAGCAATGATTTGACTTTTCTTTATATGTACCCAACTCAAAATTTATATTCACAGTGCGTAGTTAAGGAAGTGCATAATTGCCCTGGAGTTTATAATAATATAGAAGTAAAGGAGCTCTGATGCTACCCAGCAGGTGTAGGATTCACATAGTGTCTACACATTATAAAACCAGCACATTAGCAGAGAACAAGCTACAGCTTGCATTCAGTCTCTTGGGACACGTAACAGTGACATGTAATGGAAAAAATTTGACTTGAAGTGTAAAAAATACTGAAAAAACACAGATGAAAGGCCTCCTGTGTAGCAACACAGCTAGACTCAGCCACACTTTGGATGATGCTTTCAAAGCCCGGAGAGGCGGTTACTGTAATAACACCACAGACAGGGAGGCTGAAGACACACAAACCGAGCAGATCTCTGTCTGTGCACCTGCACTGCTGATTTAAAGAAAGTGGCTCTAATTTTTGTTAGATAAACATTTTCTTAGGTTCACATAATGACTTGTACGTGATCAGCTAACAAATAGTTGTTATCATTTTGCACATCCCCTCACCTCTTCACACCTTATTCTTGTCGTTTTACCCGCTTTACTTACTGGTTTAACCACACCACCACCAAATGTGTTCACACCAGATGGCAGACACAAATACTCACTAACATGTAACAGTAGTCCAGCATGCAATGGAATGAATTACATGTTGGTGGTAAAGAACAAAACACAGCTAATAAAGAGTGAATTTAGTTAGCACACAACAGCTAATTTATTAGCTCCACCTAGCTAAACATAATGCAATCTATACTATCTAATGTAAATGTTACAATGTCTAGTTTTTGTCTAGTAAAAAAATATTTCAGAGACCTTTTGATATACTTTTGGCTGCTCACCTACTTCAGATGGCACAGTTTTTACACTGGTTGCCCTTCCTGACACAAACCCTACCATTTATCTTGCGCTGGTGACCCCCTGTGTCTGGGTTTGTGTCTCCTCCTGTTGTCAAACTGGGTAATTTTCTCATATAAGGCAAAGGTATTAACATATATACCATGGGGTCACAAGACTTCTTGATAAAAATGTGCTAAACCCTAAAAAATGTATTCATAGGTGTTTCTCTTATTTAGTCTAGCCTCACTGATTTAAACAGGATGGTTAACAGAATTTAAACAGAAGTATCTTTTAGGTGTAACATAACTGATTTAGGCAGCACCACAAACTTTAAACAGATTACACGAAGCCCCTCACTGAATTATAAGAGCCCCTGAATATTATGACCTTTATCCAGGGGTAATTTCTAGCAACTACAACTGTTGTTTTAGACCACATTAGCTTTAGCACAGTGCTCCTAATACACTGGCAATTGAGTGTGAGTGATAATAATGTGTCAAGTCCAAAAAGATTGCAATGGCAATGTGTGTAAGTGTTGTTGCCCTGAGCATTGAACGGACGTGGGTGACCATGGTCTGACCAGCACCAACCAGTAACTAGGCAATGGGATGTATCAGTATAATAACAGTAATGCCACTATGACATTAATAGGCCCCTGGTGCAATCCCACTTTAATTCCCAGTAACCTGAAATAAGCAGAACAACCCACTGCCACTCCAAAGCCATAATAATTTAAACCATAAATTTTCCTCCGGAACGCTGTTGTAGCACAGCCAAAATTAGACTCCAGAGGGGTTTGTACCCAAATGTACAGAGTTTAGGTAAGCACTTGAAAACAAAAGAAACTTTATCGCCCACATGAAGTCAAACCCTAGAAATGCAGGTGGGAAAAGTGCATGTAGTTTTCAGTCAAATGATTGCACATATTTTTCCACCATCATGTTTTTTTCTCAGTCTAATCAGAAGATTTCTGACCTGACCTGTTACCTCAACCAATCCATGAGTTCCAACTGAGCAGATTTCATTTGTAACCTTTTATATAGTTCTGAAAGTAAATAACAACACAAACATAAAATAATTCAGTTCCTTAAAGGAAATTCCACTGTGTGATGATCCAAAGTATAAGAAGCTGGATTTACTGTATATTCTGCAAGCACTAAAGAAAAACAGCACTGACGGGTGTGGTGCTGTAGCATCCCTAAACTGTATGCTTGCTGGAGTTGTGCCAAGCCTTTAAAATTCAAATGATCCTCTAAAACAGCTTTTGAGAGGCAATTTAAGCCCTAAATTAGATTAATTAAAATATATGTCACAAAATCCCAGTAGACCTCTTAAGGAATGGTTTGTCATTGCAAGACTTAAATATAAATATCTACCCACAGGCTGCTGTTCAGTTTTTCAGATCAAGCTGGCCAAGCCAGCTGACAAAAGCAATGCCAAAAAAATGTAGATTTTACAGTTAGATAGTTTAAGATTGTTCTTTTTTATTTTCCTCCAGCTTGCATTCTGGCTTAGGATGGAGCTTCTGTCCGAAGTAGAGGAATTTGAGTATTTTGGTATATTGGTATCACGGGTAAAGTATCGTCTTGATGCATTCTCAATCATCCAGGAAAGTAAATCTCCAAAAAGTTGATTCTGTTCATCTGGACATAGCATTTTCTGTGTTGTGCCATCCACTTCACCAGAGGTTGTTTGGTTTCCCCGATGTACAAATCCTGGCAATCCTCCTGGCACTTAACAGCGTACACTATGTTACTCTGTTTGTGTCGGGGGACCCGATCTTTGGTGTGGACCAATTTTTTGGGGTTTAAAAGCCTGTTTGTAAGATTGGGGAATCCTGCAATCAGCTGAGACTGAAGAAGTCGCTTGGATGAGTGACGAAACGTTTCTCCCACAAAACGCTACGTCCAGATGAACAGAATCAACTTCTTGGACACAGAAGTAGTTTGTGAAAGCAATGCTGATCCAAGATCCTACCCTCACCTATGGCTAGGTACTCTTCTGGGTAGTGACTGAAAGAAGGAGAGTGGTTACGAGGGATGGAAATGAGCTCTGATTAGGATGCCTTATAGGTGCCTCCTAAGTGAGGTGGTTTGGGCATGTCCTACCGGGAGGACGCTCGAGGGCAAAACCAGGACATGCTACAGAGATTACATATGTCAGCTCATTTGCAATTGCCTCAGTGTCCGTCCAAAAGGAGGCTGGGTATCTCTGCTAAGACTGCTTACCCCGCTGCCTGGACCAAGGTAAACGGTAGAAAATGGATGGATGGCGTTTTTTCTGTTGTCTGTGTGGTTTTTTTTGGATTATATAATTTGCACATGATCAATAAAACCAGCAGGATTATATAAATTTTCTAACTGAGCAGTAAATTTGTACTTGCATAGGCTTCAAATTATAATAAGTTGAATATTTTAAAACATTTCTACTCTTAGGAAGCTGAATATTTCATTGGATTTTCCCGTGTTAAACATGAATATTCTAAGCTGAGTTAAATACCTCTGTCTTGTTTCCAAACATGGAAACCTCTGTCTTATGACAATGTGTGTAGCAAACATTGGCAGCGACCTCAAAGCTTCTCTGCAGAGGTTAGGCCACCTGGGTATACACTGCCATGTAAAATATCTGGGGTTTCGGAGACAGTGTTATTTTTATCTAGGTTTACCACAGCGAAATCCCAGGAGAGTGTTTGTTGTACGGGATAGTGATGTATGATGTTCACACATTCTCTTATTTATTTTCTCTCCCTTTTTTCTTAATAGCAGCTCTGAGACAGCCTTGGGTGCAGAGTTCTCTTAGAGACTGTAACAGCTGTCAACAGACCTCTGTGACTCCAGCACACGCAGTGTTTTAATGCCAGAATATTTCGACAGCGTCACCATTGGTGGTTATATTCAGATGAGATCAGGTTATTGTGCTGTCAGCCATCTGGGATTAATTTTGTGTCTTTGTTTGAATGTTTCACTTTTTTTTGTTTTCCTACCTCATATGCAACGATCTTCTCACTGTTGGACCTCGGAGGAACTGGTTCCCAGAACACCTCGATCTCAGAGGCTGACACCGCACGGGCCCACGCTCTCGAAGGTGCTTCAGAGGGTTCTGTAAAGGATGGATTGTTATCAACAAAGTTCCCTCTAAGCTGCAGCGTGTGTGCAATTGCGCACTGCTGGCACGGTCTCTGCGCACAGAAAATCTGCGTTGCACACAAAAAAAAAATCCAACCTGAATTGAAATTAAAATAAATACGTTAACAATTCTGTTTTGCAGTGTTAGTCAGTGACTGGCTGCTCCTGTATGGAATTAGAACGATGCCACTTTATCCCATAGTCCAGCCAATAATACGATTCACATTCGTATATACGCAGCCAATCGACGTGGTTGACAGGCTATGACAGCGTCCTTATGTGCCGACACCGGTGCTTTAGCTAGCAAAGCGGCGTGGCTGATGTGGAGTGAAGCCACGTTAATGACAACGTGTACAAACACTGGAGATGTGAGCAGGACAGACGGAACAATTGACGGAAAAAGTGTGGACTTTATACCAGTTTTTAAATTGTGTTGATAGGCCACGTAAAACCAGAGTTATGATAAAAATATCTGCAATGTTTGGTTTTTTTCCTGAATACTATCGTTGTTTATATTTACTGCAGGAAGAAACAGTAAAAACAGCATTTTATAAGGAAAACGCTTGAAAGCGCTCTCCGCCTGCGAGCAAAAACAAAAACAAAAAAACCCAGCCTTTCCTACTGGTCGAAAAATGTACCATGTTGACCAATCAAAAAATGATATGGCAACATGGTATTTAGTTGTTAAGAAACGGGGGGAAGTTTTAGGAGTTGCTGTGGTGTTTTGAGATGTGAGAGATTTGCGACGTTTAGCGCAAATCTTGTGTAGTTAGTGTGTAGTGTAGTCAATAGTTTTGTTGTGTGTCAGAACAATGAGGCGACTGCTGAATGTTACAGGTGTTACAGCAGTGATACATCTGCTGTTGTCAGGCCTGCAGGTATCAGGCTGTTGTTCTCCTTCATCTCATAGTGGACAGAAATTATTTTTTGTGGCATCAAATTTGCAGAACAGCTGATTGTTCTGTAAATAGTTTGAAATGTTTATTTAAAAAAACACCTTGGCTGCACTTTTAGGTAAACAGCTGCAAAAAACTTTGTTGTTTGCAAAACTCAGTAACTTTTTTGAAGTAGTAACTATATAATTAATTGCCCAACATTGGTCATTATATTCTGTATTTTGCAGACAGAGAGTCACAGGACTCTCTCCCAGACCACAGTCTCACACTCATAATACAAGTCAGAGCAAATAATGATAATAATAAAGTTGTGTTTTCAAAATTGGAGTTCAAGTTATTTTTACTTCCAATAGTGTTAACCTTATACATACGCCTTATGTATGAATTCTGGTTGTGCTTACTGACCTCAAACCGATTTTCTGTGGTACACGGCGCTCAAAACTCTGTCAATAAATGTTTTAGTACGACTTTGGTAAGCTACGAAACCGCACCACTTGATGGATTGTCGGAGCATTATGGCTACCGTAGTCAGGAGCCTCACGGAGTAATTCGTACTGTGCTTCAACATAATATTACATTATACATTATAATTATACATTGTGTGTGTATAAGGACCCCAAAATGTCAGCTGTTAAGAGACATGTTTACAAAGAAGATTTCCAACTCTATCAGTCACGCAGTAGAACACAGGAATAAGAGCAGCTGTGAAGATGAAGAATTTGATGGATTTGTGGAATGAACTGAAAAAGTGAGTGTATTGTTCTGTATTTTTTGTGTTACAACCGAACGATGTTGAGTTATTGTGAATGAGTTGAATAAAGTTTAACTTATTTGAGTGTTTTGTTTCGCATAATTTGCCTTATGTGTGAAAACAGACCCGTTCATCGACAGTGCGCCCTATAATGTGTGCCTTATGGTCCGAAAAATACAGTAATTGACACAAAATGCGTATTTTACATTGTTATCATACAGTTATAATTAATACACTGTTGTCGTGAAAGCCCTATTTGCAGCTAAAAGCGAAAGGATACGTATTTATATTTGCAGGACGTGAAGACGCTCACCTTCCTCTGCAGAAAACACTCTAACAACGCGGCTGAACGGCCCCTCTCCCATATTGTTGTAGACTCCCACTGTCACCTCAAACAGGGACAGGGGTGCGATGCTGTCGTTTCTGTAAATATATCTGGATGCGTCAGGTGATGCCAGCACTGTCTGGATCCAGGTGCTGCTGCCAAGTGGGCGGAAAGCTACAACGTAGCCAAAGTCCTCTCCGCTCTGCTGTTCCTCTGGAACCGGCTGAGATGGGGACAGAAAAGTTACGCCTTTGACCCAAACAACTGTGAGCAGAAATTAAATTAGGCAGCTGTAAAAGAGTAAAGCAGTAACAGTGTTTTATGTCTAACAAAGTTTTGAGCAAATCTACGGATCCAGCACCTCTCCGTGCTTTGACCCACATCCAAAAAATGTAAAGCTGTCACCTAATTCTGGATTTACACACGTGTAATTTGCGCTGGCTCTGTATCTCCTTGTTGATTTACACAACAGGGGGAGTCAGCAGGCAGCAAATCAGAAAAGCTCTGCCTTTTAATTAAAAGCCATTCCACTGAAGCCAGGCTGCAGCAGACGCAGTAACCTGCCAGGATCCCATACTCATCAAAAGAAGAATACTCTGTCACAATGAATGCCCACTCAGAAATGCCCATGATCCTCTTACCTCCCACATAATAACAAGTTCTCCTCGAGCTCCTCCGCCACCACTCACGTTAATCGGCGCAACCTTGGGAACTAAACAGACACAAAAGGAAACTTGCTCATCCCTCAGTTCTGACTGTTATGTCTGACGCAGGTGCAAGAAGTAGTTCAAATAAGAGGATCGCAAGCACTATGTGGAGCTTCTGTTTACACAAAATGGGTTAATCACACAGGAGAGGAATTAGGTTTTTGTTGACAGTGGCATTACCACCCGTGTGTGCCGCCGTTATTAGCCGAGTGCCATATGTCAGCCCCGTGCGTGAGGCTCAACGGGAAACTTGTTCCCTTGTGATTCAACCAGCGGGATAGAATTACTCAGCTAACCAGAAAGTCAAAAAAATCAAAAAAAGACTCGCTCACAGCCGTGTCTCGTGGCATGTGCGAGTGGGAGATGCTTCTCTTGATGCAACCACTAATTAAACCCAACACATGCTCCAGAGTGCACAAGAGCTTAGTGCTGATACTTTAAAAAGTGTAACTCAATTTCCACTCTTCCCGCCTGCGACTGAGTAATCAAAGTAGTGGCATGAAAACATAGAACAGATTTGAAACATCACAGGGAGCACGGACAAAAAAGTGGAACTAATCAAACAGTTAAATTACATTTTCCAAGTGGGACTGATTAATTTGTTATGAAGAGAAACAACAAATCGAGAGGGTACCTGCTGCTTTGGTTCGAATCTGTTTTGATGGCGTGCTGGGTTCTCCAACACCAACACTGTTGATTGCCACCACCCTGAATTCATAATCCACCCAGGGGTTCAACTCTTTCACTGTGGCATGCATCATCTGTCCAGGCACAGAATCAGGAACTAGGATTAAAGAATTTAGAATTGACATGTGTTTTGTGTTTTTATGTTTCACGTGTCACAATCACATTTGGTTCCCAGCAAGTATAAGTAGTTCATATACCAATGAAATGCATGGAATTAAACTGTGAAGTTTTAATCAGCTCGTCAGCATCTCTACAAGCATCATAATTATTGTCGATCGCACAGGTGCATCAGCATCTTGCAATGCTATTTTAAACAGTAACACAACTTGATAACCACAATTAATGAGCTGTTGCAGGACTGAGGATTTTTAGGCTGTATTGCCAAAAGTGGCGAGAAATTCCTGTGAATACCTGATATTTATTTACTTAATGATGGTAAATCAGCCCTTAGTACACGTGCATTTTGATTAGAAAAAATACATTTCAAAGTACAGTGAACAATAGCTCCCCTCCCGGTGGTTCTGAGGGGGACACAGAAGTGCAGCCTGTGTTTTATTTTTGGACAATAAAGTTACAATGGAAAGGTGGTTAATTTTGAAACCAACTACCGTAGTTTTCGGGTCATAAGCCGCTACTTTTTTCCCACACTGTGAACACTGCGGCTTATACTGACGTGCGGCTAATACTTTTTTTTTTTCATGCGGCCAAAAACATTTTGCCTGGTAACAGTAGACCAATAAAATTGATAAGTAGTATATTAAGTAGTATATATACGGTATATATTTTTACCGGTTGTTAAGAGACATTGTAACGTTGTTTGTGCACTGTTCCGTAAAAAAAACATAAGCAACGTGTGTGTTACTGATACGTACGTATACTTAAAGGTAGCCGTGTTACAGGCGCTGTTCGAGGAAAAAAAGCATTTGCAGTATGTATTTTTGTGTGTTACCATAACGTTTATGTTTCCATGTTTATGTTACCTTATGGATTAAATTAAACGTTAAAAATCCTCACGTGTAATATTTCTGTGTAAATATCTCATATTACGAGTGAAACGCATACGGCTTAAAATCCGGTGCGGCCTGTACAAGTAAAAATTGACTTTCTTTCTAAAATTAGAGCATACGGCTTTTAATCAGGTGCGCTCTGTAGTCCGGGATTTACGATAAACATCAGGATATGTCACTTTTATAGATCAGTGAAAGGGCGATGCTATTTATATGCAAACGATACTAAGCTATGCTACGTATCTGCGTGGAGAAAAATACCAGGAAAATATGTAACTATAAAATTCTGTGAGTAAAAAGAATTTTATGCATTTCTACGTCAAGACTTCTTGTTTATTGTGGAGCTATTCACAACTCACTAAACAGCTTCATTCACTGAAAAAGCTGCAAAGCATTTCAGCTTTCCTCTGTTACATGTCATACATGTGAAATGTGTCATAAATGGTTTATATGCACAATCTTTTAATACATTAAAAAATTGTGTTTAAATATTGTATTTTGTATTTATATCATGCATCGCCTTAATTATGTTCATTTATAATCACCATAAAGAACACTGAATTTTTAACCTTGAACGATAAAAAAGACATTCAATAAAAATATAACTGCCTGACGGTGGTGGTGCATTTGTACCTGTCCTCACAGTCTGCCAGCCTATAGAGAAGGGGGTCCTGGCCTGCACCATGTACTTAGTAACAGGGCTGTGGTTGTCAGGTCCAGAGCCCCAAGACAGTTGCACAGTAGTGTCAGTAATGTCAGTCACAACCAGGCCCTCGGGGGGGCCAGGAGGTCCTGCAACAAGAAGAGACACCTGCATCAGCCTCACTGTACGGCAGCGGCCTAAACAAATGAGCTCACGTCAGCTTTGAGACTCCACTGCAGGTGTTATTCATAACTTAGCTAACAGGAGATATAACAGGCTGTGACACTACCATAATTAATACACCGAATATCACAGATCAGTGGGAAGGCAGGTTACACTTCTTTTATCAGAGACTGGGGTATTTTTAATGCTTTAATTGTTAAAAAAAAAAGTACAAGAAGAAAACAGTGAGTGAGCTCATCATGAAATCTGACCTATTTAGTTTCTGGAGACATGTATGCCTCACACCAGCAAGAAAAACAACAAAAGAAAGAGAAGGTCGCTGAATATTTTTCTTTTAGGAGGTTTGTTTAGCTTTAATATGTAGATACATTTAAAAAATGCCTTTATTCTTTATCACTGGGTTTCACAGATTAGTTGCACAATAGGTTAAAGTAACCTTGTCTTTACATACTTATAAACTAGGACTAGATAATGTATCCATGTTAAGACTTTGCTTTTCTAAGGTCCAGAAAAAACAGAGGTAAAATTGTGCATAACATTATATGTTGTCTAGCCCGCTGTAAGTAGGTGTACCTACTTACATTATGATACGTTTTTATTTCTATGAAGATATGTTGCATGGCCGAGACCCTTGGATGAGTTTTTCAGTAAAGATTTCATTTTACAAGTTTTGTGTAGTAGAATGAGCTTATTTTGCTCAATAGGCATTTTCTGTCTGAGGGAGGTTCAGTGTTTTTTGCTAAGTGAAAGTAGAGTATAATAATAACAAAAGACAACATTAATTACCAGGGATTTGGGAAAAAGGCAGATTTTTCAGTTGGTTTCTCACTAAAATCAGGGAACGCAGCAACATGGGATTTCCTGCTAAGCCCTGCAAATCTGCAAAAGTAGCTCTGTGCTCTAAATGTGACTAACTACTTCTGTAGGAAGATGATTGAGCATCAACAACACTGGTTTTGGATTATGCATATAAAAACACAATATGGAAAAACTGCATAATCTATATTGGTGGCAGACTCTTGATTCCCTGCATTGCTAATCTGAACGTCTCAGATTATCCCAGACCATTCTCTCTACGCCTAGTCTAACCTTTGCACTTTATCTTTTATCATGTATTTCCTTTGTGTGATACGTCATGGTTGTGATGGAGTGTCTGTGAAGATATTTGCAAATTCAAATGGAACTTGAGTCTGCACACTTGGTTTAAGGTTTTGACAGATTTAAACTCACCTAAAGCTCGAGAATAAATATGAGCAAGCTTGACACAGTCTGTCTCTCATCTCACAGTTCTCCCTGGCAAAGCCTATAAGGCGCATTATATGCATAACATATGCTAACACATAATAAAAATGGAATAAAAAGAGACAAAGGAAGTGTCTGGAGCTGCGGACACCGTTATATCTCTGAAGGTTGTGTAGAAGCAAGTACCCTGAACTCAACGTTGTTGAATAAAGCCTATTGTGCCTGGGTCACAGACATATTATGTCTCTACTTAAACTACTGGCACATCAACCAAAGAGACGGGTATGTAGGATATCTATAATCCTTGAGTTTAAACACCAAAAATGCTCCTCCCCCAGAGTAACATTTATGGCATGAAATCAGTTAAAAACATACTTTATAAAATGTTTTCTTGCATGAACACTGTTTTTCTAGATACCCTTGAAGCTTTTGTGGCAATGAGTTTAACTTCTTTTATTTTCTCGAAGACTTTGCAGGGTAACACGTGTCAGGAGTATCTGTTTAACAGGACTAATTTAACTGACACATATGCTTAATTACCCATCTGTTTTTTCTAACCACTTCGCCAACATCCAACAAGTCTGTCCAAGCAAGACGGTACGGGCAATTACAATCACAAGTTGACCTAACCTCCATGTCTTTGTGTTGTTAGACGAAAGCAGAGTACGCAGAAAAGAAAAAAAAAATACATCACTGTGCCACCAGTTAAATCCAAATTATACTCACTAATCACAGAAACATCATTGGGATGTTTTTTTTCACAAAATGCAGAACACTGTTGCTTTGCATCTTTTCATGTGTAGAAATGCCTTCTTTTGGCATATTTCCAGTAAAGCCACTGGGACAAATTTGAGTGTAACACCATCGGGGGGATGGCTTACAAAGCCCTGTCTTTATGTCTAGACGGGCTCCATTCGTTTGGCAGCATCATTCTCCTGGCTGAATTTGAACCGGCTCTTGTCTGCCAGTCAAATCGATCAATCAACGGCACTATGAGCAACCTGAGTCTGCATTGCCTGCAACAAGCCAACCGCGCCAATACAGGCGGCCGTGTCGTATTAAAAGAACAACTTTCAGTGCTGAAAATCATCAATATTTTCCTTCTAAAATCAGAAAAGGGATCTAACAGAGTAAAGCTTGTTTACCAGCAGTGAAAATGCTGCTAACACTGAAATGCTCAATGTCAAATGTAGAGGAGTTTTCTGCTTTATCGCCTGATGTAAAACTTCTGTTGGAAATTATATCAGCAAGTAATGAAATTTATGCAACAAGTCCCCCTCTTTACACTGTCGGTGATACAGCTCTTATCATCATCTTAAGAAACACAGACATGCAGAGTACTACAAAATGACAAGCAGTGTAAGGAGGAAAAAGCATACCTCTGACAATTAAGTCTGCCGCTGCAGAAACTGTGTCGATTTCAGTGTGTACCATACACACATACTTCCCAGAATGCTTGAGCTGAATGTTCCTCACCATCAGGTCACCCGCAAATCCCTGATGACAGAGACATATGCGACTGAAAGTCTCGGAGAAGAAAAAAGCTCCACCAAAAGCAAAAGTCAAAGTGAAAAAAGAAAAGACGTATAGGAAATCCTCAGCAGCACATTCAGTTTCATCCTCAGCCATGTGCTGCAAATCCTCCACAGAAGGAGCTTGGAATAATCAACCACAAAAAAAAGAGGCAAAAGAAATTAATTTGGTTTTACGTTGTAAGGAAGGCTACACAAAATTGACTTGTTTTCAGAGTTTTCAGTATTTGTTGTATTTACACTTTAACCTTACAACTCGGCTGAGTGGCTCCAAGAATAATTTTCAGAGGTGCTTTTTTCAATTTGTTGCTGCTTGTTCACACACACACACACACACACACACACACACACACACACACACACACACACACACACACACACACACACACACACACTCATTTTTCGTTTTGTTTTTTCCCAGAGAAATACAGAGACTCTTTGTTTGTTTGAATATTTTTAAAGGAAAGTCAAACATCTGTTGTCATTACGCTCACTGTGAAATGTTAGTGTTTGTGGCCCTGCTATGATCAACCTGACAAAGCATAAATCTTGCATTCACAAAGATTTTGGCTCCTTTGTGAAGGCTCAAATTGATTGATTTGCACTAAGATCTCCTCTGGGCTAGAGTCTCATCCTTATAGGCTTCCTCGTCACGACTCACAGTAATATCTGTTGGCGTCTGAATTGAATGTACACAGCTTTCACGTGGGTTTAAAATGGAGCTAGCTTACAAATACCAGTTCCCCTGGTGCCGTCATGTTCTCACAGGACCAGTTCAGTGTATACAACCTAAAGGAATAATTTGACAGGGTGAGAAATGCGCTTAATTAGCATAGAATCCAGAGAAAAGAGTGATACCTCTCACTTGTCTCAGAGACAGGCTGGGAGGCATTTAGCCTAGCTTAGCACAAACACTGTATACATAAAATACTATATGTGAATTTATTCATTGACTATAACGCTATAGGTATGACGAGGTTAACTGAGTTTATCATACAGATTGCCTGAGCTCACTAATCGCTACATATTATTTTATTAACCCAATATAATTAGTGAGTTTTAGAAGCAAACGTATGTGTTTTTGTCAGCCGGTCATTTCTTCTGAACCAACTTCAATTTGCTGGCTTAAAATTTGAATGGAAGATTATCTACATATTTACATATTTAATCATGTTTGTCTAATTGGTGCGGAACAACAATTTACAGAGTTGTAGGCATGTACCTGATATAATTGTGCAGTATGATCATGAAATATATCCATTAGCTGACATTTTTATGGGTAAATAATATATTTTTTTAAAACGTTAAATGGCAACACACTGCATCGTGCAGTACTCTGTCATTTGATGGCTGTAACCTATACAGAAGTAGCCAAGGGAGCAACAGCTAAGCTGCTGCTGTTATGATGAGTTGATGCATGTCTGTGCTGGAAAACAGGACAATAGTGTTTCCTGACTCACTGCAATAACGTGTGTCAAGATGTGGGGCCTGTGTGGGCAGTGATGGGGATATTTTGACACATGTAGGTCCTCCTAAAACCACATGTTGCCATTTTTATATTTCCATTTGTTCCATTTGGGGTTTTTTTTGGGGTTTTTTTCATGTGGAAACCTCTGAGGCTGAATAATGAAGCCAGCGAGGTGCAGGTCTATAATCTTGTCCCTGACGTCCTCATACTGCTCTTTGGTCTTGCCCGTGATGATGATGATGAAACTGACTCTGTGTACAGGTGTGCTTTATCTACATAACAACTTGGGATCAGAAATATATGGGATTGACTGTGCCACGTGGGCACACAGTGTTGGGGAGTAACGGAATACATGTTACGTATTTAAAATACAAAATATGAGTAACTGTATTCCGTTACAGTTACCGTTTAAAAAGGTGGTATTTAGAATACAGTTACTTTGTTGAAATAAATGGATTACACGGCGGTACTTCCCTGTTTCATATTGTGGCGGGTCAGGACTGTCTGGGTTTTGTTTGACAGCTACGTTCTGTTGTTCCAGGTGGCAGTGTTACGGTTGCCATGGTTACAGGGTGACGCTCTCTCTGCGTGTTTCCTGGGTGAGAGAGGCCTTTTTGTTGTTGTTGTGCTAAGCTAATAGGCAGAATGCTACAGGTATAGCTCTAAAGAATGTAGCATCATAGGCAGTGTAGTCCGTGCTGCAGGGAGAATGGACTGCCATACACGTTATGTGTCTGTGAGCGAGGGAGGGAGAAAAAGGAAAAGTACGAGCTGTCATCGAGCAAAAACGGGAGCTGGAAGCATGTAAATATAATAATAACCACTGCAGCCTGTTCGTGTTTTCCTCCAAAAACAATAAGTTCTGTTGGAGCAGCCTTTCAACGCCTCTCTCTGTCTCTCGCTAGCAAAGTTGACCCAGACAACAAAGTAAAGCTAGTTTTCGGCTACGAGCCCGACACAGAACCCAGCATATTAGCCAGAGGTCCCTTTACTACGGTTCTGAGCTGCGGACCTTCAGTAACAGTAATAAATCACAGCAATAGTACATTCACGTAGTTGTAAACAGCATGATAATATATTAAGTAATCCAAAGTATTCAGAATACGTTACTCTCATTGAGTAACGTAACGGAATACGTTACAGAATACATTTTGGGGCATGTATTCTGTATTCTGTAATGGAATACATTTTAAAAGTAACCTTCCCAACTGTGGGCACTCAGCCACTCTGTGGAAAACAGAATAATGACTAGCTTATTTCATTCAATGAATGCAAATCAGTTTATAGCTTTTATGGACTGTGCTTTCTCTGGATGTATCTCTGATACTCTGCCTCTCTTCATTAAAATGAGAGACTGTTCCTATCTTCAAAAGTCAGAAAACTATCAAATAATTATTCCTTCCACTGTATGTTTGAAATTGATTTGGATTTTACTGGATCCCCCATGTTTGTGACAGATGCAGACGTGGTGTATTTTCATCAAGCGCAAAGCAAAAAAGCTAACCATCATATGTATACATACTCCTCCAATCATCTCAAAGTGCTCCTGTCTGTTGAAGTCGATAGCTTTGCCGTTGAAAAACCACTTGAAGATGGGGCTCAGGGACGAATCACTAGACACCTCACAGGGCAACACGATGCTCTGTCCCACGCTGGCGTCCAAGCTCAAGGGTGGAACTATGATCTTTGTGGGCTCTTGGGGAGAAAAACACATTGACTTGTTACTATATGCAGCACGGTGTCGCTATCAGCCAAATGAATAAGGTAATGAAGCTTATTTTGCCCAGAATCACGAGACGGATTTTGGTCTAGCGGTGTAATTAAGCGACCTTAAATAACTTCACTTAAAAAGCAAAAGCCGCCTATAACTCAGTAATGAATAATTAAAGACGCTGCAATCACAGTGTCAACTAGAAAGAAATAAAATGACTCTCTCACTCTCGTTCTCCATAATAATCATCATTTAACAACCCCAAATCTGAAAATGCTACAGGAGCTCTTTTTAAATTAAATGAAAATATTCTTCACTCACAGCTATAGACGTCAGTGGTTTGCCCCACTCTGCTACATGAACAATAACTCAGAGCTGACAAAACCTCGGATGACTTATATGTCTGTCAGAGCGGCAGGAACATAAAACGGCTATATATTTCATTATCCATTTCATGCTTGAGCTACTATTTTTTTCCCTCTAACAAAAGTTTAAACCCTCGGCTTAGAAGGTACACTAAAAAAGAAAAAATGGAAAAGAATACCTTTTACCACCAGTGTCCCTGTGCTGCTGGAAGTACCAAAACGGTTTCTGGCCACACATGTGTACCTGCCTCCATCCGATTTGGAGATATTGGTGATACGAAGAGTTCCATCCTCCATGATGGTCCGTCTGAGGAGAGAGACGAAACTGAAATAGCCCACTTCTTTATGACTTCTTTAGTAATTAACTGAATGAACAATGATGTCAGGAATCAAAGGGACTAGCTCTGGCTGTGATAAGATTTCATTTCTCAAACCATTTGAACTTCTCTCTTTCATCTTTCTCCATTTAATTCTTTTTGAATGAAGGCTTTAGAATCTATTCCAAAAATCTATTTGCACGCTTCAAAAGATAACAATTATCTTAGCTGAAGCAGAACAGATTTGCTGTAGGGTCAGCACAGTATTGACAGCACAATAGCTTAAATGCACATATTAATTGGACACACAACAGGCCATCGGGGCCGGGCGGGACGGCGATAGGGCGAGGGGAGCAGCGCTGTAGAGAGGGATCTTTACCTGCAGCCTTATCGCTCTACAACATGCGGCGATTATATCAACATGCTATAAGCTATTTCTGAAATGCAATAATATGGTGATATACAAGAATCTCGCCTTGAAAAAAGCATTAGGCTGGCAGTCTGATTAGAGAGCGAGACAAAAACATGACTAAAACAACAGCTGCACAGAGGAATGATGGCCTTGTTGTAAGAGCGAAACAGCTGGTGACTTACTTTTGTGAACTACATTTTCCTTTGATACAGGAGCTCTCTGTGGTCAATAAAGGTGGGGCTTCTTTTGGGGACTGTGATTGGGGAATTATTACATTTAAAAACAAGAAAAACATATATATTTAATGTGTCATATAAAATCATGTGCAGATGCCTTGAACTGACCCCCATTTTATTTTTTATTTCACCAGGAAAATGGGAACTAGATGCATGAATTATTGGCATAAGTGCAGGCATAGTACACTGAAATACAATATATAAGGCAAAAACAGAGTTTGTTCAATTCTCATAAGGCTCAGAGTCAATATTTGGTATGAGACACTTTATTATTTCACACAAGCTGAACTCTCTTAGGCAAGACTATTCCTTAAATAGTCTTCAGGAATAGCTCTCTAGGTTTCTTGAAGAACATTCAAAGTTTTTTTAGACATCTTTTTGTTCCATTTTCTGTCCCACACTGCTTCAGTAATGTTCAGGACAGGGCTCAGGACTTTTTGTGTTTTTACTGCATTGGTGGTGTGTTTGGGATCATTGCCATCATTGCCAATCAAAGTTTTCAAGATCAAGAAATATTCAAGGACTATTCAAGACAAGGTGTCCAACAGCGCTGGCTGAAATATGGCTCCAATCCATGACAGAGCCTCCACCATGTTGTACACATGGCTGTAGGCACTCAGTGTTCTCTGTCTCTCTTCTGGCTTCCTCTGTTTGAACCAACAGGGCAGGGATAGCGCAGAAGGTAGAGTGGTGCCCCCATGATCAGTAGGTCGGGGTTTGAATCCACTGAACGGCTACCCTGAGGTACCCCGGAGCAAGGTACCGTCCCTACACACTGTCCCCGGGCGCTGGATTGGTGGCTGCCCACTGCTTCACTGAGTGAATGGGTTAAATGCAGAGAGGAATTTCCCCATGTGGATCAATAAAGTACATACATACATATGCATACAACAATTTAAAATTTGGATTCCTCCCTCCACAAGACCTGTTACTGCTAATTTTGATGAATCTCAGCCTTTTCCCTCCATTTCTGTTGCTTAAAAATGGCTTCTTGACAGCCACTGAGAACGTTTCTCATGAGGCTTCAGCAAACATATATATGTGAAGGGCCAAATGCATCTCTCAGGTCCTGTGTCAGGATACTATAGATACTATTCACTTGCCACATCTTGTTCCTTCTCTTGTCCAGTTTCCCCAAATCTTTACAAGTCACAATCAGTGTTGGGCAAGTTACTTTGAAAAAGTAATTAATTACAGTTACTAGTTACTTCTTCAAAAAACTGAGTTAGTAACTGAGTTACAAGATTCTAAAAGTAATTTAGTTTACTTGAAAAGTAACTATTTCATTACTTTAAAAAAACTTTTAACCCTCTGGGCTCCAGGGTATAATTGGCCATTTTTAACCACTTTTGATGTTTCCTCCACATTTCACCTTTAAAAACTATTTCTTTGGCTCGTTTGGTATCATCCTTTTCAGCACAACCTCGTGTGTCTGAATTTACAGTTATGTTTTCATTTTGACATACTGTGTTAACACAATTGATCTAAAATCAGACAAAAACATAAAATCAGAGTAGAAAAAGTTATATTTTTTAACAATCACAAACATGTTTATTGAATCATATTTCATAACTTTAAATGCAAATATAAATGGTCAATTTTAAAATCATATGCACAAGTTTTGCAAACAAGAAAGTTATTTGCAGCTATTTACCTTTTACCCTCTATTTTTATAACCATTTCAAACTATTTATATAACAATCAGGTGTTCTGCATTCAATATGTACAAACTCGCTCTCTCTCTCTCTTTTTCTGCTCTCTCCTAAAACTTCCCCCTCTTCCTAAACAACCAAATGTCATGTTGCCATATCATTTTTGATTGGTCGACATGGTGCATTTTTCCACCAACAGGAAAGAGCGTTTTTTTTTTTTTTTTTGCTCATAAGCAGAGAGTGCTTGCTAGCTCTGTCCTTAGATGTTAGACGAGACGAAACTATTGAGGAAAAAACGGCGCATATATATTGTTTATCATCTACGTCATGGTTTTAGGTGGCCTATCAACACCATTTAAAAACTGGTATCACCTTGTTGCTTTGTCATCTTGAAGTGGTCATGTGATTGGCTTACCGCAACTAGTTTAATCTTCCTCAATCAAACAGCAGCACTCATGCCATTGTTTTGCCCCCTTAGCTCCAGGTGTTGTGCCAAAAAGTGATCGTGATTGCCGTCCGCCAGAGCGCGCGTAGCTGCTTAAAGCTGTAGCGCCCAGATTACTTACAGCTAGGGATGGGTATCGTTTAGGTTTTATCCGATACCGGTGCCAAACCGGTACTTTTGAAACAGTGCTTAAAGAATGGAGAACACAAACTTTGTCCAAAAACCTCTTATGTTTTTATTTTTAGCAGTCTCCTTTTTTCTGCAAAATGATAAGAACCGTCCAGCCACCCGCACGGGGCGATCCGTGCTAACCAGTGTTGCCAACTTAGCGACTTTGTCGCTATATTTAGCGAGTTTTCAGACCCCCTAGCGACTTTTTTTCTAAAAAAGTCGCTAAAAAAAGACGTGAAAGACATTACAAAAAACAATAATTGCTAAAAGAAATTTAGTTTGTAGTTCTAAATAAATTCTAAATGCATTTAGGACATTTTTTGCTCACTTTATGTCTCGTCCACGATGTTATTTCTCTCTCCAGCAGCATAGGTTACAATTACATTAGCATGACCAATTATGCAAATTAGGTGATGACATCATTTAGCGACTTCTAGCGACTTTTAGGACAACCAATAGCGATTTTCCTTACTGAGGAGTTGGCAACACTGGTGCTAACTCACTAATGGAGATTTACCACGCCGGCAGTAGATGTGCTCGGTGTGAGGTCTTGCAGCAAGCTATCAAATACAGTGCATTTCTCGGCTTTAAAAAAAACACTATGCGTCGCCAGGTGTTTCATCAGATTTGAGGTGTTACCTCCTTTGCACAGTATCACCTTAACCTCTTAAGCCCCAAAGGGGTTTCTTAGCTTAATTGATTATTTCTCTGCAATTACAAACTCTGTGCTTACAATCTTGGTATCAAAATAAAGCTAACACTTGTGAAATTTCATCAGAGGTGTAAATATTGAAGCAGATATTACTGTGTCAAAGTTAGTGAGAACACAGAAACACAGAAAAAGTAAGTAGATTTTATCCTCGCCTATTTTTTAATTTTAGCATATAATCCTATTAAAAATATGCCTCAATTCACATTTCATTACAGAAATTTAGTAACCAACATATAAACATCAACTGTGCAAAGATTTATGTTTGTAAAGTGAAGCAGTGAAAAATTACAGCCTTGTCAATACATGAATATCCAGACGTTGTACCAATTTTGACACAATTGGACACCATGCCAGTTGAACTTTTTAGGTATTAAAGAGCAGAAATTAATACATTTTATTAAGATGCCTAAAAAAACTTTTCGAAGAATTAACCACACATTTACATGGTAATGACCCTTTCTGCCGTGCGCATGGAGCGCTTTGCCTTGGGCCTTTTTAATCTGTAGCTCTGCTCTAAAAGAACTTACGTACCTGGGCCCGCCTACTATCCTTGGAAAGGTAAAATGATCGGCTAGAATCCAAAGTGTATGAACCAAGGCACCGAAATGTGCTCTATTTTTCGTTCTGGTTACTACCGTTTATGTCAGAACCGGTGCCATTATGGCATCCCTACTTACAGCTACTTCCGTGCGACTGATAAACGATACCGTAAGCTGAACACAGCTTCAACCGTCTGTTAGTTGAAAAAAAGTAACGTGAACGCACCGCATTTTCTTGTTAGTAACGGTAACGGCGTTGCTATGATAGGAATAGTAATTAGTTAGATTACTTGTTACTGAAAAAAGTAACGCTGTTAGTAACGCCGTTACTTGTAACGCCGTTATTCCCATCACTGGTCACAATACACTGTGCCAAGACATACCAACATTCTGACCAATAGCTCTTTGGGAATCACCTTTTTGGTGAGAAACACAGTATTGTGTATGCCTGTCAGACTCGAGGAGCAAATGATGTGTTTGCAACAGCCTGCCAGTGACTAAGTGCCTAAATATACTGTTATTTAAAACTGTCTATTTGCTAAGTTATCTGTCATGTGCAGACACAACACCGGTCAGTCTATGAGTAGGATGTCCTTTTTATGTTTGAGTGATTCATGGGCTAGTGTTACAAGTGGCCTGACCAAAAAAAAGATTATATCGGCATGATGAATTTTAGAGTCTGCAGGTATTTCTTCCCAAGAGCTGACGAGGTAGGATAACCTGTATTGAGCTTGAAATGGGAAATCGAGGCCAAATAAGCTCATTGCGCTAATTGCTTCAAGAGTGCGTAATAGCTGAAGATGATTCAGCTGAGTATATAAACATTTTTATCTGCTCGATCTTCTCTGCTCACTCATCGGGGAAAGGCTCAGAAACATTTTAATAAGCAAATCAACCTTTAACGATAAAATGAGTGGATGGAAGAATAAATATTTTTAGGTTATTCAGACTGACATTAATATACAACTTTGCTTATACTACTTTACATTATGCCCTGGAATTTTATTTTGCCACCTTGGTTGATAACAGAGAAGTCGGAAATCAAAGAAACTCACGCATAAATGAGGCAGATAATGCTCTCCTGTTGTGACCTTTGGATTCAGTAAATCAAACAGAAATGCTGTGAGCAGCCAGCTCAAAAAAATCAAACAATTTCATATTGGCTTCCAAGAATAAATATGTATTCGCTCGGGCCAAGCTGAGACCCAGGGAGCATGTCTGACACAGGGTGCTTTGCGCTGATTTATTGACAAAAATATCAAACACTGAGTGATGGAGGCACACTGAGAACATGACCCGAGGAGCAATGAGCTGCAAAAACAAATAGAAACGTAAAGAACTATCTACTTTGTAGACAAACTGCGTTCCAAGCTGTGAATTTCTATTCTTGTTCAAATGTGCTGCCTGGGTAATTTTTCTCCCTTTCCTCAAGACTGGCCGATGGAAAACATGATAAATAATCAATCCCACTGGTCGCATGTTGAGGCAGGTCTGCAGAGCTAAGGAAAGCCTATGGAAATGTGGTTGTACATAATGATTGGAGCGGGAGCAGGGAGGAAAGAAAGAGGAAGCATGTGATAATCGACATGAAAATGAAATCGAAAAAATATAGTCACTCTGTGAAATAAACAGCACTTCGGTCAGATTTACTTTTTAGCATCTAGAATGTTCTTCTTGATAGAAACAGACAATTTGATACTCAAACCAGTGTGCTTTGACTTTCAAATATCTCGCACTTTGTTTTTGATGTGGTATAATATGAAGGACATGTATTAACAATCCATTGCTGGTTTCTTGGAATACTAATTTTCCAAGGAGAATGGACAGCTCTTCTAAGATACAATCTTTTTGTGCCTTCAGGGCTACAACAGCTTGTCACTGAAGAACTGCTGTTATGCCCTTGGCAGGAGTTACTTGTAAGTATTGGCTTGTGGTTTGTACCTTAAACAGTACAAAAATGGACCATTAAAAAAAGGTGCAAAGCTTCTATAGTATTATTATTATTTGTAGTAGTGTTAGCAGTAGTAGTATCATAGGAGTGGACAAAGACCCAGGGAGAATTTGAACCCAGGACTTTCCAAAGGCAACACAAGACAGATACATACACAACGTATTGAATGCGTTTCCTGTTATATTAAGAAGGAAATAGTGAAATGAGAAAAATAAAAGAGTAGACTTAATATCTTTTTTTATATTTCACTGAACACTGCGTGAAAAGCTAAATCAGACTGAGGAAATGCGCTAGAAGAAAATGCACCAGTATGTCTTTTTTGGGATCTACATTTTGAACTTCGAAAGTACAAATAATCACGTTGAGGACCTTGAGGAAGGTTTCCAGTCGAGTAAGTTAATTGCGTTTTCATTTTCTATTTATAACCATAGGGATGTATAACTGACATGTTTTTAATTTCTTATTTTATTTTCTAATTAAAATGTAAACATTAAAATGAGTGAACTGTGTCCATACTTTTTTTTTCTTCAAATCTACTGGCAGCTAGTTTAAGTATAAAATACTGTTTTCATGGAGAGAACTTATCTAAATGAATTCCCTTCAAACCTGTAAGGTTCGTCGTAGGCAGTTTCATTCTGTAAAGAAACTAGCTGAAGTACAGTGTGCCATGAATACTGCTACTGAACCTATTAAAGGCAATAAATTTACAATTTTCACAGTTCTCCAATGAAGCCAAATGTAAGAAATTTATGCTACATTTCCCTCAATCAATTCAATCGATTACCAAATTTCACCATTATTAAACTGAGAGAAACCAAGTGAGACTTCTACTGCCACAAAAATCCATTTAACAATAAACACGTGCATTGGGTTAAGACTATGAAAGGCCTCAACAAAGAGCATTTCAAATTGTTTTTTAATGGTTAAAGCCATCTTAAAGTTGATCCCGAGAAGTATTAAATTTGCGGTGGTGAGTTGTTAAGTTGTTGATGTAAGGTTATTTAGTATTGAAAAGCATGAGCCCACTAACTAAGGAAGAATATTTTGAAGCATGTATAAATGGGAATCCTACAGTCTTGTGCCTGTAGGTGGGGTCTTTGGGGTTAGCTTACAACCCACCAATTAAAATTTCCACAGATGAAGAGACCGCTTTTTGTGATGCTGTGTGCATGAGTGACGTTAGTAATAACAAGGACAATAATAAAAAAGGAAATGACCTTTCGAGAAAGCCCTCCACATGTGAAGCTTTCACTTGTAGCACATATGTCATTTCTAGTGAAAAAGCAGGCAGAGCAGTCACAATTGTCTGCAAATTCTAAAAGTCCTTGATTTAAAAGGGGAAAGGGAAAAAGTAGGCTCTAGTTTTAAGCCAAGGGCCATGTTTTTTTTCCCCTCTGGGAAAAAGAACAATCTCGAGCTGCATGAATCACAGACACGTCTCACACTATTGAAATACAACAAGTGCCCTTGTACCTATCACCGTGCTGATTAAAACTCATCATCTTTATTTTTACATGACCAAAACTGTAAACTACAGGGTGAATAAAAAGTCTTATTACACAATGAGCGCTACTGCTGTAAAACCTTTTCAGCAACAGAAGGCAAATTATGCTGCATCCCTTTTAATCATAGCTGGTCTTTCAGAGATGGTGCCACACTTTGTAAAACCAGCCATGATGAAACAGCCATAATATATATTATAAAGGATTGTGGTGAAGCCCCTCATGGTATCAGCTGTTATGAAGAAAACTGTTTTAGCTCCCGCATATAAGCCAAATGTCTTCTGATTGGCTGTTTTTCACAAACAAAAGGTTTGAACTACAGGTGGGTGCTCTGTGCTCACAGACAGAGCCGTGTGCTCTACATGACCTTCTCAGAAATAGTTCTAATATATATGATTGACATCACAGAGAGTAACGAGCACAGCTTGGGGGCAGAGCACTCATTGGTCTGTTGGAATTACACATACAATAACCTCATTATTTAATATTTTAGGCCTGTTTTAATATGAGCATCTTTCACTGTAAAAGTATAAAGATGACAGAAAGTAAGGAAAAGGAGAACAGGTCTCCTTTAATAACACCTGTAATAGTAAAAAAAATACAGAATAAAATCCAATGTATATCGACCTGTAAGACAATCTAAACAAACTAAACAAGCATGAAAACTACTCAGACTGCTTGAATGACAATGAGATCAAATCAGGGTTCAAAACTCGAACCAACAATAATCAAAAAGTTCAAATATGAGAATAACAGTAAAAGCTAAACAGGAACCCAAACTCAAATAAATTTACAAAGAATTGCAAAAATTACCACAACACAACAGGACCACGATACTAGGAGCTGGCTACTGAGATTTACTATATATTAGGTCTGCTACAAACGATTATTTTGATAGTCGACTAGTCACCAATTATTTTTGCGATTAGTTGACTAATCAGATCATCATCCATTGGACGTAAAACGTACAGCTTATTGCACCAGCAGCATCTGCTCTTATATAACTATCATTAGCTTACAGCTTTAAGTGTTTAAGGTATGTGCTAACTAAAAATAAAGACAAGATGATAGTTTGTTAAATTTTAATGAAATCTGCAGGTTGTTTCAGTGAAGTTTAATAAACTCCTTGCTATCTAAAATATAACAGGACACTGGCGTATATTCTCGAGCATCTCACACTTCTGATAATCAGCTGTCTGTTTGACGTTTATTCAGCTGTGTAAAAACTATAACTTTAATCTCAGCCAAACCGATTTACTCAGGAACAAATAAAATACTGAAAAAAGCCAAACAATAACATTTTTAAGTTATTTAAGTGACTTATATATGTTTAACCTGAGTAGCGAAAGACGGCGGTGGGTTTGAAAATGATTTGCCGGGGACAACTGCGCTGGGCCGCGCTATGAATTCTGGGACGCTGCTTCTTCTTCTTCCGGGTTTAACGGGAGCTGGCATCCTTGTACATGCAGTGCTGCCATCTTCTGTTTCAGTCCGTTATTACACTCTTAAAGACTACTACTTATTCCTGCGTCTTTTGGGATCTTACAAAGCTTCAAATGACGCGTCGACTATTAAATTAGTTGTCGACAATTTTAGTCGACGTAATCGTGGCAGCCCTATTATATATTAATTTATTCATATTTATAAAGGATAAATGTTAAATCATACTATTTCTCCATACATTATTCTATTTGGTTAAACTGCCAACTTACTTCAATTTTCAAATATCATATTTCTTTTTTATAAAGGTAACAGCACTATAAACATTTTCCCTTTAATAAAGAGGCCGACTAACAGTTGGTAATGCAGCCTCATTGTGACATACAGGAAAGCTTCTGTTCCTCTGATGGCCAATTTTAATGCATTATTACCAAATTTATGACCTCAGAGCTCCAAGTTTAGAATACAATTAAAAATTCAACTTACTGCCAAACCTTTTGTTATTTCAAAGCCTCACTTGATGTTAAGGTGTTGTAAGCCACTGAAGCTGTGGTGGCTTTAGGAGGCAAGGCACTAACACGAAATTGAAGCCATTAAGTTAATTATACAGCGTGAGACTGACAAGCCTTTTGGACAGTGTTTTACAGAAAAGACATGCTTTCAATTTCAAGTCGGATGATGTGTGGGTATGCTGAACAATGGCCCAAAGACGGATACACCCAGTGTGCCAATGCTGCTTTTTATTCCCATCAAAAAAACAGAAGGATCCAAAATACTCCAATATTATGTGATTAAGATAACATCATATTGTCAACAGTGGGAGCTGCACTTAGGCGCAGCTCAAAAGTGTGTAAGGAAAGTGATTTTCAGTGATTGTTGACAACTGTTAAACTGCTGTGAAGTTTCCTGGGAAACAAGTTGTCTGCCCTTATTGTAGCCTGTCTACCAGTTATCTTGCCATCACTACATGACCTTTCATGTCCCTTTCTTTTACGCCCAGCGTTTAATGAAAGCAGACCTCATACTGTGCTTGAACTCTTGCTTGGTTCATCCTGTGTGGATTAGCTTCTGCTGAGGCTGGGTGCAACAGAAAACGGGTTCTTTTAGCTCACAGGTGTCGCCTCAGACCTTCAATCATGACACGGCGCGGCCTGTCATGTCGCCTGAGGTGGCGTTTCACTGAAAGATGGAGTCAGATTGTTTTTCTCTTTGGAAAAAGTCCCAACAGGATCTCTGTTCTACTTTTTTTCCCCGGCTTTGAAGAGCTGTAAAACTGCGGCGACATCGGACGCTTTGAAGTTTCAAACAGCTAAATCATACAGTGCTCTCCTTCCTGTGCATTGCAAAACTGATAAGGCTCGGTGTCATGGCCTCCTCGGTACAGGCAGCAAACGGCAGCAGAGTCAGCAGAAAACCAACATCCATATCCGAGGGAATAAGGTGTCTAGCTAAAAAAAACACATTCTTTGACCAACGAGGAAGTTTTATGCAACACTGATTCCAAAGTCCCCTTGAGCCGAGGCATAAATAACAATCGGTACTGGAAATTAATGCCTTCAGTGGGTTGTGCAGCGGTGCTTATAATACCCTACCTCTCACTGTCCTTCAGGTGCATCCCCCCCTCTCTCCACCAGGAGATTGTGGCCCTGGGAGAAGCGTGGGGGCGACACTCTAACACCACCTCACCCCCCCTCTGGATCACCGTGGACTTCTTCACGGGGCGCCGGGTGAAGTCAGGCGGCGAGGCTGAGGAAGAGACCCGTGTTGATGCCGTTTGTCTCGCTTTGTCAAGGTGCAACAGCTGTGCATCAGCCAAAATGTCAAGAGCATCACCAGCAATTACGGAAATTATATGTCACCACCAGACTGGCTCATTGTTGGAAATAATTATGGAAATGAATGTGCAAGGCTGCGGCTCAGTGAGGTGCTAGTTTCGCTGGTTTTTACTTATTTATTCACTTTCAAATAATAATTCCAGTGACAGCAAGATGTACAGACAGCATATCTTTGCCTTGCCTCTTGTTCAGTCCGTTGTAAATGAAACAGGGCAAACACGACTGCTTACCTACAACCTTGAGCTCAGCGCTGGCATACACAGATCCATGCTCATTCTCTGCCACACACTGATACATCCCAGAGTCTGACAGACTGATCTTGGGTATGGTCAGTCTGCCAGCTTCCAAATGGATCCTCTCCTGAATAATAAAAAAAATTGAAAGAAAATGTCAATTATCCTTTTTAATAATTTTGAAACCTGCAGTACTTGTACTCACTCGCACATCTTACCTCTGCTTTTAGTGACTGACCATTCTTCAACCATCTGTACGTAGGCATAGGTTTGCCAATGGCTTTACATTCCCACTGCAGGTTAGCATCGATGGCCATATGGGCATCTTTCAGTGTCTGGACCCACTGTAGATGTTCAGCACCTGCAGAAAGACAAATGGTTATGAATATATCCTATAAATTCAAAGATTAATTGCATATATTCGTAAAAGTGTCGCTCTACAAAAATCAATCCTGATGTGACAAATGTGGTAATTTCCCAATGAAACTCAGGAATTAAGAGTAAGAGATTTTAAATGAAGAAAAATCTCAAAATCCAGTTTGATTCCTCTTTCTAAGTCATTCACGTGATTGTGGTGAAGGAGAAGGCATACTAGACCAGAGTTCACACTTCTGGTCTTTTCTGGTCTCTTCTAGGCACGAATTAGTGACTTGACTTCATTAGTGACTTGACATGTTGCTGCTGGCAACAGATAAAGAGTGGCAAGTAAAAGAAAAGGTAGTATTACCTAAGCTGTCTTTGGGTGATTGTAGACTTGACATGCTGCCACAGGTTTGGACCATTTGCAGAGGTTTTACTGTGCCTACTGACAGCTCTGCCATTACAGCATAATCGGTGAAAGATGACACCTCTGTACGAAGAGAGCAGCTCTCTCTGTCATATAGGACCTAATCTTTCTTATATTATATAGTGTATGGCACTGATTCTCTTTGCTAACCCACAGTAAAGGGTTTCAAGTTATGTACAACATGGCCAATCAGTGGAATCATTAATGTAACCAATCTGAAAAACCCAGAAAGAGATGAACTTAACTTTGTAATGACTGTGCGAATGATTGTATACATTAGATTGTATAATCCAATTAGATATATAAGATGAGCTACATAGAGATAAGAAATGAATAAGAATTTGCTTCCTTTGTAGGTCGACTGGGAAATGGTCAACATTATTTAGCATGTGAATATGATCTTTCTTTGATTTCATGCTCATCTGTTTTGCTATTTGCATTAACACTTGTTGCCCATAAGTCCAAAATAATGATTTTATTGATTGATTTATATAAATATAAAACAATACTATTCTAGCCAATACCAGAATAGGTATACCTACAGCAAGTGTGTGTTTTTATAATATTATACTTGTAGATTTGATCATTATGAACTGATCACTGAAAGTTTAATTTGATTTGTGTCTTTTCACTTTCACTCTCAGTCTGGTTGGGATTTAGTACTAACACTACTTAGTAGGGGTTAGGCACTACATTGGTTTTCAGAAAAGATTGTGGTTTAGTTTACGATATCTGTATTTACTACATTAACCCAGCACATTAAAAATGGCTCTTTAGCAGCATGTTCAAATACAATTCATTTACATTTGTAATTGGATGGAGACCTCTTTGTGCTGTTGCCATAACCTTGTGTATCTCTGAAACAGGTAATATTTGGCATCATAGGCGTGAACCAGCTGTTCATGCAGGGCTTGTCTGAGCTTCAAGTCATACTTTCAGCGTCAGATGTGCAGTATTTAGTTACTTTTAACTTTAAGAAGCCTTAAGCTCTTGCTCACTACTATTTTTAAGTACTGGTTAAAAACTTCCTTCTTTACACTTAACTTTACGCTCTAGTTACTTCTACTTTTGACCCTCAGATTTCTTTTAAATTAAAAAAAAAAACTCTATTGAATTTGTTCTTTTTATGTTTTAATGTGATACTGTTTCAATGTCATCTCCATCTCCTTTTGAATTCATACTGTGAAGCACTTTGAATTGCATTCATGTGAAATGTGTTGCATAAACAAATCTGCCCGGCGTTACTGCTGCTTTGTGTCAACAGCCATTCACGGCTTAATCTTTAGCACTACTGATGTCATAACCAGACACCTCAGAATCCACGCTGCGTGTACACAAGGTCTGCATAAAACAAAGGATCCTGAATCTAGTTCAGACACTGATATCCATCTTTCCTACTTTCTTATCTGCACATAAGGCAGACAGGAGCAGGTGAGACACCGACTCCTCTCTCTGCTTTTAGAAGTCGACTGTGAATATTCGCAGATGGCAGGGATTTCCCGAGATCTACAAATGACCCCTCTAAATATTTGAATTTGACAGTCAGATTCAGAGATGGTAAATTTGTCCTGAGATACTGGGAATCATATTTTCTAATTTGAAAATATTTATTACACTGCAGACAATTTAGACTCCAACAATAAGGACACATGACTTCAAATTATCATGCTTATTATCCTTCCTTTAGAACAAACATTAGAAAAAATAATGCTTGAATAAAGGGCTGTTTTCCAATAATTATAGCTCTGACTAAAGGTCTAAATATTACTGGAAAAGAAAAAAAGGGTTATTAGTAGACTCCGATAAGAAAGAAGCAAAATGTTCTTCCTTCCTTACTGTGGAATATAAGTTGCCCTCTGGCAACATTTCGTCCTCTGCTGTTTTCGGCTACACACTCGTACACGCCGGCATCCTCTGGGCGAAAATATGGAATCTCCAGAACCCCGCTGGAGTGGTTGATTTTAATCTTGCCAGGGAGTGGATTTCCATCAGCTCTTCTCCATGAGATGGAAGGCACAGGGCTGCGGAGGTCAAACACAAAGAGGTCACGCAGGCCACATTCTCCTGCTTCACCATGACCGGAAAGACTGCTGCTGGCGTGTTTGATAGTAATTGAGGACGCTGCTCTGCAAATATTCCAGTGGACTGTGTTGTGCCACTTACTTTCCTAAGGCAAAGCATTCCAGTTTCACTGACGATCCTTTGGAGACATGAAGGGTGTCAGGAAACTGAACCTCGATCTTTGGCTCGTATTCGCCCATCACCACTGCGCAAGGCATGAAAGGAAAATCATATCATTTAAAACACAAAAGAAGGGCAAGAGCTGTGGCGCAGGTGACAACTAGTTCACTCAAGTGATTTATCTCATAGACTGATAACCACAAGGCAGACTGGTGATGGTGATGCTCACCGTCCCTCCGTACCACCACTGGGGTTGGAGAGCTGAACACTGTTGAGTTGGTCATCATGTTTCTCACTGCGCATGTGTAGTTCCCCGCATCCGATGCTTCAACTTTGGCTATGTACAAGTTTCCCGTCTTCTGAGAAATGAAACGACGAGCATCCTGCCGCAGGAAGCTGCGCTGTCCATTGAAAACCCATGAATATTTGATCTCTGGAATAATGGGAACAGGACATGAAATGCAGATAGTGAGGCACAAAAGAAATAAACTTTCCCGTCACATTTCCAAAATTGTGGAATTAATGCAAGACCATTAATGCCTAACACATACATAGATAATTTAAGGACAAAAGTACAGGCCCACCCACACATTACACTTACAGTATGGGAGCTGCTCGGCCATGGACACCCACGCTACAAAGTTTGGGTGCTGATATTAATGCCAGAGGAGATTTGGAGTTCTGCACTTATTGAGTCAGCATGGGATTGGCCACTTTTAACCCTTTAAGACCTACCATAGAACCAAGTCCGCCAGATCTTATATTATATTTTTACATGCTGTAGTGCCAGTTTTGGGAGCTATACATCAATACAACCATTATAGCCCAAATTGTAATAATATGTCTGCATTAAGCGCATAGTAATTACATAAATTGCAAAAAAGTGCAATAAGCTACAAAAAAATTGAAAATCGTTTTTGTTTTTTTTAACATATATTTCTAGTTAGAGAAATTTAAGAGGCTTATCCCTCAAAACTGTAAATACAAAAAAGTTGCACAAAATAGTTTCCCACCACAGGAAATTTTTTTTAAGTGACTTCATAGTTTTATTTTTGAAATACACCAATTTGTATATACTGCAGGAAAAACAAAAATAAATATTGTAATGCAAATTTGCAAAAGAGCAGCATATGCATCAAAATAAACTATTTCCAGCAGTGCAATTTGAGTTCTAAGCATCCCAGAAACAACACAGAAAGTCATAAAGTCAAACATAACTTTTAAAAACACCAGTATAGGCTCATGAGGCCCTGATGGTAAAAAACTACATTTCCGCGAAAATGACGTCACTTCCGGTTTCGGGCAGGTCATGGCGGACATGCGATAGTTCGCACTGACGTCTATTCTGACGTAGGAAGTGTTACGAACAGCTGATCGGATCGGCAAAGCCTGTTTCTTGAATATTATGTTTTTGTTGCTTTTTATGCAATTTTTGCAAAGCCATATGTGGAAGGAAACCGCAACCTAGGACAAGCTGATGGCATAAGATGTAAGTACAACTTCTCCGGTTTCATATGCAAAAAAAATTATTGCGCTAGCTTAGGTGGTTGCAGTGCTACCTGGATTTAAAAATAGTTACGCAAAATGGAGCGTGCCCGCTCCGACCGACTTTAAAGGGTTAAGCGCTTTAATAATTAATTATTAAAAGGTGTGGGCCGACACGGTCACTCTATGTAGTTTGAGAAATATATTTTATTTCTTTGTTGAACAATACAAGATGACTTTAAAGCACATAAGAGTTCAAAGTGTTTTTAGTTAAGCCAGGTTAAGATCAGCTGACCTTCTGCTCGGATGTCGATGCACAAACTTATGGTTGAGCATTTTTATAGTATACATGGTGAATTCAACTCCAACAACAATAAGTCATCAATAATGTTCTTTTTGAGAAAAAAATAGGAACTTTTTGTACATTTTTTATTTAATTTAATAAATAATTGAGCCATTTTTCTAAATAAATCATAAATTTGGGCGTTTATTTTGAGTCGCTCCCCCAACCAACAAATCTGCAGCTGAAATACTCCAGCGCCCACCTGACTATTTTTCTGCTTTTTAACTGAAAGTTTACAAAGTGTTATTTTTTAAAGCTTTGTGCCTTCACTAGGCTTGAAGCGACATGGGATTGGGTGCTGCGGAAAGGTTAGGTAACATGGGAAGCACTGAGAGATGGGCTAAGGTTGTGCTGACACATCCAGCAAAAGAATAGCCTCTCTGTTTTGACTCGGATCATTGAGTTGCTCAGCGAGGCTGTCATCACAGGGGACTCCAGCAGAAGAATGCAGGTTTGATAAAAGTTGAACCCAGCTCTGGGACTTTTTTTTGGCAATACTGGTCAACCCTCTAGCTATCAAAAATGTACAGAGTTGGTTAGAGCTCTATGTTATGTGTTATAAAAACACTGGAGGATCATATTTTATTCATTTTTTCATTTTTTGATTTGAACTCAGAGTTTTGGGTTATTTTGGATGGCTTCATTGTTCCTGCCTTATCTGTTGAGCATGTGGAATATGGCAACAACACTTGTGGTTATTAGTCTCTAACTTTATTAAAAATTATTCTACACTTCTGAAACAAATAAAAAACAAACACAGAAAGGACTGATAAACAGGCCAATGTATGAGTGCAAAGCGCAAAGAAAAGCGAAAGAGAGCTAAGAAGAGTGAGAAGCGTCTGCAGGGAATGCTGAATGAACTTTGCTATTAGTGCAGCCTGCCCGTATCAGATACATGACATTCTGCAGTCAGCCCTTTTGACTGGGCAGATGGTAAAGAAACAGAAAGGGGAAAAAAAAGTCCCACATGCTTTCCTTCAGGGAAAGCTGTGAATTAAAATCATTACAAGGGAAGTCAGGGCAGTAACTGACAGACCTTTCATGATTAGGGACTATCAGAGAGTGGGTCTGTTGAAGAGCTGCAGTCTCACAGCAACAGAGGACTTGCAGGCACATAATCTCATGTCCTCTGACAGAGTTTAACTCACAGAGCAGCTCCTTTTAGGCCACTTACCTATTGATTGCTCTGAAAAGCTTCAAATGTCTCCTTTTTTAATAAGGTGCATCAGTGTATTCCTCAAGTGGTGCATCAACAAGTATTAAAGAAGCTTTAACATTATGTAAAGGTGGAGGGGAAAAAACACTTTTTTGTTCCACTTTAAAAACACCTCCAGCTACTGTGGCGTTATCACATCGTACAAATCCCATCAAATGTTTCACTATGCTTCATTTAAGAGGAAAAATAAAGAAATTCAGGGTTTTTTTGTTGTTGTTTTTTTTTTGTAAACGGGAAGGGAGGGAATGCTGGAGGGCAAATTGCTAAAGTGTGGATTCCCGCGTGGCAGCAGGATTCAGTTGGAAACAGAGAGCGGAGAAAGGCTGGTATGCTGGCGTGAAATTGTGCTGGTGGGCATTGAATGGCTGCAGGAGTGTGGACCACTTTGAGGGTCTGCTAATCAGTAGCACACAGACACATGAGCCGACTCACTGCTGTGCCGCGGGATAAACGCTCCCGCGGTCGCACCAGCCACCGGCAGCCTCTATTACCCGACAGATAACCTGCCCACATCCAGCAAAAAAAGGAAAAAAATGACAGTCGGGGAAGTGGAGCACTGGAGACTTTATAGATGACAGCATGGTCACAGATCATATGGGCAAGAAAAGTGAGCTCAAGGTTAAGAAGTATGAGGCTATGAACTATAGATGAAGGCATGGGTCTGGGCAGGTAGAGCTGCGGCTGATCATAAAAAGTTCCCTGTCTGACAGATAAGGAGAAGTGAGTGGAAAACAGTATGTCACGGTTCTGAGGGAAGAGCTGCAGAAAGAGAAAGTGGGAAGACATAAAAACAAAGAAGACGCTGCAGTGTTACAGCGAGATAATAAGCAGCAGAGTAAGGGAACAATAAAGATTGCTGAGGCAAGCAGGAGTGTGAAAGCACAGCAGACAAAGAGTCAGGAAGGTGCGCTGTACCTCCGTAACGGGGCGGGGGTCCGCAGAGCAGAACAACAGCCTGACCCTCTCTCACCGACACCGTGTTCCTCGTCTTGCTGCTGAAGTTCTGCAGAACTGTTGAGCGCAAAACACATCAATAACTTTTCAGGGTCTGACAGCTGCAATAACTTATTTTACGTGCGGGCGACATCCGAGGGAAGGGCGTTTTAATCCCATACAACATTTCCCAGTTTGTTCATATCGCTTACAAGTCGAACCCAACAGCCCCCTGTTCATATCACGGCATGCGCTAGAGACCAGGCAGAGGGTACACCAAAATGCTCCTCTCCAATCGCGCGTTAGAGATTACTTTCACCTTTAATTAAATGCTGCTGTGCTGCGTGAGACAATAAGCAGTGGGGAGACATATCAATTCCAGCGTCAGAGAAATACCATCAAGTCCCGGGAGGGGAGCAAGCAAATATCAGCGGTTGTCAAACCAGAAATCAACTGATTAAAAGTCCCTCCAAATCAAGACGTGCAGGCTTCATTCCTCCATGCATTGCATCAGAGCTGCAGACTAGTGTGCAGCGGTAACACACTTACTGTAACTGCTGTCATCCGTGTAACACTACGTTTTGTTTTTTGTTGCATTTACTTTTGACATTTTCCAGGTTTAAAAAACAACAGAAAAAAATTGATGCTGTGCATTAATTAGGTTTTAAAAACCATTAAAGAAGGCAAACAAGAAATGCACTGTTTGACCAAAACAGGAAGTGTTAGACAAAAACAAGACTGGCAATCTCAGTAGCTAAACAAGTGAACAGCTCTTTTTCTGGCAATACTTTACCCTATCCAGTGGAAATATAGTAAGGCCACCAAGTTGTTTCTTTTTTGGTTGCTTCTTTTATGCTCAGTCACACTACAGAAAAAAAAAATGATGGAAAAATCAGTGCTTGCCTGGTGATTTTTCTGCATGTAGCTGCAGCGACCAACTGGTCAACCAGAAGTTGAGCTTACAACACCCTCAACCTCTGGACAATCACTTTCAATCACAAGGGGACACAGGTTGCAGGGTGTAAGGCAGCCTAGCTTCTAACAATCACGGTCCGACTGCAGTGAAACAGAGTCAGTCTGCGCTGATGAGCTCAACTCGTCTGCTACACATCTCTTTGCAACAGTTGAATCAACTCAGTTGTTTACCAACAGGCTTTAACAGCAAGGTTTTCGAGCAGCTATGCAGTCCTGTAGCAACTACATCGCTATTTGTTTCTAATATAAGAGGTAAGAGTTGCCATAAATCTGGTCGTGGCGTGGTCACCAACCACAGTTTTAATTAGTGAGTATGAGCCGCCTTCATCCAGTACTTTTGTTAAACTTCTTTGGGCATGTCTTACCTCTACAACAAAGTTCACACCCCACAATGTGGCGGGGCGTGGTCTGGATATAACTGCGGATGCCGTGCAGGTGCGTGCTCCTTCCCAGCACGGCATCCACAATCATGTCCCGTCTTAAAATCTGAACTGGTTCCTGTTTTGAGTGTTGTTGTTGCTGAGCTAGCTGAGCTAGGAAACTGCAGCCTTGTGTGTCTGTGAACAGCAACCGAGTGTGTAAATAAAAGTTAATGCTGAAAAGCATGTATGTGTCGTCAGGTCTGCCGTGGGTTCTTTATAGGGCTGGGCTATATCATACCGTTCACGGTAATACCGGTGTAATGTTGGGCAACGATGGGAAAATGAAATATCGCGATAGAATATGGGTAAAACACGCATGCGCAGTGCCTTTGTTTACATACGCACATGGCGGCGACGCAGAATGAGAAGAGCAAAAGGGGATTGTTGAATGAAACGGATGAACCAGAATTGGTTTGTAAAAATGCTGCAACTTCAGTGGTGGAGCTGGTTTAGCTTTCGTCCGTCAGATACACAACAAAGCACTATTTTTGGTAGAGCATGCTAGCGGGCCGTCGTTATTACCGTGTTGTTTGAAAAATACGGCACACTTAAAATCAATCCTTTGATTTTTCTGAAAATCGACAGTGCCCCTTATAATCCCGTGTGTATGAATTCTGGTTGTGTTTACTGACCTCGAAACGATTTTATGTCGTACACGGCGCTTGAAAATCCGTCAAATGTTTCAGTACAACTTTGCTAAACTACGAACCCGCACCGCTTGATTGATTGTCGGAGCATTACGGCTATCGTAGGCAGGCGCCTCGCGGAGTGATACGTACTGTGCTTCAACATAATATTACCATATTGTGTGTGTATAACCTCTTTTTAAGTTTTGTGGATATTATACATGGTTATGCTGAGGATATGTCGGCCAATTTCCACTGGAAATTCCTTTTGGTTAAACTGTCAGCAAGGAATTTGCATTTGCACTGTTAATTTTTTATATAACTTTAATGCACATAAAAACAGCTGCTTGTTTAAGTGAAAACACATTGATGTTTGTTTGTTTTTTGCACTAATAAAGTTGTGGAGTTGTAAAGTATTTTGTCTAGTGTCAATTATATCGTCAGTTATATCGTTATCGCAAATTTTCAAGTGTATATCGTGATAAATATTTTTGGTGATATCGCCCTGCTCTGGTTCTCTACACACAGTTTTTATCAGTGATTAACTATTAAAAAGCAACTTTGCAAACAAAGGCCAGAACAGTTACATCAGCAAACTTGAATTTGTTAACTTCACAGCTAATTCTTTTTTAATCTGACTCCGTTTCATTGGTCGTCCACGCTGGACCTGCAGAGGCTACACACCTTGTTAGCAGTGCACCACAACAGTTGGCTTATGAACATACTTTGAAGTTGGCAGATTAAACATGATGAACTTCTCATCAGAGAAGCTTCTGTGGGTCTGAAATAGCTGTTTAATTCAATTCAATTCAATTTTATTTATATAGCGCCAAATCACAACAAAAGTCGCCTCAAGGCGCTTCATAGATACAGAGAAAAACCCAACAATCATATGACCCCCTATGAGCAAGCACTTGGCAGCAGTGGGAAGGAAAAACTCCCTTTTAACAGGAAGAAACCTCCGGCAGAACCAGGCTCAGGGAGGGGCGGCCATCTGCTGCGACCGGTTTAATGACCACAAAGCTTACAATATGCTATATTGATAATATTGTACTGGATTTAAATATGTTTTATATGGAACATCACAACTATCATCTAACAAATTTACTAGCAAAGCATCAAGAGAGTATAAAAACTGGGATCAGATTTTAATATTTCTGAATATCTTACCATTCAAATAAGGAAAAACAGCCAAAATCAACTATTATCTCTGTCCAGTATCATGTTCTTGCCCAGAACAGAATACAGAATACTTCTGGGGTTTAGACTCTTGGCCTGACGAATAAAATATTGTGTTCTGAGATTTTTTCACCATCTCCTGACATTTTAAAGACCAAATAAATCAAATGATTAACCAGGGAAATTCTAATAGAGATAAATGGAATTACTCATCGGTCGCAGCCCCACTCTAACTGTTTTGCATTCCGTTGAGTCACACGTAATATCACACTGAGTCAAAGTGGGGTGGGAGAGTGGGATTTTTTTTTTCACTGCTGTGACAGTATATGCATATTTTTAAAAAAATCAGAATCAACTCACATGCAAACTGGACTTTTGCCTCCCTGCTGACGACAGTCCCGAATGTGTTGGTGGCAATGCACTGATACACTCCCCCGTGATTGATGACATGAGGGTTACTGATCAGCAGGTTCCCCTCTACAAGGCTGTAGTTTAGATCTGAGTCCGTGTTTATGTCTCTTCCATCTACCTTCCACCTGCACAGACAGACTGATGAAGACTGAGGCATTGGCACCATCAATGAAAAGTGACGCTGGCCAAGAACATGTAGCTTTCCTGCTTTTCCAGAAAGCATCGCACAAGGAGACCAACGACTAAACACAAATACTTGTAGTGAACGACTGCATTAAAATATAAATGGGTTCTGTAAATTTGATCCCACACGCTGTAGTCTCACTTTGTAGATAAACAAAAAGCTGTCAAACCACTCACCTATAACGCGGAGGTGGGTTCCCTTTTGCTTTGCAGTTAATAAACACCTGCTTATCATCAGTGCTCATTGGGAAAATACTGTCGCTAGGCTCCTGGGTGAAGACGGGACCATGGCGTGTATTCTCTGCAGAGAAAGAACAAAAAACAAGAAACATACAATGAGGAAAAAAAGCACTCATTGCTCAGAAAACTGTGTGTGAACTTAACACCTATTATAATTAGCTGCCAACATGGCTCCTTGAGCAGATCCTGCATTTAATAAACGCTCTCGTGCACATGTCATGAGGCAGATAATACATTATGATGAAAGAGCAATTAACCAAAGATAACCCTCAAGCATTTTGGCTAACTGACTGAGTTTTTCTTCCTCCTCTCCCGTCCTCATTCTTACACATCCACAGTTATGATCGTAAATCTGTGCAGCACATAAATACATTTGAGTAACACATGGCTGAAATGTTACTACTATCATTACTACTAATAATAATAATAAGAAGAACAAGAAGAAGAAGAAGAAGAAACAAAATGCATCATCATTAGTAATCTTTTCAGTGGTATATATGGTATGTATTTCACTGGTGCTACTTCTATGTGTCACAATGCTTTCAACAGTGTACTGTGAAAGGAAATAACATTTATTTAGGCGTATTTTCATATGCTTTAAAAAACATGTTACTTTATCTAGCAGCTTTACAGATTTCCTTTCCTTTTGATTTGAAATTTGATACTTGAAACATTCCAATTTGGTCTGATTTCATGAAAAGTGGACGAATAGTTTAGTGCCGAAAATTTAGCCGACAAAATGTATTTTAGCCATTCCTGGTCTCAAGCTGACAAAGTAGCATATCATAAAAATCAGAGTCGAACAACAATTTTAATCATCTTTTTCAGTTTAAGTGGCAGAAACTGGTACGCCACTCTATTCCTGGAAATCACTGGCTAGCTGGCTTCCTCCTAATGATATCACACACACTGTAAAAGATGGCAAACATTTCCCAAGCACAGCTGAAACTATGACTTCTGGCAAAGCAGCTTCTACAGTATTGAATCAATAGTCCAAATATAAACGAGAGTGTTGCGCTTGTGATTATTGCAAACATTTCTAACATGTTTTTGCTCCGTCTTTGGAGGCCGTTGAGTGCAGATTGATGGGAAAACTTCTTTTTATTAAAATGCCAAAAGACAACAATTACATGAAAGTACAGAAAAGCAAAACACAGAATCCAGTTTAAGCTGAATTACATGTCGAGAATAATTAGAAAGATGGACAAGTAGCCCAGCTGGCTAATTGAATTATGTTTTATTTCATCTTTGCTTTAATGCAAGCAGGATGACTTGGTTAAGATGTTTACACGAGAGCCGCAGTAATCAAAGTAGTGCCCCATTCTGCTTATAATCTAATTAGACGAGCGCATGCAAAGCTGTATACATGTTGTCTGAGCATGCATGTCTGCTCTGTGAAGCTTGTTGTTTTGGTTTCCTCCAGCCAAACTATCAATACACAGGAGTAATTAACTGATATTGCACTAATTAGTCCCGTGAAATCTATCGTTTCTTTAGCAGATGCACGGCCACACTGTGGCACTCGCCCTCCCTTTCCTCCGACCACGTGTGTCCTATGCCCAAGCTGCACAGCAGCGCTGCTCCGGGGGAAATAAAAATTGTCCATTTGTCTTCTGGTGCACTTGAAAGGATGAGGTGCTTTTCTTTTATAATACAGTCTTTAACCTTGACTAGGACAAAACGCGCTCCCTCCCACACCATCATCACCATCATTCTAATGAGAGTGGGAGTCTTTGCCTCTGGTAAGGGCCTTGTTTCCCCAACCTCTGAGGGAGGTGCTTCATTTTTTTACCCTGTTTGCGGTGTCCTTTAAATTAAACAAATTAATGAACCTTTAACAGCGGGGCTATTTCACCTGGGAAACGGTTGGGTTGGTTTGAGTTTGTGCTCGCGAACAGACCTGCCCTGAGAACACGCCAACTGGACTGACCACCAGCACACACGAACACACACATACAAATTAACCTTAATTAGATTTCCTGGGAATGCAAGTGAATGTGCGCTCCGTAGTGAGCGTATGTATGTAGAGTATAGCGTGCAAAGACGTGTGCATAACCCTCTATTCTCTGCTCTGTGACTGCAGACTACATTATGCGCCTCGGTGAAAATGCTGACTTGAGTCGAGGCTCTAAATCAATGGGAATGCAAGCATAAATAACAATACAACAGACCCCACTCCATATGCTGTATAAATTTAAATGTATTTTTTGATGCCTTGTAAACGGTTGGCTTGAGTTGAGTATACAGTATATTCTTCAAATGTGACTGTCAACACTAAATCTCTACGCTGCGCAGGTTGCCATGTTCAGAGCTCTTAGTGAGATTTTAATGCCTTAGGAAAATAAAGTCTAACGCTCATCTGCTTTTCTCAAAGAGCATCTCAGCACACTGCGAACCTGGGCTGCTGGGGAAGAGGCACAGAATAATTGAGTGTTGAGGAAAGAGTTAGTATGGATTTTACAGTGCTCTGCCACAATTCATGGAAGTGGCAGCAGCTGGACATAAAGCAAGAAAATTGCATAATAAAACAGCGAGGCATAAAAAGACAAGAGACAGTGAGTCCCACACCGGATGCAAGTCTCTTTTCAAATGTTGGTCTTAACAATGATTCACATCATGAGTCGGAGGTGCTCTGAAAGGAAAATATGAACTCTGATTGTGGCTTAGCGCTATTATCAAAATTTCGATATTGTGATGCACAAATGTTTTACTATTTCCTACTAAACAGTCTAAACACTGATTTTAATGAACAAATTGGATCAAATTGGTGGATTTTACCCACAAGCAAAACTAATAGAGTGATTTTTGGTTTCTATCTTTCGGTTTGATGTGCAATAGTAACATAAACAGGCATTAAGTAAAGGGAAGCCCTTCCTTGCTCGAGATCCACTGTATTCATATTAGGTGTGTGTTATAAAAAGGCGACTTCAATTGGCATCTCACCAGCAAGGCACTCTTTGAGTGACAGAAGGATTAACAGTTCCCATGGCAACAACATCTTCATTTTCCAAGGTCAAAGATTCTCCTTCTTCCCATCCAGTTGCCAGAGAGTGCAGAATATTTCCTGGGCAAACGCTCCTCCGTTTGGCTCTGAAAGAGATGGAAGGTAAATGTGTTGCTGTGAAGATGAGGAGATGCAGTCTACATCGAGCCTGCTGGGGAAGAGAAAAAAAATAATAAAAAGATGGAACTTGTGGAAAACCGGTGGGCCATTAATAATTCATTCAACCAAATAAGCAGAGCCAAAATCCCATGCCGAAAGGCCAGCTAGCAGTCGATGGGGGAGCTGATATTTGGTGTACACACTGCTACACTATCTCCAAGAGAAAGTCAAGCAGAAAAAACCCCAAAATGTACAATATGTGTGGTAAGTTTATCACACTGATGAATGGAAACAAACTTTTGACATTAACTTAGAATTAATAAGCAAATTTTTAATTGTTTGGGAGTCTGTCGAGTCGGATTATATGTAATAAAGAGGTAATAACACATATAGCTGCTTTTGAGTAGCTTTATTGTTCAACATATTGTATCTAGACATAACATCTGCCCTGTTTTTAAAATGATCAGTGGCTCAAATAAGAGTCACACAGAAATACCAGCTGATTTTTGCAGTTCCAAGGAGCATTTTAGTTTATTATTATTTAGCTCCCACAACCTATTTTGTCACGCGTACCTTATTCATTAGTGGCTTCTTGCAAACACAAGTGGAAGGAGTTCTCAGGTAGCAGCTATAGCGGGGGCACAAGCGTTTTAGAGCTGATTAGCCAAATATTTACCTCAGGAGACGGTGGTCTTGAATTTGTCAAATGAAGCGAACTTGTAATGAATGCTAATGTTGCTTCATATGTAATTAGGCATGTGTTTGTTTACAAGTTAAACATAACAACTAAATGTTAATAATATGCCAGTTTTGTGTTTACAGCTTGTTTTTCCTTGCAATGTAAATGTGTGGACACGGTAGACTAATGATTTAAAGCTGTGTAAACAGAGCCTGACATCTTTGTGACATGCTATTAGCGCCTGTGTTGAAAGAAAAAGGAAATATATAGTATAACTGCTATAAGGGTACATGAGTTTATGCTATTTTGTTGCATTATTGTCATTAGTTTAGTTTTACACACTTTATATATATTTGAAAAGAGTTTTGTGCATGTGTGAAGCTTCTACGGTTTTAAAAGTTGCAGTCTTTTTCTTTTATTTCATTTTATTCTATATTATATTTGGACAAAAGACGTGAAAGCTTCAGTGCTTCAGTCAAAAAGTAGTGCTTTGGGGTCATGTGAATAAAACAGTAAGGACAGTGCTGTCATGTATATAGGCTACTTTTCTTACATTTTGAAACAAACACATAATACTATTTTAAATACTGAAAACAGGGGAATGAATTCTTCTCTGATTTATAGAACAAATTTATAGATTGGCAGATTTATAGATCAAATATTCAGAGTGAACATCTGTGCAAACTATGTGCTTGGAAAGAGTTGGTCATGCTGAATCTTAGCCTGTGTGTGACCGCAGTACGTGTTTAAATCTGACTGAGTTATGACTTGGAAATGAAGTTCAACCACTGATGCAAATTGCAACACTCGGTTACCGAGCTTCTATTTGTCTGCATGAGCCTCTGTGTTACACATGGCTGTGTTGATCATGATTCAAATCAGCAGGTCAGACTAAAATAACAAACGTGACGTTTTGGATCACTGTCAGGAGGCTGCCTGTTCAACTTGCTAACTATATTTGACTCTCCGTTCATGGAAAGCAAAGCAGAATCCACAAAGCTGACACAGCATTTACATAACATGCACCTAAAAATGTACCAAATCGAACTCTGACCCCAAACATTATTAGACCGCCTGCCGTATGATAAGAGATACGGATGTGTTAACCCCCCCCAAGATTTATTAAGTACATGTTTACCACATATTTTGCCTTCAAGAAAGTTTTACATTGTACTGACTAATGTTTAACACACCGTTTTAACTTATAAAAGATTAACTTGTATGTAAAATATAAAAACAAAAGTCAATTAAAAAGAGTCAGAAAACCTGCAGAGTTCTTTTTTCCAGGTATAAGTATTTGCTCATTTTGTACTCTGCAGTGAAGAATGGCCCCAAACTCCTCTTGAACCTGCAGTCTTGCTCTGCAGCTGCTTTAAATGCTTGTTTGACGTTGCTGCCAAAGGATTTTTAACCAGTTACTAAAAGTGGGGTTTTTCAGCAGCAAAGGGAATGTTTAAATGCTCTGTAAAAAAAGAAAAACTAAAAGAAGAAGAAAAAGCCTAACAAAACCCCCAAAATATCAAATGAGCATATTTTAACACATTTGGACTAAAGTTCAGGCAACTTGAAGTTTCCTGTTACGATGCAATCTACCTCAGATGGGATGTATTACCGCCTTGAGTATAAACACTATACCCTCCTAGTTTCAAACAGATCTTTTCCTATAGAAGGGAAATGCCATAACCACTCGAATCAAGGTTCTTCATGTTGCTACAGCTGTATTTATAAACCACCGTCAAATAAGAAAGTTCAACTACTGAGCTTCAACTGCTTCAAAAAACGAATTAAAATGAACTGTATTATTGTCAGACAACAAGTAAAATGAAAATGCATGACTGAGTGATCAAGCCTGTGGCAAAAAAAACTCTTTTTCTTTTTTTACTTTCCCTCTAAACAATATAATATTGAGGTGTCAACAAACAGCAATCGAGGTATTAAATGTGGTTTTGGAGAATTATTACATCCCTAATATCCAGCGTTTGATACATTTCCAGTGATTAAACAAAATGTCAGTGTTGTATAACAATGTCACAAAGGCAAAGAGGGAACGCATACTGAAAGCTAAGCTGTGTTTGTATGCGTACAACACTAACTACAGTGAACAAGAACAGTTAAAACTTGTACATTCACCTTAGTTTTACTGGCGATCAGATTGACTGAGTGCTGCTCAGACAAGTGCAAACCACATACACTCATGATGAGCACATGGATGATAGTGTTATCTGCAGGGTTTCCTCGAGGGTAACTTAGCCTCTTGCAGTCTTCTTCTTTAGTAGTCTTCTGTGTAACTCAAAAATCCCTGCTACACAGCTTTGAGAAAGTCTACTACTGTAAGGTGAAATTTGTTAGACTGGCAAGGTTGTTGTAAATTTCTGAGATAAATTTGAAAACCTTACTTGAATCAACGATTGCTAGCTGCAGTTAATCAAGACAAAAAAAAACCCAAACAAACAAAAAAAAAAAAAGGTGCTAAAACAGATAATGTCCCCAACCACAACTTCACCTATTCCTTTTCTTTTTATTTCATCTCAATTCTTCTAATAATTTGGTCCGGACAGATGAATGTAAGAAAAACGCAAATCAAAATCATGACTAGAAGAAGGGAAAATGGACGTGTAGGGAGGAAATGCGGTCAATTTTTTCTTCTCTCTATTATTTATTCTGAGAGAGCTCAGTAGTGTTCATCCAAGCTTCGTCTTGTCAGTCACCATCATTGATTTGGTTTCCACTTTTTTAACCTTCAGCCTTTTTGTTTGTCATCCTGCCCACAGCCTTGTCGTGAGTCTCAATCAAATACAGAAGGACTGATCAATAAAAGTTGTGGTTGATGTCTTTCCTTATGAGACTCACTAGATTGATGCCTTTCCTGTTGTGCAGAAATGCAATGAAGAAACTTTATCCATCTAACAACTGAAGCCAGTCTTTTGACCTACTTAGGCTTCTGAAGTGTGAAATGTTCCCTTCTTTCAATAAACTGCCTCGCGTTGTGCTATTCTCAGCCTACTTTAGAGTCTGAGGTAATTATATGTTGATTAAGGTGCTGGATGAAGAGATTCTAAATGAATGACACCAAGCTGCATATGGTAATTACAGTTAGATGCGAGGCTTTTATTTTGGCCCAGAAGACACTTTCAATCGACGTGAAATGTTTTCCAGACATTTTGTCAAAATGCCTATCTGTGATCAATGCTGCTATAGACCAGCACCTGTAAGTAATTCCTAATCAATATGTTTTAAAATTCAGACACACTTGCTAAGTGCCATGTGAGCAGAACTCAGAACAAGTCAAATTAGACTTGGATGAAAACACTGAAAAAGCAGATCTTTTGCTTCTTTGCTTTTCACTGACAGTTACTACCGTGCCTTTTAAAGTTCTTGCTTAGAGACTTTCAGAGATTTGAAAGCTCGTATAAGAAGATAAGAAGATCGTGCTGCACTCTTTGAGTTATAGCTTGTACACAGCAAATCCAGCATGTCCAAATTAACACTGTCAGATTTGATTTCAACACTTTTAAAGTGTCTATATGGGTCCACACCAGAGAGTGTTAATTTAACTCTTTTTGGAGAGTTGGTATGTTAACTCTGATTTAGTGTTAAACACCAAATCTCTCTGGAGTTGATAATTTAACACTTGGTGTTAAGAGTTTATATATTAACTCTCAAAGAGTATTTTAGTTTAACTACATAAGAGTTATCTTCTAATTAATTCTAAAAAACGGGAATTTTACTGTTCTGAACTTCTAGAAATTTCTTTTGGAAATAAACATTTACTAAAAAGACGCAATGGTTTTTGAAAAACATTTATTCTGAACTGTGCACCACAATTTCAAAACATTTTCTGAAAGATGTAACAGTGTACATGTTCTCACTTTCATTAGAATTTCGTTTATCAAAAGGTCTGACATAGGTGAGCTGGTAAATGCAAATAACAGCATTCTCATCACTTATTTCAATAAATACAAAATACAATATGCATGTCCTTCATTCATCACTTTGTGGAACTTCAGCGCACTTCTGCTCTCCCCCATATTCCATCTTCACAAGCATATCCTATGTGGAGATTGAAAACAAAATTAGTTGACACTAATTAATGGCACAAATCAATTGCAGCACAGTAAAAAAAGAAAAAAGGAATCCTTTGAGCCATTACTTGTGTAAAGTATTTTCCCAAAAGACAAGGACACAGACAACAGGTAATACTGAACTAAATGTAAAACCTCAACCTTTTTCATTTTTACCTAAACCGTGTGCACAAAACTCTGGAGGAATCTAAATGCTAACGTAGAACCCAGTCAGGACATCTGCTACTGCTGTTTGCTCGTTTTTTATGGGAGATCGTTTTCAGGCTTCAAGTAGCACCATTATACCAACATTTCACATTCTAGACATTGTTTTAAGTGTATTTGACCAAGAAATTTGACTGAAAATTCACATGCAAGCTTTTTTTCAAGGCTGTGGTATTTGCCCGCAAACAATACCTTTCAGCTAGCTAAAACAGAATATTATGCTATCAGCGAGCAACATGGCTAATGCCTTCCACACAGCTTTGTCTCAACTCCAAAGAGCCACAGAAGTAAAAGCTAATAACAATAATTGAAACAATCTTTGAAAACATGACTTACCAAGCATGGCAAACAACTCAAATATGTAGAGCAAAATGTTCTGAAACGGCTTCACTTCAGCTTCGATTGGAGCCGTGCTGGGGGCGGAGTCTGTGAATTTACTCTATTGGTGTCATAGCCCCTGTAGGAGTTCAGAGTTAAGAGGTCAAGAGTTAATGTTTCCATTGTAACACCTCCAGATTTGAAATAGAAACACTCATTTTTAACACTCGATTTTAACTACTATTATTTTACACCTCAGAGTTACATTAAAAGAATGTGACTCTACTTAGAGTAAAATTAACTCTAAGACTACTAACACCAAAACATTTAACACTTTTGAATTTGCTGTGTAGATAGGACTGCATTATCTATATTAATCCTCCCATCATTCATTTTAGCATGTGAGTCAAAGACAGACCATTTGCCAATATGAAGATATAAGATTAGGAATTAGAGTCGTTGGTATTTCATGGATTGTGAGGATATGAAACCATTAAAGCCAATAGGAGAGGTTGCCTAACAAGCCCCTGCAGCCTAAAGTCATTAGTAGACTTGCTCTGCTCGCTGACAGATGTAATTTATGTCAAGTCGTCCACTTTCACTTTTGGGATGATCAACTTTATTCTGTCCACTTGCAAACCCCCTCGTTTGTTCAGCATTCAAAGTCGGGCTCAAGGATTCTGGTCGCATTTAGCAGTAGACAGTAGCTATTTATGCGTAGTGCAGAGGCCCCAATCCCATAAGGTATATAAGTGAGGGAGCGGGCACTGTTCCCGTCTCAGACAGCACAAGTCTCTTTTAATGATGCATAGGTCCTTGGCATCCTCAGGGAGGATGTGTTTCTTGGTCACAGTCCAGAAATTTAAAGCAGTTGCTTGTGATCGCCATGATTAATTTATATACCCTAGAAAAAATACAATGGTAATAATTCTTGTGCCCAGTGGATGGTGGTCGCAGGTGTTGGAAATACCAAATGGGATGAGGCCAAGCTAATGGTGCCTGGAAGGGAAACTATCTGTCAAGGATAATCCCTAATACTGTAACACCCAGCATAGATAATGTCCTTTCCCCCACCTCTCTCCCCCCACTGCCCATGATATTGAGATAACGGTGCTAAAATGATTACAGGAGGAATGGGTACTGACACGGATAAATCTGTGTATCCAGAGTGAAGTTTTGCCTGGTTTAACATTTAGTGAAGATTACCTTTCCCACTCTGAAACAGCCAAACTAAGCTAAGCATAAAAGGGTGGGGGGATGCCCTGTGAACTCCAGTGAACCACGTTCCACTTCATTACACTCTGAGTAATTGGTTAAATATGTGACTACAGAAATTAACTTTGCCAGCCTTGCGAGAGGTAATTAAGGCATTTTTTTCCTCTTTTTTTGGAGCAGGGAGGACAACCAAGATAAACGCAACATTCAGCATCACACAGAGCCAGGTAAAGACAAAGTACCAACAGCCTGAAAACACATCCTCACTCCTTGATTGTTCAGTAATTATATGGTACGCTAATGCTCATATCAATATATGCCTTCACTGTAGAGCTGTCGCTTCAAAGTCTTTGTTTTATCTTATCCAAGCTGTAAATATCCACAAACCCACCTGATCTCAGATTATAGTCCATCTTAAATCCCATCAGCCACAAGGGAGCGTGAGCAGTGCTGCAGCTCAGGTGGCAGACTGTCACTCATTGTACAAGTGCATATTACAAACACTGAGTAGGAGAAGGAGAAGAATATTGAAAGCTAACACCCTGCCAGTTCAAGACAGACTTAGCAAACAGAACTGTACATGAAGTTAGGGCGTGGAAGGACCAGAAAGACCTCAGATGTGAGGTGAATACTTATAAATGCACAAGGAAAGAAGATACAGAAATCTCAGTTGTCTTTTGTCAACTTTTGCTTTTCATGCGGCAGGGTTAGGCCAGAATTTGTGATCAGTTGTATTGTTGGAAATGTTCCTACCAGTTTTCTGAAGCTGAAGGTTTCAGATAACCTTACAAAGAAGGACAGAACCATCCTTTAAGCAGTCATGTTTTCCTGAGTTGAATTTTTTTCTCTCCAGAGGACCTGAGCCCTTACCCAGTGAGGTAATGTCTGCTAGCTCCATTTTACATTTTTAAGAAACATCCGGGTTACGTTAAGTACAGCTCCTAAATGATGCTCGTAAGGCCGCTGAGGAGGTGAAAGATGCTAGAGCTCCAAAACTGCTGTAAAGTTAGCAAGCTAGTTGCGGCTAATGTGGTAAGGCGGGAATGCTACCAATATCAAATTCCCATCCATTAAGGTAAAGTCAGTACATTTAGATGTAAATCTACAGTAGGTTAAACACCTTCGGTACAATGTGATGACTATGCAACACCTTAAAGTAAAGGGGTGTTTACTTTTAGTAACGTAAAAATACTGTGATTGGTTACTTTTCTCAGTAACACTGTAACATCAACGCTAACACTGTGGAACAAATATATACTGGCTTTAGCTTTCATGTCCTGCAATTGGGGTGAGAAATATAGTAAAACTTCAAAATAATATTGCTTTATATGTACTTTTTTCATGTCAGTCATGTCGTAATCTCTGGTGTGATCTCAGTTTCGCTCTACTGTAAGCATAGCTTGGGTGTGCATTTTATGCTATAATAATGAATGTAAATTGTTTTTACTGGATGAATGAAAGTTAGTATCATTTATCAATACTATATGTCTGACAGATGGTTTGTATCTCACCTTGCTACAACAACTCAACAATATTAGAGTAAAACATATAATGGGAAATATGGAGGAAGAAAATGAGGTGTGAGGATGGGGAAACTGATTTAAGCAACTTTATATTGGGTTTCTTTACTATTAACGAAATGTTTCTATCACAATTACTCATTGCTTTATATAATTTGTCATTATTGTGGCCTCTTATCCTAATAATTTAATATTATCCAGATATATACATTTTAGTTACCAAACAAATTTCTGGGGATTATGTTGGTAAACAAGTTGTTTTACTGAAATACAACTACACTAATATTTTTTGGGGGAAATTGTATTTTAAATAGACTTACCTTCACATTTAATCTGCAAACTAGCTCATCAGGGAAGTAAAGTTAGAAAATAGCCCCTTTTGACTAGCATAGCAACAACAACATCAAAGTGTCTTTATTTATTGACTGCATGTTTTAGACAAATAGCTTTACCTCTGCAAACCTAAAAAGTGTAATACTTTAAATACTTAAAAAATAGTAAATTGAGAATTGCTAGGACAGAACATACATCTGCCTACCCACACATTCCCAGGAAGAGCAGATTATGCTACCACAATTCCTTTACCTGGAAAAACAGTAATTTATAGTCAGTCAGTCATTTATAGCATGCAATAAATCACAAAGGCCAAAGACAAGCATGTTTCACACTGATTGAATACTCACAGGAAGTAGAGTCTGCTTGCTCTTTCCTTCACAGGTAAGACACAATCAGTCCTTTGGCCAGCTAAGAAAAAAACAGAGGAAATGTTGAGTGATTGTAATAATACTTTCATGACAAGACAATTCAAACTGAGTTTAAATGCAACCATACAATCTGCACAACCAAACAGGCTATTCCTTTAAAATCCTCTAGATTGAAGGCACAAAGTGATGCAAGAATAATAAGTGATATGTTTCTAAAGAAAATGTACATCGGAGAGTTGCTGCAAATAATTATGTGAGGGAAAAACCTTCAGATATATAGATCTGCAGGAATCAGAATAAACACTTTATCCTGTCACAGTGTTGAATTCTTTTTATGATTATATTATATGGAAATAATAATTTTGCTGCTCGCAGTAGGATGGCTAAAACAACAATTCATCCTTCGGCCAAATGTAATATTGTGTTTTTTCAATCAGCATTTAAAAATCAAACAGAGCAGCTGTTCCTTTGTTGTACAATAAGTTGTGAATACTGATAGATTGAATACATTTCTATGGTGTCCTTGTTTCTATCAGTGATTCATTCTCTAGCTCAAGTGAGCCACTTTAGAAATTAAATACAGTTTTCAGAGGGTGGAAATGTCAAAATAATTCTCATCTTTTCTTTGTTCATTATGTTTAATGTAAAGACTGTAAAGTTAAAGGTTTATAGGTCAGACTGTTTACAATATGTGATGTTTCTTTCGTTTAGACATGACCATTTGTGTTTGCTCTAATAGTAGTCATGTACAAATGTTGTGTATTTTACAAAACACAATTAAGTTGATCAGTAAAATTATTGAAATTTTACTTTTTTGACTATTAAACAAAAAATAATAGTCAAATACAGCAATCACGGAAAATGGAAAATATTCCAACATGTATGGAATTGGGTTTGTATTAAGTAATATCCATATTAAGTACAAGCTTTTACAAACTAGCTTTTCCAGTTGAAAGAAAAGCAGTTAGAGATTTAATAAAAATGAAAATTGCAGAGAATTTTATTTTTGTTTTATTAGTACTTTGGGTGCTTTTAGTAGTACTAATCTTAAGGTCGTATTGTCACATATATAGTCATTTCACAGATCATCACATTAATTATTTGGTCTATTCATCTTTATTGACTCTGTTTCCATAGCTGCTGTGTAATAATGAATAATGAAAAATAAATAAGAAATAATGAAAAAAGGAATGAACAGAACTAGCTAATGTAAAATGGCAATGAATTCCACAATTTGGGAGATATTACTGTTCATTAGTTGATCTGAGCGACAAGGAAAGGGGGTGCAGTGCAAGTACAGCAGCTCTAAGACATAAGACAGGGCAAGGCTATTTAAGGACTGAAAAACATACAAAATCATTTAAAAATAAAGCCTGAAATGGACAGGCAGCCATCTGAATAACGATAAAACATCGGTAATATTCTTCCATATTCTAGTTAAAAGTTGGGCTGCAGCATTTTTGCACCACCTGAACCTGAGACCGGCAGGACTGGCTAACACCCACATAGAAATAGTTACAGTAATCCAACCAAGTTGTGATAAAAACATGTGAAAAAGAAATTGACAGAATCAGAATACTTTATTAATCCCTAAGGAAATTATGTGGGTTACAGTTGATCCAAGACAGTAACAGACTAAACTATTAAAATAATACAATTTATTACAGATTTTACAAATTTAAGAAATAGCACTAATATATTAAAAACATGCTCAATTATAAATATCAAGAATTAACAGAGGTGGTTATCAAGAATATTGACAAAGAATATTACAGAGGTGGAATATATATGATTGATATTTGACTCTAACCTCTGAACTTTGTCATTTGCTATTTAACTGTAGAGCATGTGCAAAAAGGATGTAACTATTGCAGTGTTTACAGTGTATTAGGAGTTGTACAGGGAGAATTGTATGCAGCCCCGTGATAAATCCTTACTTTTCACATGCTGCTGATAATAAAGTGCACTTCATTTACTGATCATCGGCAAGTGTGATCACTACTACAAAAGAAGTTGTTTTAGCAGTTTGCAAGTCTGGAGCACTGTGGTATGTGTTGACACAATGCCACATTTTCCACAATTCCCAAGAAGGGGACATCCCAGCAAATTTAGAAAAAAGATCAGAAGATGCAGTTCTCAGGGAACCTGCAAAAAGCCCCAAGATCTACATCTAACAAAACAGTCCTCAGTCAGCATGTTAAATGTTAAAGTTCATGGCAGTAGAATTACAAAAGACTGGACAAGTATGGCTTGTTGGTAAGAGATGCCGGGAGAAAACTTCTCTCTAAATAGGACATGGCAACACAGTTTAGGTTACAAAGTTGCATCTATACAAAAATGCAAAAGTTCTGGAGCAGGCACGACCAAAGTGGAGATGTTTGGTAGTAATGCACAGAACCATATTTAGCAAAAACCAAACAGAGCATGTTTGCACAAATGGAGGAGATTTACACCATCACTACCAACAGAGATGAAGATTTTAGTCCAGTATGCACTCATGAAATCCTGTAGTGGGATCTCCAGAGAGATGCATCAATGAATGAATGCCTGGAAACCTCTGTTAATTGGAGCAAAACTACAAGGAAGAGTGGGCCAAAATTCCTCAACAATGGCTTTCTTCAAGTTATTGCTATTAAAGGTTGTTATAAGATACTGAGTCATGGGCTGTACTTTCTTTTTCACAGGACTATAGGTTCACAAATATCAACTAAATTCCGTGGGCAGTAGCACCATAGGCTTTATAATACTTTGTAGCACCTCATTTAGCTTCGAGCTTGTGTCAATGGCTGTGACCCATTTTAGCTCCTACCTTTGAGGAACAACAATTACAAAGGTGTAGTCATAGTATGAATGAGAGCTGCTGTGCTGAGCAGCTGCCCCCTTCTCCACATATGACAGCCCACACAGAGGATTGAGGGTAACATTAAATAGGACATGTTGTGCATTAACAAACACTGGCCCCACTTTCCTGAATGTGAAAATACATTTCTACAGGAGATAGCATTTGTTAGGAGGAAAAGTCAGATATCACAAACACGTGCTTCGAGACACTGCAGAACTAATCATAATGACCTGAATGTCTGCACAGGCACCACAGAGGCCATTTACTCAGTGTAATTTGGTTTCCAGCAAGACTCCTGCAGAGCCATCACAAAAAGACTGATTGATTCTGGAGCTGGACAGAGCCTTGCTTGCCCTGGCCTAAATAATAATAATAATAATGATAATAATATGAGGAAGAGCAACCAAAAGGAAAAAAAAAACACTGCAAGCAGTACACTGCAAGCATCGGAGGTGGCTTTTCCTTTAGTAAAAAAAACTGGAAACTTTTTTAATTTGAGGATGATTTTGTTTAGAACTAACAGGTATTACACAAGAGATATACTTGAGGAAAACACAGAGAGAAACAGCTTCCGCTGGGAACTTGTTTAAAAGCGTGGAAACCTTTCAAGAAATGAAATGCATTGAAATTCAAGACTTAGCTACCTGTAATGAAACATACTAGGTTATGCTCTAAAATTGTCTGCATAAGCACTCAATTGTTGTTGCTTGCATCATTTAAAATGGAATTTTCCTGGATAGCATATATTGGGAATATCTGATGGTTTTTTTGATTAAATTATACCTACCTGCATCTTTTTCTTTAAAGATGCCAGAGATGCCTACACTATCAATATCCCCTCAATCCTGTTTAAGTAGGAATAGTATTATCTGGGACTTCCAATAATTTTCTTACAGCTGTGGCTGTCATTGATACGATCTTAATCCAGTACAAATCTACCATGTTCTTAATTTTAAAATTAAAAGTTTGACCAACCTTTTCTTTTGCCAAACACAGAACTTCTCGGATTATATTAGTCCAGTGGGAATCACCATCTTTGTAATTTTCCTCTTTTATGATGCCTCAATTAGACTGTAAAAAATCCAGTCATATGGAAATGGCAGATGTGTCAAACCACATAAACGATCTCCATGGCTACATTATGGATCAGTGAGTGTTGGTTTACTTAACCTTTCTTCCATGAGGTTCTTTTAGTATATGGTAAGCAAGAAAGTCTTTAAGTGGTGATGGGGCTAGGGTCCTCCAAAGCCCCCAGCTACAGGGCTGGTTTGATCTGACAGACTGGTCCATCTTTGAACACCAGGATTTAGAGATCTTCACACAGTCTGTCCTTTTCTACATTAATTAAGTGTTATGTAGAGAATGTGACAGCGACCAAAACCATCCAGGTTTTTCCTAACCGAAAATCTATGTGGTCAGGAGGACACAGAGTGGTTAACCCCAGGAGAGCTGCGAGCCCTAATGGCATCTATATCCCAGCATACTCCTGCAGGGATCCTCGCCAGGCTGTTCAACCTCTCCCTGACTCATGCCACCTTTGTCACCTGTCTGAAGGCCTCCACTATCATTCCCATACCCAAAGACACTGGAATAGACATTCTCATTGACTACAGACCTATAGCCCTCATGTCTGTAGTCATCAAGTGTTTTGAGTGCATTAGAGACCATTAACCCCCCTCCCCCGACCCCTACCTGTTACCTTACAGAGCAAATCGGTCCACGGAGCATACCAACACCATTAACCTTCACAAAGTGAGCTAAGTGAGGATGTTCTTTGTGGACTCAGCCTCCAACACCATAATCCCAGACATCGTTACCACCAACTGAACCACCTTCTGATCCCCACTGCCACCTGCTCCTGGATCAAAGACGTACTCACCAACTGGCCTCAATCAGTCCGACTCAGACCCAACCACTTTAATGTCCGTACGTAGATGACACCACCGTGGTTGGGCTCATGTCTGATGGAGATAAGACAGCGTGCACTGGTGCTCAGAAAATAACCTGAAGCTGAGGGACAGACAGGTCCACTTCCCACTCATTATGAATGGAGAACGGGTGGAATCTGTCTCGACCTTCAGATTTCTGGGCACCCTCATCTCTGCTGATATCACCTGGACCCATAACACTAACTCCCTGGAAAAGAAGGTCCAGCAGCAGCCGCTCTTCCTCCCTGTCCAGAGGGAGAATAACCTGGACCAGAAGCTGCTGCTGGCCTTCTAACGTTCCTCAGTGGATTCCTACTCCCTGGGTGTTTGGTAAGCAGGGGCCACAACTGAGAACAGGAAGGCTGTGCAGAGGGTTATTAACACTATCCGAAAACCCTACCCTCTGCCACCCCTGGAGGCCATCGCCAGATCCTCTAATCTCAGGAAAACCAGGGACGATCCCTGTGCTCACCACCTGTTTGACCCGCTGCCCTCTGATCGACTCCTCAGGTCAGTTAGGTCCAACGCCTCCAGACTAACAAACAGCTTCTTCACCTGGGCCATTCGAACTGTCAGCAAATACTGAGCCCCCCCAACCACCACCACCACTTCACCAATCTGACCCATGGTCTGAGTAATCCCCATCAATCAGGCAAGTTACGCACACCAAGTCTTTTCTTTGCACCAATTCCAAGCACTTTGGAACTCTTTTGTTCTCTAATGTGTGCTTTTCTCTTATTTTTGGGTATATTTCTCCTGTTTACTATTTATTCCTGCTGTCCACTATATATTTTATTCCAGCACAGTTGGTGTAAAGCACCTACAATTTTGTTGTACATGTACAATGACAATAAAGGTCTATTCTGTTCCATTTTATTCCATTCTATAATGAAACAAGGCCAGAAATAGAACATTTATTCATCATCAGTGAAAATTCATCCACATCAACACAGGGCACTGGCTAACTGAGACACCTATGCAAGCTAATTTATTTCTGTGATAGGCAGGAAAGACTAGTTAGTTTCGAAAATCTGGGGAAAAATTGTATAGCTCTCCCACACCTTTCATCCCAGCGGGAACAATTTTCTCTTCCTGCTCTCTGCCTGTCTCCAAGTAAGAAGTCAGTGGTGGCTATCTCCCAAAATCTGTGATATGTTCAACCCCATATCCCGCTCTCCCTCCAAACTTTCTGACTCATTTCCAGATTCAAACCAGTGCCTCAGAGGAACAGGCAGAGCGACTAAAAGAAACTATAGCTATAAAGAAAAAAACCCTGTAGACACAATACAACCCAACAACACACTAGTATTCTGTCCGAGTTTTATCCTAGGTGATATTTAGGGTATGATGTTTGCATGCATGAATTAAGTTGCATAATCAGTTCCCTGGTGTTAAAATTAATCAGATTTCTCAGGTGAAACTTAACATGATTTAATTAACACATCAAATTTATGCCTCTCTGCAAGGTCACAAATCTGACTACATTTCTCTGACTGTAAATCTATCCAAGTAATGGTTGTTTCACACCTGAAACTGTCTCATAATGTCTAAAAACAATCCCTACTTGTTACCCTGGGAATGAGTGAGTAAGTAAGGAGCACTGCCTCTCAACCTGGAACTTTAAAATGGGGCAAATTACCAGTTTCTGTGTTTGGATTTTTTTCAAATCCATTTTTCACTGAGAAATGCAAGAAAAAGATTTTGATCCAAACACCAAGCCAGCATTTTCTGTTCAAGTGAGTATCTGTTACCTTAACATGTTTTTGCTAAGTTGCTTATCATCTTTTAAACCCAGCACAGATGACTCACAGTTATGGGCCGCATGAGAGACCAAAGTGTGGTATTTACAACCTTTTCATAGCTTCTTGTTTCCTCATTCATCAAAGAAATAATAATATAAATGAAAGAAAAGCATATATGTAGACCAGTTGTGTTGGTTAACTAAACAGATATGATCCAGATAAATTGCAAACACAAAACCGTAATATTGCACACTTTTAAACTTAAAAGGATCATCAGTCACATGAATTTCTGTTTATTTGGTTTGGGACCTGTCTTCTGGCAGCTTGTGGCTTGCAAGCAGCAACTTCTGGCCATTGCAGAAATACCAAAAACTGCAGTTCCTCTAGGTGCCACTTGAGGCTGGTCTTAAGGGGGACTCAGTCCCATCTTAAAAATGCTCAGCCTCAACCTTGGCATGCTTTGACATATTTGCTGACATATAACACGTGGTTGCCCTCTAATTCTAACTGCCTCCTTCATTTTTATTTGGAAACACTTAATTATCTTAATAATTAGTGATGCGCAGTAACGTGTTACAAGTAACATGTTACAGTAACCTGATTACTTTTTTCAAGTAACGAGTAATCTAAGGTAACCTACTGCAAAAAAAGTAATTAGATTACTGTTACTTTCCCGTAAGCACGCTGCGTTACTGCGTACTAAACCGTCGTGCTTTTGTTTGTTTGTTTGTGTGTCTCATGACAATGACGTAAGCACATGCAATGCCTGTGGCAGCAACACACGTGTGTAGATCAACAATGGATAATATGGAGTGTGGGAGAGAGTACGACCACGCAGCGTGGACGTACTTTAAGATTTAGTCCGTAAAAAGTGACAAAAACATTAGTGTCTGCTGTACACTCTGCGTGGGCTGGCAGCATGCTGCCACGGGAATGTGACATTCACAGAGAAACCCCGGGATGCCTCCAATGACACAACCGCTGCGACAGTGGGCAAACCTCCACCTGCTCCACTCCTGCTAAACAGGTGACAATAGAGTTAAGAGCGACAGGAGTTAATGTTGCTGAATCTCTAAATTTATTTATTTTTTGCTGTGTTTTACTTGCATCTATTTGAAAGAGTGAGTGTAAACACAAAAGACTTTTATTTTATATGCTGGAATATGCAGAAAATAGGTTACATGTTAAACAAATTTCTTCAAGACAAAGGCTGTTGCATGTAATTTAATTTTTGCTTTAATGCAATGTGCATAAAATTAAAACTCATAAAAAAAAATTTTAAAAGAGGCTTTCCTTTTTAGTTCAGTTTTAATATGATGGATTATGCATAAAAATAGAATTGGGTTGAAAGGTCTGTTGCTTTATTACGTATTCAAGATGTGTATCATGTTTTTTTAAAAAATAACTAAGTAACTAATTATATGGCTATGTTAAACCACACACCGTCATAGAGACTTGCGAGTGCTATTAGCAAGGGCACTTCGTGTTCCCCATAAAATGCCATTGCTAACATAGATTAAAAAAAAAACAATACCTGAAGAGGGTAAGTGAAGGACCCTTATTAATCAACACTTTTAGTTTGGAATTGCTTTGTTTCCTCTGAGACACTTGACTTTCCACAGAACTCAAGTTCTTCAGTTCAACGCTTTAGAGTCTGTTCCAGGTAACCATTTATAAAAGAGCCTCAAATGACTCAAGCACAACTTCTTAGGTAAGGTAGCAGAAGAGGAGCCTATACTAATACACCTGTCTATGTAAGTGTGAATGAAATGATATACACTCCAGATGGGTCGTCAATCCATCACAGAACACATATTTCAAAAGTGATTAGCACAACCAGATGTGTTTTCACCCAGCAAGATATTTTAGAACTGTTTGTCTATAGACATTTTCAACTGACACAAGAAATCACAAATGCCATTTCATAAATAATCAAAGAATTCTTGCAATTAGTCATAATGACAAAACGATCATTGTCTTACTGTCCTTGACTATAACAGTGATTCAGCATGCATAGGGAAGTCTGAAAAGAGACTTTGCATTCACTATTGCAACACAGCGTATGGTCGACCTGGATGAAAATAGACTCTCTAAGGAAGAGTGCATTTTATCATTCTGGCAGCAGCAACAGGGGTTTGTTTTGAATAAGTAGAGGAATACTTAACATGTATAACAAGGCACCCTGGCTATCCAGACAAGAAATACAGAGACTCTGACTTCATCACCACAAATCCGACGGAACAGGAACCAACACATAAATAAATAAGCAAATCAAGGACAAATCAGGTTACTTTTTCAATGCATTGAGTGAAAATATTTTAGATTGTATGTGAGAGCACAAATTCAGAAAATGAGTCATTATCCATTATAGTGTCAGCATGCATCTGTGTTCCTTCATACATCCAGCTGGTAATTTTTATTGTATGTGACGCTTTAAACATTACCTTCAAACAATCATACACTATATATAAGATGCCTCTGATCCTGAGCATCCAGATAGTGTTTTTCAGATTGTTTCTCTGAGGCCTGCTGCTACAGTATGTTGCACAGATTTTGGAAACACAAACTAGAGGCATTTCTAATGTTTTCAGTTGTAAATCATTAGTATTAGAATTATTAGAAAAGTGTATTTTACAGTATAGTTGCTGTAAAACCCAAAATACATAAAAAAAAAACAAAAAAAAAAAAACTGGCAGTTCCTTTATCTCTGCATGCAATGAACATTTATTTCAGTTCCTTCTTCCCATGCGTAGCTATCACATGGTCTGCTGCTGGAAACCCCACTAAGTGCCTGCAGCAAGAGAGTCGCATTACAGCAGCTGTACAGATTATGAATGATAGGGAAACTCTTTTCTCATTCATTAAAGTGCCACAAATGAATAATTCATGGTTTCAAATTTCGGGCTTCTAAATATGCAGCCATATTGCACGAGGCCTTTCCTCTCCATTTGATTGTTCCCAGTACAGGTTTTCCAGTGGGTTGGGCTCAGTTGTCAATTTAATGCAAAATACAATGGAAAGTCTCATTTGTCAGGTGACACAAAGAAACAGATAAAGCAAGCTAAAGTCATCACCAGAGGGTCTATTAGTCTTTGGATAAATGAGACATTTTAGCAACAAAAAATACAGTGAAGTAAACATATTTTGCTCTTGGCTCAAGCTATTATTTGTCTATGTTGTCAACCAGAACAGTAATGGTGCTGGTATAATCTTTTATAAAATGTTTTACTCAAAGTAAATATCGCTCAAAGTAATAAAACACCCACAAGAATTTCACAGAGCTGCACAGAAGTGCTAATTCAAGGCAGTAACACTGCCGTGCTCATATCTTCCTTTTGCCCTGCAGATATCTTACATATTAACCTTGACCTTTGCATTATCTGCATAAACATCAAACACCCTGAAGGGTCCGTATATTCAAGTTTTGACTTTCTTATTAATGCAAGACATAAATCAACATTTTGGGGGTGGCAATGCACAGTTGGTCAAGATTTAGATTTATGGCTTTATTTATTTATTCATTTGATGTTGTTGATTGCAGAACATGAGTACATTTATCGCTGTGATGTAACACTTTTTGTATTTTTAATCCTTTTTTTTAGTGAGCCAGATGTTTTGGTTTGAACTGTAGGCACAGCTAACATGAGCCAGGCTGTTAGAATATATGCTAAGTAACCTGTTCTGAAAAATGAATAAATAAAGTCATTTAAACACCGATCAGGCAGTAGTGTTCTTTGCATGGTCGGTTTTTTTTAAATGAAAAAGTGTTTTTTCAGCCCATGCAGCTACTTCCATGTAAGTGTCCTGCCTATTTTTATTACAGTGGCCACCTGAGTGCCTGGCTGTTCAGTTCTGGGTTTTGTCCTTGTCCCTTGCAGCACGAGATCATGCAAGACACACAGATGCCACAGATAATGAAATCCCAAGTTCTTTGTGGTTCTATAATGAGAAATGTTTCTTTTTATAATGTGAAGCATTTCTTTTCCACACATTCTTTCAAAGAACATGAAACCCTGTCCATTTTACTTCTGGGAGACTTAGCCTCTACGCGGGTGCTCTTATTTGTTATTAATTATTTTACTGGCAAACACTTAGTTTCAATATTTTATGCTTGTCCTTTGTACCATTTGTAAATAAATATATGGTGATTTGCAAATCATTACTTTTTGTTTTTAATTTTATACAGAATTAGGGCTGCCACGATTAGTCGACTAGTCACGATCAAAATCGTCGACGACTGATTTAATAGTCGTTTGAAGCTTTGTAAGATCACAAAAGACGCAGGAATAAGTAGTAGGATTAAGAGTGTAATAACGGAGTGAAACAGAAGATGGCAGCACTGCATGTACGAGGATGCCAGCTGCCGTTAAACCCCGAAGAAGAAGTAGCTCTGTCCCAGAATTCATAGCAGCCCAGCTCAGTTTCCAACTAGTCCAACAATCCAACTAGTTAGTTTTAATATTACTCTTATTATTCTTTCTGGGTCACAAAATAAACGTTTAACATATTTTCAGGCAAGAATGTAGCTGTGTAAACCTCAAATATCTGCTCAATTTATCAAGACACCACAAATTTTCAAAAGCGCTCCGACATTTTCGGTGACGTCTGTTACCCACTAGCTCGATAGCTAGCCGGGGGCAAGGCTCACTAGAGCCGTGAGAACACCGGACTCCCGGCACATCGTTTTCAAACCCACCGCTGTCTTTCGCTACTCAGGTTAAATATATATAAGTCACTTAGATAACTTAAAAATGTTATTGTTTGGCTTTTTTCAGTATTTTATTTGTTCCTGAGTAAATCGGTTTGGCTGAGATTAAAGTTATAGTTTTTACACAGCAGAATAAACGTCAAGCAGACAACTGATTATCAGAAGTGTGAGATGCTCGAGAATATACTCCGGTGTCCCGTTATATTTTAGATAGCAAGGAGTAGGGATGGGTATCGTTTAGGTTTTATCCGATACCGGTGCCAAACCGGTACTTTTGAAACGGTGCCGGTGCTTAAACGGTGCTCAAACCGGTGCTTAAAGAATGGAAAACACAAAAGTGGTCCAAAAACCTCTCATGTTCAGCTGTTTTTTTGGTAAAAAGATAACAATGTTAGCCTTTTCTGCAGCTATGGGGCATATATGGTATCATTCTTGCTGGAAGCAGTGCTTTAAACATGGAAAAAAACACAAACTTTGTCCAAAAACCTCTCATGTTTAACTGTTTTCTCACTTTTTCTTTGGTCATTTTAGCCTTTTTGGCCAGGGTGAAGGGAGTATCTGCCATCAAACAAGAAGACAGCTGCATGTAGCTATGATGGTGTTTGCTAGTTCACCTTACATGCATTAATGTAATAACGTGGTTAGCCTACTCAACGTAAATTACACACGAACAACATTAAGCTACTCACGCAGAGAAGAACGGCTGCTGCTGCCATCATCATCCGTCATCATTTCTGCTACACTGGCAGGGCTAGGGGCCAGGACTCTCCTCTTCGGGTTTTTGGGGGATGTTGCTAATTCCGGGTCCGATAACAGGCAACCCACAAGCAGTAGATGTGCTCGGTGTGAGGTCTCGCAGCAAGCTATCAAATACGGCGCATTTCTCGGCTTTAAAAAAAAAACCACTATGCGTCGCCAGGTAGTTTCATCAGATTTGAGGTGTTACCTCCTTTGACAGCATCACAGTATCAGCTTAAAGCACTTGTTGCAGCTGCTGAGTTTGCATCTTTTGCTGTGAAGTACAGCCAGACTTTTGACCGCTTCGCCTTGGACATTTTTAATCTGTAGCTCTGCTCTAAAAGAACGTACGTACCTGGACCCGCCTACTATTCTCGGAAACTTAAAATGATTGGCTAGAATCTAAAGTGTATCATTCCATACCAGTTGGTGGCGGTAATGCACCTTTCAGTTGTTTGCCAACCGCCAATACAAATGTAAGGAAGAAGAAAGTGTATCACAGCTCAGGAAAAAAAGCACCGAAATAAAGCACCGAAATGTGCGCTGCTTTTCGGTCTGGTTACTACCGTTTATGTCAGAACCGGTGCCATCATGGCACCGGATACCGGTACCCATCCCTAGCAAGGAGTTTATTAAACTTCACAGAAACAATCTGCAAATTTCATTAAAATTTAACAAACTATCATCTTGTCTTTATTTTTAGTTAGCACATACCTTACACACTTAAAGCTGTAAGCTAATGATAGTTATATAAGAGAAGATGCTGCTGGTGCAATAAGCTGTAGCTGTACGTCCAATGGATGATGATCTGATTAGTCGACTAATCACTAAAATAATCGGTGACTGGTCTATGGAACGCCAGGACTGCCATAATGAATTAATTAAATACACCATTAAATAATTAATTAAATGTGTCAAATAATTAATTAAAATGGGAAATAATTAATTAAATAAATAGTTATGACACATGTAATTAATTAATTATTGACACATTTAATTAATTATTTATGTATTTCACATTTTAATTAATTATTGACACATTTAATTAATTATTTATTGACACATTTAATTAATTATTTATGTATTTCACATTTTAATTAATTATTGACACATTTAATTAATTATTTAATGATATATTTATTTATTTCATTTTGGCAGTCCTGGCGCCTGGCTCTCATCATGAAATAATTTTATCTGTCAACCTCACCCATCAAACGCAGGGGGCGGGGTTAACGCTGCCCATGCAGCTTCTCTAACATTTGATTGGTTGCCGTGCAAAGTAAGTCAAAACAGGTCGATCCTAGATAATCGATTGCTTGTGTAGACTTGGGGCAGCCAGGTATCCCAGAATGCATTTCAAATCACAGGCAGCAATGTTGGTGGTGTAGTTTTAAAATACCCCGTTTTTCTGTCACCAACTACACTTTTAACCGTGTTTTAGCCGCGAATGTCGCGTTGTAATCTTCACATGTCGGGTCAGGTTGTCAACCTTTGCAAACATGTTCTATACATGTTTGCAAAGGTGCTCAGATGTTTTCAGAGATTTCAGTAGCTCTGCTAACAGTCAGCATGCAGAGTGCACCGAGGGGGTTACGTTAACCGGTTTGTTTACATATTCCACTCTCCGTGTTCCACGTGTTGCATTCGCAGATTCTCATTTTCACCGAACGATCGTCTCTTTCCACCTGGTCTTGTGTCTCTGTGCTTCTGTAACATAAAGAACGAGCTGACATTTTTCTCACGAACCAGCGATCAGCTCAACAGACCCTCAGTTACCTGCATGCATCCTCCTCCTCACCTGTCAGCTGTTTAACACCTGCTGCTAATTCAAGAAACACGCCCACGTTATCTGGTGATAGTCACAGTTTAACTGGGCAGCCGGTGCTCGATATTACGCAACGTCAGCACATTTTTCTGCACAAGATAAGTAAATATAGTTTTTCCCGAGCGCAGAGCTGCTGGAGCTTGTTTCCCAACAGAGCACTTTATTGGCGAACCCACTTCATCAGCGGCTGATGTCCAATCACCGGCACAGCTTTGAAACCTCAGCTGAGTTTTAGCTCTCAGTGGTTAAACGCTGGACTTAATTCACTCAGGTTCTGTCTGTCGGGTCACGTTTACTTCGCTGTTTTATTTACAACTGAGCAAATCGGTTTGGCTGAGGTTAAAGTTACGTTTCATAACTGCACAGTTTTACAGACGTTTAATGGTTCACTGGCACATGTGTTAGACTGAACCATTCGCTTTTCTTTATCTGGTGTGTTTTGGATTTAACAGTAAATTTTGAGATTAAACTGACTTTTAAAATGTTTTTATACAAAGAGGAAAGAGAAGGCGCATTTCCACCGAGAGGAGCAGAGTTTCCAACTACATGTTCATAATGCAGACTGCAACCTGGACAGAAATATTATATCATCTGTTTTTTAATAGGTTTTCTAAGCACCAGCGATCTGTTAGAATTTTTAGAGTTTACTTAACTAAAAATAAATGAGGTTAACATATAATTTGTGTGATTTTTTTCTCTCTCTCTCTCTTTTTATTTATTTATTTATTTTTTTGCTTTTTCGGTCATGTTATGTTTAACTGTCAAAGGTTTGTTACAAACTATGAAACACATGGTGCAGACTTCTGGATGTTAGAAGAAAACTAATACTGCTAATAAGGCAGGAAGGTGTCCTTTAAAACTAAACATGTTAGTAGGACTTTAGTATTTATATCATAGTTTATGAAATAGCACGTGTATTTCAGTAATAGCCTACTGATTTCAGTGTAGTGGTGAACAGTCACACAGCTCACGTGGGTGTTATCTGTGATACTCCTTAACTATAATTTATCCAGGTTAACTTCAGTTAACTCTGAGCGGCTGGATCGACGGAGGTCAGACAACAATTTTACATGTATGATCTTAAAACAGGACACAGCCATTATCCGTCCTGGCCTCATATCAAATGTGAACGCAGACTGAGTCTATGTTTGACGATTGCTTTATATCTAATCTTCCTCTCAAACATTTAAACAGTCTGCAGCTGAGGGAATACAAACTCAAATTGTCGGAACAGGTTTGCTCGTTTCTTGCGTTCATTTGGTAATTTATTAAATGTATAACTGTTATAACTGCTGAGTCTCTTACGCTGATGAAAATGCAGAAAACACAGATCACGAACACCTGTTCAACCAATCGCTTTCATTCCACTTTGACAAACTGACGCGTTCATCTCTGTTACAGTGTTGCGTTAGACTGCTATATTTTTGTGTTCTTTATGCTGTAGATTTTCACGTCTCTGGAATAGTTGGCAGTACTAAGGATGCTTTTCTGTAAAATCATATTGATATGACCCGTGAATTATTCGTAGATGACAGTTAGATTAGTCAGCTGGGAAACTCTGTGTTACCTCAGAGAGCTGAAGATATCGTGGATATGCTGACCTCGCTCTGTGGTGTACAGGTCCATTTACCCTCATGATTAATATTCACAATAAAAATATTAGCCGAACATCATGAAGTCTGTATGTGTGTCATAGTTTCGAACAACCTTTGTACAGTTAAAGCCAGCAGTTACTACATGAGGAAACACCAACGTTATCTCTTTTATGCGTTTATACACAGGTCACGCTGATTACTGAACAAAAACCCAAAGATCAGCTGTTAATCGAATTTATTTGCTCTCTCTCCTCCTTAAACATGTTTTTAATGTTAGTTATAATTCAGAATTATACTGAAACATGTATGACGAACATCAGGAAATAAAACCCTGATAAATATAACCTCAGTAAAAGAAGTCCGTGTCAGCGGGGGTTATTACAGCTGTGTACCGGGGCCTGAGCTTTGTCGGTGGTAATAACAGCTCGTTTGCTTGTGAGGCGAGCGGGTCTATCCACGCTTTGCCGTGAGACTGGGCAGACATCTCCGAAATCATCGAAGCACTTTTGCAAAGAGGCTGTATCTTGAGAAACCGACCAGACACATGAAGATTAAACCACTACATTCTCGGCTAAAAAAATATTAAAACTGTATTTGGTGACACACATAAACAGGGTTTTCAAAGTTCAGTTCTGTTAGTTTCCACATGCTGGTTGTTGTGTGCTAAAAACAATGGCCACCAGGCCAAAGCAATGGTTTTGAGTCGATCAGCGTTAACCCCGCCCCCTGCGTTTGATGGGTGAGGTTGACAGATAAAATTATTTCATGATGAGAGCCAGGCGCCAGGACTGCCAAAATGAAATAAATAAATATATCATTAAATAATTAATTAAATGTGTCAATAATTAATTAAAATGTGAAATACATAAATAATTAATTAAATGTGTCAATAATTAATTAATTAAATGTGTCAATAATTAATTAAATGTGTCAATAATTAATTAAAATGTGAAATACATAAATAATTAATTAAATGTGTCAATAATTAATTAATTACATGTGTCATAACTATTTATTTAATTAATTATTTCCCATTTTAATTAATTATTGACACATTTAATTAATTATTTAATGGTGTATTTAATTAATTCATTATGGCAGTCCTGGCGTTCCATACTGGTCGGCTATCAAAATAATTGTTTGTGGCAGCCCTATACAGAATCACAACTTTTGGCGAAACAAAGTCGTACTTAGTTATTAACATTGTAGTGAGATCACTAAATGCAAGTTGAAACGGATCGATCTTAATGAGGAACACCTAGAGAGTCATCCAAATATACATTTCCCCTCCACACGGCCGTTGTTTGTTCTGTTTTGGCAGCTTTGCTGCTTGTGTTCATTCTAACTTCTTTTATGAGTCTATTATAAACTTTATTCGTGGATAAAAGTTCAATAAAGTTACTTTACTGTATTTTACATTAATTGGAAACTAATAGATAGAGAGACTTAAAAATGTCTTAATAAACACACACACAAATGCATCTCTGACTGACTAATGTGGAATTTAAAAATCCAAGGATGTCTATGTAAATATTCTTCTTACTCTGACAATTACCTTGTAAGCCTGAATTACAGCAAGTCAGGTAATCAGAAGAAAATGCATTAACAATGTCGCCAAAACCAAAACCAGCCCATCTGTATTTCCTCAGTTAGGCACACAGAAATCTAAATGAAAGCGTTTCGGCGAGCACCTTGGAATATTTCACCCATGAAAGAAAAGCTGAGGCAGCCTTGGGAAGAAAAACTGTCCACTGAAAATTACAGTTTTCAGTGTGAGCGATGGCAGCTCTGTGTGTGACACCAAAACAAATTTTGCTGTAGAAAAAAAAAAAAAGAGCCTCAATCATAAATTGCTGATGCTGTAACACCCACATCATCATGCCATGCAGTATCATCACAGCTACTCAGGCTTCTGTCGACACTGCCTGCTTGTATAGCTGGCTGGGCAATTGCAGCTGTCAGTCACCTAAATAATGTGGGAGATAGTGGTGGTATTTCAGACAATGGAGAGGGATTTTATCATCCTTTATCCAGTAGGTCATACAGAAAAAAAGAAGAAAAATTAGTGTAGGTGGGGTGCAAGCAACAACTGCTGTTCTTGACAGGGCTTTGACTGAGTATTGTCATGAAAGAAATGAAGTTCATGGCTGTCTGATCACCCTTCCTGACATCATGGGAGTGAGCCTACAAGGAGCTTGCTCGAGCTAGGAGCATCACAGCTGGGTACTGCAGCAGAAAATATGAAGACACACAATACAGTTACTACATAAAATATTCATGCCATTTTGTTGCTTCCACGGTTGAATCTCTTCAATGGTTCCAGTGGTGGCTTGTTGGAAGAAGCTTGATAAAGAGAAAAGTCTGCTCTCACTTCTCAGGAGATTTGTAGAGTCAGTCTCAGTGAGAGCCTGCAGGAGGGATCTGCACGGCCCCCCCTTTGAGCTAGCATATAGATCATGCTGGGTTTTACGTCTGGTGTTCTTCAACTGGTGTCTGGTTCTTTCATGTGCATTTCATATGTTTGCACCAGTGCTTAGATGAAATCGCAGCACATCTAATAAGTTGTTATGAGAGAAAGCGAGAGTGTCGGAAGGAAAGATTACTGCCTACAACCTGTGCAAAGGCTCAAGTCTAAGTTTTAATTTGTAAGGATGATGAGGCCTTCAAAGCTTCTTAACACAACAAAGACCAGTGGATTTAGGGTCTAACAGATAGTCAACATCAGCTGATAGCAGTCCTTCTGTTTAGCACACACACACATTTCTCCATTGTGCATGAATTATCCTGGCCACAAAAGCTAAAACTTAATTTAAAAAATATATTGAAACAAAAACACTTTTCACATTCACTAATCTGAAGACTGAGTCTGCTTTGTGTTCTTTTCTTTGAAAACATTTAAAAAAAATGAAGAAATGAGTTGAGTTACGTTGAAGGTACAAGCAACTAACAGCAGAAAACAACATGACACCATTTCCAAGAAGAAACGGAAATCTCTGAACTAAACTGACTGAACTAGTTTATGTGAAGTGGGGTGTCCACACAAAACTAATTTGACTAGCTGGGGGTCTTAATCTGGTTCATTGTTTTGCATAAAAGAATATTAAAGAGTTTCATTTCTGACAACTGTAGGGTCGTAGCACAAACAATGTTTTGTTTATAAAACTGAAGCAATGCTGTCAACAAACAGGGCTTAGAAGAGACTCAGCGAGCTAACTGTAACTTTAATCTATTCACTTACATTTCATAAATGTAGTTTAGTTGAAATGACTTTAAATGAGAAAACAATAATTCAAATAAATGTATATAAAGATGGACATGGTCTGAAAACTAAAGTTAAGAAATGCCTTAGACCAGCATTCTTTCTAATGGCAGCAGCAGAGAGCAACTCCCTGCTTTCATAAAGAAGTTTGTTTACATCTACGGGGAAAACAAGAAAGAATGGGTGACATCACAGTTGCTGTGTCCATCTTTTAATACAGTCTCTTGTTTTGACGTAAGAGAATGAGTGATTTAGCTTGTGCACCTGCCTACATTAGGCCAAAGCCACATATGCCTATAGACTGGTTGGCAACCCCTTGGCAACCTCCGTTACCTAGAAAAAATGTGTATTTCTGGTCTGGTTGTCAAAGGCTGTTTGTTGAAATCAGTTCCAAAGAGAGTGCTGCACTGAAAATATCCGTTTGTGATTTCTTTGGTTGCCCGCCAGGTAGCTGCCAACCAGTTTTTAGGCTTGTATGACTTTAGATGACTTAAGAAAGCTGACTGATGCACCAGGGGCCCACATCTAGCCTTTAAGCCCTTGTACAAACCGAAGGCACATGAACATACATTATCCATGATACCTCCTTTTCAAAAGATGTCAGAAGTCATGTTGCTTTATTTTAGTGATGACATCATCAAGGTTTTCCAACTGTGAAAAAAGCTGGTCCAGATCCACAAATGATGAGGACCGTCTTCATGGGCGAGTACTACACATTTTCACAAGTAAACTAAACTTAATCTTTAAAAACTTGGGAAACCATCCTCTTCGTGTAAATTCATTTATAATGTTGTGTAAACAAAACTTTCTTTCTTTAATTCATGGTGAGAAGTTAAGATGGATTACATCTAACTGATATTGATCTCTTTGGCAAATGAATTAATGGGCTACATTGTGCTAGCCATGCGACAAACTGGTGACCTATACAGGATGTACTGTGCCTCTCGCCCTATGATAGCTGTGATAGGCTCAAGAACCCTGATAAGGATAAGTGAAAGAGAATGGATGGTCAATAAAGTATCTATCAACAATAAAACAGGAAAATCCAGAATAAGGCTGGTAACAGTGTTGAAAGGAATTACATATAAGTTATTTTAAACTAATGAAAAAAAACCTGTCAAATTTCACCTACCCTGGTCAAAGGCAGCCAGCAGAAATACGTAAATTGAAAATCTAACAACACTGGCTTGCACACAAAGTGGCTGTACAAATAGTCAAAGAGAACACGATTGCACCTGCTTGAAAGCTGAGACATTTCAATTTCAGAATGCAAATGGTTTGAGACTTCTACTGTTAAAGGGTCATGCCCTGCAAAAATCAGGAATCACCTCGCTGAGAGCAAAACAATCTTTGCACACAGTTCAGTTTCAAAAACAGAGGATTAAAAAAAAGCAATTTCACCTGAGAATATGTTCAAAGAAAAATGTCAGACTTCGGAGAATTATTCCATTGTCTGTGTTAAAGAGTAAGCAAAGGGGGAGATATTTAGTAAGTGGATTTGAACCATTTGAGGAATATGTGTGATTCTGATACAAAGCATGGGCAAAAGCCATCCTGTCTCTAAACCAACAAATAAAATATGGTTAATGTGAGATCAACAACGGTTCTTCTTTCTTCAATCAGTCGGTGGGAAAAGCAAGTATGCTTCTAAGATAATCTGTCTAGCTTTTGTTGTTCACATCAACAAGAACAGAGTCCACGTCATTGTGCCAGTTATAATTATCTTAAATCAACCATTAAATCAATTTCTGCCTACAATTTCTACTTTAGAATTAAAAGAAGCGATATTGCCTTTCTCTCCTTTTTTCTTCTTTTCAAACATTTTGTTTGAACAGGCTTTACTAGAATAGGCACTGGGCAGCTGGTGTTTATGATTAGTGTGAGCTCAGCATGATGGATAGTTGACTGAACCATAAAGAAATGCAACCATCCAACTTTTTCCAATTGAAACTCTATACCGATGCCTTGGCTTCAAATATCAGAAATCAGATCCAACACTGGTATTAAATGAATAAGCTGTGTTTTTGACTGTGAGGAAGCGACTGCAATGCTACACCCATGCTAGCATCTCCTTTTACTGCTCTCACTGTGAGTGCGCCTCCTCACACACACACACACACACACACACACACACACACACACACACACACACACACACACACACACACACACACACACACACCTGAGATGGACCAGGTGAGAGACAGGTGAACTGAATTAATACTAAATGAGTTGAGGATGACATGTAATGTGATAATTCAATAAAAGCAACATAAGAGTGAACGGACAGTGTGAGAGCTGCAGACGAGCTTTTTGTTGGACTTTTTCAGTTGTCATCTTAAGCAAAAACAAAACAAGTAAAATGCTAAGACTTTTAATTTACAGCATTTTTAAAAATTTTAAGTAGTAGTTCATTAAGATCACAGAGCAGCATCCATTGTTGACCAACAAAATAGACACTTTTTTTTGGTTATGAATCTGCTGATAGCATTAGTGTTAAGTACAGCTGCAAATGCTGTTCGAAGCCCGAGTTTTGACAGTGTTAATTATATAATAATTGAATTAAGTCCTAATTAGGGATGGGTATCGTTTAGGTTTTATCCGATACAGGTGCCAAACGGTACTTTTGAAACAATGCCGGTGTCGTGCCAAACTAGGTATCCCCGACAGAATTTGTTTCCCCTGCGTCGGGAGCACACGCTGGACTGTCCAAATCACGGACAAACAGTATCCCACATTGTTGATTTTTAGTTTACAAACACTTCTTATAATGACTAACTACTCCTGACATTTTTGAGATGTTAGCTCTTTATACAACGAAGTTATAGTGGGATACAAATAATATCAGGCTGATCCTGCCACAATTTGTTCCCCCTGTGTAAATCACGGACAAACAGTATCCCACATTGCTGATTTTTCGATCACAAACACTTCTTATTATGACGCATTACTCCTGAAACTTTGGAGGATTTAGCTCTTTATATAGTAAAGTTACAGCAGAATAAAAATAGTTATCAGCCAAAATGTTAATGGTTTATTAAAATAATCCCACCTGACACCCGTGAGCAATAAATATATAATTTTCTGTTGTAACCGTCAAACTGAATGGTAATGTAACGATACTAATTTTTCACAAAATGAAAACATCAGTACTTATTGCGTGCTCCCAGCACAGGGGAAACAAATTCTGTCGGGGATACCTACTTTGGCACAACACCGGTGCTTAAACGGTGCTCAAACCGGTGCTCAAAGAATGGAGAACACGAAATTGGTCCAAAAACCTCTCATGTTCAGCTGTTTTTTTGTAAAAAGATAACAATGTTAGCCTTTTCTGCAGCTATGGGGCATATATGGCATCACTCTTGGCTGGAAGCAGTGCTTAAACAATGGAAAAAACACAAACTTTGTCCAAAAACCTCTCATGTTTAACTGTTTTACACTTTTTCTTTGGTCATTTTAGTCTTTTGTCCAGGGTGAAGGGAGTATCTGCCATCAAACAAGAAGACAGCTGCATGTAGCTATGATGGTGTTTGCTAGTTCACCTTACATGCATTAATGTAATAACGTAGTTAGCCTACTCAACGTAAATTACACACGAACAACATTAAGCTACTCACGCAGAGAAAGCTGCTGCTGCATCATCATCCGTCATCATTTCTGCTACACTGGCAGGGCTAGGGGCCAGGACTCTCCTCTTCGGGTTTTTGGGGGATGTTGCAAACTCCGGGTCCGATAACAGGCACCACACCCGCAGTAGATGTGCTCGGTGTGAGGGCTCGCAGCAAGCTATCAAATACGGTGCATTTTTCGGCTTTTAAAAAAAAACGCTATGCGTCGCCAGGTGTTTCATCGGATTTGAGGTGTTACTTCCTTTGCATAGTATCACCTTAAAGCACTTGTTGCAGGCTGCTGAGTTTGCATCTTTTGCTGTGAAGTACAGCCAAACTTTAGACCGCTTTGCCTTGGGCATTTTTAATCTGTAGCTCTGCTCTAAAAGAACGTACCTGGACCCGCCTACTATCCTCGGAAACGTAAAATGATTGGCTAGAATTCAAAGTGTATCACAGCTCAGGAGAAAAAAAAGCACCGAACTAAAGCACCGAAATGTGCGCTGCTTTTCGGTCTGGTTACTACCGTTTATGTCAGAACCGGTGCCATCATGGCACCGGATACCGGTACCCATCCCTAGTCGTAATTAAAATCACTGCTTTTGTGACTTGTTTTTTGAAATTCACACCCTTTCCAGTTGTTTCATAAACAAAATGCAATTATTTATTTAGCTACATCCATAATTATTTAGAGATCTGGTAACATTGCAACATTTCTTTTAAGTATAACAGTATGGCTGCATGATACACACATAAGTAGTAGACATATCAAAAATAGCATGCCAGAAATTTGTGCACATTCATTTTTTCCCTTCTGAATTAAGGGTGGTTAAACTAGATTTTGTATTTCAGTACAATATTATATGCTTTTATGTTACAGACAATCACCTAAAACCAAAAATAAATATTAATCTTAAATCAGTAGTCAATGCGCACAATGCCCATGTTGCCGAGCAACAGCCATTTGCCCTCTTTGGCTGAGTGGCTTCCCAAAAGGAAGGACAAGCGAATGCTGTTCTAGCTGCATAAATATGAGTAGGCCATGATGGCTAAAGGGCTACTAAATCAACATACCATCCAAACTTTTGTCGTTCTTTACGTGAGAGAAAAGGACAGAAGGACTCTGAGGAAATCTGAATTTTTGAGGAGAAATAGCTACAGTTGTGATGACCCTACAAAGACAACCTGTGTAGGTCATGTAACTCTGGGTGGAGTTGAAGAAGCCCAGCCAGCTGGCTGATTGTGATTGTGGCTTAGAGTGTATAAAGAGCTGGCCTGGCCACGTTTTCTTGCTCTCTTCTCTCCTCCACATGACAGGCCGGCTCCTGGGCTGATGGACTCTTTATTCACACATCCAGGCATACACTGCACCACTGATTTATAGACTTTTCTGGTTTCATCTCTCATCAATAGTTAATGATTAATATACTCGTGTGGACTCCCTCTTTTGTTGCAAGCTGGAGTTACTTGTAACACAATGTAAATATGGTGAAAGAACACAACTGGTACAAATTCCAGGCTTTTGTGCACCTTAACTATAAAGAGGTTCAAGAGATTAAAGATGATTGGAGGACAGTTTCCTACCTGTGCTAAGCTTTTCGACCACATGAAAGCAGCGGTTCACCAACTTTAGCGTTTGTTTTTTTCTTGTGTGTGTGTGTGTGTGTGTGGGTGGGGCGGCGGGGTATAGGATTCAAATGATTAAAGCTTGTGAACCACCAAAGTTGCATACCACTTTAAAACAGTAGTGATGGCGCGGCCAACAATTTATTTATGGAAAATGCTGTAGACATTTTTTCTCTCATTAATTTAAGATGAAGGGCAACCACAAGGCTGTGAGGGACACACAAGACAAGTGGGGTGGTAATGACTGAGTGTGAGAGGGTTACTATAAGAAGGCACAGGCAATAACAGCTGGGTAGACACCGGTGAAGTGTCACATTTGTAATTTTCAATCACTTTAAACGTTGCTAAACTTTAAAGTCTTACTTTAAATAGTACATACAATATCAGCTTTTAATCAAGTGAAAGAGTTAAATACTCTGGTTTCACTTTTTCAGTGTCACAGCAGTTTTCCTTGCTTTACTTAGTTTTTTGTTGAAACTTTGTGATTGCTACAGGTACACAATCAAAGACAAATAAATAAAACAAACAAACAAACAAAAAACGAGCCACATATTATAATAAAATGTGGGTAAAAAAATTGGGATTTTGAGTTGAATTTACTTCACTACCCTGCATTACTCACTTTTTTCTATCCCGCTATTGTTCTTGCTTATTCCTTTTTATTTTTTATATTAACTTCTCAAATCTTTTGATTTATTTCTATACTTTAGTTTAATTTTCCCTTTTATTAATTTTTTTATTTTGCCAATTTTAATTTTCCTTATCATACTAATTCACAAGGAGCTAGGTGTTCGTTTTTAAAGGAGTTCAGGTGTTTATTTCAAGCTCGGGGTTTGAAATTTGAGATATGGTGTTGCCTTTTTCCAGATTATAACCCCTCAAATGGCTACACCTGTCCCTGGTTGAAACAGCAGTATCCCCTACAGCCTCCTTTACGCTTGCCCTCTCATGCACCCCAGTGGTTTCAATTAATTTGTCTCTCCCTGAGCCTGGGCCTGAGAATATCAGCCCAAGAGACAAGTCACCCATTACCGCTAGGTCTCGGGCTCCATTTAGGCTGCACGACTGAGGAAGAATGCCCTGACACTCTGAGGATAATGAAACAATCCTCTATATCTAGGATGAGAGCTGTACAGTCAGACGTCTGTGTTCAAATTAGAGACAGTGGATACATAAAAACTAGGACAAAGAAACTTGATAGGTGTGTACACTATGAGCGTGAATTTGTGCAGAAGGTTGCATCAGTGTGTCCTTATCCTGGGTGATTGGTCTATATTTGGTTACCAAGCCACCTGGATCCTTCGTCAGACACTAACAAGCTAACTAACTGTCACACAAACAAGGGATATATGTGTGCCGAGCACTGAGAAAGAAGGTGAGTCTCTGCCTTATTAAAAAAAAACACTGATGCAAAGAATGACACAGCAAAGACAAGAGCAGAAGAAAAACTGGCAACGTGTTCATGAAAATTACGCAGTTATGCAGGTTAGACCTTCGGCACAAAGAAGCAGATTCTAGTGTGAACACTGGCTCTGGAAATCTATTGCAGCTTTGAATGAACTTTTCACAGTTTTAAAGACGAAAAATTCTATTCTTCAGTTTCTGCTTCCACGTTTACGGTTATTTTCGCAAACAGCTACAAAGTCATCCTAAAAACTTCAGTGTTGCAATAAAGAAGCGCAACAAGAACACGGCAATGTGACAAAAAAGGTCATTTTTCATTCTACATTTTTTTTCTTTTACTGGCACCTAAGCAACACACACAGAATTCCAACTAGTTGTGTTTGCCAAAGAACTTACTGATACTCCAGGAAACACACTGACATTTCCAACTTTAACTTTGGGGGAATACTGAATTGCATTTTAGGCTGACAGTGAGCATGTATTACAAGCTTTCTGACACAAGTGATGGGGCTTGTAGTTCATCGTTCACTTGCTGAAATGTCACTTTAACACAAGTTCTCTATAAGCACAAACAGTGCTAACATCCTGGTCTCTAACATGCACAAAATAGCATCACTAATGTGCTGATGTTAAGCAGGTGTAACAACTGCCATGTTCACCATTGTATTTCATATTTGTTTGCTTCTCGATGCCTGTTTCTCAATAGAAAAAGAAGTGTGTTCTATTTTGTATACAGCCAACAGGGTCAACTTTGGCTCATTTACGGAGATCAAAGAAGAACGAACAAAAAACAAGTAGGTATAAGAAAAAGTCACAGCTGGTTTTCTAATTGTCACGTTTCAAAATTAACAAGCCACAAACAGTAAGGCTTTTTTCAGTGTTAACAAGTGCTAATTAGAGCCAAACACACGCTACTGCCGGATCTGCTGTGACTGTATTTCTTTTTTCAGGTATTTGGTGATTAAACAAAGTATTGGACACATTAATATTTTTACTCGATCAGAAATTTAGGGATCCCAAGACTTTTAAAAATATGCATTTTAGGAATATGCAAAAATATGCAAAAATTCATGGCAAATAAATTTGATAAATTTCCAAGTCAGTTCCCTTAGAGACCACAAATCATAACCACCACAGTCACATTTCTTAAAGAGATTGAACAAATCCTTCATTTTGCTTTTCTGAATATTATTGGTTAAATGCTAAAATGATCCCTTTTACCTGTAAGTAACGTAGAACTAGAGTGTTTCCAATAATTACTTTAAATGACTCTTTAATCATTTTAGATGACTTAGTTCATCACTTGAACTGCACATTTCAAGAAAAGCACACATCTTATTTGTACTTATTTGGCCATTTTATCATAATCAGATATTGAAGGTTGGTACTAGAATTATATCAGTTACACGGTCTTCCTGCTACTGATTAAATTTAATTTGAATACAGTAAGTGAGCTTTGAAAACGTCGCCAAGGCTCTAGACGATTAAAGAACAAAGGTTACCTGAGTAATCTAAAAGAAAACTACATTTAAGTCTCGGTCGTTGTGTCCTTGGGCAAGACACTTCACTCGTTGCCTACTGGTGGTGGTCAGAGGGCCCGGTGGCGCCAGTGTCCAGCAGCCTCTGTCAGTGCGCCCCAGGGCAGCTGTGGCTACAATGTAGCTGCCATCACGTGTGTGTGTGGGTGGATGACTGAATGTCACTGAATGTGTAAAGCGCTTTGGGATCCTTAGGGACTAAGTAAAGTGCTGTACAAATACAGGCCGTTTACCAGATAAAAGAGACACATTCGATCTTTAAATCATTGCATTTTTAACTGGTGAATCATTCTGATTCATGTGCTTGAGACGTGGTTTTGAGCTCAGCTGGAAAATCATCAGGTCAAAATGTCATCCTATCATCATCATCTAGCAGTTTTTAAGAACAGAACATTTCATTTGTTCATCCGAGTCTTACCTGTAAATCAAATTAATTTAGATTTATTGTGCGAGTTCCATATGCGACGCGTTTATGAAAAAAAACAAAACATAAATGCAATGATTTCATGAAGCTGGTGGACAACATCGGTATATTTCAGAGAACAACTATATGTACATAATTTTGTGCGAAAGTGACAAGTCGCCTGACAGATTAATTGAGTAACACACCGACTGAAGCCTTAACCTGACTCAATTTCCTGGTGCCAAGCCTACCAACACTGCCATTTCTGTAGGCAGAGAGGGTGAGTAAATTCACATTTATTTACGCCAGCATGGACATACAATGCCCCAGTGGGCCTCAAAGATCTACAAGGGCACTGGTTCTTGACCAAGCATGAGTTCGCTGGCAAAACAAGGTCACTCTCCTTAAAAAACCTCCTGTGGCTGTTGAAAAAAAGAAAAAAAGAAGAAATGGTGAAAGAGGAAAAGCAGTTATCTGAGCCTCACATGAGAGCATACGGTGATGTTACACTGTGATTGTCATCCGGCCATAATAAGAGCAAAGGTCGCTGAATTCATGCAAGACATTTCGTCATCCATTATACATGAGGCTACGGCTAAATAACAGTGCAGCTCCTGGGTCTCTGCGCTATTGTGAATGGATATTACAAGGCAGTTTTTTGTGTGTATAAGCCACTTTCCAGTGTTACTCCCGTGAACTCTGCTAAATGACTTCGTCCTAATCCATAAAAAAGTGGTAAAAATGTACTGGCAAAAAGGATTTGTAGAGCCTTTGTTAATTCAAACTGCTGTCTTTATTAACATAAACACCCCCAAAAAGTATACAAAATTATTTAACAGGCTTTAATGTAATCCCTGTCATTGTAATCCATGTCTATCATTATCAGCTGGTTACGAGCCAATTTCTGTGTCTGTTCTGCCTTTTTTTCCTTTAAACCAATCAGCAAACTGATTACAGGCAGTACAACAGGACCAGTGACTGAAAGATATGTCAAGAAAGCAGGAGTGCGCATTCATTGGCTCAGCTAATTTAAACATATAATGTTGAAAGTAAAAAATTATTTCTAAGAGAGAAAATTTGAATCTTTATTTTAAAAATTGGGACAGCAGGCACACGTAGCAATTTACTAGTAGTGTTGAAAAACACCTTAGGACTACCTCTGCTCTTTAAAATCAGTTTTGAAATGCAGGTAGACTTCACATCTTCAACTAAAGTGTCAAAAGAAACAAAAATTTACTTTGAGTTGAGCATATAAATGAGCTGATCTCTACAAACACTCAATTTTTTAACTGCATCATTTATCCCAGCAGAGAGTTTGAAAGAGGAGTTAATCTCATTTTAATGGAACATCGTATACATTGGAAAGACAAGAAATATTAAAAATAGTTGTTGAGAGACCAACATTGTTATAAGAACATGAGACTAAATTAAAAGGATTGTGAATTTCACAGCAGTAAAGGAACTTAAAATCCAAGAGCTAACCACATGGGTAATGGGAGATAGAGTCAGATAACGGGACAAGTTACCAAGAATTGAACCATGATCAGAAAGAAGAATGTCTTTGGAACAAATAAAATCAGGTAAAAACTCTGTCCAATGTGTGTCCTTTGTAATGTGAGGGGGAGGACACATGAAATGAATGAAAAGAATCCACGATACTGAAAGACCTCTGTCAAAGATGATATCATCAACATGAGTGTGTCACCAAGTACTCCAGTCTGGATAGCTTCAAGGTGAAGGATAAAAAGTCACTCCTAAAGAGTAAAGAAAAACTATTTGGGCCATTTTCTGTCGATATTTTTAAATCTGGTCTGGAAAACCACTTTTTCAGTCTGGCTTTTAACCCGGTATAGAAATGTTGATCTTATTTGGATTTTATTGTCTTTTGATGTTGGTGTTCTATATTGTTTACTGTTATTGTATTTTTATTTTTAGCATTTATATCAATATTTTTTCTTACTTTATGTTCAGCACTTTGGTCAGTGCTAGCTGCTTTTAAAGTGCTTTATAAATAAAGTTGGCTTGGCCATGTGGACAACGCACTGCAGCAGGGTAAAAGGGATCCTCACTCTCGACTTTAACTGATGAAAACGGAAAGACACAGCAGTAAGACCTCCTCTTTGACCAGACACTCAAGGGTGGCATATGATAGAGCAACCACCTCGGGAAAGTTTGATAAGGGATGAATAATTCGAGTCACACAGTCAGGTTTCTGTAATTAATAAGAAATCCTTCAACTTCTGGAACTAGAAAAACCAACACGGTAGGAAGATAAAATGTTGAGACTGAGGTTTTGAAATGTGGAGTTATAAACCACTGGGTCTTGTCACAGTGGGAATGTTTTACTGTCTTCATTTCATTCTCTTTCTGTCTCGTTAACAACAGCATCTCTCGTCTGTCATTTGACAGGTGAATATTAGCTTATACAGTAAATACTTTGCATACTGCAAATAAAATATAGATATTATATCTTTCCACAGACATAAGACCGTGTTTGCTCCATGAAAGATGATCTTCACAGTGGCTGGTGGGTTGTTCCACTGGTGTCAGGAATCAGTACAGACTTTTTCAGAAGAGAAAGCGGATAGTTTTGTTGCTGTGATTTCCTCCGAATTTGAGAAAAGCCCGTGACTGAAAACCATCATTTAAGACAAATTTTTCTCTTGATCTTGAAGATCAGAGCCATGCCAGCTGTGACTGGTGAACCTTTCACTCTGGTGACCTCCATGTATTCTTCACGTTGCTGCTCCATTACACAAGCTCAGCACTTAATTGCAGTGGCACAGTCTGGCACATGCAGCGAAACTGTGTTGCTGCAGTCAGCAGTCCACAAGGCTCATTTTCACATCTCCATCAGTGCTTTACCACCGAAAAGAGAGAGGCTTCCTGTGGAGATACCTTTTACATTATCTTGTCATTATAATTGATGGGAAAATTGCTACTGGTGATCATTAACAACTTAGGCCACTTCTGACTGCAAGTGGCACTTTGTTGAGAGGTTTCAACTCGTTTATCATCCACTGAGCCTCTCGTTTTGGGCTAATCTTCTTACCTCAATTAATGATAATGAATTCAGGATTTTCTACAAATGTGTCATTAGTTTTGATCTCAGTTAATGGTGCAAAAATAATAACAGCCAGACAAGCAGTCATAACAAAGAGAAGAAAAAAAGAAATACAGTGTAATCATCCTCTTTAAAACAATAAACTAGCTATTTAACTTTTAAATAGGCAATGTTCTGAAAAAGCAATACCAAAAAAATGTCACAATTTTCCTGACAATTTCGAGTGCATCACCCCGCATTCTTCACTTAACGACATTATAAACCCTGGCTCACCTTGGATGACAATATTTTTGATGATTTGTGCTTTTATTAACGACTGCATGGCTACATTTTTTCGAAAAGCTGAGATTTAAAAAGAAGAAGTGAAATTTAATTGCAATGCTGTAGGAGAGCAGAAAATGCAGCCTCTGGCATGAAAATTAAATATGCTACAATCCTGCCAACCACAAGGATCTCTGTATCCTTTTCTGTCCTTAAATAGTGAGGTGCAGAAGTCAGTTCAATCAGTATCAATCAATAGACCATAAAATGTGTCAAAACCCAGGAGTGAAGTTAAATTAAGTTAAAGCATAGCTTATTTTCCAAGAATAAATAGACTATTATTATGGTTGGTGCTTATATTACATGTGATCAGAGTTTCTAATAATGGGGTCAGCATATGTGCAAGCAATCCCTGAGAGCTAGAAGCTCCGGCTTCAGGTTGTTCAAATAGGCAATTTTCACACATTAGACCGTTTTCTACCATGGATCCATATTATATCATAAAGCAGGGGTATAACATTTAATAGTGTCCATTTGTAAGTCTTTACTACTGTCATGTCTTGAGCTAAAAGCTTATTGTAATGTTTAGCAGTTTTTAATGTTCAAGCTTAAATGTTTAAATGTTACGTTGAACCCGGTGCACGTTGCATACATCAGCTGGGTAACTGGAAATGTGAATGAGAAATGGGAAGTAGTCTTCAGGAGATCATCTGAGGAGCTTGGAAAGAAAGTAACTGAGTTTCTTCAAGTTTCTTGAAGACGTTTCAACTCTCATCCGAGAAGCCCTCCGCAAAGCCAGAACAGCTTACTACTCATCACTGATTGAAGAAAATAAGAACAACCCCAGGTTTCTCTTCAGCACTGTAGCCAGGCTGACAAAAAGTCAGAGCTCTGTTGAGCCAACCATCCCTTTAACGTTAACTAGTGATGACTTCATGAACTTCTTCACAAATAAAATTTTTATCATTAGAGAAAAAATTACCAATAATCATCCCACAGATGTAATATTATCTACAGCTACTCTTAGTTCCATTGATGTTAAGTTAGACTCTTTTTTTCCAATCGATCTTTCTGAGTTAACTTCAATAATTACTTCCTCCAAACCATCAACGTGTCTTTTAGACCCCATTCCTACAAAACTGCTCAAAGAAGTCCTGCCATTGATTAATTCTTCGATCTTATATATGATCAACCTATCTCTAATAATCGGCTATGTACCACAGGCCTTCAAGGTGGCTGCAGTTAAACCTTTACTCAAAAAGCCATCTCTAGACCCAGCAGTCTTAGCTAATTATAGGCCAATCTCCAACCTTCCTTTCATATCAAAAATCCTTGAAAGAGTAGTTGTCAAACAGCTAACAGATCATCTGCAGAGGAATGGTTTATTTGAAGAGTTTCAGTCAGGTTTCAGAGTTCATCACAGCACAGAAACAGCTTTATTGAAGGTTACAAATGATCTTCTTATGGCCTCTGACAGTGGACTCATCTCTGTGCTTGTCCTGCTAGACCTTAGTGCAGCGTTCGATACTGTTGACCATAATATTCTATTAGAGCGATTAGAACATGCTGTAGGTATTACAGGTATTGCACTGCAGTGGTTTGTATCATATCTATCTAATAGACTCCAATTTGTGCATGTAAATGGAGAGTCCTCTTCACACACTGAGGTTAATTATGGAGTTCCACAGGGTTCGGTGCTAGGACCAATTCTGTTTACATTATACATGCTTCCCCTAGGCAGCATCATTAGAAGACATAGCATACATTTTCACTGCTATGCAGATGACACCCAGCTCTATCTGTCCATGAAGCCAGATAACACACACCAATTAGTTAAATTGCAGGAATGTCTTAAAGACATAAAGACTTGGATGGCCACTAACTTTCTGCTTCTTAACTCAGATAAAACTGAGGTCATTGTACTCGGCGCTGAAAAGCTTAGAAATATGGTATCTAACCAGATTCTTACTCTGGATGGCATTACCTTGGCCTCCAGTAACACTGTGAGGAACCTTGGAGTCATTTTTGACCAGGATATGTCCTTCAACGCACATATTAAACAAATATGTAAGACTGCGTTCTTCCATTTGCGCAACATCTCTAAAATTAGAAATATCCTGTCTCAGAGTGACGCTGAAAAACTAGTTCATGCATTTATTACTTCCAGGCTAGACTACTGCAATTCATTATTATCAGGATGTCCAAAAAACTCACTGAAAAGCCTTCAGTTAATCCAAAATGCTGCAGCAAGAGTACTGACAGGGACTAGAAGGAGAGAGCATATTTCTCCTGTTTTGGCTTCCCTTCATTGGCTTCCTGTTAAATCCAGAATTGAATTCAAAATCCTGCTCCTCACATACAAGGTCTTAAATAATCAGGCCCCATCTTATCTTAATGACCTTGTAGTACCATATCACCCTATTAGAGCACTTCGCTCCTGCTCTGCAGGCCTACTTGTTGTTCCTAGAGTATTTAAAAGTAGAATGGGAGGGAGAGCCTTCAGTTTTCAGGCCCCTCTTCTGTGGAACCAGCTTCCAGTTTGGATTCAGGAGACAGACACTATCTCTACTTTTAAGATTAGGCTTAAAACCTTCCTTTTTGCTAAAGCATATAGTTAGGGCTGGACCAGGTGACCCTGAATCCTCCCTTAGTTATGCTGCAATAGATGTAGGCTGCCGGGGGATTCCCATGATGCATTGAGTTTTTCCTTTCCAGTCACCTTTCTCACTCACTATGTATTAACAGACCTCTCTGTATTGAATCGTATCTGTTATTAATCTCTGTCTCTCTTCCACAGCATGTCTTTATCCTGTCTTCCTTCTCTCACCCCAACCGGTCGCAGCAGATGGCCGCCCCTCCCTGAGCCTGGTTCTGCCGGAGGTTTCTTCCTGTTAAAAGGGAGTTTTTCCTTCCCACTGTCGCCAAAGTGCTTGCTCATAGGGGGTCATATGATTGTTGGGCTTTTCTCTGTATCTATGAAGCGCCTTGAGGCGACATTTGTTGTGATTTGGCGCTATATAAATAAAATTGAATTGAATTGAATTGAATTGAAGCTTCTTCAGTTCTAAAACCATCCATCCATTCGCTTCCGCTTATCCTTTTCAGGGTCGCTGGAGCCTATCACAGCTGTCATGGGGCGAGAGGCGGGGTACACCCTGGACAGGTTGCCAGTCTGTCGCAGGGCCAACACACAGGGACAGACAACCATTCGCACTCACATTCATTCACACCTAGTGACCAATTTGGATTATCCAATTAACCTGTCCCCACAAGCTGCATGTCTTTGGACGGTGGGAGGAAGCCGGAGTACCCGGAGGGAACCCACACAAACACGGGGAAAACATGCAAACTCCACACAGAAAGACCCCGGCCTGATGTTGGAATTGAACTCAGGACCTTCTTGCTGTGCGGCAACATGTGCTAACCACTGTGCCACCGTGCTGCCCCTGGTTCAGAGTCCCAGGTATTTAATGCCTAGTGGGAGTTGTTCCTTAAGAGGGCTGCTGACCCACTATTGATCATGTGCCTCATCACTGAGCTAAGGTGTGAAAAAAGGTGTGGGTCATTGTCAGCAGTGGTTTCGGGTGAAACCATTGGGAGACCTTGCTACACCCTATCATGTGATCTACTGATATCCTTTGATGCAAGATGTGAGTGGGGGTTGAGATGCAAACCTGCATTGCAGGTGGCAGACAGTTGGTGATGTAAGCCATCCCCCCTGTTCAAAGATGTTCATTCACAGTGAACATAGACGGGCTCTTTCACTCCTCTTTCAAACCATCTGTCTTCTCAGTCCAAAATATAAGAGTGACTTTTATCCCTCAGATGCAGATGGACAGCTGAGTCTTGTCCTGGCTCTTCCATGTTGTGCTATGTATTTATGGAGTGGCTGTTTGGTTTCTCCATCTGAGCACTCCTCGCTGCACTGCACAGCATACACTATGTTGTTTATCTTGTGTTTGGGAGTTTTGTCCTTGGGATGAACCAGTTTTTGTCTGAGTGTGTGGCTGGGTCTCAAGTGAACTGGGATGTCATGTTTGGAGAAAATTCTCGTGAGTTTCTCTAATAAACCTGCTACACAAGGGATGACACTGTTGTCCCATTTGTCATTCTGTTTCTCCAAGTTGGTGTCTGACCTTGTTTACTGTGCATCTTGATTTGAAGAAAGCCCAGTTGGAATAACCACATGTTTTAAGCACTTTCTTTACATGTGTGTGTTCCTTTCCTTTCCTTTCTGGCTTATAGGGAACATTTTCCACTCGGTGTTGCAGGGTCCTGATTACTCCAAGTTTTTGTTCCAGAGGTGGTGGGAGTCAAAGAGTATGTACTTGTCTGCGTGTGTGGATTTCTCCTCAATGTGCACAACACAGTCCAGAAACTGCAAACTATTATCCGTTGTATCTTCCCTGGTAAACTTTATGTTTCTAACCACTGAGTTGAAGAAGTGAAGGCTTCCAGTTCTTGGGTTTTGATTTCATCTGTGTATCTGTACAAATGGTTAGTTGCTGTTCCTTCAAAAGAACCCAGAGTTTTACTTTCAAGAGGTTAGTAATCTATCCAGTATTTAGATAGTTTGAACCAAAGCGACAAACTAAGTGAACTAAAAAGGCTCTAAGCCAGAGGTCTTCTTTTCAATACCTCAGCTGTAGGGCTTCAGCGGGGCTGCTGTCTGCAACTGGAGCGGGGAAGACGGAGTCATTGAGATTAGATGCCATGCAGAATTAGCAGGCAGACAAGGCAACAATGAAAGCAGCACAGGTCATGCAAGTGAGAGGCAAAAAATGTATTATTTCAATGAGGAGTGAGAAACTGACTTTTTTTTTCACAAATGTGAACAACAAGTGTGTTTGATCTATGGCGCGAACCTTGCTCTTGGGAAAAAATGCAACGTGGATTTCACCACAGTAACGTTTCCCAGGACTTTCCTGTGGGAAGCAACCTCTGCAAAGAAAAGGTAAAAGAGCTGAAAACTATCCTTCAAAAACAACAATCACTTAACAGATGAAGAAGGCTAGCGCATCAACCGAGGCATCATTTAAAGTAACGCATATCCTGCAAGCACAAAAAACTCTTCACTGATGGTGGGATCATTAAAAAAAGCAATGACCGCTGTGGCAGAATCATTGTTCCGGGAGCATAAAGATTCTTTCCGCCATTGTTAATGTCCAGCTTGTCTCGAACACTGTAGCACGAAAGGTTTGCGCACTGTCAGCAGATGCAGACAGACAGCTGGATTTGGGCCTGAACAGATGCTCCTGGTATTCACTTCAGTGTGATGAGTTCGTGGACTACAGTGATACAGCACAGCTGGCTGTTTTCATATGCACGGTGTTCGATGAATTTTCTACAAAAGACTCTTTGACATTACTGCCACTGAAAACCGCCACCAAGGGAGTTGACATTTACAATGCAGTGGAGCGGTACTTGTTGGGAAAAAAAAGATTCCCATTGAAAAACTGGTTTCTGTTAAAGCTGATGGAGCACCAGCCATGACAGGACATCACTCGGGATTATTTGCACATTGCAAAGTGGACCCAGACTTTCCTAAATTTTTGAACTATCACTGCATCATCCATCAGCAGGCTATTTGTGCAAAAGTCATGGGGTTTTATCATGTTGTGACACCTGCTGTTAAAATCATTAACTCCATTCATGCAAAGGCCAAGCAACACTGGGGCTTCAGGCTTTTCCCAGAGGAATGTTCTGCAGAATATGGAGATTTCCTTGGGTGGCTGAGCAGAGGTAAGATACTGGAATGCTTTTTTTCCTTGCTGCGTGAGATCAAGGCATTCATGGAAATGAGAGGAGAGGATACCACAATACTAAGTGATGCTGAGCAGCTCTTGGATCTGGCTTTCCTGGATGTGACTGAAAAAAATTAACCAGCAGTTGCAGGGTAGAGACAAAACAGTGTGTGAAATGATCAGTGCTCTCAAGGCATTCACAGCTAAGCTCTCATTTTATATCCAGCAGACACAAAATAAAAGACGTTCAGCGCTGCACCTAAGTTGCAAAGATGCTAGAGTCCCATTCAGGGGCAGAAAAGGTGTTTAACGGACACAGGGTCTGTGACCTGCTGTCCAAGCTGGGACAGAAGTTGTCAGACTGATTCTGTGACTTTGAGAAACCGGAGCCCTCTGTGACAGCATTGTTAACCCCTTCCTAGAGTTGTCAGGACAGATGGCTGAGCTTTTCAGTGTTGATCCTGTGGAGACGGAGATGGAGATAATAAATCTCCAAAATGATGTCCAGCTTAAATCTGAGCAACATTCCCAACATTTCTGGAGTTTGGTAGACCCAGACAACTATACAATTCTTCATCAGGCTGGTCTAAAAGTAGCGGCTTTGTTTGGGTTGACATATCTGTGTGAATTTGCCTTTTTTGAAATGAATGTTATAAATTAAAGCACAGAAACAGATTGACAGATGAACATTTAAATGACTCCATCAGAGTGAACCTCGGTGGCTGCATACAGCTCTCTGGTTGAATCTATGCAGTGCCAGTCTTCTCACTGACAGAAACTGTGCAACTCATGCATGCTATAAAAAGACGGTGAATTTATGAGCTCAGAAATGTGCACCTTTTGTTCTTTCTTTGACAAGCTGTGAATTTAGAGAAGTTCAAGTCCTTCAGATATGCTGGATCACATGCTGTTAAATTAATTTGGATTATCTGACTTTTACACATTTTTTGAGGTGTTCTTCAGGAGTACAGCATATCTATGCTATTTAATTTCTTTGTGCATGATCTCTATATGTTCATGATCATTTCCACCATTTTCAAGTACAACACATACAACGGTCAGATACTTGTGAATGAAACTTCTTATACACAATATGTGCTCTTGGGCCTCTTGAAAATGGCTATGTAAGTAATATTTTGTTAAGTACTGTGTAAAAGTAGCTCACAGAAGAAAAAAGGTTGGTGACCCCTGCTCTAAACGAGGCTAAAAAGTGATTTCATCCACATGATTTAACGATGCTCAGGCAAGTTCAATACCATGATTTTGAATCCTTCTCCTCTACAGACCTGTTTGACTGTGAGTCCACTTGGACTCAACCTTACTGAGTGGGGTGGGTGTGGGGATTCAGACTCTTTTGGCTGGCACAGTGAAACATGTGAGTTCCAGGGTTTCGGTGCCATCTTCTGTTTTTACAGCCAGTGCAACGCACAGGGCGATGTCAGGTCACGCAGGCCACACACTTCTCCGAGGCATTGAGTGGCTTCAAAGCAACACCGAATGAGCAGCTGAACATCACCCAGCCAAGTCCCCCTCTGTGTCAGAGTGGAAGTAAATAAAATATGCAGTCCGGATTTCTATTTCCCACTAGCAACAGGAGTATTAATCTTGTTTGTTGATATATAAACAACAGTTGTTTCAGATAACAGCTGTGTTGGGTTTGTTTTGGTGAGAGGCTTCTACAATCCTCTGAGGTCTAAGTATGTAAGAAAAAATCCTAGACTATGTAGCAGAAAGTAAAAGTATCCGCCCCCCCTGTTTCAAGTTTTATTGTTTCATTGCACCTAAAGAGACACTGGGGGTATAAAACTGTGAAGTATGGACCAGATTTAAAGAATTTCCATAACTTTTGACATAAAAGGCATATCACATCCCAATACACACATTCTAACACATGCACTCATGTCTTTTAATAGACACAGTTATGATGGCGCCCCACAAACATTACATGCTCCTGTTAAAAGCTATGGCTAAATTAGCTTAACCAAGATGACATTTGATTTGATTTGATTGAATCTTTATTTTGAACATGTTGAAAAACTACAACAACATAGAATTAAAAGAGAAAAATGAACAAAGCAAAACAAAAGGAAAACGAGCAACCACAACTCCAAATAACTTTCATGTTCAAAAAGGAGCAGGAAGAAGCACAAGCTTATTTAATGCCACCCCTTTTCCACTATCTAGTAATCAATAGACTACAGAAATACCTCCTTGCAATTACACTAAATGTCATGTGTATTTTTTTTTATTATTAATTTTTTTTATATATATACAGTACATATATGTTTCTATCTATCCATCCATACGTATATACACATACACACATATACACATTTTCAATAACCCCAGTAACACCTCAAAGGATACACAACCTACATATATATATATACCCATACCAACATACCCGCACACACATGAAAATATTGGACAAGAACACCCTACTTAGTCTGTTGCACAGCTTCCCTCCACACACAGAGATGCAAAAACCTTTTAATGTTGTACGGATACGAGGATGTTTTAAATTTAATTCCCCCCTCAAATTGTATCCCCGTTCCCTTTTAGAAAACAGTTTTAGAATATTGTCAGGAAGCAGGTTATTTGTTGCTTTATATATATAATTTGTGCAGTGAGAAAATGAACCAGATCTGTGAATTTTAGAATTTTTGATTTTAAGAATAGTGGATTTGTATGATCTCTGTAACCAGTTTTATGGATTATCCTTATGGCCCTTTTTTGTAATAGAAAGACTGATGATCATTAACCTATGTGAGCTTTGTGTGGAGGGAGCTGCACTGACTGCAGTCACCAAAGAAGACAAACACTTTGACTTTTTCACTTTGAATTCTGTGTGCTGATCCACTGTCTGTGTCTGAGCTGGTAGATACGTTTGATGCATTTCCTAGTTGAGTTTGACAACATTTGTGTACAACCTTTTGGTCAATGGACTTTTACAGAAAATATACCGTGCATGTACAATTGCTACCACCACTATCTAGCACCTACTGCATCTATGGCACCTGTAGTAACTACAGCAATAGAGAAAAACAAGTACTTTGAAATTTTTCACAACATCCATTAACATAACAGAGAACGTTATTCCACCTGAAATTAATAAAGGCAATTATATGATTATTGTTCAATTTTTTTCTGTGCTGCAGAAGCGGAACCAGTGCTGTAATCATTCCAGTGAGAGGAAATACATTATTATTACTATTGTTAACCCACTTTTAGAATATTGTTTGATAAATGATTTAATGTTTCAAAATAACCTCTGTTTTTTTCTATGGTAATAAAATTATATTTAGAATATTATCTAACCCAGCCAAACTCAAACCTGTCGTCATGACTCTGGCAAAGTCGTTTCTTCTGTGAGCCAATCAGCCTCTCTTATGTGTAATCATCTTCTGTCTATCTCTGCAGCTCCACCTCAGCCTGGTCTCTCAGAGCCCTCCATCTTTATCTTCACCACCACCAGTGTCTGAACTCGGGGGCATCCTGTCAAAATTCATAGTATTGCTGGGTTCACCATCTGGCTTTTCTGTGCGGAGTTTGCATGTTCTGCTCATGTTTGCGTGGGTTGTCTCCAGGTACTCTGGCTTTCCCCACAGTCCAGATACATGCAAGTTGGTGGGGTTAGGTCGATTAGTGATTCATTGCCCAAAGGTGTGAAAGTGAGTGTGAATGGCTGTCTGTCTCTATGTGTCAGTCCTGCGACAGACTGGTGACCTGTCCCGGATGTACCCTGCCTCTTGCCCTATGACAACTGGGATAAGCGGAAGAGTATGGATGGATGGATGGATGGGACTCTATTCTGCTATGATGGATCAACAAAGTCTAATTGCCAAATAGCTTATTAATTGAGTTCTATAGCTTCTATAGCTGAAGTTCAAGTCTTCCAATTGATGTCTCCTTAGTTTGGAAAAAGCAGAAAACTCTGCTCTTTGAAGAAGCTCTCAAAAACCTCATACTTGTCACAATTAGATAGTTACACGAACACGCTTGCATGTTCCCAGTCACCTGATTGTCAATGAGCTGGTGAATGTTCAAGTAACTGTGAAGCATGAAGGAAGTAGCTGATACCAATACAACCTGAGTTTTCTATTTAACGCTGTGCTCCATTTAAACCTGAATATTCGCTATTAAGATTGGCAAAAATATCCAAAGTAGTACGAATTGTGCACAAAATAACTCAAAAACCATTTGAAAAACATTCCAAAAAGGTAATTTAAAGTGCACTACAAACTTCTTCAAAATACCACAAAGGCTATTTTGCATTTCAGAGGCAAACGTTCTGAGAGGCAGAGGGCTGCTGAGCTCACAAGCCAAAGCTTGAGCGCATGCAGGGTTTCCAACAACACAGCAGGAACTCCAGCTGTGGGAACAAAAGTGAACCTTGCAAGCGGACAGACAGACTTGAGCAGACATAACCTGTACCAGAGCAAAGTCAATTGTAGAGAGCAGTTAAATCTATTTTGAGGAGATGAGTTTTAGTACATGTGATTGTAAGCTAGTTTCCTCTGAAAGCAACACCTCTCATTGCTTGGAGTCATGGGCTGCAAGTCTACTCACAGAGGGATAAAGTTTGCTTTCCAACTTTGTCTTATTTTCTTTATTTTACAGCGGATCATTTATAGGAGAATAATCACATGGGCCAAACTGCTTATATCATAGACTGACTTCCTTGGTAATTTTTTAATCCATAATTCAAAGAAAATTTAAAAGTAGGATGCCCAAAAATATTTTCCACTGCACACTTGTTGGTAGTACGCATGAAAAACCATCAAACATCATTATTAGTCCAGTGGGATTCCTTCAGCCTGAAGACTTTTTTTGGTCACTGGCTGCAAAGTAGTTGGCCTGATTCTGTCTGTATTCTTAATGAACCTCCTAGCAGATCACCTGGAGCATGGCATGTGAGATTTAGTGCCATGTAAAGTCAAATAGCATTGTTCTCACGCGGGCAAATAAATCAAATGGAATAAAAAATACCCAGACTTCAGACATGTAATGTGCAAACACTGTAAACCCCCTGCCGTGAGTGATTTGTTGTCAAGATTACAAATCATCACAGTTTCTCCCTACAAGAGCAGCTAAGAGAGTGATGCATATGAGCAGAAACCTCTGCATCACTCCAGCATAAGCCAGGATATCACTGACAATGAGCGCACAAATCTGTTTAAGTTTCATCATGACTCTGTCAAATCTTAGTGGCAGCTCATAAGTATCCATTGGATACTTGTTCGGCGGTGCACCATCAAGTAGATACAAAAATAATTCAATTGGCCAATCACGTAGCAGCGGTAGGATGCATAAAATCGGGAGCTTCAGTTTATTTTCCTATCAATATGTAATGGTGACTTTCTCAGTGGCATAACTGACGAGACAGGCTGGTCTGTGTATTTCAGGAAATGCATCTGTCCTGGGATTTTCAGTGTCCTCAGAATTGTGAAAAAACAAGCAATTCATCAGTGTGTGCGTCAGTTCTAGGGAACAGATTTTGCTGATGAGAAAGGTCATGGGAGAGAAGCCAGATGATTCCAGCATGATGGTTCACCATGTCACAAAGCAAAAGTTTTCTCAAACTGATTTCATGAACACGACAATGAGTTCAGTGGCCTCCGTAGTCACCACATGCTAATCCATCTGCACACCTCCGACTGTGCAGCTGCCAAATCTGCAGAAATGTTGTGATACAAATGCTTTAGAGCGAACCATAGTGTCACAGTAATGTTTTTAACATCATGTTGAATCCATGGCTCCTGGGTCTATATGGGATTGGGGGTATTTTAAGTCCCACATTCATTAGCATCAGCACCTGCAAAGATGCTTTACGTTTCTTAAGAACATTTATCCATCCACACATGTGGCATTCTCTGCACCAGTGTTCACAAAGTTCTTACCCCGGTCAAAACCTGCACCACCTGAAAGGACCTTGCTTGTAGTGCTGAAGTCCTTGAGTAGGAGCTGAGGGCTCTGAGAAGGTTAGATACTCTGTTTGCCATAGAAGGGTAAACAATAGCCAGCACCCGTTCCACAACATGAAGGCACAAGGAAACACCCTCCTCATATGAGATGCAAGTACAATCATCCTTGCTCTTCACCTGTCACCGTGAGGCCGTGAAGATGAACCTGACTATGTTTAGCCAGTGTTTTTCAAACTTTTCAAACAAAGTTTTGGCAGCGGTCAAGGACTGGCATCACATCTCTAAACCAAAAATAAACTGAAGGTGGCTTCAAAGATTTCCAAAGGAGTAAGATGCAACGTCTAGCCAAAAGTGATGTAAAGGCTAATATTTTGAAGTGTGTAGGGTCGGTTAGACCAGTGTTGACTGGAAGCCCCAAAACAGCTAGAAAAGGGGTCCATGCATGTAAGTGCTTTCTATCAAACATTCACAAACATTCATACTTCGATGGATGCAGAGACTTGAGGTTAGTATCTTGCCCAAGGATATTTAGCATGCACACTGGAGTGGACGGGGATCGATTAGTAGGTGACCTGCTCTACCTCCATGGATGATGGCTCTATGTGGCTCATACAGAATGGGTGAAAGTACCTGATGGCCAGTGTTTTCCTTTATATGATTAACACAGTTCATTCATCATATTTAGACAGCTCTGGCTCATGATATAATCACCTGCATATTAAAATGTGTTGCTAGCGAAGTAGATTTTTAAGTGCAGCATTTTACACTGATTTCAGAGGTTCTGATAATGACTTAATTTGCTTATATCTCACAAGACCTATAATTCAGTAGATAATTACTCTCAATTTGACCCTTTGGTGTTCAAATCCAAACAAACAGCAAACAAACAAGCACTAATGGATACCTTACCATGTCGGTAAAGTAGTATGATGCACTATTTCCAATGGCAAAAGTAGACTCTATACCAAACAGGAAAACCAAAACCTTTTTCCTTCCCTTTGTTCAATATTAGAGTAAATTAAAATAGGATTGCTTATGTTTATTTCCAAGTACACAGGCAGCTGGATCCTTGCTGTCAGTAACACTGGAGTAGGAGGTAATCACTGAAATCTTGGTGACAAAGTTACAAAGACACTGACAGGGGCGAGGCCAGTGGAAATGGTGAAACCAAAGGCAACAGTACCATCATGACTGTCCAATGCAAACAGTCGTAATAGTTTATAGACTGGCCACTTATTTTTAACCCACTTTATTTCCCTCTCCAGTATGAGATTAATAGCCACAGTTTGAGAACAATGACTCTTCACTTTTGGTTTTTGCCTCCAAATGTTAGCTTGCTAATCTCCCGTTGTTGTGAGATCTCAGCAAATATCTCAGTGAACACAATAACTAGCTAAAAGTGTGGGGGGAAACAAAACAGGATCCAAGCTGTGATTTCAATTAAATGTGCAAAACTTTTCTTTCCCCCTCCCTCCTCACAAAAACACCTCCCTGGCAATTTGGTGCTCAATCCTGACAGAAGCAGATCACAAGCGCTCTGCCAACCCCCCGCTCATGCGCTTTAATACAAGCTGTCCTGATCGATCATAGTAGCCAATTAAATGCTGCGCTTCATCTCCGCGTGAGGACAAACATTTAGCATTTGATAATAGGGAGCAGCAGCAAGCGGAGGAGTGACAGGGAGGAATAGCTTGTTAAAAGTCTCTTCAGGACATGACCACACCTGGCTGCTGCTGCTACTGCTGCTGCTTGAAACATTTAAACAGGCTGAAATTAGTATGCAAAGCCTTTGTCCACTGAACATGGTGTTTGCAGCCTGTGACAAACAGCAATGAACTGAGCGGGGTCTTATCAACTGCACAGAAACTAGGAATGATCACAACACTCTGCTGTGATGGAAAGTGAAGCGAAACTACTGCAAAAGGGAGAGAGGCTTAGAGCTACTAGGCATTGTGTTGTGCGCGTGCTGTTCGTGTCCTCACACATTTTCTGTTCTCGGATTATTCTCAAAATGAATGTAAAGCATCCACCCTAGTTATATAGCAAGCGATATTCTAATTGAACATATTTAAGACTGCAGCTGCAGAAATTAGACAGGAGATGCTGCCTCTGTGCTACACACAATCTCGGTTGCTCACTTTAGGAAGAGGCTGTAATCTTAGAGAGCATGACACATACAATACATACCTCTGATGCATACCTTCAATAAAAGACAATTGAAATGACAATAAGATTTACTTCATTCCTTCTAATAGGTACAGAGATTGATGTAAGTCTCAAAGAGAGAAGCAATCTTTTGAAATCCAATTATGTAAAGCTGGCAGGTTTCCCTTTCACAGTCTAAGATCAATTGCACGGCAGAGAAAACGAGATATGATCCACAATATGAAGACAGTGAACAGGTTGAAGGAGTCTGTTGTATACAGCCAAGCAGAGCAGCAACAAGGAATAGATCAAGCGGTTATCAAATGAGTGCAAAAATACAGTATTGAATAATGCTAATGTATCTTTGGAGTGTAAACAGCAGGTGTAATACGGTACCTACCTATTGTTAGCCTGTGAGCTAAAACGGTACAGTCAGTGACCTTGCAGTTGTCAAAGAAGAAAGAAAACGTTTGGAAGAAGAAAACACTTAAACCTGTCATTTCCTGCTTGTCTAAAACCGAGCAGCAAAGAGTCTTTTTCCCCCCATTCTTTTTGACACTCCACACAGGTTTTTTATTAAAGCACATGCAACTGTAGCAGTCACTGTTTTCTCTCGCCTGTCAAAGCCTGTTGAACAATTTGAGGTTTCACACCAAGCCCAATTAGTTTGGTGGCAGGACTTAGTGGAATGGAACAGCCGTGATGCAGAACAAGAACCAAAAGTATTTTCTGGTTAAAAAGGAAAGTCAATCAAACGCATGTCGCATGGTGTCAGGAAAGAAGTGAAAAAAGGTTGATTCACACTGCTGCCTCACAACAGCGTTACTCCCAGCACTTTATTGCTAAATGCTCTCTCTCTTTGTAGCACACCAGTGATGCTGAGAGGTAATATGACAATAAAAACATGTTTGTTATTTAATATGAAGCGAGCACAGTGACATCAGCACACAGTGACATTAGCGCTGTTTCTGTTTGTAACCAGGGTTACCGATACTGCTACCATATTACAATCTTTTGTTAACGTCAGTAGGCATGTAAATGCATAAATGATTGCTGGTGTGTCGTTATAAACACATAATAGAATAATGTCAAAACAGAAGCGGGGATTCCACCAGAAAAGTTGTTAGCCCTGGAAGACAGGCACTCACATACTGTGGTGCTACCAGCCTGCTGTAACACTAATTGTGAGGCACAGATATGTGTTGGCCCAAGTGCATCTCTGCACACATAGTGGGTGACAGGGAAGAAGGAGAGATAGCAGTGTATTCTGACAGCTAAGAGCAGTGAAGGAGCACAGAATCACAGTTAATGTCATTCACATATGGTGAAACAAATGATCCAGCCTACAACCATCCATGATCATGGGACCAAGGCTGAACAAGTAAAACAGCTTTAAATCATAATTTCTACCTGGTTCTTTATGCCCCCCCCCCCCTGTTATATATAAAACAGCTAGATGCAGCAGTTGTCTAATATGACAAAGTTTTAACTTTTGTATTTAAAAAAACCTGATTCAGCAGTAATGCATCTTCGGCCATGAGTCTGCTGGTTTTTTAATATACTACAAGAAACCATGTGGTCAATCAAGAGCAGATAATTACAAAGAAAAGGTCAAGCTGTTTATCAATCCCTATTATAATGGAGAGAATACGTAAGACTGTGATACCTGATTTAATCTAGCAATTATGACCTTGTAGCTTATTTATACTAGAGCATGCCCACAGTACAGTATTGCTTGATTTTGTCATGCTGTCGGCCATGAAATGAAAATGATTTGATGCTTTTACATGGTTTTGTAGGTGCGTAAATGCTTATAAAATGGGCCATTTTAGCCCATTGCTAGGTGGTTGCTGGGGAACATGACAACATTATAACATCCATCCATCCATCCATTCGCTTCCGCTTATCCTTTTCAGGGTCGCGGGGGGCGCTGGAGCCTATCCCAGCTGTCATAGGGCGAGAGGCGGGGTACACCCTTGACAGGTCGCCAGTCTGTCGCAGGGCCAACACACAGGGACAGACAACCATTCGCACTCGCACATTCACACCTAGTGGCAATTTGGATTTTCCAATTAACCTATCCCCACAAGTTGCATGTCTTTGGACGGTGGGAGGAAGCCGGAGTACCCGGAGGGAACCCACGCAAACACGGGGAGAACATGCAAACTCCACACAGAAAGACCCTGGCCTGATGTTGGAATTGAACTCAGGACCTTCTTGCTGTGCGACAACAGTGCTAACCACCGTGCCACCGTGCTGCCTTGGTTAGTACTTGGATGGGAGACATTATAACATATTATGTATATTTCAGCTTTTGTGGATATAAATGAGATGTTATTTTAATGAAACTAAAACAGCATGATGCTTTGATAAGGTGTTATAGGTCCATAAATGCTAAAAACAGGCCATTTAGGCAGAAGTTAGTATCTGTTGCTAGTTGGCTGCTAGGCAACCTGACACCATCGTATTATGCCATGCATAACTGCGGTTGGTATACAAAACTTAGATGTTGTTGTGAAATAAGAATTATGAAACGCCATTATACAACGTGAGTCATTGCCAGGCAACATGATGACATCATAGTACCTGGTATAGGTAAAAACCCTTAGGGGCCCAGGATCTACTAGTGTGCTTGGAAGTGCCACTTTTTTCTGCAGCATGTTTTAATTGCAACACAGATTCTCTGCTGGGCGAAAACTGTATGTTTTATAAGTGTAGCTTGTTAAACTGTTCTTATATAAATATATATATAATGAAGCTGGACCATGAAATTACACCAGCACAAACTGTGCATTGCATTCTCACTGGAATGTGTATGTTAGTTCATGTATTTATTTGGTGAAAAATGTATGAATGTTTTTATACTTGATTCTAATATGCGGCTAAGTCTCTTTTGCATTCTGGAATTGCAGCTACGAGAACACAGAATACATACATACACAGATACATAGCATACAAATACTAAGAATACTTATTCAATCAGTAAAAGTTTTGATCGCCCAACGTGACTTAGTAACCTTCTACGACTCCCCTATCACGATTTGGGACAGTAACTTTTAATGTTTAAATATATGCAATTTAAAGATTCAGAACTGTAATATGCAGCTGTCACCTTAGAAATAAACAGCAGCAATTGAATTGAAATGTTTATTTTACTGCTCTGTGTGCATAATCCCAAGATTAACAATGTTCTATTGTCTTACTTACAACAGCTTTGCTGTACACATATAGTCATATAAGACATGAAAAAGCCCTGTTTTATGTGGGCGTGCACAGTGTCTGAAGTAGAAAGTCAGGCTGAACAGAGAAAGTTAAGAACCACTGTGATACCTGTGATTTTTGATGGGATTTGAGTTTTGTTGAGCAAACTAATGCAAAGAAAGGAAGCATTGAGCTTGCTTTGTATTATAACACTCTGGTATAATCTCCTTATATCATGAGTTACCATTAGCTGGGCTTTGGGCATAATTGTTTTTAGACTGCATTTGTTTACATTTTGAAAATCTTTTTACACCAGTTAAGTTAGGAACAATCTGGGATTACGTTAAACCAAAGGACGTTCTAAAGAATTAGACGTAGGGTAGAACTCAGAAGCAATTATTTTCTTGGTTTTACCTCAGGATAGAGACTTGTTATGTTAGCTATTACTATCTGTTTTATTCACTTTTTAACTTATGATTACTTTTAAACTTAAAGACGTTTAAAGAAAATTAAATAATATGAAAGTATTGCAAAGAATTGAAATCTCTCATATTTAAGCAGTGGTAATCATGAAAAACTACAACCCGCTTATGGTCTTCATAATTTTAATTAATTCGGACTGATAAAATCCACATTCCAATCTCTTTAGTTGAAACCTTTGTTGTATAAAAACTCTCCACAGAGATCTGTTCCTGTTGTTTTTTTTTTTATCACGTGAGGCGACTCGTACCACAGAGAAATGGTCTGTGTGGCATTATTTTATTTTTTTTCTTGTCATATTTGCCTCATTAGCACATCAGCACAAATATGAAAAAAATTAAAATTCTCCCACTGGCATCGATCCTGAATATAATTTGATAATCTGGGAACACAAATTGTCCCTGTGCAAGCTAATTTAACAAACTGCAGACCAATGTTTTTTTACTTTTATTGTCTCGGGCTTGTTTGATCACGTTATGATGTGCACCAAGAATTTTGTTATGCTTTCAAGCTGTCATTTTTTTGCTTGTTTTTTAATAAAATAGAGTATGCAGTTTATGAGGTGAAATCACAGATATACAAAGTCTACAATTAAAAAAAGGAAATACTGTTTAGGGACTATTTTTCTTCTTTAATAGTGCTTTCAGCATTGAACACTAATGTCACCGGAGAACTACCCTGAAAAAAAGCTATATGGAGTGTACTGGCTAGGTCTGTCTTCACTTGAAAACCAAGCTTTCTGTAGATAATATAAATATATATATATAAATATATATATATATATATATATATATATACACACAACATATTTTTACACAATGTATTAAAGAAGACATACAGAGATTTAAAAAACAAAGAAACCTTTTTTTGTGCAGTCAGTGCATATAGCCTCCCCTGGCAATTAACCTGTTCTTTCAACACAGCGTGTGAGGGTTTTTAAAAAGAGACACAGATTGTTTATAAGTCCATTGCTAGTCCAGACCTGTAATTTGATTTGATAGCACTGGATTGTCAGTGACCTTTTCTTTGAGCCAGCTTGTTTAAACAAGCAACCTTGTAACCCTTGACATCTTTAAGTTGTCACGTAAGATGAAAGCCAAGGTAACAGCTCCTTTGAGCTGATCCGTAATTTGTACACCAAATAACTGACTACGCAGTTTTATGACAGAACCTTCGAGATTTAAAACTCACAATATCCACGCAATACTAATCAATACCACAATCACAGTTCAAGATATTTTGTTTACTCTTTGTTGCACTTCAAATCAAAGCTTAATTTGTTGTGCAGGATTGTGAATTTATGGAGTAAATTAGATTTGTGTTCAGAGGTTTCTCATTTCAAACTGAATATGCATTGAGGGATTTCTGGGGCTATTCTGAAAATTAATTATTAAAGGCTGTCCAACGGCTACAAATAGTCTCAGATACCCTCTCTCAGCCCAGGAGTATTTAACATGCATCACAGTTAATGGCCACCACATGAATGTTTAAATGTTTCAAAAGGTTATGGACCCTGTAGCCTTTTGAAAAGGTTACCTACCCTGCAGTGTTAGACCCATCACCTAGTAGATGTCCTAAAGTGACACAGCTGCTCTGCATTGTGTGTCTGGCAAAACAACAGAGGTGTTATAGGAATCGGTCGCTGTTTGACAGTGATCTGGGGCGATTAGTGAGGCAGGCTTTCTTATCTTGGTGATTTAGTCATAGGTAATAAAATGCAAGCAAAATCTAGGTCTCGTCTAAAACATCAGTAGCATAATGAAGGTAAAAAGTTTTAAACGGAAGTATAGATTACATAAGATTTAAATAAGAAGCAAAAAGTATTAGTAGTAGTAGTAACACCATGCAAGTCACTTTACAATCCCACTTCTGATCCCATATTCACTGACAACAGTTTCATTGTGTGAATAATCCATCACCAAACAAATGAAATAACAGTCCTATTTTAACTATAGTGACTGGATATGCAGTTCTGCTTGTTTTCCTCCACTTTACCTTGTTACAGAGTTAGCTGAAACCAAAATGGAAGTTTGGGTTTGTGTCAAATATTTGCTCCATAATTAATGGATCGCTCTGTAAAAGCATCTGTTTGCTATATTAACTTAAAAGGGGATGACACGTCAACACTATATCACAGATGTTGGTGTTTCTTGTTAAGGGACACGTCAGCATGCAGACTGAAGGAGCTGGGGTTCAAACCACCAACCTTGTTCAAACATGTTTTATTTATTTCCCATTGAGTCACCGTCCTCTGCAAGTGTTCTTCAGGTTTTAGATCTGCCCCAAAGCTCCATCACATAACTGTAGGACCCATAATTATAGTAAGACTTGGAATTAGGTTTGAATGATACCAGAGAAGAAATCATGTGCAAGGATAGGCCCTGTCTGATTAAAAATACTTTTGAAGAGCCCTTTTGAATATGCACTTGAGATGCACAGATCTTCACCTAATATCTTCAACATCTGTGACAAATTCCAATCTTATGCCTGCTGTGACAGATGACCAGAGAGTCGGAATAATACTCTTAAGTTTCCAACCCTGCAAAAAAAAATTCAGTTTTTTTAACCCAGGTTTCCATAAATGTTGATATTTAATGTGTGGTTAAAAGCATGTGGAAAAAATCCTTCATTTTAAAATGCTACACTGTACTGTATTTTTAGACTTTTTTTCTATGTTGCTTGCAGTTTGGGGACTGTTTGTGTTTACTGGTAAGTTACTCGTCCTCCATTCTGCTCCTAGTTGTGTAATGGCAATCCTGGAGTTAGTGTTTAACTGAGGATCTCCTTCATTCAGATTGTTTTCACTGGAAACCCACAATTTTCTTTCACAAAAAGGTGTCACCTGACAAATCCTTCAACATTCTGCTTTGTCAATCAGAGCAAGGTAGACGGTGGACGGAGAGGAGGGGCAAGATGCTGAAAAAGATATAGAATAGCTATACGTGGTAGAGCAACTCACGCACAGCTTTATCTTGTTCACAGAGGGCAAGCACATGCATTCTTCCCCCAAAGGAAGTAAGTGAAAACCTGCCATAGAAACAACACCGCACGCTAGCAGCACCCGTGTTCTGGAGTAACACTTTGTCCAGAGAAAGCTGGACTCATTAACATCTTTTGCTTCTCTTTGCTGTAAGGCATCGCAGAGCAGCCTGAGAAAATAAGTGTGCCGTGTGCAGTTTTCTGACATCTTATAGGATTTCAGCTTTCTGAAATTTGCATTTTATTCCCTTTTGCTGTTTGTCCGGGCTGCTTAAGAAACATGGGAGGGTGGAGTTGCTTGGTGCAGCTTAAAGAGTGGTGAAATAGCCACAATCCAAGGGCCTACTCATTAAAGGTCTCCGAATTCATCAAATTTGCCCGGTGGACATTTAGCGCATTGCCAAATTCTGCAGAGTAATCTACTTTTAACACACAGTCTGACTTGTAACAATAACATCAAAAGGCGGGAGTAAATTGCAAAGGCACAGTGTCAGAAGACGGTTTACAGACCACTCTTCGGGCATGCAAGGTGAGAAAGAGTTCACGTGTTCTGTCAGTAATTACGGCATGATGCATTGCATGAAAATGGGAATATTATACCAATTAGAATTTCTGCAACAAACATAAACAGCTTAACCAAATGACAATGATACACAGAGGGAAAGAAAAAACTAATTATATTATTGCTTGCATACGAACATAATTGAGTATGAAGCACTACGACTGCATCATATTCATGCACAATAAAAGGATATAATGCATCTTATTGTACATTATCCAAAATAAATAAATAAATAAAAGTGCAGACATTTCTGTGAACTAACAACAGACAGATTTATCAGCAAACATTGGCGGATTATAGCCGCTAATGGGTTCAGACTTGACTTCGTCATGCTCCATTAAGACTATAGATTACATGCATGCAAACAAAGTTGCTTTGTTAGAGCTATCTGTCTGTACAGGATTTGTTCTTCAAAGCAGTGAAGGTTGAATATGATCTGCAGTGGTGTTCTGAATAATATTTTTCATTCAGAACAATTGTTGGAACGGACGCAGGAAGAAAACACCTCTTTTAAATCTCTGTGTTGTCCTGAATATCATTAAGATGCAGACAGAGACAAACCGTTGGAGACAAATTCCCATTCGACATTTATGGTCCTTGAGAGTATAATGAAATTCTTATCTTTCTAAACATGCATAGATCTCACTAAGCTCTCACCAGAAATAAGAGTCCTTTGGCCAGCTGTACATTTGAGATAGATCTACGGCACTGCATCCAGATCAGCGTGTGAGGAAAACCTGACAGCAAAGCTTCACTTGGACTTGTTAGTAAACTAAAGCCTCTCATTTCTTTTTTATTAATTTAGATAATTTGACAGTACAAACGACTCAGAATAAGAAACAACAATTATAGTCCCACATTTAAAAGTCACGTTGCTGCCTGTTAAGTTTGATGAACTGCTTGTAAACAAACTGACGACACGTCTTCAGGCCATCGAGAATTTTGACATCAGCAATAATGAGTGATGGAAGTATGATTACAATGACCATAAAAATGACAAACAAGGCTGTGGCTTCATCTGTCCATATTAAGATAAGCTTGAGTGAGAAGTGAGAGGCTTAGGGGAGGCATTCAGTGGGATGCTGATTTGAATATGATTAATGGAGGGCCAAGTCTTCAAATCCCATCCAGCTCCTGCAGTCAGCCTCTCCCTGATAGGCTACCACTCAAAGTTGCTTCTGCTATCACAGCTCAAACTCGCCGTCTGTTTGCGCCCAGAGCTCAGGAGGGGGAGACGTCTGGGTGCCGTCTAAGCCTAGATCACAACAGAGAGGGTTACAGGCGGTCTGCCTGGGCAACTGGACTGGAGTTCAGCATCACGACATCTCAGCCAATAAGAGAGAATTTTGATCTAAAACATTCTGCTGTTTTTGGAAGGCTTTAATTGTTTTACAGAAAAAACAGAAACAAAACAACACGATAAGAACAGAGATGTTGCCTAAAAGCATAAAATTATATTGGAAGCGGAATTAAGACCACCAAACACCAATCACACCACATAGCAAGGAGAGAAAAACACTGAATTATACCAGTTCTTTATTCCGACACACGGAGAATACACCATAGTCATGCGGTCTTAAATGATGAACCAATTAGTAGATAAACATGTTTTTTTCTGGAAAATCCCTCTAAACTCTTTCTTCTCTGGTGTAAAAAGTCTTTTGGTTATTGATTGTTTTGTTTTTTTGTTTTTTACACACACACAAATGGAAGGAGTAAAACTAATGGTTACATGATATTCACAGTACTATCTCTACTATCTGTCAATGAAAACTAAACATATTTAGTCTAGGTTTCAACCATGATATTTTGGGTTCTCTGTGTTTGCTAATTCTTATATATTTCAACTATTTTGATGTTGTAGATAGTCTCTGTTTCTGGCTACAGGTGTTATTCTAGTCCATCACAAGTTTATTGGAAAAGGCTAAAGTGATACAACAGATGGAGATGCAGCCGCTCTCACTTTCACTATATGTTGTTGTTCTGCTGGCATGTTTGTTTCAGCTTTTTTGTTGCACTTTCCATGCTGATTGGTCACACCACCACGATTAAAATGAAAAACTGAGCAAAAGGAAAAACTTTGGACTGAAATACTCAGAATAAAACAAAACATGGGATTGTACTGTGTCTAGAGCCACATTTGTATGGTAACTTGCATGAAGATGTATAAACTTATAGCAACTTTAACCCCCAAACTATCCATAAGAAGTTAAATTATATTGGTAAATTTACAGCATTGCACATTTGCCAAGAAAGCTCTAAATTAATTCTGCTTTACAGCTTTCTGGTGAAGTGTGGTTAACATGTATGAGAAGACCTCGAACAATACAATACAATACACTGCTCAAAAACTTAAACCAACACTTTGAAAACACATCAAATTTCAATGAGAAAAATCATGCATGGGTAATGTGTTAGGAACAAAAGAATGCATCATTGTTTGATGGAAATTATACTCCAAGAATCAAAGTGAAAAATGGTGCAGCAGGCTAGTCCATTTCAGTGAAATTTCAGTGCAGCAACTCAAAGTGACACTCAGTGGTTTGTATGGTCCCCACATGCTTGTATTCATGCCCAGTGGCGGTCCTAGCCTGTTTGGCGCCCCGGGCGAACACTCCCTCTGCCCCCCCCCCCCCCACCCACACACACATAAAACATATTAAGGATTATACGTTAAAATAAAACTGTTGTCGGAACCATACTGAATTCCGCCAGAGAAACACACACACACACGAAGAGAGAGGGAGAGTATGCATAGTATGCAAACAGCTACCAAACAGCCATCATAATTCGTCATACAATGAGAACAGGACAAATCAACAATTGACAATGACTAATTAATATTAAAATCTGTAACATAATGTATTGTTTGGAGTTTAGTCTGTTACTGTTGCTATTTTTACCATTTCTTCTTGGAGCAACTGTAATGCACATAATTTCCTTAGGGATTAATAAAGTATTCTGATTCTGATTGTTTCAGGATGACCTGCCATTACCCAGTGACACATTTGCTTACCTGTATCTTTCGCTCGTTTCTCCTCCTCTTCTTTTCTATTTTTTTCTAAACTGAGCACCTGATGGCTTTGAACTTTTCTTGTCCATCTTCCATTGGTTTTAATTTTGCACTCCAGTATGAACACAAATCCCCCAACTCAAGGATTGCCACAACATAATCTAATAGACCTACACCTTAGTTCACAGATTCACTTTGTCTAGGGTTTATTTCTGGGATTTCACACAACCCAGGATTCAAATCATGAATACATAATGGGCTTGGATTTACTTGGAAGCAGCAAGCCCCCCTCCCCTTTCGACAGGCTGTGTGTGAGACTTTAAATCATCAAACTGTTAATTATAAATTTTCAATTGTTATTGATCTCTTTAACCCTGGTCCTAAAGTGTATATTTATTTTCTTACTCTTCTTATATTTATTGTTTGTTTACTTGCACTGCTGTAACTGGAGCCTCGTTCTCTAGTCTCTCTATATACTGGGCTGTACGTAGCGGAGATGACAATAAAGTTTACTTTGACTTCAGCAGCGAGCAGGCGCACCGAGGGCTCTCGCGCTCACTTTTCGCGTATAGAATTTCGAAAAAACATCGGTGCAAATTATAAGTCTGTATCATGATGTCTGGTGTTTTCGTGTTTGTTGTTTTGTTTTTATTTTGTTTTATTTTGCGAGTTGGTTATTAGATGCTGCTCCAGCCAGCCAGAGAATCCCCGCCGCCCCGCCCTCTCCTCCCTGTGCCACAAGCAGCAGGCGCACCTCGCAAACGGATGGTGCCCTTACCCCCTGCAAATGGGCGATAGAAAACCGATCGGTGCCTATGCCATTCCCAATATGCGCTGGCTGATGTCGGGCAGCATGAGTACGAGCAATTTTTTATTTTTATTTTTTTTGCCGATGCCCATGATGCCGCCCACCACGATGCCGCCCTGGGCAACCGCCCGTGCCGCCCGTGTCAAAAACCGCTACTGTTCATGCCTGACAACATTGGGCTATGCTCCTAATGAGACAATGGATGGTGTCCTGCATGGTGTCCTGGAAATTTCCTCCCAGATCTGGACCAGGTCATCGCTAAGCTCCTGTATAGTCTGAGGTGCAACATGGTGGCATCGGATACACTGAAACATAATGTCCCAGAGGAGTTCTATTGGATTGGTGAGCTGAGAGTGGGGGCCAGTCAGTGATATCAAGTCCTTCTCCCTTCCTTCATCAAGCTGCCTGCATCGTCATATGAGGCTGGGCATCATAATGCACCAGGAAGAACCCAGGACCCACAGCATCAGAGTAGGGTCGGACACTGGGTTCAAGGATTTAATCCTGATACCTAATGGCAGTCAGGGTGCTGTTGTCTAGATGTAGAGGTTTGTGCAGCCCTCCACAGTTTCTCCAAATCCTTTTACATCTGTCACATGTGCTCAGAGTGAAACTGCTCTAATCTGTGAAAAGCACAAGACAGCCAGTGGTGGTCTTGCCAATTCTGATATTTTACAGCAAATGCCAGTCAGGGTCCAGGGTGGGCCCAGTGAAGGACGTCAGGCCCTCAGCCTGAGGGTTGTCTCATTCTTGCCGCTCTAGTGCACTTCATTTTTTTCAGCCGTGTATTAAATCTATGGGAAATCTCTAACAGCCCATAGTTTTTGAATGATGATATCAGTATGGTTGATGTTACACTGCAGTTACTACAGCCGGCAAAGCAGCCAAATGATAATTTTTCTTCGACAAATGTTTGGTTGATTGCTCCTGATTTCACATTTTGAATAATTTCTTGGAATTGAACCATAATAGTCTATTTGATAATAGTGAGGGGAAAGCATCAGTATCTAGAAATTACACGACCAGGAGCTACCAGATTTACAGGAACCTCGGGGCAATTCTAAATGAAGATTTGACACTTTTGAGATAGTGTGAAACTATTTTGTGGTCTCTCCTGGAAACATGCATAAAGCGAGGCGCATTGAAAACACTGGGATGATCAACTTCATCGGCTTGGCTTTCTAACAGGTTTGGTAGATTTATTTTTAATCTCAATATGCTGTACTGATAGCAGCTTACGGAAATGTGGTCACATCGTGGGAGAGCTTACCCAGTTCAACAATTTCTCATTTGATATCATCCCATCTCGTGCCATCTGGCATATAAAGTTCAGCATGTGCATATTCAAATCTGAAGTGGACTTCTGCAATCTCATCTGTGCTTTCTATATTTCCTTAACACATATACTGTCTTGAGAAAATACAGAATATATCAATATATCAGAATTTGTTTTGTCCAAACTAGAAGAACAAGATGACCTACAATCGATGCATACGCAAAAGTACTCTACAGAAGTTTCATATATGACAGATGTACGCTGCTGAGTGACTTTATTGGTTTAGCACTGGACAAACTTCAGACTGTGAGCAGCACAAGCACAAAACAAAGAAACAATTTGCTACAGTATGACAGGTAGCATTATTAGCATTGCAACCTCTGCCAATTCCAGCGCTCAGATGAAAAGGATTTCACCAGACTAAATACAAATGCATTCAACTGAAACCAGCATATGTTGTCCTCAGTCTGCAAGTTTAAGACTGCAAATACGAACCAATTTAGAACACGTAGCTGAGCAAACACGACTGTCAGTATAATAAGCAGCTTTTACTGTCTCTGCAGGTTGATAAGACGAGCCAGTGTCAATCAGAAAATGTTTTATAATCATGAACTACTTCTGTCCTCTTAACCTCCAAGCTTCCTCAAACCTTTGTAAGTAGAGAATCACAGTCACAACAACAGGAATCCAATAATATCATAAATAAATAATTTGTCGTAGACAATCTTGTGGGAGCAAGCTGCAATCCTTTGAGCAACCTTTAGTGGCCATTTATTTAAGCACATGTAAAATATTTGCATGTGTTCTCACTTTTTTAATATTTCGAATTTTGGCTGAATCCTGGAAACCTGAAATCCTGTTTTTCAAAATTCTACAGATAAAAAATAAAATAAAATAAAATAAAATATATTAAAAAAATATGGAGAAAATATGTGGATAATTTTTGTCACGGTAACAAATACGTTTGTCTTTGGTGGGATTAAACTTGAAAGTTCATGTTTGTCTCCTTTTTTGCTTTTACTGTTTTTAGTACTTTTTATATTTTTCTTATACTCAATATGCAGTGTTGGGTAAGTTTCTTTAAAAAAGTAATTCATTACTAATTACTAATTACTTAGTCAATATTGTATTTAAAATACTCATCTAATTACTGTGTCAGAAAAGTAACTTAATTACTCAATAAGTAATTTAAGTAAATACTTTTTAAAATCCCTATAAACCTTGAGTGGACAAACAATAGAAATTTGTTTAAATAATAAATACATTTTTTTTAAAGACGGAGACTCTACAGTACGCAGCATCTTTTCCACAATGTAGCCTGCAATCATTTTTTAAGCTCACCTTCAGACACTTTCTGTGCTGCTGAAGTAAAATCACGTTTTGCCTGCTTAGCAGGAGTTGCCGCGGTGTTATCCATGGATGATGAACAAGAATCACTCAGAAGTGTTCGTCTATGCTCTCGTGTCAGGCGCTTCAGTAGATTACTCGTGCTATTAACAGCAGCCGATAGTTTTTTCTCCCCAGGACATAGCTTACATATTACTGTAATGTTCTTCTCTGCTTGTTTCCGAAAAGCGAAGAGACGGGAATATGTCCATTTCAAAAAACAACCACACGCTTCAGCCGAGTCCAACATCTTCCCCTTTAGAATACGACAATGCAGCAAACTGGTGCGAAATGACGTTACCTGGCGGGCAGAGTTTACTTCTACGTTTAGAAGACAAATTATTGAATTTAAATAATGATATTCAGCGAGTTTAATTATTTTACAATGTAACGCAAGTACATTGTAAGTAACTGTAATTAAAATACCTAAAAATGAACAGTATTTAGTTACTCTACTTTTTCAGTGGAAAAGTAATTTAATTACAGTAACGGGTTACTTAGCAACGCATTACACCCAACACTGTCAATATGAATCTTAAATCTTGTCCATTTTATATTTTATCTAAACCACGTGTCCTGTGGTTAAAAGGTACAACAGGAACACGCTTGTCATTCTAATGCTTTACGCTGAAGCAGGTTTAACTATGAACAACACTTTTCATTAGAATTTGCCAGTGGGTCTTTTCATCATAGCTGCTATGTCCACATGTGCTTTTGTCATGACATGTGAGGGTATTCACTGATAAACCTTGATTTGAAGGTTTGAAGACCAAGGACACAACACAGTAAAGTGTTCCTTTAAGGAAGCACAGGCTTACCTAAACACAATCAGCACAGCAGCTGCTGAGTCTCACCTTCTAGTTCATGCCACTTTAAAGACATCAAAGGTGATGTCAGCAGAGAGCATGTCATCCCTATCAAGCCTTACATGCATTAAGGTCAACTTTGACAAAGTCAACATCCTTCAGCTACTCAACTCAACCCCCCCCAACAAGAGCTGACTGAGACTTTCTGCCTCTGCTCAGTTTGCTCCCACTGCACTACATAAAGCACAAAGCAAATAAATTTATGAAATGAGACAGCAGTTATGGAATAACACGCAGTAAAGATGGGTTTTTCAGTGTCAAGGATGTTTATTAAATGCATAAAAAGATGCATAGCCGTCTTCAATGTGAGACTCTTGTACAGATGACACTTGTTTTTATAACGTGACATTTTCATTACGCTCTTACTGAGTGCAGTGCATGTTGCTATCACGAATTTAAATTTGCTGTCTTTTCACACATTATTCCTGCGTCAGAGTACACACTGCGCCATGTGGCTGAGGTCAAAAAATGTTCTGACCCGGTGTATTTTGTTTCACTTCACCATCTGCCTGGTCTAATCTACAAGGTCATTTAAATCCCTATTCTCGCTTGACCTCAGATCAAATTGTAATAATCACTCAGGCTTGGCATATAATGCTAAAAAATATGAAGCTGTGTCACAAAGGCAAAAAAACCCAGTCACTTTCATAACTGTTTGTTTTAAGAGTTTCTCTTATTCACAGAAATCTCCAACTTTGCACTAATGCCACAGCGATGCACGTCAAAAACAAACCTTCCATTTGCTAACTCAATTTAAAGTGTTATATTACGCAAAGCTTTTTTTTTTCAGATGCATGTATGTGTCAACACACTGTAAACTCAAATGCTCATCTGACTCAATTATTTAGATTGGCTTTTAACTAGATTTGTGCTGTATGTTTGATTGTGCTGTTTTATGTTCATCTGTTTTATATTATTGTGAATCACTTTGTGGTTTTTATCCTGTGAAAAGTGCTATGTAAATCAATAAAGTACTTAAATTAAGTAATGTAAAGTTATTTTTTTTAAAACAGCCCTACTAATTAAAAAAGCTTAAGTTTATCTATCATTTTCTTTCATTTAAGTTAGTTTAACTTAACATGTTTGATCAACTTTAGCTATTTTTGCATATTAAGTATCTGCTACTATAATAATACTAATATTATTTTGTTTTACTAATTTATCTAAATTAAATGGCAGACGTTTGATTCCTGGGGTCAATTTGACATCAAACATAAACGATATTAGTCTTTAGTCTCATCTAACAGCTGGATTGATTTTGATTCTGAGAGAAGACAATGGAGTAAAACTAACTAACAACTAATATGAACCAGCTTTCTGATGAAGATGATTATGATTATGAACTGAAGAGGAGATTTTTCATTAAATCATCCTGTGAATTAGTGGATTGGTTGACGATCACCCCCTCTCATTAATTCAGGACGAGTCTATTGAACCAGATCAGAGATGTTGCAGCGACCCCAAGAATTTTTTAGGGCTTACAGTCCAGGAATGTATGCGGTGAGTTTTACATAAGCAAAACAACACTATACAAGAACGGGCACAATGTACAGTAAGTGCACACTGACAATTAAACCTATGAAATGCAATGTATTCAAAAATAGGAGAGTGTATGGTAAACAGCCAAAAGCTGAACAATGTTAAATTAGGAAATTAATATTCAAACGCAACTAAAGCTTCACAGTACGACCACTGAGCAGCAGGAAACACAATAAAGCCAGTGCACTAACGCTGCACACGAAACTCCAGAAAGAGATATTTCTGTTCCTGAAGCAGAAAAAAAGAGTGGTCAGGTTTCAGCTTATGAGGCTCATCACTTAGCTGACTGGCATCTGTTCTTTGGGATTTCTCAGTAAAACCAAAACTAATGACGAAATTTGATCTTGTTAGCGCTGGCCACACTTATCACATGCATTCTGCTAAAAGTCATTCCAGGTAGTGTGCAGACCGTAATATTAACTTAATGCGCCTTGGCTGTAGAAGTAGGCTGAATTTGTATTGAATTTGTTACCTAGTTAGTTTTTATAAAGTTATTTATAAAAATGAATGCCTCTAATTACTGATTTTTCTAACGTCTTCCCACCCTTTCCACCGTGCTGAGTTCTGAGCACTGCCAAAACATGTGTGTCCTGCATGCAATACTGCACCTAAACCCATATCGTGAAGGCACACAGGCGGTGCTGAAACACCATTATCTCTATGTGAGAAATGCGTTGGGAGAAGACGTTTATAAGACTGGGAACTGAAGGCTGCTGGAGGCAGTCCTAAGTGCTGCTATTGGGCGCTTGGTAGATGTGATATACAGCGATAATCATTTTGACCACAAAAATGTAGCCTTTTATTTAAACAAATATGTCTGGAGTTTATTCAAAATTACATGGCCGTGGCTGGAAAATGAAACCATCAAAAAAAAGGTCTGCAACTGAAGATCCTTCACTGACCCCTTGGGTCATTAAGTCCTCAGAGAGGTGGTGCTGCAGACAATAAACACACAATTTTCCTTTCTTCATGATAACCCCATCATCTCTGCTGATTTAACATCCCTGAACTTGACATTTCAACTGTGCTTTAAGTGTTGGTTCCTCTGGATAAATTTGCTAATCAATGTTACCATTAATTAGCCGTATCTGTGTAACACACACAAATAATCTCGGCACCAAAATAGCTATTGTTAGGCTCCTAACCAATGCAGTAAATGTTTAGTGTTCCGCTCTAAACAAACAAAATAAAATAGTGTGTCTGGTTCCTGTTCAAATCACTCTTTTTGTGACTACTTGCAATTTGGTACATATTATTTTCTGTCCACAGTTCACAATAGTTGAAAGGAAAGAGTGCAGCTTACTTTCCATCAGTACTTGTAACACAGCTATGTTTGGCAGCTATTGTGACTCAGCAAAGAAAAAATGGAGAAAAAATGAACATGTTGCAAAATATTATCCACTGTTATGAAGTAACCTGCCCTAGACACATTGAGGCCCTAGTTATATATATAAACACCCAGCATGCCCCTGCAGGCGGTTTATCCTTCAAGCTCGGGTCCTCTACCAGAGACCTGGGAGCTTGAGGGTCCTGCGCAGTATCTTAGCTGTTCCCAGGACTGCGCTCTTCTGGACAGAGATCGCCGATGTTATTCCCGGGATCTGCTGGAGCCACTCGCCTAGCTTGAGAGTCACCGCACCTAGTGCTCCGATTACCACGGGGACCACCTTCACCTTCACCCTCCACATCCTCTCGAGCTCTTCTCTGAGACCTTGGTATTTCTCCAGCTTCTCGTGTTCCTTCTTCCTGATGTTGCTGTCATTCGGAACCGCTACATCGATCACTACGGCCGTCTTCTTCTGTTTGTCTACTACCACTATGTCCGGTTGGTTAGCCACCACCATTTTGTCCGTCTGTATCTGGAAGTCCCACAGGATCTTAGCTCGGTCATTCTCCACCACCCTTGGGGGCATTTCCCATTTTGACCTCGGGACTTCCAGGTTGTACTCGGCACAGATGTTTCTGTACACTATGCCGGCCACTTGGTTATGGCGTTCCATGTATGCCTTGCCTGCTAGCATCTTGCACCCTGCTGTTATGTGCTGGATTGTCTCTGGGGCATCTTTACACAGTCTGCACCTGGGGTCTTGCCTGGTGTGATAGACCCCAGCCTCTATGGATCTTGTACTCAGAGCTTGTTCTTGTGCTGCCATGATTAGTGCCTCTGTGCTATCTTTCAGTCCAGCTTTGTCCAGCCACTGGTAGGATTTCTGGATATCAGCCACCTCCTCTATCTGCCGGTGGTACATACCGTGCAGGGGCCTGTCCTTCCATGATGGTTCCTCGTCTCATATATATATATATATATATATATATATATATATATATATATATATATATATATATATATATATATATCGCCGTCATTGTGGATGTTGGGTATCGAAGAATCCATAGGTCCCTCATCCTATTCATGTAGCCCCTTCCGCCGGGGTTACTTGCGTAGTAGCATTCCAACAACGCCCTGTTTTCGTCTCTTGCCCACCGATGCCTTCTTGTTCCAGTAGCCCACTTCTCGTCAGGGTGCCCTGGTTCCTCAACACCTGACGCGGACCTTGTTGATCCGGGCGACGTCCGAGCCGGCATGCCTTCATATTTATCTGTCTCACTCATGTCTGCGGTAGGCTCGCTTAGCATAGGGGGTCTAGCCTTAGGACCCTTACTGGATACAGACGCCCCAGGCAGGAATCGAACTTGCGATCCTCCAGCAGATCCCGGGAATAACATCGGAGATCTCTGTCCAGAAGAGCGCAGTCCTGGGAACAGCTAAGATACTGCGCAGGACCCTCAAGCTCCCAGGCCTCTGGTAGAGGACCCGAGCTTGAAGGATAAACCGCCCGCAGGGGCGTGCTGGGTGTTTTTATCGAGAGAGAGAGAGAGAGAGAGAGTATTTTTAATTGAATGGAGGACTTATTGTCAGGGGCTGGGTCTCTGATCCAGCGTTTTGAGATTATTCGGTATCTTTCACTCTCTTTTGTTCGTATTTTAGGTCTGTCAAGCTGGTGTTATCATGTCTACGTTTCCATGTTTTCTCCTTATTCTCTATTTCGAAAGAGTCTTGTGTTCTTTTGTCATTGTTTTTGTTTCACTTCCCTGTGATGTCATTATGTTTAATTTCAGTCAGCTTTTTCCCCATGTGTTCTCACTTCCCCTGATCACCTCCTGTTTATTTAAGTCCTCTGTTTTCTGTGTTTCATTGTCAGGTCGTCTGTTATACTTACCTTCATAGTTACCTTCATAGTTACCTTCATAGTCTTTGTCACAGTTTCACAGTGTGTTTCGTGGTTGTCATAGTTGTTCATAATTTTTCTTAATTTCATGTTTACTGCTGACTTCCAGCCAAATAAAGGTTCGCCTTTTGTTCTACCTGCAACTCCTCTCTCTGCATCTGTTTCTGGGTCTTGTTCACAACACATTGGCGTACCCCACCGTGACACTTATATTGAAGTGTGGGCCAATGACTTTACTAGTGTGCACTACCCTGATGACTCATTTCAGCATTTCTACATCTTTATGGACAAACAATATTCTGATAGACAGTCTCCATGCTCTTATTTTGAAAAAACAGTCGCTGCTAACCAGCATCCTTTTCTGTGTGTCCCAGCTGGCTTGGCTTGCTGTCTGGTTGTTGTGGTTGTCTTTGATATCATTCAGCTGCTTCAGTCTGCTGGCTCCAACGTCTTAGCCTGCTGCTGCCAACAGCAGTCCTGGTTCTGTTTTGTGAGCTGGACAGTCACCGTGACCAGAACCCACAGCAGGTTCAGAGCTGGTTCGTGTGCCACTACGCTGTACTCAACAAGGCTGCGGAGCAGAACAAAGACTAGTTGCTGCAGTTGGAGTCCATCCACGATATCAAGACTGGTTCAGAGGCAGCTGATTAGAGCTCCACAATAACACGCACAAAAAGAAGACTATAAATCTGCAGGAAACACTGATGATAGCATACTTCATTTCTGCTTTTTCCTCACCTAACTCGGCATCCTTCACCGAACTGCGATTTCCTTTCAGACTACAGTGTCTGTGTTTATCATTAAACTTCTACACAACATGTGTTTAATCTCACGCTTTATCAAAGCTCAGTGAGATCTGTGCTACGCCGCATGCCACCAAAGCACGAGCAGCTCCACTGTGCCGCTCAGACGTGAAGTTGTGCTTCATTTTAATTAGTGCACCGAGAAGGTGTGATAAGCTACTTCTTATCCACGTTCAAAGCCTCGAGAACTGATGGCTCCAAATTTGCTGATTGGTGTTTAATCTGCAACTTATATAATTACTAACAACATATGTTGTCTCCTCTTGTAATAACTGTGAAGGGGTAAAAAAAAAACGCTGAGGTCAAACCGACAATCATCTCTATCTTGTATTGTTGATCAAAATAACGTATTAAGCACCTGTTAAATATGCATGTAAACAATCCGAGTAATAAATAATAAGCTCTCTGAAAACAAAGCAGCTGTCACCACTGTCTGCAATACAATTGAAATTCTAGAGCAAGCACAGGTGTGTCTCAGTGAACAGATTGTGAATAGCGTCTCTTTTATATTTATGAAATTGGTTATGAGTAATCTCAGCCAAAATGCTCTCGGAAAAAAAACAAGAGATGCAAAGTTCTTAAATATTTTTTGATTCTGGAGCAGGAAAACTATCAAAAGTATCCTGTTTAGTCTGAACAAAATCATCTGAAGGAGCGACATGAATAAATCTGTGGTCACTTTATCCTCCCATTGCATTTTATAATCAATATCCAAACAGCAGCAGAGTGCTGTGCAACGCCTGATACGACACGTCTCTCAGCGTGGAGACTCTGTGGACCTGCCGAGTTCTCATCGCCGGGAATGTCCACTCACACAAAGTAATGAGATCATCCTGGGTGAAGTGATGCTGAAAATGAATCATCTCCTCCCTATCCCCAAACGGCACAGTGGGTACATTTCTCCTGAACCTTGCACTTTGAGGCCATCCATCCTCCACCACCACGGTGGGCTCCGGCTTCACTCATCAAAGACACAGCGCACCGTCATCCGACCTCACCGACGACAGCACCCGGCAGGGAGCTCGCGCTTAATCCAATCACAGCCAAACAGGTCGAACCCAGCAAGCGCATACCTGTAAGAGGTACTATGATCTTTCCATTTTGGGTGCTTATTCACTTGAGGATTAAACACAACTGCAAACTGTACAAGCCGAGGTGCAGTTATTGTTTGGTCTGGGGAAGATCTATATTTGTTGATAAAGGTATGTCAGCCCTGTAGATACACAGTTATACCCCTGTATCTTCAGGACATGTTTTCTATTAAGAGAAAGTGGCTATTTCAGGTAACACAATTTTACTCAGAGACAAAAGTCTACGAACATTCCTGTGGGTTATGAAATCACAATGCGCAATGAGAGGTGGGGTTGAAGGATGGCCACGGACTTTATCCATTAGACCTCGCAGCCTAGTTTTTATGCTGCCCCGATATTAGGATAAAGTGCATTGATGAATTCCTGCTTGTGGAGGCTTCCTTTTTTCAGGGCACAAACATAAACAATAAGAAAAAAGGAGGTTGCAAGCTGGCCACAAAGATAATGCTTAATCTATCACACCTCAGTAAGTCTCACAGAAAAAGAGTTTAAAGGTTTAGAATAATCACAGATGTCAGAAGCTATTTTTCACTGCACACGGGATATGAGTTGTCTTGGAAATATGTCTTGAGGAGCCACGCTGAGAGCAAAGCTGGGGCTGGGACTGCTGCCCGGGTAACTCAGGGGGGAAATGGAGCAGGTCACAGGGCCAGGTGAGTGACAGAGCCGCAGGAGACAAAAATCCACACAGCCAGGCTGCCGGGACAGACACCCAACAGCGAGCAGACAGGCCTTTGACCAGGTGACCTGCTGCAGATGGGAGGGGAGGGGGGAGTGTATACCAAATGTTCTAAAAGCTGAGACCTCTATTTGTGATGTGCGACTCATCCCGGTCACGTCACGTGAATGAGTCCATCGTGCCTATTTGACATGCAAATTCTCCCATAAAAGACCAGGAAGAGCCACACGGCTGTCGAGGTGCCGCTTTATTGAAAGTGTAAGCGGCTCATCACATGATCAGTTCATTGCAAATCCATTTAGTGTGCAGTGCATTAATCACGCTGCAGGCTGCCAAGGTTCAACGTTTATGCTACTCTGTAGATTACAAGAGAGGGGTGTTGGAAATTCTGCTTAATCGCAAGAAAGCTCTCATTAGGTTCTTTCTGCTTTCATTCATTTTTCCCAGTGCTCCGTGTGGTCTTACATACGTGCTCAAACAGGCATGATAGAGAAGCATGGGAGTGATAGAGCATGTGCAACTCATCTGCAAAGAGGTTTTGGCTTGTCTCTGAAGCTAGGCTTTGCATTCACCACGCTTAAAGGTGTATTACTGGACCATTTGTGGGGGGAAAAAGCTTGCTGTACAGTAGATATAGATATCATTATGAGATTCTCAATCTTCCCATCAAACTCCCAGTGGGCTCTCTCAATTACATTCTTCTCGTAGAGCTGCGCTGAGTGGGGTTCTGACATTATATTTGGCGCTAATGTAATGTTACCACTGCACAAGACTGCATTATCTAAAGGTTATATGAATTAACCCAGTAGCAAAAATAGCACGCACATGCACACAGAGCAGCCACTCTGTGCATGCCACAAATATCTACCTCGACGCATGCTTACTTATTAGATTAATAGCTCTCCATCACGAGCGGTGCACAAAGAAAAGCTGATTGTCAAAAGCGATCACAATCATTTAGCGGTTGTCAAACTTGATCAGAAGCAGCGTTATCCATTGAAGCATTGGCTGAGCGCTGAATACATGTATATTAATTTAAAAAAAGGGGGGTTTGCATCAAGCATCAAAAAGCGCATGGATTCATAGAACATCACACACACACACACACGTATAGTTCGTCAATATCAGATAAGGCTCCAGACAGGATTTGATGGATGGAGGTGCCAGGAGGAAAATCATTTCTGCTAACTTATCCTAGCTGATGTGAATAAGAAGGAGTGATGGGAAGTTCACAGGATGCAACATAGCAGGTAGTGACACAGGATGCAATGTACTGTACTTTAGATACATACAGCACAAGGACAAGAGGACTGTCCTCCACTTTTGCAAGTGCACAGCAAAGGTGGATGCTGGAAAACACCCACCAGCATGATTCTGCAGCCTACGCGACTGATAATAAAGTACCTCGTTGTACCTTTAGGGGCACAGTGGCTTCTCAGTGGGGCAGGAACTTCCAAGGGACAAAGATTGTACTTCTAATAATATGTATTTTATACCCTTGTGGTTTGTACTTCACAGCAACAGCTCTTGAACATCTGGTGGTAATTTTGTATATCATTAAATGTTATAAAAAAATGTTTGAATTATCCTAAAAAATTAAGTAGCCATTCAATTATTTTATGTGTTTTTATTCAATTTAATTCAATTTTATTTACACAGCACCAAATCACAACAACAGTCACCTCAAGGCGCTTTATATTGTAAGGTAGACCCTACAATAATACATACAGAGAAAAACCCAACAATCATATGACCCCCTATGAGCAAGAAAAAATTTCTTTTAACAGGAAGAAACCTCCGACAGAACCAGGCTAAGGGAGAGGCGGCCATCTGCCGTGACTGGTGTTTGTTTATACAGTTGAAGCAGGCTAACTGTGTCAATGTCCACTTGAAAATCTATCTATCTCACATCTACACCTACAGTCTGCTTAGATTAACCACTTAACCAACGTTTATGTTTTTGTGGGAAACAGAGAAAAATCCACCAGACACCAGGAGAACAAAGTCTATTAAAAAAAGGGTCAACCAGAAGACAAGCACAGGTGTGATTTTTATTTAAAAACCTATGAAAACAGCAAAAAAAGGAGGGGGATTTATAGTTTGTCGGTTTTTTGGGTTTTTTCGTATTTGCATGAATACAGACCGTCTCCTGATACTCCACAGTTCAACTGTGCTTTTGCTCCTCAGGAACATTCTGCATATATACCATTTCGGTGCTTGAAATGGTACACATAATTACCTTGAAGTCCAGTAATTAGCTCTGTGGGGGTGCATTTGTTTAGATGGTACCTGCAGGCACAGAAAATTACTTCTGCTAAATCCCCTTTTCTGAGAGTTAAAAATAAAGTGTAGCGCTCGTGGCTGCAGCTAGGGTGGACTGTGAAGGGAAGTGACACCGCTGCTTAATGCAGTGGGCTTCTCGGTGCTCACATACGTGGGGTAAAAAAGTAAAATATAATATCGAGCTGCTTTGAGGTAAACACTAAACTTCACAAGACAGATGCATGTGCATTAGTTCACTTTGCATTACAGATCAATGATATTTAAGCAACATGAGACATGAAGCGTTTGCTTCTGCATACATGGCTAAAATCACATTCTGCATGGGTAATTATTAGCTGCATATATTGGGAGGAAAGCGCTGTAAAGGCGAGGGATAAAACACAGACTCCTATCACAGAAGTTTCCTATTACAGATAGTAAGATCCATACACTGCTCAATAATGTGTTCTTAGTCAGGATAAACTAGCACTTTATGCAAGTCAATGTTTCATCTGACCAACCAGCTGCCAATCTCACAAAAATCCTCACTTAGAAAACATGCATTTAAAAAAAGAATTTGGTGTGGTCTAAAAAAACCCACAAGCTTTAGGTTTCCCATTTCAATGATGAGCTGATATTCCACCTGAATATCATCTATTTAAGAGTTTGCAGTTTGCTATTCAACTGTCTGTGTGACGGGTTCATCTTACATCTTACAGCCTTTCTATCGGCGCAGCGCAGCTTTCGCTCGACTTCAAGCAAAGTCTGTTTTTTGAAAACATGCACTGCCGTTAATGCGTTCGTGACACCAGCACAACAGAGGATTTGTTGGAGGAAACTGAGCTCGGCTCCCGCCTTCCTTCCGTGGTATTATCCTCAATCATCTTTCAGCCACACCACAGAGTCCGACTGAGAAGCCTGTTTGCAAATTTCCAAACTTCACTGGTGTTTGTGCAGATATTGAGTACGTGTTACTTTAAACTGTGAATAGCATTTATTTTTTGAGCGCTTAGCTGTTCTCTTTTTATATTGCCTCGGTCACGCTGGCATGGCGTACATCTTCTGACTCAGATATTATTGTAAAACTCAAATCTGCATGGGCTGGCACTCATAGAGATAATATCTATACAGGCATAAAAAGAATTTGACAAACATCAGTAAGAAAACAATCAATGATAAAATGAAGATAAGGGTTAATTCGTGGGTTGGCCATTTTTCATAGGAGACAAGCAATTAAAGTGTGTGTGCAAAATCCTGATACAATTACTGATGAGTGCAGAGCCAGGCCTAAATGAATAATTGATTGTAAAAGCTATTGTCGTGGAAATCAACAACACAAGCAGGAATTATTTATGACATTGTATTTAAGTTCGTAGATGCACCATATAGACTTTCCTGCACTTGGGCTATTTTTAGCGGGAGAGGATGCAAAAGAAAAAGATAAAAGTAGCTCCCAGTTCTGTACAGTACATCCATACAGTACATGGTAATTTCACTCGCTATCCTTCAAAGCAGTGAAAGTGAGGTCTCTGATTTATTCATAAGCCATGCTTCTTCTGCCAGGAAGCATTAGATAAAGGCAGATCACACAAAGGTAACAATTCTGCTGAGAAAAGTGAACTACAAATCAAAACAAATCAAACCAAGGTGAGAGTTTACTGTGATGCTCCAGCAAAGCGCAAGCTAGCCAAGCACTGCAGCTTCTGGGCTCAACAGTTGGAAAGTAAAACTCTGGTATCGAGCAACTGAAGGCAGGATTGTTTGGACAGCTGTTGGTGGGGTTTCTTTCATTAATTCTAATGCTACAACACACAGTGTACCTCAGTGGCTTTAAGGCTTCTTGCAGGTTCATGTCAGGAATAATTCAACATGATTCCAGCTGCACAGGCTCCATCAAGCTTCTGTCAGTTTCTATCAGAGAGTGAAGGTCATCACTCTGTCCTGCTTACCTGGTCTCCTACAGCCCCCGCCACATGTCCTCCTCCTCTTCTCTCAATCCATTCTGACTGCTGTGGTTGATGACCACAAACACTAAGCCTATTTCAGTCCGTGAACTGGTTAAGCAGTTAAGAAATTAGCAGTTAAGAAATTAGATGGGTAAAAGGCTTCCTCAAAGTATCTCAAAAGTTGGACTTGAATATTACATATTTTAAATTTAGAACATGTTACTGTCTGCAAGAACTAAAATTAGGCATGTAAAAAAAAGAAAGAAAGAGCATACTGAATTTTAAACTATCTGATCTTCTGACCAACCAGTTCATTTCCCTTCTGCATTATTAAATGGCTTTCCCATTCACTGCTCGCTCCTGACGTTTTAATTC